>NC_042524.1:18279751-18892962 GCF_900963305.1 Echeneis naucrates
ATCTGGTTGGAGGGAAATGACTTTAATGAGTCTGTGTGCCATCATGTTTGGATTAAAAGCAGCAGAACCATCATAGACAGTCTCAACTGAAAGACTCTGGGTCTCTCAAGTGAAGCCAAAGGTGAAGACCTCTATTCTATCTAGCAGGTGGTTCTATTGGTTCTATAAAAGTCAGATTTTATGGTCTCAGTCTGTTGTCTGGTCTTTTCTGATACAACAAAATGTAAAATTTTGAAATTAAGAGGAAAATTGACCGTCAAACAGGGTCTGCGCTAGTGGGAGTGGCTAGCATGTGATTAACACACTGTACCACAGGATTTGGATGGACTATAGTTCCAACCGTCATTCCTCCTCAGCTCCACCTTCTCCTCCAAATATTATTTCTGCTGATTTCAAAAGATCAGCATTTTGACTGTCAAACTACTAACTTAACACTTCAACCTTCGTGAGCTGCGTGAGATGTGTGAGCTCTGACCTTCACGCATCAGTTACAGACACATGCTTTAAGAATAACAAGACCCTTTATTGTTGTTTGTCTGCTGTGATTATTGTTAATGGTTAGAAAAGTGTCCATACTTGACCCATTATATTATTGTTACCCTTTCGAGCAGCAAGCAGAGGAGTGATGGCGCTTTGATGCCAAACAGTTATGAGCAGTGTCCAAGGCAACACAATCAAAACAATGGCGACAATGTCTCGTCTCTTCGGCATCTCCAGGGTCAGACCTGAGACATGTCACTACCTGCAAGCCATATAACACATGACATTATATACAATCATAAGAACCACGGAGCTGTGAAATGAGGTCTTATCTAACATTCTTTACATCTCACAGAAGGAAAAAAAACTGGTCTTCAATTATTATTATTATTATTAATTATTATTATATTTTCTCAGAATTTCTCTTAATAAACATTTTGGTATAATCTGAAGGCATTCTATTTAACACTTCTATTTTCAGGGAACTTAACATGTAAGGGAAACACAGAAAAATGCTGTGCAGGGGGCCTTTCACCAGATTCCATCTGAAAACATCATTGTGGATGGAAAAATTCACCACTTTCTATATTATATTTAGCGTCCTCTCTGTTGCTTGTAAATGGATGAGCTGGTTGATTGAATTTTCAAATCATGTGAATTGCATCTTGAAGTCCATACATGGTGGCTCTCTATTGAACATCCTACTGTAGCTGCAAGGCACACTCTAGAAGGAAGGAGGCATTTTGTACAGAAGCAGTATCAGCCTGCTGGAACTGCTGCAAAGCAGAAAATAGGTCAGAATACTGCTCCCAGCATTCTTTTTGTCTCATTTGAAAGCATACTGGTGTGCTACAGGGAGTATTTGAGTTAATGGTTTGAATAGGGCTTTAGTGTGGCTGAAAGGGTCAGGCCCTTTTCTGCCTGTAAGCAGTTGACACAGATTTAGACTTCAGACTCTTGGTTCAGTGGAATTTATACACCCTCATACCAAAGCGGGCAGTCCACATGCTCTTTAAAGCCTACGTTTTCAGATAGTGGACCTTACATTGCTCCTTGGGACTAATTACAGTATGGAAACATAATTTCTCACGAATAAAAGGGAGACTCAGAAAAGCACAGTGGTCAGAAGCAGCACTATAGAAATTTCTGGATATTATTTTATGGTCCACCACATGTTGGAGTGTCCTTGAGACACTGAGGACCAAATTAATCCTGATGGTTAGATCTTCCTGCATAGTAACTCACTGGAATTGTTGTGTGTGTTCATTTCTCTTCTGTCTTACCTTAGTTTATAGTCGACACACATGGTCATTCCCAGGATTGATGTATTGCACTAACAGACTGGGAAGAGAGGAAACTGCTGTCAAGTATCCCTGCAGAGAGAAAACGCGTGATTATAATTCATCTGACATCATGTCATGTGTCTCAGGATAGAGATGCAGGTATATAGAGAGATGCTGTTTTAAAATCTTTTAAAGTTGCGCTGCTGGTCATATGACCTGCTTCGTGATCAATATCCCTCCTCTGGAATGAGGTTATCAGAAAAGTATGAATGCTGATGACAATGTGACTGGAGGCCTCCCTGCAGGCCTACAAAAAGCATGTGACAGATATTTAACATTCATTATGGAAGCAGCTGTTCCATCTACGTTATGTGTGTAAATTTAATGTGATTCATTACAAAATCATTCGTGTCACAGAAGGAAGGTCGTGGCACTTTAATACCATGGTGACTTACCACTATGGCGATTAGTTAACTTTGGACTGACAGCCAATGGAATTGATGGTCGAGACACTTCAGCTCAAATACCCAACTGTACTAAGTTGTCAAAGAAACTCATTGCAGACAGTCTGTCAAATATGATAACAAATATGATTTTCCAGAGGGGGGAAATAAAAAGTGTTCATCTGTTGTAGCATTCTCCATCCATCATTCTCCCCACACATGCAACATGTACACTAGCTCACAAATAAATCAGATTCTAACTTTGAAGTATAATGTATTTTAATATAAAGCTGTACTGCACACGAGTGATTGAAAAAGTCTCAGTGGACAGCGAACATAGTCTTCGCACCAATAGGGCAAATAACCTTTGTGATCCTGCTGTGAAACATGCCTTGACATACTGAATGTCATTTGTTAGGGGCCTGTTTCTTTGTCTCACAGAAAATAAAATGAAATTCATTCAAGCCGTTTTAATCGTGTTTAAAAACATCTAATGTTCTTTCTAAAATAAAATAAATATGTTTGGTGTCTATTGATTGGTTGGGGTCGGGAGTAGAAAAATTAAGTAAAAAGCTATAGCAACATATTTTATCCCTCCAGCTGATATTTAGATATTTAGATCATCTATTAGGTCAACTGTTCCCTGCATTCCACATGCCTTGCAGTCTCAAAACTACTGCACAGGCATCTATCCGCCGTTGCAAAGATATTCATCTCTCAGCTCTAACTGCTCTGTGTGGTTTTTTTTTGTCTCTTCCATGAGACAGATCCTCTGCCAGTTAATCATAAGTCCTTAGACATAATTAATCCTTGATTAAAAAGGACCAACCCCAGTCTGAGATCAAAGTTTGCAGAAGATAATTAACACAGCAGGGCAGGTTTA
This sequence comes from Echeneis naucrates, assembly GCF_900963305.1. Classification (NCBI taxonomy): domain Eukaryota; kingdom Metazoa; phylum Chordata; class Actinopteri; order Carangiformes; family Echeneidae; genus Echeneis; species Echeneis naucrates. Next base: position 18,282,841 of record NC_042524.1, read on the forward strand.
ATAGGGTCATGTTTGAACAGCATGTCATTGATATGGACAAGCTAATTATGCATGCACAACATTTTGAAAAGCCATGACTTGTGTAATATGAGGTGAGAGAAAGAGTGAGAAGCAGTTTGGGATGACATATTCTCATCTTCATACGCAGAGCACATACTGAGGAAACAAGACTAAACTAATACAATGGCATACATTGATGAAGATTTTTTGTAAATCCAGGGAATGAACATGAAGTTGAAATAGTGTGAGGGTGATGTAGCAGGGTTACTGGATTCCTATCGATCAGCATCCGTTTTCTCAACCTCGTCCCACTTACAAAAAAGAATGATGGACATGTGATCATCTTTTTCTGCCCATCAGTAAATGAGAAAAATGAAATGCTATTTTTTAGTGAATGCAAATAAATATGTTGACGTGAACTTTGAGATGATGCTCCTACTTTAGGAGGAGTGATGAAAATCATTAAAGCTGCAGAAAATCTTTGTATACCGGAGAAAAGTTGATAATGGTAGATCAGGGTGAATCCAGGGAAAATGAACCACCAAAAAATTTGAACTCCTTGCTGCATTAAAATCAAACATTTTTCTTTATGTCAAATGATCTATGAGAACAATCATCAATCTCCTGAGCAGGTTTGGGGTCATTCTTGTTAACAGAAGATCAGTAGCAGATAAAGGAGAACAAGAATTACTTGGTGAAGTTAAACATGGAAATACTAAAACACTAACTAGACTGCACTGAGAAATGTGCTGCAGATTCTCTGACCTGTCAACCAAACACCCTCCACTGTCTTTATCCACACAATTCCACCTTTACTTTTGTGCTTTCTTAATGACTGATTTTGGAGGAATGGCAGCAAACTAACACTGGATTGTATCTGATGCAATATGTCTGTCAGGCTTAATGATTCTCTGCTCATCAGCATATTATTGTCTTGTATAGGTGAATGTCTGAAGATAAATGTGAAGGTTTCACAGGTGATTCTGGGAAGAGTGGTGGGAAGTGTTGACACCACCTCTTTTATAGTTCGGCTGAGAAAAACGTGCAGCTTCCCCTGAATTCCATGTAAAGCAAGAACTACTTATATTCTTGATTTTTACAGTTAAATAATGTATTTCAGTTGTATCACCACCAGCACTTTCTTGGAATTCTCATCCTGATACTGAGAGAAGGAAATAACTGGACTCACATCATGAAGAAAGCAAAAGAAGAGGCAGGCATTTCATAAATAAACACCAAGTCACTGATTATGACTGATTATGATGACTTGTTCAGTTGTATTAATCCTCAAAAATATAATTTGAGGCCACATTTGTCCAGACCTTTGACCAAACCTGAGATGGTGAATTAAAAAGGTGACTTTAATGCAGTGTTATTTGTTAGCTTGGTGATGAATGGTACAGGTCAGGTGTCGGTGGTTTACTTTTATAAAGGAGAGCTTCCATCTCTTTAATGACCACTGCAGAGGTGTAGATGAACCATCATACAAAGATTGGAGCTGTAACAGTCAACTGCAATGCTAAAATAACCCTAATCTTCTGAGTTCTGAGTTGACATACTAAAGGGTAGACTCTTTCATGTTTTGTTGAATGAAATCATCCTGTTGATGAAGGATTGTTTGCTTCAGCTGTGCTAACTCTGCTGTACGTTTAAAGTGCAAACACTGAAGCTAATTTGATTTTGCCAGTGATAAAAAGCAGTCAACCACCTGCTCAGCCAAGAGGATGAATAATTAGATTAAGTCACGCAAAAATGACCAACACACTTTTTAATGGTTTGCTCTTTTGCTGTGACTGCACAGTACATTTGTATCTAGCTGTGTACAATGTTGTGTTGGTGCGCTCTCCAAAGCTGCTTTACTTGTTGCACTTTTCCATTGATGTGAGATTTTCATGGCGTCAAACGTGAAAAAAAAAAAAAAAATACAGAGCAGATAAAGCAGATAGATGTGTCTGTAACATGGCTGCAGTAGCAAATGATTCCAAAGCCGTGCCCACAAATGATGGACATTAACTGGATCCTCTGAGTGGAAGGAGGAAGATTGCAAAAAGGAGCCAGCCTCATTTAACACTTACAATGATGAAAGTGACTTATTGCTTGTTTAAAATGTATCACTCTCACTTGCGAAAACTATAAATAGGCCTCTTCTGATATCAAACCTCTCAAAAATGTCTCTTTTCAACTCTGTCCAAGATGGAAAATCCATACTAACATTGTTAGTAGTAATGACAGTCAAATGGCAGGAGTGGCTTTGGGCTATGAGGCAGATATAGACTGCAGACAGGCTGATGAAAGAGTTTACATTGAAATGGTAACAAGCCTGGAGATTACTGTGCAGATCAAAAGGGAGGCAGGCCTTTCTGACACGGCCCACATTTTTCCATCTTTTTCTCTGCAAACTGTATCCAGGACAAACGCTCATTACAAAAAGGGAGCTACATGTGCAGCTTTATTGACATACCCAGCCCTCCAGGCCGGTGGTTGGTACAGTCATTTAAAAAAAAAAAAAAATGACACTGTATCCATCGATTGGAGGATTATGATATATGTTATTGCTTATTCAATATGCTGCACACAAACTAACTTCAGAAAACGGTTATGAGGGACTGTATTCAGTGATTTTTTTTTTTTTTTTTGATGAGCTTCTCCTCAATGAATTCCTGTTAATAATGAATTAATCCTCTCAGTGCATGGTTTTATGTAATAGACATCTGAAGGTAATCTGAGCGATTACTGCTTCAATTTAGTTTTTAGTTTGGTTTTTTTTTTGTAGCTTTGCACACTTCCATTTCAACTGATTCGTGTGGTGTGAAGTTGAGCCTAGTATGCTGATATTCAGGCACAGAGAGATTTTAGAGACAAGACCTCTGAAACCTCAGAACCTTTCCTCTATTCATCTCCCCTCCATGTTCTGCTAAAGGTTTTGCTCTTTCCACTGAGGAAAAATGATTTGCTATTTATATTAGACAACATTTTAACAACACTGGCTGGCAATTTAACTGAATATATGTTAACTAGAACTGATATGTGAACTAGATAATTACAATAATAGTAAGTGTTACTTACAGGAAGGAGTGCTGATCCTCTTTCTTCCTGTTGTGCTGGGTTAATGATGAAGGTGCTGATTATGGTGCTGGGCCTTGATGTTCCAGCTCTGACAAACAGAGGGATCCAACGGGTAGTATTCTTAGTGATGTGGGTACATATGAGCTGCAGAGTTTGGGTGACAGCTAATATATTTTGTTACCAATGTGCAGCCGGCGCTATCCAATCTTTGGGCAGGGTCGAGTCCTCAGTGCCAGCCCCTGTGGAGACAGAGGAGGTCATCCCTCTGGAAGAATGCTGCTTCTCATTGCAAAAACAAAGGCTGGGATTGTCACAGCCGATGGCAAGGGAACAGGCGAAGGGGCAGCCATGGCTGGAGGACTCAGGACAATAGAATAAATCACATAAAAAATGTCACAGCCCCACAAATGGAATTCTTGCTCAATTTGAAAAATTGAGCGAGCCATGCATAATTTGAGGATTGTTTATCTGAGGCATAAGTCATATGGTACAGTACTCAGTGAGAAACAAGATTTCTATTCCCTTTGCTGTCATTTCCTGACAAGCATATGAAAGGAGTGCAGACTGTATCAATCCCTGTGCTTGAAAGGTCCAATGATGGCACTGGTTAACACTATTTCTTCAATCAAAAGCAGTGAGATAGAGTGGAGGAAGGAGTGTTTTATGTGGTTTACATCATCAAAATTCATCTCATCTACCTACTACAGTGACTACAGTGACCTTTGAAGTCTCTGGGACAATAGGTTCATTGAATTCATAGCTACTGCGGAGCAGTCAGAGAAATATTTACTTTAGGACATTATAATTAAAGTATAGGTAAAGTGATGGCTTTTCATAGTAGTCAAAAACAGGAAAAATATATTTTCCATACTATATATCTATATATCAAATAAGAAAATTTGTCTGATGATGTAATTAAGCATCAAGGAAAAAATTACTGTGGTATAAAGACAATCATATTAAGGAGATACATATATGTACAATTGGTCTGGGGACCAATAGTGGCTATAATGACTCATGTATGTGTCATTTTCAGGAGGTGATTGAAAGGGATTTAGCTAACCAATAGTAGCTAGTAGTGGTTTTACAGTGTACAGATATGTTGTTTATTCTGTAACTTTTACCATCAGTATTAGCAATGTTAGCCGCTAACAAGCTAAAGAGGACATTGTAGAAGAGAGCTCAACAGACGAAAATATCAGGCTTCCATCGTTCAGGTGGAGCAAGGGACGATGCCAAATGAAAAAATAAACCTTAACATGCCAACGCTCTTTTGGGCTGTTTGCTGAGGCTTTTAGTGCTAACTCACTGTGATAATATGTCAAAGAAAGTTTACCGAACTGACTTTGGTTGATGGATCATATCTACCAGAACTTGTTGCCGCTCATTTCTACACACGTCCCTGACTTGTCAGTCACAAAGTCTGCATGTGCCCTATTATCACATCTTAAGAAGGTTTCTTTCTCAAGTAAATGAAACGCCTTCTCTTTTTAACAGGGTCAGGTGATGGATGGCGAGTAAACAACACTCATCCTTGAACTTTGACCTTTGTCTAATTACATCTCCACTTCCGTTCATAGTCAAGTGCAAACCATGACAACCTCAGCATCCCATTAAACGTCTGTAATTATTATATTCTGCTTTTGAATAATTCAAATCAACTGGAATATTTCTTAGAGTCTTAAAGGCTTTTCAGTATGTGTGTGCAGTAAGTTTGCGCCTGGTTACCTCCATCTGTCTAATTTTCTTCCTCCAGGTCCCTCTGCTGATTCCTGCGTATGCTACTGGGCAGGAGAATAGGGTGCTGCTTAGAAACAGCCGCAACCAAGAGTATCAGCCGCATTGTGATGTGCAGTGCAATTTGAAATAGTGCGAGCATGTAAACAAAACCATTGGGGAAGAATCATTTGCTGTCAGTTCCGCACCTCTTCTCCCACTGGCATCAAAGTGTCCAGTTTCCCTGCCATTAGGCTGCTGTGTCCTCACCTGACACGAGATAGCTCATCATGTTTAGCATACAAACTGCAAGAGATTTGTTTCAAACGACAATTTTCCAGCACATGAATCAAAAGGTTGAGGAAAATGTGGGATAATTTTTTTTTTATGTGGCGCCTCCACTATAACATAATTTAATAGTTCTCCCTGTGTTCACACTTCAGTTATTTAATGACTTCCATCAATCCATCAGTATTCTGTCTGCATCTGGGACGTGCTGAGGCTCAGAGAACCGCCATTCACTGTTCGACAGATGAGTGATTAATGATATGGTGAAGTCACATGGAGACAGAAGCTTCGATGTCCTGTTATAATCATTCATATTGAATTAATTTAATAGTTTATGAAGTTGCAATTATCGCTGACTGTGGTGAAAACACTGTGAAGCTCAACTCTAGTTTTTTTTTTTTTGTTTTATTTGTGTGTGTGTGTGTGTGTGTGTGTGTGTGTGTTGAGTTCTTTGACAGGCAGCTGGGTGATAATTATTGGCTTCACTGCAACAGCAACAGCTCTGTCTTTGTGAGTGTCATTTCTATGCCTGTCACTTAGAATCCATTTTGTAGGTAAACCTGTTAGTGTAAACAGATTATTGTGTACACAAGAATACATGTTGGCTTCAGTGCTACATGACCCTGCAACAGGAGGTTGGAGAGGGCATCAAGAAACTCAGATCATATGTGCCTCATTACTTTAGGTATTTTTAGTCATATGAGCTTAATCAGATCTGCACATGGACAACCAAACCACAAACACAGCCACAATCGAACCGAGGCCAAAGAGTGCAATCCAACCATGTATGTAAAATTTTGAAAGTCAAAATTTCACATTGGGTACAAGTATGAGTTTGAAATGTGGAACAAGTGAACATTTTAGCACTCACAGCTCATAATTGAATTGGTTTTTGTCTGACAGGCTAAAACCTACAGTATAAGATCCATCCAAATACCTCACTCGTTGAATGTCTCATTTTTGGAATATTATTTACTGTATCCTTTCCCGAAGCTTCATCCCTTTTCTATAGGATATGGTGACATTAAAGTGAAGGAACAGAAAAGCCCTGAGTAGATAAGACAACCAGTGCAATAGTGATGAAAGGTTTGACACTGATGTCATACATCCTGCTGTTTGGAGTGCATACAAAAACCGTCTTCACTGTGGAGCAGGGGCCTAATTCTGATTTCAGTCTGACTTTGATGATGTAGGTACCTTGCAGACTGTAGTCAGCCCCCCCCCCCGCTCACTGCCCACCCTCTCTTCTCACTTATTGCATGAGATTATCTTCTACTGCTTTCACCACATTTATCAAGCCGATGCTTCTGAATGAATCTATTGCACCATGAGCCATCAATGTGCAAAAGTAAAAATAATGGATTATAGATGAAATACAGCAAGAACAAAATCAAAGCTTGTTCTTCTGTGTAAATTTAAAAGTTCAAATACTGTCTCCTTAAAAAACAAAAGTGAGAGACAGTTAAACGATTTAATATGTAGGCGTATACCATTACAGCTTTCTGTGGTGAAGATGGTTACAAGTACAGACGGTGTGAAATCATTTCTCTCAAAGTGTTAATGAGTACCAGAGAGTACTGTGCCAACAGCTCCAGTGCTGTTCATAGCTCCAACAGGGAAAATGTTCTTACTTACGGCACACTTTGCATTGGTGATCAGAAATTTCTTGTGTGTATATTGACTTAAAAACATTGACTGTAACCACGTACAATATTATCATCTGATAAACATCACCGACCTCTGTAAATTTTACCGCTCATAAGAATGAGCGTAGTAGTAAAATGTACCGTCTGCAACAACTGTTTGACATTAGAATACTGACGAAACACTCACTTAATGCAAGAACGTGTTTTTTACTGTAATGCACCCTCTTAAAAATCGAAAATTCAGTTCAATATGCTAGTAAGTGTGGCAGAAGTTGGCCAATATCAGCACACTTGATGCAAATGTTGAGTCCTTATATATCTTTGTGCATGCCTTCTAAATCATGAGCACCATTTCAGCAGTCAAACTGGAAAACTTTCTCTCTCTGTATTTAGTTGTGATTCATTCACTGTGTTCTTGTGGGATGCCCTTTCACCTCTTCAGCACATCAGCCACAGCTACAATCAAACCATCCCATCTGATGTTTATCTGTAATGAAGATGTCCATCTCTCAGACTTATATATATATGGAGTGTTTCCATAGTGATCCATATTGAAGCACCAAAGTTCTGTTCTTGATTTTTTTCAAACTCTGTTATTCCACTTGGCCTTTCCTGATTGACATATTTCTATTCCACAATTTTAATTGCTAAAGATGGGTTTAAATACTAACAGCATAGCTGACAGGTGTAGCCACAGTCGATGCTGTTCAGCAAAATGTGCAGTCTCACATTAAATATATTAAACAGGCAGAGCAGAAAAATGTAATAATGGCCACTGTTAGTCTCCTCATATGGGGATAGAAGGAAAGGAAAAGTGAGACCAGCTCATTTACATTTATAGTGAGCATGTGCAGAGTAAGAACCAACCTGGACTACCCTTAATGTATTAGTTTACTAAAATCTGCTATCGTGATCAACGCCATCTCAATGTTGAATGAAACTTTATTGTTGGTGGCTCATAGATTCCCATCTCATTCTTTTAGGTGAATGTAACAGTCAGCGAGTATCAGCAATTTTCCTGGACATCATAACATTATGAAGCTTCTTTAAATCACATACTACTGTATGTGTGTAAGTGTAACAGCTAAGCCTGTCTGCTCCCACTCTCATTCAGTGGCTTTGGTTAAGGGCACACTATAATCAAATTATTACATTTATGGAGTTGGACATGGTTTGATTAATATTCCCTTTTTTTGTCATTTTGCATCCTGGATTTGTTGATGGACTAGATAATTATGTGCTTGTCTTCCTTGAGGCTTTCAACACTCATCAGCATTTGAATCTTATCATAACATCACTGCGCAAAATAAGACAACGATCGAAATAATAATATGTTAATATACTTATATGAGCATAGTGTAGCTGCTGCATTGGTACGACAGAATATGAATCAGAAGCCATGGGCGAATGACAATCGGTCCCATCAAGATCACAGTGTATCCACAACCGCTGAGTATTCTTTTGGGCATGTAATTAGTTTAATCCAATTATTGTCATGATCAAAGCGAGAAATAACAATTCTGCTTAAGTAATTATGGCTAATGGAGCACCCCCTCATTTTCCCTTGAAGTGACATCATTATGTTCTGCTCTCTGTACTTGTGAGAAAATGTGACAAACAGGAAATCTAAAAATCCTATTAAATGTGTCTGCGCTTTATGATATGAGGTTGGATGCAGTTTGGTTTTAGGGATAGCATATAGATTTAAACGTAAAAACATAGATGAGATGTGGATTTTCCCAACTCCTGCTGAATCTAAACACATTAGGACTAACCACATTTTATTGCATATCCCTGTTCATACACACACACAAACACACGCATAAAATGTATTTTAAAACAATCACATCCGCATATACGACAACAAAGCAATCACAATCAGGAGCAAAGGCAATTCATGACATTGAGTTGCTTATAATGCAAACAGCAGAGCAGCTTTCATTAGTGTAAAGTACAACCGTATTATTCGGTCTGCCAGCCATCCTTACAAGAATACACACATACACGAAACTCACTCACAAACCTGTTTACTAGCTTCTTCAGTTGTTGACAATGTTTGCCTCAGGGGGGAGGAACTTTAAAAATAGTGCAGTAAGTTTTAAGTAGTTCAGAGTTCAGTCATCAGCAGTGAAGCTCAATTATTTGAAGAAGCACATCCTGCTCTCTCTCTCTGTCTCTCACTTTCCCTTCAGAAAGCCTGCTCAGAGTCACAAATGTAGCACAGACCACTATAGAGACAGAGTTCCATTCATTCTGAGGTGATATGACTTCTGAATTCAGGGCACATAAGGTTTCTATCTGTCTGTAATGTATGACTTATAAGCATGTTGATTGAATGGATTGATTGAAGCCTAAAAATGACAACATGGCAAATGAAGATTGTGATATAAGATAGTAAAAGGCACAAAAAAAAAAACAAAACATTGCAGATTTCAGATAAAGCAAATCCTTCAAGGTTTGGATGTCCAGTTATGCTGGACTTGGAAGGTATGGCTGAGTGTTGTGACATCACAAAGTTCATGACTGCTGGTTTTAAGGCTCAGATTCTGGATCCAGTGCTTCTCTATAGACCAACACCTTTGATACTTTGATACAGAATTAATATAGAACCTACTCCTGATTTATAATCAAAGGTCTACCTTTAGACCATATGGACCTTTAACATCTACCTGTAGTCTGTGTGGACCTTTAAACAACAGATCCATGAGATTGTGTTTTTGACTCACTCGTGTGTTTGTTTGTTTGTTTTCTTTCCCATCATATCTTTGTAGCAAGCAGGCTCTATCAGTGAGAGGTCGACAACAAAGACACAGAGAGAGAGCTGTGTGTCTGAATAAACCAGGAAAGTGACAACAAGTATTAAAGCACTTGTCTGAAGATTTGGAACCTCCCCACCGATGTGCTCCTGACCGTCTGGATGAATTCACCCTCTGTTACTTGTTTGTGTCAAACTTTGAAAGTATCAAGCACCCTTTAGTACCTTTGAACACCAGAACCTCGCTGTTGAGCGGTAATTTAAAGACAGAGCACAGAAAAGAGGAACTGAAGTGGAAGATGGATACATTTAATGGCCCCTTTCCTGCTCTTACACATCTGATGTCCATTTATTAGTCAGCAATCAGAAAATTAGAAACTCTTCACGACCAACTGCTGTGTAATCCAGGAGTGCTCTTTAAAACCTTGACTCTTTGAAACCAGTCAGGTGACCAAAACTGAGGAAAGGTAATTGAAACTTGTGCAGTCCTGCTTGGTGGAATTCATTTATTTCAACAAGTTCAGAATCGGGTTCTTTCCTCATTGGCAGATTCAGAAAAGGCAATTTGTGCTTTTATCTCCTTCAAACTGGGCTATTGCAGCAGCATCCTATATTCTTGGAAGAGTTGGTGGAAGATAAAACAATGACAGCTGATACAAAGCTCTTCTGGTGACCTGTCTGTTTTATTTTAAGATTTGACTTGCCTCTTTCCTGCTGATATCCTCCAGCTGGACCTCGGCTCTATATGTGAAGTGCCTTGATGTAACTCTGTTATGATTTGGCACTATATAAATAAACTTGATTTGTTTTGATGACTTCTCACTTTGCCACATGCTATATTCAGTAACAGCCGGTCCATTGTTTCTCACTTCAAAAAAAAAAAAAAAAAAAACTCGATCCATGTCCATGCTGCTCATAATGTATCTGTAGCTCCTTTTGCTTACATGCAGGTAAGAAATTGTACAAAAACCGCAGTATATTCAATTATTCATCTTTTACCGCTGATTTGTTTCCAGGTTGCTGTGGGTGTGAGAGCCAATTCCGGGACAGGTCACCATCACAGAGCCAACACACAGAGACACACGGAGACCCACAAGCACTCACACACACACTCAGACCTACGGCCAATTTAGAGTCACCAATTAAGCTAAACATGATGTCTTTGGTTGGTGGGAGGAAACTGGAATAACTGGAGGAAACCCACAAAAGCACGGGGAAAACATGCAAACTTCACACAGAAAGGCCCCAGGCCCAGGAACCGAACCCACAACCTTCTTATTGTGGAGCTACAGCACTAATCACTATGCCGTGCTGCCCTGTCTCGATTCAATAAATAAATAAACATCAAATCTCAACATTAAACTGCAATTTACCTCTACTAAATAATCTAAATGCTCAACCAGCCCAAAAGACCAAAATAGTAATCAAAGTAATCCAAGTGTGGGCTGGATACTACAAATAAGCTTGAAACCCAGTTAGCATTAGTGGTTCCTATTAGCCTGGGTCTAGACACACACATTTTAGCTCTGGCAGGAACCAGAGAGATTAGGATGCAGTGTGAACTTCAGAGGAGTCAGCATCCTGCATGGAAGATGATAGGGCTGGTTTGGCGAGGACTCAGTCTGTGTATTGATCTGCTCTCCCTCCACTTGAAGTGAAAATTTGCCTCTGATCTTAACCAGCTTTCAAGTGGGCAAAAACAACCTCAAACAATCTGACTCAAATGCACTTTTTTGTAAGGTACATCAAGAGTACAGCAGCAGTATATTCAGATAAAAAATGGAAAGGGCATTGAGTTTGTTCAAAGCCTAATGAATTTCTGTTGAATCTTCCTTTTTCTCTTAATTCTGCTGACGCATACTTGACTTCACAGGACCCGATGCAGAATCATAGAATTTACCGGTATCCAACTCAAAACTATTTCCAAACAACGCCTTTTTACACTTGAGAATGTTGATGTTAGACTTCATTAAAACCCAATAAAAATATTGTGGCAATGATGCACAATCAGTGCAGAGACAGAATATAGTTTCCTGACGGCACAGATTCATGTTCAACACCATATGTAGCTTTCAAAAAGGGTCTCAGACCCAGCTGCTTGTGATTTTGAAACACCTGCTCACTTAAGATTGCAAAAAAATAAAAAATAAATAAAAAAATCAAATGACTCACTGGTACATTCTGCTGGTAGTTAGAGACCACACCAGCAGCAGCCTGATTGTCGGATTGAGTGGCCCAGTGGTTGGCCTCCATCAGCAGTGTTGCCAATGTAGTTTATTCGTTGCTACAACCTCTGAGGGCTCTCTCGCAACTAGTTTCAAAAAGCACTTAGTGTCGAAATGAGGACACTCAGAAGAGTCACTGGCGCTTTAACATGAGTTTGAGATTTGGCTTTCATAGCAGCATGAATGATTTGATTATTTTTTTCTGCTAGATGTGGCAGAAAACCCACCCTGTCTTTAGTCAAAGCGATTTTGTAAGATGAATTTGCAGTTACAAAACCAAGGTTATAGCAGCACCTTAGTAACAGCCTGAAGGTGACTGCTGGTTAACTTTTAGTCTCAATGATTGTGTTTCACTTTCTTTCATCAATGTCCTTTTCTGTAACTATGAAAATAGAAAAACATCTGTATATGTGAGAACAGAGAGCGGGAAAAGATATTCATAAATGAAAGTGTCATTCATTGACTCATTGAAAACTGAACATTGGATTCAAATTTGCAAAGAAAAAGACACCATTCATTTATGCTGTTCAGGTCCAACTCATCATATGATCCCACTCATGCATGATGCAGATGACCACATGCTGAACGACAATGCATTTAGTGTATCATATTTAAAAAAAAAAGCTGCTCATTTGTATTTGTTTTTAATCAATGACAATGAAAAATCACAGCATATCGCAGTTTTGTGTTATTTTTTCTGTTTATGTAGACGCCTGTAGAATTCCCTGCTCCTCTGCTCTATGTAACGGGTTTTCAAAGATGTATTTTATATATGAAACTGCCTCTTCATTAGCACACATTTTGTAATTTCCAGAGATGTTTTTAGTAAGATGCCAGAAAGACAGCTTGTATAATACCCAAAGTCTGCGATGCAGAGCAGAGCCGAGAACGACAGGCTCAGGAAACTAAGGTTTGACATTATAGAACACAAATCATGTTGAAATATTTCTCTCAAACAGATGATCATTTTGAAAGTCTAATTCAAACAGTGAAGAAACTTAAACATTAACATCTTCCACATATCTGCTATAATCTCTACAAACCACTTTTATAGGCATGAAAGTTCTCTGTAGTTGAGTCACATAGACAGCAGAGGGTTTGACAAACTCTCTCTTGTAGCTTGTCTTATTCATCATGCACAACGGTGTGATTTCAGACCGAGCAAAGAAAACATCCTGTAAAAACAGTAAGAAAATGTGCAGTGTCTGTAGCTGCTGCATATTTGAAAAGGCTGAGAGAAGGAAGAGAAAAGCTTCAGACCTTAATTGCAGACTGTGCATGTCGCCTTCTCCGCTGCTGCCTCTGCCTCCGAGCCCAAGTGATCTTGTCAAGACAGATTTAAAGCTCTCTTAGCTGCCATTACCGTTTCACTGCTGTGTTGCTGCTATTCATACATGAATGCTGCGTCCTTGAATGAATGAGCACAGGCTTACAGGTGTACATGTTGTGAATGCTCACGCTGAGCTCCAGTTCTAAGAGACTGAGATGTGTGAGAAGAGGGGGCAGCCTATTTGGAAATGAACCCACCCTCCCTGCGTCCTTCTCTCCTCCCACTGCTTTCCTGTGCCACTCTTTTTCTCTTTTTATTCCTCTTCACCTTTTTGCTGCTCCTTTGTCCCCTCGCACTAAATGAGTAACCTTCTTTTTCCTCCTTCTTGCTGTAGTAATTGTTTGATTCCAGTCTGTGTGTGTGTGTGTGTGTGTGTGTGTGTGTGAGAGAGAGAGAGAGAGAGAGCAACAGAGGCAGTGACAGCTTCAAGCAAGACATCTGCGAGTGTATTTATATGGGACTGAGGGAGCCTCAGCAGGACCAACCCCATCCTTCCTGAAACAAGCAGTTGCTGGCATGTACTACAGGGGTGCTGACATCCCTGCAAGCATCAGAGGGGATGATATTGGGAGGAAATGTCATGCCATCAGCTGTGCACTGTTTGTGTGTGTGTCTGAGAACGGTCAAAATCCCATTGCATACATGTAATGTACCTATTGAAAAGCCACAGACTTAAACAAGCGTGAAATGACCTTCCAAAACACGTAGGATATAAATCAAATTTTTGACAATGAAAGATCACCTCTGCGGAAACAGTGAGTGCTACTTTTCCTCCTTTTGAAAGGTGTGACATTTAGAAGAAACGCTACACTACTGAGACTAATACAGCAAACTTGAGCCTAACCTTTGCTAATAATGGATTGTGGCTACGCATCATGTGATGCCTCAGTAATTAGGGAAAAATATGAAAATCCAGCACTTAGCTGTAGCAATGGTAGCAATGGTAGCTGCACATTAGCAGAGCCTGTAATAGTCTACCTAATTAATGACAGCGATGTTGTTTTACGCAAGATGTGCTGCAGAGACAAGAATTGATGATGTGAAATAATCCTGCTGATGCCATTAATCACACTATATTTCTGCTCCAGTTCTACTCCACCACCACTTGCTGGAGGTGTGTTAGTCATGATGTCCATTATAATTGGAAAATAAAGTCTGGGCAAGTATGAAGCTCCGTCTTACAACTGAAAAGGCTGATATGGCCTGAGTTTGTGCATCAAATTCCCATAAAAGATCAACATCTCCAGATATTCAGTCCACAATAATTTGCAGAATATCTGTGGTCAGAGTGTTTGTCTAAATAAGTGTGTATTTGTGATTGTTTACTGTCTGACGCCATCCTCTGGGCAACGACACACATGCTGCCCGTCGCAGCATCACTGAAATGAGACCTGGGGGTGCAGCAGCTGTGACCTTTCAAAGTTAGAATTTTGACCTTTAAAAGTTTTCATTAATCATATCAATGTGTAAGGCTGGCTGTATGTGGGTGGTTGTGTTTATGTCTTTCCTTGTCTTTATTACTATAGAAATGTTGCAAAGTTTCATCATGGATGGCTCCATTTGAAGATATTGGACTGTGGCCACTGAAAACGAACCTTTTCTGTCAATGTCTTCCTTAATCCAGCATGCAGAATATTAATACGGAAAGAATAGATAAGGAAATATTAGAATTAGAAATGCACACAAAATGACACAACTGTGAGCATGCAGTGGAATCTCAAGTCCTTTGTGGCAGAATTAGCAGGAGAGCTGGTTCAGTAAACTCCATTACGCTTTACAGATGTGATGTCGGTGGTTAGTCTATGTTCCGCGTTCTCCTTATCTAAATGAATTCTGTTCTTGCGGCATAACACTTTGTTGCACTGCTCATTTTCCTCTGAGTGTTTGTGGTGACTAAATTGTTTTACAGTTATGAACTATTTTCCATTTCTGTCTCCACAGTTTGCCTCGCCAAAGAAACAAGTAGGTCAAAGCGCCCGGGGACCCTGTATGCATTTTGACAGACTTCCAGATCTCCTGGAAGTTGGTCTCCAGAGGGGTGAATGCAATATTTAGTCCTGCACACTCGCCTCCTCCGTACTGCTCGCGCAATACTGCAGTTGAGAACTATGCTCAGTATGCTTTGTTTGATTTCAGGTTCTTTTGAGTACAGTTATTACAAAGCCAGTCCCTTATGGGAACGCATCATCTACCTCTAAGCTGCCACTGTTTCCAGACAACAGCTACACAAACTGTGGCAATGGAGGCTGAGAGAGAGCGGAGAATAAGGCAGGGGAAGGAAGTTGCAGGGGAAGAACTGTCTCAGCCAAGCTGAATGGCTGGGTATTTTGTCTCTGGGTGTCTCAATGGGCGGCCTACAATGTGTGTTAATTCATCCTTCACAAAGCCTTGAAGCAAGGCTTTCCCCGAACCAGCAAACAAATCACTTCCCCAACTCATTTGGTATTCTGCAGCTGCTTCTCTGGTCTTTATGTTGTGAAATGAACAGAGGAATAACAAACAGGTTCAAGTTATAGGTGTGCTTCACTTACTGAGAGGTGACATTGGCTCTTTGTGACCTATCCTTCCTTCTTTGGGCCAAATACATCTTCCCATCATTATCATTATCTCATTATGGCCCTTTCCCATAGAAATTATATTTCCAAATAATAAGCTGCATTTAGCAGGATGCTAACACAGCTGGATTACGTTCTGAGGCAACATATTTAGAGTAGAGTAGAGTTGCCAGGCGGTGGTTTGGGTGGATGGGAGGTGCACAAAGCACACTGTGGCCAAACAGGGATTGAACATTGAATCTTGCCTATGCTTCAGAAAATAAAAACACAATGTTGAATTCGAATGATGCTGATTATGATTAAATGCAAATAATCATGTTGTGTCTGAGGTGCTCTAAAAAGAACAATGATGCTGTCATTACAGGTGGATATTATTTTACTGTGGGCAATTCTGCCACAGAATGAATTTACTAGAGCAGTTTAGTCGTATAGAAAAGCCATTTTTAGAACTGGGGTTGAAACACAGATATGTTGACTGACAAACAGCAAATTTTGAGTTCATGTGAATTCTCCTGCTCCAGGTTTGGCCCTGCAGCAGTGACCTCACTGCTGATAAGCATTATTCATCCCTGTACTTGCTCTTGGATGGATAACATCTGCATTTACTCTGTTAAGCCCCCTGTTATAGTGTCTATAACTGTCCTTCAGTGGATTTATGTGATATAAACTCTTTCTTATTGCTAATCAAACAAGCCATTCACCTATCAGTGTGAGATTAGTGCTTTACTAAAAGCAATTTATGAGTCTCTTCAAAATGACAATATGAATACTTTAACAATAAACAATAAAGTTATTTAACAGAGGTAAGTAAGGATTTACTGGTGATGGACACCTTCTTAATTAAAATGAAATCCAACTCTGCAGGGCATTTCAGTTGTACCAACAGGCTCATAACGGATGAGACAGAGCTACTTACACTAGACTGTGGAAAGAGGCAACAAAAAGAGTTACACAACCCAGTTTATATTGACGTTCAAACAACTCATACTTTTCTTTTCAGACGGTATGTCTTAGTTCTCTTAATGCTTCTCTAGAGAAAAAAGCACTTTAAAGTGTAGTCATAAAAACTGACACAAATTAAAGTGTCTTGTTTAATTACATGCCTACAACAGATACTCCTGAGAAAATAAAATGTGTGACTGAAGAAACTGTCCTGATTTTCCATATTTTGAGCTGAGGCTTGTCCAGGGTTGTTTCATATAGAAATATGAATTATAAATGAGCCAAATGGCCTTGGTTCATTATTTAGTAACTGTGAAAAGACAACTGTCTATGTTTATGTTAATGTGTTGACAGTTTCAGCTCCTGGAATCTTATAAGAGGCTATAGAGGGGAAAATGGGTATTTCACTGAAGAGAAAGCGCAGTGTATTATCTTTGATCTATAATGTGGACTTTGGAGTGGTTATCGTTTCTTTCTAATCCTCCTGTGTATTTCCAGCTCAGTTTGTTTTATTCTTTAATCCTGTCTTATTTGATTGTCACATAAAAAAAAAAAACCTAAACCAAACCCTCAAAACAAATCCAAAGAAGCTTCTTTATGCCTGATAATGAGATTTTTTTCCTCAGCACAACTTTGATTAATAAGAGCGCACATTTTCTACATTTGTATTAGAGAAAAAAGCTCAATCTTCTGCATGGGCCGCTTGATGTTTTTGGTTTCTTATTAGAAACATACAGAAGACTGATCCTCTAATTGTACTGCTGCTGGTAATGTGATTGTGACTCCAGTTTCCTTTCTCTGCACGTCTGCACTTGTCTGTCATAATACATACATAATATTATATTGAATTTCTATAGATGACATATATTTACTCTGAAATGAAACTGTACATTTGAAAAAATGCACTCGTATCAATTGTGTCCATAGGTTGCACAGAAATTGTTTGCTTTGGCAAAAAGTGATGGTTGCAAATATTTTAATTTAGCACAAATCTTAAACAGGTGGAAAGTCCTTTTCTTTCCCTTTTAAATGGTGCCACTTTTGTAGGGAACATGCACTAAGCAGCAGAGTCAGAGTCGCATTGAGTCTAATGATGACAAGCTTTGCTTTTCCTGTTTTTCCGCCCAACACCATCTCGCTGCCTCCACCAAAAGAGGTTACTCTATTGGTGCAGCAGTCAGCATAGCGTTCCTCGCGTCTTCTCCACACTTTGACCCTGTGATCCAACTGCCGTAGGCAGAATCTGGACTCATCGCTGATAATAACGTTCCTCCACATGTTCAGGTTCCAGTGCTCGCGCTGCCATGACTGCCTCTCACCGTCAGGTGCCTGGTGTCCTAGCACCAATTTGAACAATTCCAAATGTTGCTACACGATTAATTGTCTCGGAAATAATTGCGATTAACACTATAATTGTTGCTTTCAGTCCACTGCTTCTTGACTTGACTTTTTTCCCAACTGCATCTCCCTTGTCATTTTACTTGGCATGAATGTGTATATGAACAAGTGCCAACAACTAACAGTTTAAATCATAATAACAATAATACAAATATACAATCCTCTGAAAAAAAAGGGTGTCGGGGGCGTGGGTGATTTTTTTATTTATTTTTTTTTTAAAAAAAGGTTGTTCCGTTGTTGCATCCTCACTGGGCTTCCAATGGTGCCAGCTGTGCTGAACATTAGCTGTCACATTTATATTTCGTTTTGCCAGCTGAAAAACTCTGCTATGCCCAGCTGCCAGGAGGGGCCATCCACTGATCGAATGGTTCCATTGTGCAAACTATGAGGTGATTTTTGAGATGTTGTCTCATATTGGTTGTGCAAGCCTTTTTTACCGGCAAATAAAATTTTTCATCTCTTTCGGGCTCTCCCCTCTGATTTATCGCAACACCAAAATAATCCCACAATGGAGAAATTGTACTACGTTTAGAAACAATGTCCATCTTGTGTCTCGTTTTCCAAATTCAGTGTCAAAATGATGCTATAGCTGAAAGCAGGCTGACAGTCTAGTCCCTCCCCAAATGACCAATCATCCAGTCATAATTTAGCTGTTGCCATCTTAAAACCGACAGTTAATGAAATTACAGCAGACGCATTACATTTTTGGTGTCTGCTCCTCACTTCTACCTCAGAGATGGACGCTGAGATCGTTCTAGGAATCAAATAGCACTGACTGAACAACTGCAAGGATTGTTTTTAATTTATTCTAACATTTCACAAAGCTTTACACAGTAAATAATTACACATAAACTGCTTTTAAAATAGTTTAATACATCCATATTTGCCGAGGGGGCCAGTGTTGGGCAACAGGCGGGGTCGCCTTCCCATAATGCGTTGTGTCGTGCTTAAACCAAGGTTGATAGATGAATGTGATGGAGTCGCTTCAGTCCAACATGGCAGTCCCGGTTCTGTACAACATACACTGAATACGTTCACTTGCTTTTACTGTTTATCATGTTGAATCTGTGTGATACTGTTATATGATGCAGTTGCATTGAATGCAAAACAGATGATTCAGTAAAATCTGCAGGTGCTTGTTCCCCTTTTTTTTTTAGTGTACATAAGATATTATGAGAGTATTTGTTGCCCAAAGAAGATATACATTTGTTATAGATTCTTTCAATTATAAAAATTGTTTCAATTTCATTTTTTCCATCTCTTATGTCTTAGCTTTTATATATACACCTAATATGAATTATACAGTAACATGTCCTCAATAATACAGCCAAAGTGGACAGTTTGTATGTGAAGAATATTCATGAACAGTGTTGCATGGAAGTGCATAAATACTTGATGTTTTGCAGCCCTTCACAGTCTTACCAATTACTGGTCATATCGACAAAAAGCTTTTAATAAAGATGTTATATTAACTTCAGCATGAATGTTTGTCATTTCAGCAAAATCCATTTCCAAAATCCAACAGGACCTGCACTGCTGCTGCCTTAGAAAATGATGATGGATGATGGTTCCGGTTAAAAAAAAAAAAAAAAAAAAGCTGGAGCTGTTACTGCAGAGTAACTCCTCTGTGGATTAAACATTCCTGAAACAGAATTGACCCAGCAAACCCGATGGAACTTCTGGATCAGCTTCTTCATAATTAATTAGAATAAAACATAACTCTGCCATTCCTTCACACTGATACTTCTCTCTGACATTCTGTGTTTACAAATGCGACGTAGCTTAGCTCTAAAGGCACATCTAATTTCTTTGGGATGTTTGCAATTGTTCAACCTCAACGTATTCTTTACTAAAGCATATTTTAGTTGATTCTGCTTGGTGCTGAATTCAGGAAATAAAATATGGTGGTGGCTAGATAATAGCACATATGCTTAAGGGGAGGTTAAACAAGGAAGCTGTAATTAACACCACCTCACCATATCACATATCTGTGATATGGTGATGCATGTCTGTATGGAACAACTGAACAACCGTGCAGTGATTGCGCTCTCTGATGTTTTGAAGTTAACCAAAGTCTCCTTGAATTAATGGCCAAGTTTTTAATGAAGAGGCATGGCATGAAGAGTAATGAGGTTAAGAAAGAATTACCCACAGTGGTGCTTATCGCAAACACTGCCACACTGTCGAAGCTGAGCTAAAGGATTTTACAGTGAATTTATCCTAAGAAGCGTCCGCACTTCTTAAAAGAAGATTAACTGCCTTAAATTGCAAACGGATATATTTGTTTCACTGTCCTAGGGAAATGCAAAGTTTGTTCATAATTGAGCATTCAGCAGAAACTAATGGAGCTCTGGTCAACCTTAAAACCAGGGGAGTACCAGGGAAGTAATATAAACCTGTCTTTACTTTATAAGTAAAGACAGGTCTGGGGGTATCGTCGCAAAGTTGCCCGAGAATATTACATTAAGCAAAACCAGTGGTCACTGTCCTTTGGCTTTAAAATGATCTGTGGACAGCCTTGGCCCTGCATTAGTCTCCCTGCCGTTTTAAGGAGAATCACACAAATCAAATAAACAGCTTTTACAATGGTACATACACAATACACAGCAGAGTATTTGCTGTAACTGGCCTTCTCTTTGACATATTTGCTGGATTTTTGCCTCAATTAAGTTTAAGGAGATTACGCACACTCCATACGGGAAATTACATCTTTTAGATAGTTGCAGCACTGCAACTTGATGTAAATGTTTTTGTACTGTAGATGTCGGTTATAAATGCTGACATCAGCCCTATTGCTAAAGATGCTGTAACACCAACAACAGGGAGCACCATGGGGGACAGTGGGAGGAGAAGTAATTGTTTTCTTCAGTCATGTTTTCTTCCAAATAAGCTCAGTTGCTTTGACAGAACGGCACTTTCGCTTAAAACTGCTTGCATGGCATCCCTAAAAGTCAGTGCGCAATGCTCGTGTCGCCTTTTATTACCAGACAAGAAAAACACACACGAAGCGCCTCTTTGTAGCTGTCTAGCTCCTCAACAGTGTCAAGTTATGCACATG
This sequence comes from Echeneis naucrates, assembly GCF_900963305.1. NCBI lineage: Eukaryota > Metazoa > Chordata > Actinopteri > Carangiformes > Echeneidae > Echeneis > Echeneis naucrates. Next base: position 18,303,820 of record NC_042524.1, read on the forward strand.
CCTAAAATGAAGAAGCACCACATTAAATCAGACCAGCTTTTATTTTCAAGTCCTCCCACAACACAAGGAGACAAACAACCTCATGTTTAATAATGAGAGCCCGAGCTAGAAGACCTTTATCTCTGGAGGAGACTGCAAAAATAATGGCAGTAATTAACTGAGCATTACCCCTCAGCGAGCCCTCCTGAGAACTCCCACAGTTATTCAAGCCTTCGACGTGCCACCTCCTCCTCTGCTTAAATTGACAATGCTGTCTCGTTTGACATGCCTGCTCTGAACAACGGCTGTTTGCAAAGTTCTAACCAGGCAACAATTTCACTGCCAAGGGCTGGGATTGTAGTATTCTTAATGCACCTACACAACTTTTCTTCCTCTGGTGTTGTAATACTGAAACGTGTTAATCTGCATGAAGAGCATTTGTTCCTGAGGTTGTTCCAGCACACACTCTGTGCCACTGTGACAGCCTGCAATAAATCACTGCGCCTCAATAATTCATGAATAGGAGGAAAAAAGGAGGTGTACCCTGACGGCTCGTGTGGCTACACAGCACGTACAGTGCATTAGATAGGCCAGGTTATCTCAATCATCTTGGACCTTTGCCATGACAAATGGCAGTGCACAGAGCTGCAGGGCATAGTTTTCCTCCACTGGCATTCATAACAGTTACCCCCTTTGCACATGTCCCTAAAAACAAATCTGGATATCTTGATTTGTTTTGTACCTTGTATTGTCCTCTTTTATTTTGAAGTAAGTGGTTTAAAAGCTGCAGTAATTTGAGCATTAGTAATGAAAAAAGGGTTAACCTCATTTTGTCATTTTGCTTGAAGGCTTGATTTGAATCAACTATTGAGTAGATACTCATTTTATCAGGAGATGCAGCCCCTGCCGCTTCATGAAGGTTTCTGTTAGTTTCTCTTCGGAACTCAACCTGTCATTTTCCTCTGCGGCAAGCCAATCCCAGCTCACAATGGGTGAGAGCAGCATCACCCTGAACAGGTCGCCAATCCATCACAGGGCCAACACACAGAGACAGAGACCAACAACCACTCACACTCAGACCTACGGACAATTTAGAGTCCCCAGTTAACCTAAACATGATGTCTTTGGACAGTGGGAGGAAACCAGAGAACATATTGTACCGGCTGAGGTCCACTGTCACTGACCTGACCACTGACCACTGTCACTGATATAGCAGCCTACTGACACAGTAGGCTGCTATATCAGGAGACACTGGTTTGGGTCATATCAGACTTGTGTAATTGCTGAAGTTGGGTTCATTTGTCCTTTAAACCTCTTTAAAATGTGCAATATGTTCTCTCAAACAAACAATCCCAAATGTCTCTCTGTGACTTCTCACTAAAGCTTGACTGGTTCATACAGCCCTCCTGACACTGACTCCAAGTGTATTCAGTGAAATGAGACAGAACACAAGTTTTCCTGACAGCCCTCACATCCCTGTCTTGAACACAGATGGGTACAGCAAGTGTGACATATATGATTTCCCTGGGGGATGTGACAGAGGTGACAGAATGCAATAAAATGGAAATGACTTTGTTCTTAAAGTTGGAAGATGAGATTAAGATGATAATGGAATAAGTGTTTACTAATGTAGGCTTCTCTGTCGTATACTTAATATTATAGACAAGTTGAAGCATTCATCTTGGATCATTCTTTGTTGGAAGCTCCAGATATGGACAAACATATCTGATACGGATTTTCAATTGAAATCTTCTGTGCAATTTGTGGACAGCCGCTTTATGTTGTGAAAAGTGGCTGAGAAAACCCTGCCCTAAGGCCATGTCTCCACCCCAGAGCTATTATTCTAAATAGAAAGCTCATATGTTTAGCAGTCTGGGGTAACAGATTATTGGCAAGCATCATGTATGCGATTCATCCTCCATATGACATGACAAATGACACCATCATTTTACAAAATGCAACAGAGCTGAGCTATATGGGAACATGAAAACCCAATTTCGCAAAATCAGATAGCTAGACAACAGGTCTGTGGGACGCATTTCTACCTGACATCAATACTGCCTCACTGTCAGAATGATTCATCCTCATGCCAACGGTGGTATAAATCACCTCTGAGATTTCAAATGTCACACAAAAACCTGTTTTCTGGCCATTAAGATGATGTTGCACAAAGTGGAAGTTCTGCAGTGGCAGCACATTAACCTGCGACTACTTAGCTGATCCAAAGTGATGTGTGCACCTTATGAGTGGAGAGCTGTACACAAGTGCTATCCAAGCAGCGTACAGATGGCACTGCAGCACAGACAGCCTCTTTTCATCCATCACTTGATATAGCAGAGAGTCAATGTATGCATGTTTGTATATGTGTTGATATGTCAGATTAAAAACATCCTTGGAAATGATGTGATTATGTGCCTGTGTATTGTGTGTGATGGAACTAAGGACTACTTGAATTTGGATAATTATGAGCTGAGTTAAAAAAAATATCTGAAAAAGATTTTGCTTTTAGAGCCTGAAAGAGGACACATGGTGTGAACATGGTAATGGTATTTTTCATATCTTGTGAGTCTTTGTGTGCATTTCTTTTTCTGTGATAAATAGATAAACAGATAAAAAATAAAACGATCAAAATTTTAATTTGTCATTGAAACCCTTTCTGATGTTTGGAAGTTACCCTCTAACCCTCTGGGCTCCCTCTAGACCTCTCGAAACCCTTGTGGACCCCGCTACACCTTCTGAACTCATGCAAATCCCTGTGGATCCCTCAGAACCCCTTTAGACCCTTCAAAGTCATCCAGGGTAAATAACAGATCCATAGGAGCCGGTCTGCTGGGTCCATTTCAGGCCAGACCAGCATGTCAGAGACACACACGCGGACACGCAGGGAGGGTGGTGCAGGAAAGGAGCCTTTAAATGAGTAAATGATGAGGACCAGGCAGACAGAAAGGGAAACACCAAGAGAAATTAGCAGACAAACAGACTTGATGTGAATACTCAGAAACAGACAGGCGCCCCTAACAGTTAACAACTGTTGTAATAATTTGTATTTCTGTTGCAAAACATTCAATTGCTTCGTTGATTCATCACACACCCTGGTTGCAATGTCATCATTCATTGTGTCATCCTCAACCTCAGAGATCCTTAATATACCCCACAATATTGTTTTCCAACTTGCACATACTACCTTAATATCAAACAGAAAGAGACATGTTATGGACCATCAGTTTCCATCAGCAGTCCTTTGTTGGGAAGATTAATTTCACTCTTGATGTGTTCTAGTTTATCAGCTCTGAATCTTTTCATTTATTGTTAATAGCTAAGGGCCATGCATAGAAGGTAAAACATTAGAGCTTTAGTTGGACGAACAGCAGTAACAGAAATAATGAATAAAATAATTGTGTTTTGTTGATTAAAAGCTGCTGATCAGGCATTTGTGGGTACGTATATATAATAGTGGGTTGTTGAATGTAATGTCTGCAGGCAGGTCTGGGACCCATATTGTGCTTATATGTACGACACAGCAGTAAGGTGAATTACAGAAGATATGTTTCAGTCAGTCAAACTGTTGCAACCTTATAACTCAACAAATTAAGTATTGGCTGTCAGAGTAATATTAATATTATAATATGAATAAATCCATGCGGGCAGCACGGCAGCATACTGATTATTTGATTGAAATTGTTTATTTCCATTTCAAATAATCAATGAATGTTTCTGTGCGTTTACTGCAATCATTTGCTTCATTCATCTCAACAACTCACACTCAGACTCAGACCTATGTGCAATTTTGACTCACCACTTAACCTAAAACCAAACACAGTCTTTGGACGGTGGGAGGAAAACCGAGTAACCGGAGAAAACCCACACAGGTACGGAGAGAACATGCAAACTCCTCACAGAAAGGCCCCAAGATGGGGAATCTACCTCACAAACTTCTTGTTGTTGGGAAACAACCCTAACCACCATGCTGCTGCTACCCTGCAGCAATTTCATTTACTATAAAATCACTGTGGTGCTAGAAAGGTAGCACAGCAGCACCATCACTCTGAACATGAACATTCATCCCGACTCTGGGCCCTGGTGATGGTCTCACTTACATTTAGGGAATGTCCACATGCATGTGTGGTTTCACTTGCCAGCTCTTATTGGGAGACATCATAAAGAATTGATGAGCTGCTCTTTCATTCCATCACTATGTACCCTATCTTTGACTCGGCTCCTCTGGTGGGGCCACACTATCTGGACTCCCATCTCCCCACAGTTCTCCACAGAAACCCTCTGGACTCTCCTGACTAATCCTGAGTGAGGTGACAGGAAAAGTGCCAACATCCTTCACTCCACCAGTTCCTACCAGCACCACCTGCTTCCCTTCAGCTGCCCATCCCTCCACATCTTCTCTGTCCTTTATTCCCCTCTGATATTCACTGAGGTGTAGCACTGCCCTCCCTGCCACACAAAAGTAATTTCACTCAATAAAGGTCAACAAACTAGCTTCTAGGGAGGGCAGGTGACGGTGAACAATGCACTGGACAACACCCTCATCCAGGCTGCTGGTATCATTATTCATCGAGTAGTTGTGCTTGGGCAGACACTGCTGTAACAGAAGCTGTAGCCTACTGTATTGGTGTGTTGCCTACACAATAGATAAATGGATGATTGACATGAGATCTGGCACATTACATTAATAACTAAGAAAGCTGATATTTGGGACAGTCAACATCTCGATATACTGAAAGTGGAAATGTCATATTTGCTGGTGCAAGCATTTGAATAACTCATGAAGTGAATCATTGAAGCTGCAGTCTTCAGATAAAAATTTAAATTATTAATGTTTGTTTCTATAAATTCATTCTCACGTCAACTTATTTTGAGCATTTTATTTTTGTCTGGTTTTACTTACTTTACTTTAAAATGTCTTGGACTTGTCATGTATTAATTCTTCGTTGGTTGGCAGGTCTGATTGGCTGTAAAGCTACATTGATACATGAATCAAGTCAGTGTTGACTAATCTGAACTGTCCCCTATTATTATAGTGTTAATAATTCTTTTTAGAGGGGTTTTACAGTTGCGCAGAATCAAATTTTTATCAGCTTCAAATTATTAAACAGTGACGGCTGTCGCTTAGAAAAGTATCTGACTAGAGGGTAGAAAATTGTTTACAAACATTTATTGGATTGATAGAAAAAGAAAGTGCAAATTGTGAGTACATCAGTGTGTGAAGCGGAAATCAACTGTGATTAAAATGACCTCTCCTCATGAATGTGAAGAAATAGCTCATGATCCATCAACTTCATCCCAGAGAAATGTAGCTGATGCAAAATCAACAAGCACTTGTCTCTGTGCTTTGTAATTATTAGTTCTCAACTTCTCTCCTCTTTGACAAGGGGGACTGCTGGAAGTGTAATGATGAATCAGCTCTTTAGTGTCAGAACACATTTTCATTATTTCCACATTTGATTTCACGGGGACATGTTATAACTAAGTCTGCAGCATTATCTTTAGCATTCAGGCCCTGTAAACATAATTTTAATCACTATGAAGCTTGACATATTATTGCATAAACACTATATGTAAATATGCATGAGGGGATTTGATGATGAAACTGACCTGAGGTTAGTGACTGTCAATCTCACTTTGTAAACCAGCAGCTGGTGATTATGCATCATGTTACAGCACTCTGTCTTTAGCCAGATGTTCCAAATCTCTCTTAACACAAGACAAGGAAAAAGAAAATAAGTGGTTGGCCTCATTTAGAATTTGCTAGTGTCTGATGGGAATATATATTTATTTCCGTGTTGGTCTCTTAAATTCATCTGAAATCAGAATGCTGAATGATAAGTTAAGGAATAAGTAAAGATAGTAAGTAGTAATAGTAAGATAAAGTAAATGATATTTTCCCTCTCTGTATTAGGACCCATTCCTAGCTTGACATTGTTATACGTGTTATACTATAATTAAAATTAACCAGGTTATCTCCTTTAGGGTGTCGTGACGGTGTCGCAAAAGATAGACTGTAGGAACAAAAGCCATACACAGAAGTGCACCCTTGATATTCATTAGAATTTACTTTGTGAGATTAGTTACCATCCTGCATGTGATCTCTTTCAACGTGGATAATTTCTTTCTTTTTCTCATAGATTATGTTTGTCTCAAAAAAATGGCAGCAGGGTACAGGATGATGATGATGATGGCCTATGTTACCTCTGTCAGAGTGGAAAATATAAAACATCTACAGTGCAATGGCGAGGCCACTGATTTCCTTTCCAATCTGACACCAAGTAAATGTTAGGCTGGCATCAGAAAGACCGATCCAATACTGACAATTGAGACAAAAAATAAAAAAATAATATATATTCATGTGTTTATAAATTCATCTTAAAATGAACTATTATTATATTTCAAACTATAGCTTCATAATTACTACAAGATACCTGATTACTCGTTGTTTAATAATGAAAAACTGCCTTACAAGAAAAAAAAACAAACTAAAAAGTTGCATGTTAATTGGCAGCATTTGAACATGTATATCTTAAAATGCTTGCTTGAAAATTCATTCATTCATCTTCTACCACTTATCCCACTCCCAGCACTCCCAGCTCACACTGGCTGAGGGTGGGGTCACCCTGGACAGGTCACCAGTCCATCAGGGCCAACAGACACTCACACTCGGACCCGCAGACAATTTAGAGTCACCAGTTATCCCAAACATGATGTCTCTGGACAGTGGGAGGAAACCCACAGAGGCACGGGGAGAACATGCACCCACAGAAAGGCCCCAGGCTGGGAACCGACACCACGCCCTAACCCTCACTCTAACCGTGTGTGAAATGCTCCCCTGAACATTTCAACACTTGTTTGACTGAACAAACATTCAACACTGCCTTTTTTTCAGTAACAAAGCTCCCTTTAATTCCACCCTTTCCTTGAAATGTCCCTCGTTACAAGTTTAATCATGCTCTTTTCACCAGCAGTTGATAATTATCTCGGGGAATCCATTTTTCCTCTGTGCACTGGCATACTTCAATGGTTGCACCAGTGGCAGCTGACCGCTGATGGTGCCCTGACAAACCAGCATGTCAAAATCTGTCCACATCCCTTCTTTCGTTGCAGCTGAACCTGAGGGTGCAGGACTCGCCTGATAATCGGACAACATGAGACTCAAGCGCTGAGTGAGAGGGAGAGGGAAGTCTCAAATGTGGCATTTGCAAATTTGCCGATGACAACTGAACCACACTTGCGAGTAGTGATGACGGTATCAATTCCATGGTATCGATATATCGATAGATAGATAGATACTTTATCAGTTCCGCAGGAAATTTGAGACTGGAAACGATGCTTTGTGCTGAAATACCCGTCGCATCATAAAATCAAACAAATCCATTCATCTCACGTGACCACAAGAGTAGTCTCCACTTAGCTGTGTCTGTTTGAAGCCTGCTAGCAACAATTCAGCTTCAGTGTTGCTAGGTCCATTTGTCATAAGCGACCTTGGGCTTGTTGTTCTGTAAAGTCACTTGCAAATTTCGTCAGTTGCGCGTTGCGGGTGTTTGGGTTTATTTTGCTCCTTGTATGAACCCCTCCTGATTCTCTCCCAACTCTCCACAATAAAGCAAAACGTGGTAGTTTTTCTTGTTCCAGGAAGGAACTGTGCCCCACTTCATTAGTTACAAAAAAAAAAACCAAAACAATAACCCCGAAACAAAACAAAACAACAAACAAACAAAAATTATGCAACATTCTCATCAGTGAGGCTTACAAACAGTGTTACCTTGTAATAGATGAAAGATGTCTTTACTTTCAATTTACTTTTTTTCTATGCAAACAATCTCTCTCTCTCTCTATATATATATATATCTATATATATATGGTCACCAATAGGGCTTTTTTTTTTTTTGGAGAAGTCATGTTCCTTTTTTTGAGCTTGTTTCTCTTGTTTCTCTTTATTTGTTTTTTATTCCTAAAATTGTCTGTCTGGCTCAATATGCTTCTTTTTTATGGAATGGAAAACAATTTGAGCATGTATGGACTGAATCAGTTATTAAAACCTGTCTAATTAGGTTTTTTCAGCATGCTAATGTTACATCGTGAATGTTGCAGCCGCTACAAAATACATTTGTAATGTCATTTTGAGCATATTAGCATGCTGAAGAAAGCGTTCATGCACTGGTGTGCCTGAACAGAGAACTGCTGCATGCCTCTAGAAGTCTTGTTCAAGAAATCCATTCATTTTTCAGAGTGTGACAGGGTGGGAAGGAAAGTCTTCCGCCTCTATAAATGTCAGTCCACTGCTGCTGGTCAGAGAGTGACAGCTCTAATTCGTCCATTTAACAAAAATAAGAATTTGTTGTGCTGGTGTGACATTCAGCCATTGGTGGAGTCAGCGCTAACACACTCCTGTCAAGCCATACAACGCTCCTGAATGACATTTAAACTAACCTCCCTGTTTGATCAGTGTAATAGGGACACACTCTGAATCCACAATGCAATTATGCGACAATATAATTTCCCTCAGCATACACTGATTCATTACTATATAATTATTAAACTGGAAACAAGTGTCCGTGACACATTTCAGAGATTGATTATTTCATAAATGGTGAAGTACAAGACCATTTAAAACAATAAGATAGATGATCATGAATGTCTGTGTGTGAAAACGAGATTAGTATGTATCTTGATAGAAATAGAGAAGATTCTTTGCTCTCTACTGCTCCTTCGAGCATTATTATTCTATCTGTCATCCCACTTTCAGCCATTTTCTCAATAATTTACTCTGTTGAATTTAAATAATACTTTTGCCAGCCTGTGATTTTTCTGCATAATTTAAAACAGGTTGACTAATTCATGAAGGTGCAACTATCTAATAATTAAGGATTAATCATAATGGTGCTATTGACTGTTGATCATCACAGCTTGGGAGATTTTACTATATCATGTGGTTATAAGTGATTGGCCCATTGAGTGCATTCACTCACACAAATCCCCACATTATTACAGGATTACACCTGTTCCTCTGATATGACTATCTGGTCCCATGTCATCTCAGCTTCTGGTCATATGCAATTACATGTTCACAACCAACACACCAGGATTTAATAACTTAGGGAGCTAATACCAAGACTTGCTGCCTCAATAAACAATCCCCTCTGCCCATCAGCATGCTCATATCATCCAATTACCCAAACACAGCTCTCCAGGCCCTCACCCTGCCTCTTGCCACTCTTGAGAGAAATTAACATTTTTATTAAATCTCCATCTTGATTATTTTTTTATTTGGGCTCCAGCACCTGTGATCATGCTTGTCACCTGCAATTGGTCTCAGTCCTGCAGCTTTAAACACACGCAATAAGGGCAATAGGACACACCGTATAAGAAAACAATAAACCCACAAAATAACACACAGACGGACAAAGGAGAATAAATGAGATTTGAACGCTAGCAATGTGAGGGCAAGTCTAATCTGGAGGGGCAACATGTTTCATCTACATCAGAGTGCCATTTGACTCATTTCCTGCAGATATCTGTCATGCAAAGGTCAGAGTTCAACATTGGCATTTAGAAAGCGTCATTGCTTCAATTTACATTTATAAGGTCATGACCTTTAAGTTGGTAAGATATTTAGCCTGCTTAGTTGAGTTTAAAATGATTCACCGAGACACTAGCACACATGCCAGACATAGGAAGACCAGTTCACAGTTTGCCCCTCAGTGTGTGCATTACTTTTAATGTTGTGGCTCATCAGTGTATGTTGTAGTGTTTAAATTGTGTTTGAACCAAGTTACCTCCCTAATAAGCAGCACATAAACTGTGTACTGTTTTATTGTGTAGTCTGAAGAACCATGTGGTTATTTATTTTATTTTTTTTTTTTTTGGACAGCATTTGAACATGTATATCTTAAAATGCTTGCATGGAAAAAAAGAACCATGTTGTGATTTGATGCAATGCGATAAAATCCTTCTCTCTCTCTGAATGCAGATTGTCACTCTCATCAACAATCATTACTTCAGTCTGCAGTTACAGAGTACAGACAACAGAAGCAAGTGAAAGAGATGCTCAATTGTTTGTTTGATTTATTTTTGTTTTGTTGGTTTTTTGTTTTGTTAGGAAAAATCTAAATGCGCTTGGTGCAGTTTTGGTAACTCAAACTGTCTGTTCTCAGCGTACGTTCTGCCCCAGAATGACAAAAAGGTGTTTATTAAACTTCTGCTATCAATCTAATATAACAAGGAAGTTAACTGAACCATATCTTTTTGTATGGGCAATGATTCTTACCCAGTCTGACAAGTGCGAATCCAACATGCCTTAATGAAACACCTAGTACAAGCATCATTCGACCAGGAAAAACATGTAAAAAGTAAGTATGCTACTAACACAGCAACATGAGTGCTGACGGTAAGTAGACATCTCTGATTCTATTGGTGTTCACATCATAGTTTGTTCCATATTTTAGCCATCAGGAGCCGAAATCCTCTAGGGAAAGGATCAAATAAGGTTACTTGAAGATTCTAAAATGTCTACATGACAGTACCTCTTATAGGTCATGCTGGGTTAGACTAGTAATGAAATTTGAAATTGAAACTTGTGTAATATTTACTTTAAAACTTAAACTTAAATTTACACTGGCTTTCCCATTATATTAATCTTCTACCGCTTATCCGTTTCTGGGTCGTGGGAGTGCTGGAGCCAATCTCAGCTCACTCTGGGTGAGGGCGGCGTCACCCTGGCCAGGTCACCAGTCCATCACAGGGCCAACACACAGAGACAGACAGAGACCAACAACCACTCACACTCACACTCAGACCTACAGACAATTTAGAGTCAACAGTTAGCCCAAACATGATGTCTTTGGACAGTGGGAGGAAACCGGAGTACCTGGAGAAAACCCACGCTCCAGGAAAGGCCCCAGGCCTGGGACCGTACCTGCGGCCTTCTTATTGTTGGGCAACAGCACTAACCACTATACCCGGTACATACCACAAAATGGCAAAAAAAATAAAAATGTCTGTAAACAGCCATATTATTTTGAGGTATGTTCACAAACACTTGTGTGTAATCACCAGTGAGAATTAAGTCATCGTGTCACTGTGTAGCTCATCAGCTGCAGTCACATATTACTCTAGCTCCATCTGATGGCAAAAAGAGTTGTCGCACATAAATGTCTGTAAGGGTGAAGGGAAAAAAGAGAATACAGCAATCACTTTCTAATTCTCTAACTGAGGAGTGAATGCAAAGACAAGGCCCAGAATCATCTTCTGTATATTGTAAACATGACTAAGAGCAACACAACAATAGGCTGTGCATGGCAGGTTTTAGGTGCTCCGTTGCTCATTCTGTGCTGGATGAAGTGGTTTTATGTGGACAATCTGAGACCACTGAACTTAATGTACTGTGGCGGAAGAGGACAGGTGCCTTTTAGATTGACGTTGATCAAATTATTATTACTCATGTTTGATATTGGTTATAACAGTTGTGTTTTATGACTTACAAAAAACACTATGTTAAGTTCTGGCCAAATTGAAACATTTTTCTTTTTGAAATTCTCCGTCATCCATTGAATGCACTTCCTCATAATGACTGAATGGATAACAAGGATACAAACACATTTGCACAGTGTTTCATAAACACCTACCAACAACATCACTGTGAGAAGAGCAAGAAAGACTGAAGCAGTTGAGCTGTATATAAGATCTGGGCATTGACTTGTAATGTAATCCAGTTGAAATAATTCCTCTGAGGCTAATATAATTAATGATGTCTGATTTCCACTCAGCTGCTGCTGTTTCTGTCTTGGGCTGTGTGTGGGCTGTATCTACTGCTCTATATTTACCCGCTGACATTTTACTTGAGTTCCTAAGGTTAGAAGCTGAAGCACTATATACTTGCTGTCACCCAAGCAATAACAGTTTATAATAATAAACAGTAACTGCACTAATAACTGCTGTCTGCATTTCACAAATGAAACATTTACATGCTTTATTGTTTCATGCTAAGCTGATGCAATAAAACAGTTCTATATATATATATCTATAAATATATGCATGTGCACTCTGAGGAGGTTCATTTATTTGATACATATACAAAAACAATACTAACTATTCCCTGAGTCCTGTTTCACATTTGATAGTTATAAATTCTGTCAAATATGAAGCTCATCTTACCACTGGCAAGAACAAATTTCCCAGATATTGATGTCCTCATTTTACTGAGGTGACAGTGTAGACACAAGACCGCTACAGTTTCAGGATCATGTGTTCTTATCTCTGTAAATACAGTACAGGCCAAATGTTTGAACACACTTTCCTATTCATTTGAATGAGAAGGCGTGTCCAAACCTTTGGCCTGTACTGTATATATATAAACTTTTCAGTTTTATTGGAGTTTTGTAATCAGTGCAGTCTACCTTTAATCATCCTGCTTTGTTGCTTTGTGAAACAACCCAAGATTTTGGAGGCAAGCCACTTTGGGGACCTTGAATCAGAAGCCAGGAATCCTTTGAAGGTGGGCATTATGAGACATCCTGGAACTAAAGTGACAATGGTTGATTAGATGAATGCATACTGACTTAAAGAAATTGACAATATAACATAAAAGGGAACACAAAAGGTCCACTGCCAAAATAGTATACTATAAATGTGCCTACTTGTTCACATGTCATGACATAAACAAAAAAAATTATATATATAGATATATAGATATATAGATATATAAATACAGTACCCCTTACTGACAGGAAAGGGTTACAAATATCATACATGGTTTTGCATTGGGTAATTATTTAACTGTGGCTACAGTGAATTTCCGTGACAGTGATATAAATGTGCGTTCATTGAGCAGTGCTCCCCCTGACTTTTTGCACATAATGTACTTCACAATGACCAAGTGTGTGTGAGGACTGCTTGGCAAGGCATTACAGGTGCCAAACTGTCTAGAATGAAATGACAGGGAGCAAGTCTGGTCAAAGGGGAATCAAATAGCTGACAGTAGGGTCACAATGGTAAAAGTAAGACGTTTACTTTGTATGCTCCAAAATGGTTTGTAGTTTCAACTGTTAACTATGCAAAACAGCGAAAAAGAAAGGTAACTGAGCTTTTGACTCAATATAAAAATGTGAATATGAGTTTGTTGTCTAATCACATGTACTCCTGATAATAGATCGTTTCTTCTAGCAGACATCTTGACTTCTCGCAGATGGGAGAAATTAAATTAATTTTAAGATTTATGATTTTAAGAGATACTGTTTCATCCAGTATCTGCTGCCGGAGAGATCCTGGAGCTCCACTCAAGATGCAGACCTTGCAGAATCAGCCGACAGAGGAGGGCGGCACTGAGCACTGTGAGCTAAATGTTGAAATGTTAATGCAAAAATAGATCCTTCTCTGAGCCGAATTAGTCTGCAGGGCAAAGTCGTTACTTAACACCACGTGAAAAACCAATTATAATATACTGAACAGGGATCGTTAGATTTAAAATATCTATTTGAATGGCGTTTAGTCTTGTGAGAAACGACTGGCTGATTAGGAGCACAGTTAAGTCAGACCGGTTCGTGTAACAGTGGAAGGTGTAGCCTGCAGTAGCGGAGGTTTTGTTTTGTTTTGTTTTTTTTTGTTTTTCTCTTTTGCCACGGTGGCCCTGTGACACGGTGACGCGCTCAGACGCTGCAGGCTCATGAACGCGCCCCGTCCGGCCGCGTGGAGGGGATCGGCAGCAGGTAAACGGCTCCTGGCTCGTGCTGACACAATGCTGTGACCCGGCGGCTCACACTGCGTCGAGCCCCGCCGTGGATAGCTTAATGTCGGCATGCCGTCGTGTCGCGTGGCGCCGGGGGACACGTTCAAACACACCGTGCACGCCTCAGCAGACACTGTCGCACTGTGTGTGGGCTTTGGCAGATCCGCGGATGTTCGTCCGGTAGCTGTAGAAGCTCCGCAGGCCACACTCAGAGCCCGGCCGGTGTCCGCCGGACGGCTTTGTCAGGAGGACAATATCCGTGACAATCAGGCTTCTCCTTCTAAAGAAAATGGCTCCGACCATGACGGTGTTGGGAGCTCAACCCAGACACTTGTTATTCCGAGTGGTACAGTCTGAGCCAGTTAAAGCGACAGCTCTGACATTTACATGGCAGACAGAGCTGCTGCTGCTCATCACTCACTTCATGCTGAATCTGCTGCTGCTGATGGGACCAAAACACTGCATCACCGCCCCAACAAGGAGGACATTACACAGCTGTGATCAGAAAGACTCAGTTAAACCGGGATTTCCGTGTCTCTGTGTTACATGACCTGTTTGCACATGACACCTCAGAATCCGTGTGAAAAGTGTGCAGTTCTCAGATGAAAACGTTTTTGTACCTCCTTTCACATTTGTTTTCTTGTCTCTTATTACAGCCTGGTGTGAAGTTTCCTTCCCCTGCCCTCGCCTCTACATGCAGCAGCCTCACAGATAGGCTGAGCAGGCAGCCTGCAAGAGGAGTTTTCCCCCTCAATATTGAACCAGTGCTGCCTAGCCGCTGTGCCATATCTCCTTTCTCCCAGAGCAGACACCGATTTCATAGTGTTGCCTTTTTTTTCTGCCACCAAGAACAGTCCATCAGCGGGTGCTGGGAATAATTCTTCTTCCTCATCAAGAAAGTTTTTGTTGGATTAAGAGCAATCATGGGGGCCACAGGCTACGGCTACTATCGTGTAGTCATCTTCATCTGCATGTTTATCGGCTACTCGCTGTACTTCTTCAACAGGAAGACCTTCTCCTTCGTCATGCCCTCTGTGATGGAGGAGATTGAACTGGATAAAGATGACCTGGGTAAGATGGTAACCTTAAGTATTAAGTTACATTATTGTTTAACGCGAACATGCATTGCCTTATTTAGCTTTTCCGAGCATCTGTGGTACAAAGGTATCAGCATGATCTGTGAAAAGCTGATAACTACAACAGACAGAAATTGAGCTGCTTCCAGTCATTTTTGTGTAATTCATTAAAGAGATGCAACTTCACCTTCCACCTTCCTAAGTCTCTAAGTTGTTACACTTTACCAACACTGCGTCTGCACCTCAGTCAGGGTGAACTTAGACAGGCCGATGTTATCAGATATAATAGTGGAGTTGTCAGTGTGATTCTCAGCTGATATACTATGTCCTCTGTCTGCAGGTCTGATCACCAGCAGCCAAACCATGGCCTATGCCATCAGTAAGTTCATCAGTGGCGTGCTGTCAGATCAGATCAGTGCCCGATGGCTTTTCTCCATTGGCCTCTTCTTGGTGGGTGGTATCAACGTTGCCTTCTCCTGGACCTCCAGTGTCTCCATGTTCTCCCTGCTCTGGTTCATCAATGGCCTGGGACAGGGCTGTGGCTGGCCACCGTGTGGAAAAGTTCTGCGCAAGGTACTACTGCCATATCTGTCCCCTCTAGTGAAAGAGTGTAACCCCAGAGCAGGGTACCATCTGGCGCAAGATATATTGTGTGCCTTAGCACTACAGTATGTTGAGAAAGTGGATCTCTGTTCAAGGTTGCTTGCAGGAGTCCTGGTCTAAGTTGTCAGACAGTACTGACCCTTAGGCTGGAGGCCACACTTTCTGGTTTGAGGAGATGTTACATAAGAATGGAGTTCTTTTTAATCAGCAGTGCCAGACTAAAATCTTGCGATCTTTAATTTGTTTGGCATATCTAAACTCCTAGTGTCATGCATTTTATAAACAGCAAAGCTGAATGAATTCATCCCCCTATGCCACATAGCTCTTAAGAAGCATGTTTAGAACGTGGGAATAAATAGGTCTTGGCACAAGTTCAGTTTGCGGGAGAGGATCAAATTACAGGAGAATGTATTTTTAGAAGATCCTCAGTAGATCTTTCCAAAAGTAAACAACTTTGACCAAATGTGTTTTCCTTCTGCAGGGATAGGAAATGTCTTTAAACAGCTCCAAGTCTTAGCCTGTTTACTAAAGCTTTGCAGCTGCCTTAAGAGCTACGCACTGTGGATTAGTGCACTGTTAAATCAGCTTGTGGGCTTCTACAAGTGCTTGCCCTCTTATATGCAAGTGTGCTGCTGTGTGAGGAATGTTTATTGTTGCCGTCAGTTACATTACTTTACGACAGAGGGTGGATGTGACGCTAACAGCAGTAAAATAAGAAAAAGGATCTGAATAGTGTTGTGCTTCAGAAAAAGAAAGTGTCACACTGCTGTTAGATGAAACTCCTTTCAGATTGTCAGTAAGCTTTGTGAATAATAAGTGATGAAAGTGACACATTATGGTTGTAAACTTGCACACACAGAAACACTCTGATTTATTGGGCTGTGCTGTAGCATGATGTTGAAGTAACAACAATCCTCTGCTTCTTCCCTTTTCTTTTCCACCAGTGGTATGAGCCCTCACAATTTGGAACATGGTGGTCTGTACTGTCCTGCAGTATGAACCTGGCAGGGAGTCTGGGTCCAATCCTGGTCACAGTGCTCTTGCATTACTATGACTGGAGGACCATACTGACCATGTCCGGGATTTTCTGTGCTGCCTTCTCGCTTGTTTGCCTGGTGTTTGTTAAGAATGAGCCAAAGGACGTGGGCCTGCCCAGCATTGAGCCAGCTGCCAAGAAAGGGGCAAAGGGAGGTAAGTGGTGCCAGCAAGGATTACAGCAAGCAGAAAGGCCCCCTTCCTATGTAGCTCACATGATGCCATGTTTACTCCTGTTTCGGCTGCAGCATCTCAACATTGGGCCTGTTCCAGTTCTCTCACTTGCAGAACTGACTAATAGTCCTCAAGTAACTGGTAAAACTGCAGGTGTTCAGGATTTATGGCTCACACTTGGCCAAACCAAGGCCAGATGCAGCTGTTCAAGAAAAATAACAAATACTTTCTGGTTCCAGCTTCTCAAACATGAGTATTTGCAGCTTTTCTTTTTTTATTACTGATGATAAACTGAATATCTTTTGAGCTCAACTTTTTCACTCAAATTTTTCTTATGGCAGCACCATGTGGGATAATGTTTTTATCCCAACGGTGTAACATACCCCTCATTTCATTACAAACCTGAACTCAGGTTATGTTAGATTTTTGGACTGTAAGAGGAATGTTATGCATCAGCTGCACATCAGACTCGGTGAGGAAGAATTTAACTAGCTAAACAATCACAACTAAAACCCCAGATCCCATGTTGAAATACTTTTCCACGTCAGGTGAGAGCAGGTCGTTAATAATGATTCCGATGTCAAAATCAAACATGTCTGCCCACATCCCACATACAGGCGAGCCGAGCATTAAAAATGTAAATTTGCAGTAAATTTGTCTCTGTAATGTTCTCTGTTATTTAAAATTATCATTGCTGACATGCTTGTCAAATTTTGATCGAGCACCGAAAACACTGTTATATAGGTTTATATATCCGGACAGCACACGTTGTACTGCAGGCTCATATTACTATATACGGTATGTGGCAACAGTGGATTTATGGATTCATTCTTAAAATGGCCTTTGTTTGCCTGCGAGTAAAAATATTTCCCCCCCAACAATGTCACAAGACATTAAAATTCCATCAATTTTTATAACACAGATGTGTGTTTAAATAATCATTTGCTTGTTACTCTATGTAACAAGGGGAACCATTTCAATAAATGGCAACAAACTCTACTTCTGACGACAGCCTCATATTCAGTGCCATTATTTAGTGACCACAGATCAGAGTCCTCAGATATAGGACATACTAATGTGGGTGGGACTTGCCTATAGCACACTGTGAGACCAGGTAACTAGAAAAGTTGTATAACTCTGTGAAATTCTTGTGTTCTGAATGCATTGACGAATGATCTCCTTTTATTGTGAGCACTTGGACGAATCTCTTGTGTCTGTATTCCTCACCAGGCAGTGAGAGCACCCTGAGTGAATTCCTCCTGTCTCCTTTCCTGTGGGTGCTGTCTCTGGGATATTTAGTGGTGTTTGGGGTGAAGACAGCTGCCACCGATTGGGGGCAGCTGTTCCTCATGCAGGAGAAAGGCCAGACTGCTCTCATGGGTAAGTGCTTAATTAACCATTTATTTTCACTTGTTTTCAAGTTTTAATCAGTTAAATGACACAGCAAATAGCCATGTCATGTCGATTTTAAAACCCAGTGTGTTAAATTAATGAAAATGATTCTGCCGTTATACCATTCGGAACAGTACAGAAGTTCAAAACTTACTGGAATTTCAACAAACATGAATGGATGTGCAAGGAGTCTTGAGTCATCTCATCAGGACAACAAACACAAACTCCTTTTTCTGGAAACCTTGTGGGATCACCTGATGAAGGATGAGACAAATTTGTTTGTGGCGTTCTTCAGATCACAATATGATCAAGGACTGAATAGCTAGATTCCCAAACTCTTGAACAAATTTATGACTACAGCTGACTGATGGGATTGATGGTACTGACCTCAGCTGTGATGATAACAGGTAGCACCTACATGAGTGCATTGGAGGTGGGCGGTTTTGTGGGCAGCCTCGCATCGGGCTTCATCTCAGACAGAGCAGTGGCTAGGGTAAGTAACAGAACCAGATTAATCAGACAAAAACAAGATTATTGATTAAATTACAAAATCCTCTCTCTTGACTTTCTCCAGCAAGGCCTCGGCACCCATGGCAACCCCCGTCATGGCCTGCTCATTTTCATGATGGCTGGTATGTACGTGTCCATGTATCTCTTCAGAGTCACCATCACACCAGAAATTCCAAAGGTAATTTGTGTTTATGTTGCCTAAAATCACTGTGTAAAGACACTGCGCTGAGCTTACAGAGTTTGTGTTCACTCAGGAGGCCCCTCTTTGGGTCCAGGCCATTCATCCCGTGGCTGTTCTCATTGGTGTGTCAGAGAAAGAGGTAGGCTCAAATTTCTCCTAAATTCAGAGGCTAGCGGGAAACGATTTCAACAACACAATGCTTCACATTTTGTTTTTGTCATTCACAGATCTGGATCCTCTTCCTCGGTGCTATGTTTGGGTTTTCTTCTTACGGACCAATTGCTTTATTTGGTGTGATAGCCAGTGAAAGTGCTCCTTCTAATTTCTGTGGAACTTCTCATGCTATTGTAGCACTGATGGCTAATGGTAAGCAGCAGATCCACATGACACACTAAGCATCCTTTATTACTTTGAGGTACCATATCAACGTTCTGGTAGGCAAACTTGAAATGTTTACATTGAACATATCTCACTGGGAGTGCCTGGAACTCAATGAATGCAATTCCTTCTTCATAAAACATCAGTGTGTGTATTCACAACGCAAGCCACAGGCTCAGTTGTTAAAATATTACCCCAAAGCACAACTATACAGTTAACATGGTTCCCATTAACGTGAAATTCATCATTGCCCATAATCTTTTCTGTGTTACAGTGGGAGCTTTCATGGCTGGACTGCCTTTCAGTACAATTGCCAAACAACACAACTGGGACAAGGCTTTCTGGATAGCCGAGGTGATAATGGGTGTTACAACCATTGGATTCTTCCTGGTACGCAACATGCGCACCAAAATGGGACGGATCGCAGAGAAAATGGACTAACGTAACTTCCTAAAATGAGCCAATTGTCAATGTCCCTATATGCAACTAGACAGGCTGTGTTTTTGCACTGATGAGTGAATCTAGTTCCTATTAAACTGAACTAAATCACTGTCAACAAAAACCACTCTGACACTTAGTCCTGGTTCGCTGGGTTGATGTAGATGCTCAGGGTGGGTGTAGGTCGTTAAAACACATCATAGTCTCAATCAGGTACTTTTTTCATGCACATTTGGATTTGTCCTCACATATATCAGCACAAAGATACACTAAATCACAGTTTTTCATTACCTGACTACATGTTAATGCTTCCTCTTGATCCTTTCATGTTGGGAAATGGTACTCTTTAACGACTGTGTGCTAAAGGAGACATGTAAGTCTGCAAAGGTACCCGGCCTTCAGTGGAGGCCGGTTATATTTAACTTATTGAATGTTTACTGAGGAATCTGTAATACAATATAATCTGTCTAAGAATTTGCACAAATGTTGCAGCAGGTGTTGTGCTCATTGATCATTTTACCAATACCTCAAGTATTTGTAAAATTGTTAAAGCTTCATAATGTCAGTGAGTAAGTGGGGAACATGTTATTTTTATACACAGTTCTGTGATTAAATGGCACGGCTAAACATGATGCTATTTCTAAGGCCAAGTCAGCTTTTGTGATCTGACGTATTTTTAAAGATCTGTATTATCAAAATTTTACCTTTATTAATCACTGCCATTGTTGTGTACAACAGTTACAACCCTGGACTATATACTGTACTGATAACTTTATCATCTCTAAAATCTCTAAGCTCTTTCAAGTCTAATAATAAGGGATCTACACAGATCCAAATTGGAACATCTCTCACTGGAATTGTACAACAAAGTTAAAGCGGTTGAAGGAAAAATAATAAATGTGAAATTTGTGTTGGCGGTTTTATTTGCAAACTTTCAGCAGTGGCAGGCAAAGAATTTCATGAAAGATGCACACACACAGGGACTTTTGGCAGATGTCACAATCATGTTGGGGGATACTGCAATTTACAGATAATTCTTAAATTAAAAGTTTGTAGATACAGCACTTGTCATGTGGGTCACTCAGAAGGTTTGGGGAACAGAAATCCCCTGTCTATGACAGGTTGAGGGTGAAGGTTAAATTTTACTATTTTTTTTAATTGTTATTGTTAAATAACCATAGTGGAGTTAAGACTATATAGTATAGGTATAAAATGGCTCTTATATTCAGCAGATGAACGCTAAACACCAACTAAGATCGTGTAGGCTTCAATATTTGAATTTCAAACTGCTAGTTTAACCCGCTCACAGTGACAGTTGGACACTTCACTAACCGGAAGTCAGCATCATCCAGTTGTCTCTTAGCTGAGAGCTAAGCGCTTCTGTATTAACATGGATGCAGTCAGTATGTTGAATCACCGACAAAAAGCTGTTTGTCGTGCACTTTTTAATGTTTGAGAGTTTCACTGGTCAAAGAGAAATGTTCTCAGGCAAACCTTGTTTGTATTTTTTCTTCTTCTTTGGACCAATCAGATCTCTTGAAGTAGGTTAGGGGCACGGAAGTGAACGTGCTACCAGAAGTGCGTGAAAGCTAAGTCAGAATGGAGGCATCAGTTTTATTTACTAACAGAGAAGACAATGAGTCTGATGGAAGAGGCAGTGCAGAGAAAACAGCAGCTCCCTGTGCAGCTGTCCATGGTGCTGAATATGCTCTGTCATTTGCCTAAATGGGACTTAGCTTCTACAACCTGCGTGTAGGTCTTCAGTGTGTAGAATGGCTTTACACACTGAAGACCTGGCTTCAGTTATTTTGTACCTGAATGAAAACTTACCTTATCGTTCATTTGGATGGTTGCACAAACACCCCTTTTGCTTTATAGCCAGAATGTGGTGCATTTGTAATGTTAAAGAATTGGCTTGTTTGTTGGTTTAATAATGCTATAATTCCTCATATTTAGTACACCCAGACTAACCTACACATGGTTCTTAGGTTTGTACTACTGCATTTACTATGCATACATAGTAAATTAGTTAATCCCAATTTGTTTAAAAAATTTAATGTTCTTTGTTGCCTCAACAAAAAACAATTCCTATTTATTTCTATATTTGATTATTCTCTGCGTGTTTATGCTGACAGTAAAAGGATTCGTAAAATGCCTCATACCTATAACACTTAGTATCACTGTTTACTGAGACTTTTCTCTTAAATATGAAACATGCTCATGTGAAAAAGGGCAATTTTTTTCAATGTTACATTTCTAGACTTGTGTCATAAACCCAGTTAAGTGACTTCTCTGAAGGAAACAGAATAACAACTACCAACCAAGTTTATTGGTTTGTTGATAACAATCATTACACAGGAACATCTATAAACAAATAAAAAGAAACTGCACACTTGTATTTGATACAGATAGCTAAAACCCACATGAATATTGCTACTGCTGGTATGCATTTGACATCTCAAATAAATGTACAGTTTGACTGTTGGCCTATAAGAATCCAGTCTCAACAGTGTTTTTGTGGTTATACACCTGATTAGCTTGGCTAAGAAAACAAATTCCATTTTTATCATCCTTACAATGTACCATTACACACTGCAAATAGAAAGATTGAAAACCCTTTTCACAGCAGCTATACAAATTTATTGCGATGCTATCACAGAACAAAGACACAACCAACACACGCGATGCACAGTTCTGATAGGGAGAGCTCCAATACTAGGAATTTTAGGTTTATTGATCAGACTCTTTAAGAAAACTGCAGGAGTACAAGAGTTAACATATAGGAACAAAGCTTAAAAACATTCTAAAACACTGTTCTTCATTATAAACAATAAAACAATGAGTTGCCCTGTGACTTTGTCCATCCCCACCCCAGCACAGATTACATACACTGTCCCTTATAAAGCATATGGAATGTAATCCACACAGGCAAGCTCCTCCGGTTGTTGCCCCTGCTCCTGTGAACGTTGTGCTTGCGTGTTGACCCGGTAACCTGTCCTCCACCCTCCCTTCCTTCACATTTAAAACTGAAATGAAATCCACTGACAGTAACAACAATGAGCGCAATATTTATGGCGATGAGAAACTGTGGGATGCGATGAAATTCCCGTCTCCAAATTGACTTTTTTCTTTCATTAAAAAAAAGTGTTCTCTACAATCAAACTACTAAAAAACCTGTATTTAGAAAATAGTTGATAAAAATATTCCCCTGAATTGTACAAGAAAAGAGGTACAGGGAGCACTGGTAAAAGATGTGGTTTAAGAGATGTTATTCTGCTGCCTCATCTTTTTGTTCAGCTGCGTCTGTAGCTGGTGCCTGTAAGACAAGATTTAAGAGTGTCAAAGTTACATCACCAAGTACATCAGCTTAATTTTGCATGTGTACATGATGACAACACCCTTACCTCTTCCTCAGCTTTGGCTTCGCCATTCTCAGCAGGAGCTTCTGGTGCTTTCTCCTCAGGCTTTGCCTTCTCTACCTCCTTAGCTTTCTTAGGCTTTGCAGGTGCCTTCTGCAAACATAAATAAAATTACATTACTAACTCATTATTAACAGGCCAGAGTGAATAATAAGTGAATCCAATCATCAAACAAGATCCCACCTTTGGCTTAGGTTTAGGCTCTGCCTTTGCAGGTGCAGGTCTCTGTGGAGGGTTGAGTGGGGGTGTTAGGGTGAGGGTTAATGTCATCTTTATAGTCAGGACTAAGGATGAACGACATGCATATTGTCCAAGTTTCCATGCTGATCTGTACTTACATCTTTCAACCTGAGAGATCTCCTCTTGGGCTACAGAATGAGGCAACAAACAGTTCGATTACTTTTCATATTGAGCCAGTGCCTCTTCATTGACATGGTGATACTGACCCCTGGTGGGTTCACATACTAAGTGCTTTGTGGTTTTGAAGATGAATAAAACAGATAATAGAAAGTAATGCGTGTTATATTGTGTGTTCCTTACCGCTGAATCCCCTCCTGCAGCTGCCTGTAAAATAAGGAAAAAGGGCAGGAAATCAGGTTGAGGAGTGTTTCACTGTGCCTTTGAGTTTCTTTGGTGGAGGGGAACGGGCCATGAGTTATGCAATTCAAAAGTGGGCGTGTCCAGACGGAATATGAGCCCATGGCTGCAAAACTACCTTCGTACACGAGTTAGTTCTGCAGATCGCTGAGATTGACTGAGATATCGCACGGTGATCTCATTTGCATGCTCAGCACACTCGAAAAAAAAAACAAAAACACTCAGTATATATTACTTAGACCAACTCATTCGGCACGGTTATAGTCACAGAGACATCCCTTTGCTCTGTAACACACGGAAACTGGTCGTCGAGGGACTTTTTTGGCGCAAAAACACGTGAACACCAATCAAGTGTCCTCTGTGACAGTAATGAGTGTTTGATCGGGAGAGCGTGTGTCGGCTGGGCTTCCCCTGCTCCTGCTAGTCATTAGCCTACTGTAAAACTCCGGCGGAGGAGGGGGGCGGACTCCGCCTCCTCACGACACATCCATTCATTGGTAATAAATGGGATTGCCAGTGTAGGAGGAAAAGCGAGCAGTGTGGCGAGTGTTCCCGCCATCCGTTTGAAAAGAGTCACTCCGCGATGCCCAGCGTCTGTCGGTGTGAGCAGAATCTCCCAGAACCCCAGCAACAGGAGCAGCGCCGCCGACGGAGCCTCGCCATTGCATAACCTACAACTGGCCCGAGCCCGCGACACACACAAACACAACTGGCTAGCACGACGGACGCCTCTGCAGATAGACGTCTGTGTATCGGTCAAAATAACACACGGAACACAAAACACACACTCACGCGCGCGCAGGTTAGCTTTAGGGAACGACGTCGCCGATGACATCATGCTAAAACTGTTTTTGTTCCACAACGACACCACAAAACAAACAAACAAACAAGCACAAAACAAAAAGAAGACAGTGAAAACAACCAAGGCGTTCCGGTCAAACTCCCGGCCAACAGCGAGCCGCTGCTGGGATTTACGGCTGTAATTCCGCCTCTGTTTTCCCTCCGTCAAACTTTAGTATCCGGCGTGACGACCCCCCATAGGTAACAATCAATATGCCGCCAACTTTCTCTGCAGAAACAGACCCATCGACTGAGAAAACGAGCCCGCTTTGTCCCAGACGTCAACTGCACGGATCTAAACGGGACTGTTGATCGTGTACCAGTCACCGACCTGTCGGAAAGAAAAACCGGGCACGAAGAAAATCACTGCACGGGAGATCAGAGCAAGAATCAGCCAGTTCAGAGAATCACACACAGGAGCTACATACCAACTAAACTCAGGGCTGCACGGCGCTACACTGTTGTCATTCAGTCGGAGCACAAAACGGACATTTGCAGCAACATTTGAACAACTCCGCCGTTTACGAGCCCGTTTCACGCGCTGCACTTGTGGGTTATAAACACTATATTACTCAATGCATGAAAGATATCGGTTTACTCACTTTGCTCCTTTTAGGCATGGTTGGTTTGTGTGGGGTGTTTTTTTTAAAAAGAGGAAAAAAGCGGGTTAAATGTTACAGACTGCAGGAGAAAATACAGTGGTATATTCAGGATAAAGCTGTACCAGTACAGTCTTACACAGCGCTGCGAGACTTAATGTTCCATTGGAAGAAAAACTAGCTCAAACCGGATTGGATTCTCCCCCTCCCTCCCAATTCAAACCGTTATAGTTCCTGCATGACTGACGGGCCTTAATCCCGCCCCCGTTGCCCGCTGATTGGACCAAATGCTGGTCAACTAGACGATTTCAAATCTGGGCCCCTACCTGTGTGGCTACGTCACACGTCAGTCAACAAATATGGCGAGTTATTTGTCTTTCTGTGTAACCATCTGCTGTAACAAGGCAAAAATGTCATCAAGTCAACCGTACACCTCTCCTCCTAACGCTTTCATTCCCCGCTTAACGCCACATCTCGCCATTTCAATTCGCGGCTTTGGCTGCACGTCAAAAAGCAAAGCCGCTGTGAGCCTTTAACCCCGCCGACTAATGAAAATGTGGCATGTGTATTGGCAGGAGATTGAGAGAGGGGTGTGTTCTCCCCTCAGCCAAGTCTTTTGTATTTCAGCTCGGGAAAATGGCGACAGGATACGTGTGGGCACAGCTCTGGAGCATGTGTGTTTTCTCTTCCGCAGCCTCCCCCGGCGTTGCCACCGTCCCGCTCCACTGTGAGCGTGCAGTCCAAACGTGACTTCAGTGGAAAGGTCCCGCCGTGCAGCTCCAGCGGTGTGCTGGAGACATTCATTCATTTCCCCTGAGTGAAAGACAGACACAACCCTGACACTGTTACTCCTTATCACCCTCCGCTGCCTGCAGCTCTGTGCACTGTATGCCTCCTGCAGGTGGGCTGCTAGAAAAGAAATCCAGACAAATAAATGGGCTCTACATCTGTCACGCTTTATTTTAGAGGGGATGTTCTCTGCACAGGGAATCTTGAATGTGCTATGGTCAATATGGACTACTGCAAGCAATGTGTGGCTAACACTATTATCTTGTATAGCATAAACAGTCTTAAATGCATTGCGCCTTTTTAAATGCAAGTTGTACTTTTGGTTATAATTTCTCAATTAAATACTTCAGCAAGAGGATGATGTCCTTTATTTTAAGATGTTCTTTAATGAAATCCGAACAATAAATGACATTGACCTTTTTTGGACAGATTACAAAGAAGTTGATACGTACTATGGACAATGTATCATTGTTGTTAATGTTATTGGGTATTCTGGTTGCATAACATGCATCACAACTCCAGAGAGTTTGGTCTAGAGCTATGTGTGAAGTGATTTGATGTACACACAAATGAATAGGAAAGTGTGTCCAAACGTTTGTCTGGTAGTGTAATGAACAAATTTGATTTGATTAGATATGATTCGAATCATGATCGTTTGTGTTATATTAGGCATAAATAATGGTTCCTGGGCCTGGGGCCTTTCTGTGGGAGTTTGCATGTACTCCGTCCAAAAAGATGCATGTTTAAGTTAATTGGTGGCTCGTAGGTTTGAGTGTGAGTGGTTGCTCGTCTTTGTCTCTGTGTGTTTGCCCTGGGATAGACTGGCAACCTGTCCAGGGTGAACCCAGCCCTCGCCCAGTGTGACCTGGGATTGGCTCCAGAACCCCCAACAACCAGGAAACCAATAAGCGGTAGAAGATGAATGAATAGTTTCTTTTTGAGAAGATTGGTTCTATTCTCACTTTGGAGAAGAAGCTAATGCGAATGCTGTAACATGTCCAGACTGCACTGGAAGATTCATATATACAGCCAAAAGGCTGATGGTAGCGAGACTGATTAAAATCTGACCTGACTTCAGCAAGCTTCAGCATGTGACTTGGCCTAATTGTTGACACCTCTCTGCCCATGGGGAAGAGACAGAAAGCTTTTATGTTGACAGACTGGGTGAATCTACAGGCTGTCATTGGGGGGAGACTGTTGATTTAATTCACCCTAAATATACCGTCACCTCAGACAACTCACTATCATCATGCAATTGGTTGTACCTGAGATAAGTAGAAGTAAACAATTGCTCTGTTAAGGCCCAAAACCTGATTCTTGTTTGAAGGTATCTGTGAGCTGCTTCTGCTGCTACTAAAACCTCTGAGCGCCTTTATATGGTGTGAGCACCATTAAACAAAAAGACGTGAATTCACCATGAACTGGAACTTCCTGCATTCAACAGCTGTCTGAGAGCACCAAATCTGATTTTGTTTTTGTTTCACCAAATATTGGGATGCTTTCATCCAGGATTGTATACAGTTTTACGGTGATTCGTTTTGCTGTCAGAGGCAGGAGTTCAAAGGGTGTGCTGTCTTTTAGGGTTCATTTAGCATTACTCTGGAAAAGATAATGTAATTGTGAGGAACTCATATCCAGACTAAACTGGAAGATTCATAATGACACCCAAAAGGCTCATGAAAGTAATACTGATTTATTCCTTAGCTGATTTCAATTCACAATTGTCAAGGTTTACTGTAAAGATTTAAATGGGTTTCATGTTTGCAGCTGAGACAAACAGTCTATGCCTGTTGACACCCTGTAGACACCCCAGTTTGTTCACATGAAAGGTTTCCTTCTGCCTTCCCTGTGGGCAGAGAAGTGTAAACAATTAGGCCAAGTCACATGCTGATGCTTGCTGGTATTGTCATGATAACGACATTAGAAGTTTGCTTTAGGTTTGCCCCACTACCCCATTCAACAATACCAGAGGAGGGGGAATCATTAGTTACCCATATCTCTTGTTGCTATCTCGAACGTCCGCCTTCTTTCGAGAATCAGCAATTTGCAGCAGAGTCATGCTTTGTTGTGAAATCACGAAGACACCAACCAGTTTCACAAGTTTCTCTCTTTGTGTTGGCTATGTGACTTTAGAGCATTACAGACATACACAGGGTTTCTTTGTGGCGTGGAGCTTCAGAGGGTTAGCTGCCTTACCTGCCCGTCACATTTTTATGCAATCTAGGCTGAAACACATCCCAGGCTTACTGAAAAATTACACAAAATTTTGTTCAGGGCTCTTATCTGGTTAGTGATGCAGATATGTGTAACATAGTTAACTGTGGTCTTGTGATGCTGTACTCAAGATAATAAACATTAAGGGCCTTTTAGGGCTGATTTATGAAGAACTGTTGTCAACAACTTGTTGCAATGAATGAAAACAAAGGTTGTACATCCAAAGTCTGGAATAAATCAGTATTGTGTGTAGTAGTGGAAAGTAGTGAAGAGGTTTTTGGGCACTTGTATGATCCATTTTAAGGCTACATTTCAGAGGGAAATATATTTACATCAGCATTACAATGTGTTGTAAACCGGTAATTACACCCCTTTACATACTGCTTGTAGTGAACAGTTCATGTACAAAAGACACAAGAAGCTAATACCAAACCTCACCAATGTAAATATACATATAAGTAAAAGTATGTTTAAGGAAAATTCCACAACTGATTGAATTGTAACTGCAGAGACGACAAAGAACCATAAACATGTTACGCTTGGCAAAAGTTTAATGTGGTAAAACAGGGATTCAAATTGGAATAAAGCCAGGTCATGTCGTAGTTATAAGCTGTGTATTCGAATCCCAACACACTGGTCTAGGTGGTGGTCAGCAGGATTGTGTATAGACACAAACTGTTTTCCCTTTTTGACAGGATAATTTCAAAACAGTTGGTCAGGGTGCAGCCTGGCTGCCAAGATAAGTATCTGATGATCCATTGAATTACAAAACATCAAAAACCTGTTTGTAGACATGGAAGCTTTTCTACCTCTTTACAGACACGAAACTTGAAAAGCTGGAGTTTGTACAACAGGATTTATGAGCAAGAGACGCCAGCATGTTAAACAATGTCCTGCAGCTCTCTGTCGGAGTCTCGGTTTAAATACTATATGTGTGTATGTATATATTCTAAATATATTTCCATATTTATATGATAGGGAAAGGAAAGACAAAGGAAAGGCCTGAGAAATCCTCCTCTATCACTCCCTATGGAATTTTCTAAATACTGAGAAATCAAAAATGAGAGAAGAGTTGAGAGGCCTGATGTGCCAACTGCTGATTCTCTGAAAAATTATTGATTTAACTCCCGGGTGCTAATAATGCAAAGTAGCTTTTATTTATCTTTATTTATTTATTTGTTTAATATTATTTATTTATGGGAGCAAAGAACAGTTTCCCTCGTGTGGTTAATGAAGTGTATCTCTCTAATTCATATATTTGACTTTGAAGAAACAATAAATAGAGCACAGAGTTGTCTCAGAGGTAAGGCATAATCCCCAGAGGGTGACAGGATGAAGCTCAAGGTGACCTCCTCCAAAGCTTCTTTGACAGAGGGCAACTTCATCTATCATCTCCACTCACTCTTTTACACACAAGCAATTCCCACTTGTCAGCTGGTTAGGTCTTGTACACCGGGAACAAGTGTGACCAATGCTTTGCAGACACACCATGCTGTCGGCCTGTTCACGGCTAATTGTCAGGGAGGAGATAGAGATGTCTGTGGATGGATCAGCTGCTGCATGTTAGGGAAAGCCAATTCCCTCGCTCTCCCTCTTTCTTACTAAGTGGATTTCTCCCGTGCAGTGAATGGCAGCCTTCCCATATAGAGCAGCGGGTAAAGCCAGATTACACCAGTTCATATGCGAGGGGCTGAAACATCACCATCAAAACATAAAGCATGAATCCACACAATAAAAGACTGATATTTGGGTTCAGCAACACACAGCTGCTACTGTTGTGCCATCACTTCAAAATTTCTGTGTTATCAGTGTTGAACAATTAATATCCAAACCAACACTCTACTACAGTAACAAGGCCGTGCTTCTTTTATTATAAAGAATATTCCACCATTGCATTACATTTCAATGACAACAGTTAATTCCTTCCTTTTATGAAGTTCATTAATTTATTTAGTCAAATGTGGAGTATTCTTGTGAATATTTAGCAATGATACATTAAAAATATATATAAATAAAGGTGGTGGAATGTTAAATGTCTTCTAGATGTAAGGGGTTGTGTTGTATTTGTACTCTCAGCAGTCACCCTGTTGTAGAGTGGGCGTGTCCATGAGCTGCCTTTAACACAATCAATTACATGTGAAAGAGGGCGGAGGCTTGCCCTAGTGGCAACATGTACTAATAAGCTCAGTAACAATAAACCTTAGTCGGATTTAACCATTGCTTAGCCAGCTGCTGACACCACAAAAACAAATCCTACAAAGGCCATCAATGCATGCTGTGAAGGAGTACATTTTTGATGGAGGGCTCTGTATTCTGTGGTTACACCTCCTTCCCTTCCAACTGAATAGAAATAATCTGTGGTTGCAAACAATGATGTAAAAAAAAAAACAGGCCGGTTCATTCAACCAGCCAATGGAAGTGCGAGCAAATACGCTTACATATGACTGATGATCCCTGACACATTGGCTCTGGTGGCTGAGGAGAACTCTGAATCACCTCCATTCCAGGCCATATGCAGAGGATCAGAGGACTGCGATTGCTGACCCTCCCCCACTATCTACTTCCTGTTTTTCATGGTTGTCTGCTTGCTTCTGACTATACAATACCAGCTGTGTTGGGAGACATTCCAGCTTGTACTACGCTGTGACCCTTACAAAACCATGACTTCGGGCCAGGACTTGTAACCAGAACAGCCGAAAGATGCAACTTCTCAGCCGAATCATACGCGATCTGCTGAACGGGAGGCCGTGTCACAATGGGCCTTTCGGCTTGTTTTATCTGCTAATAGTTTCTAGATTCAGTGGAATGGTCTTCTTATTTTTCTAGCTAAGTTTTATGCTGCAAAACCTGCAAACTAGTTAATAAAGATAAAAGTATGAAACCAAGTGATGTTGGTTTTCATGGACTGAGCATATGTTGGGGAGAGCAGAGTAAATCCTTTCAATAGAATGGTAGTGATAAGAAAATTCAGATACCAATTACCCCTATGACATGCATTAGAAGTGTAAATAACATTTTTCAACCAAATTGCATTTACACAGAGTTTAACTTGAGTAATTTGTTAAATTTGATCCATTGTTCTCAATTTGTCTCTTCAAAAACAAACCATTGTATATGTTGTTAAGCTTCTAATAATGTATAGCTAAATGTCACTGACTGAGAACTTTCTGCATGATTTTATACAATTTTTTTGCTTGGATACATATATAATATGACTTTTAACTTTCTTTCAGGGAAGCGATATGAATAATTTTTCTTCCACAAATGCGTATTATACTTGCCTGTGAAGATTTTAAATTATCCAGGTCAGCACGAATGTGTTATTCTTCATACCATTAATTCATGGTTATTGTCAGGTTAAATGACTTTGTAATATCCATGTAATGATATTAATTAATGAATTAATTTTAATAATCTAAACGTCCGCTTGAAGTCTGTAGGTCATTTAGTTTTACTGTAGTTTAAGAAAAAACTTTAACACTATATTGTACAAGTGCCAGATTATTGTAAATGAAACTAACGTAGCAGACTTTTTTAGCGTTCAAGTAAATGAGATGAAATGTAAGTGCATTTAAAATACACTCATGTATAAAATGCTAATTTCTGCAGGAATAAAGTGCAGAACGCAACATGATCCTGTAGTGACCCCTATTGGTCACCATTAAACCCATCTCTCAATAATGTGTGCTTATTTTGGAGAAGGATTTGCAGCTCATTGTGGAACAGATTAACTACTGACAACTTCATAGAGCCTTCTGAATCACACAAGATGACTTTGGTGGTGGTGATTTCATACCAGACATCCCATCATCATCATCCAGATTTATCACCAAGTCCACAGGCTTCCCCGCAGCCGGAGTGTGAAGTCTTGTTCCCCTTTGATTAACTGGCTGCAGTGCAGCTGTGGCAGTAAAGAAGACACACTGTGGTGTTGATCACTGCTTACAGCAGTGGTATGCCGGTAAATTAGAGGCTAAGAAAAATAACCGAAACAGTCCTGAAGGCAGAAGTCACACTCTTCCCTCTTTCCTTCCCACAAGGATGTCAAAGCTCGGGACTTGCTTCAAGAAGCAAGATGCTATTAATGACTAGTCTTAAAAAAAAGCAACCATTTACACTGCCACTATAAATAAGGCCTATTTCAGTCTGGGTGGCTTGTAGGTCAGGTGCTAAGCTATTTTTTTCTGAAGTCTGAACAACTGAAGTCACACTCACATGTATTTACAGGATTATCATCATCATCATGTCACTTAATCTGTAAATAAGCTACAGGTCGTGTGTTCAAACATTTACATTAATAAAGTATTATTTCAATGCCCATTTACCATAAAATGCCTTCTTGTCTTTATTTAACAACTAATATAGGTATATAAATATCTGAGTAGCAACTTATAGTTGTAGTAGTCTTGTGCAGTTTTCTTGCAGAGTCAAAGATATCTTTATATTCAGTTTCTATCCACATATAACATATAACATATCCACGAGATCTATACATGCTGAATGTTGAATCTATTCAAACAAAACTGATTTTCAAAATATTTAAAATTTCTACTCAGCCTAAATAACCTCATTTTATTATACATTAACTTAGTATGACTAAGCTACTTATCTTAAAGGGACTGTTATTGATTTTCCAGTTTATGGTGAAAAACTGAATATAGATGGAAAATGCAAGTGCTGACCTCATTAAAACAGGTATTTGTAAGTTTATTTCCCAGTGAAACAGTTTTTTTTTTGGTCTGGTGGAGGTGATTTTTGTTTGACAATAACTTCAGCCGTATCTTTTCCCTATCATGAATCCTCTGAGGAGTACCACACCTTCAGAGCAAATGTAAGGGTGCATTTTGCTGCTATCAGGAGGTGACAGGCTGGATATAGTGTGCCAACTTCAGAGGGAGAAAGGATGTGATAGAGGCAAATGTTAGCATAGGCACCTTTGGAGACCACACTTGGCGAGTTAAAGATTAGAAATAGCAAAAACTTACCAACAGCACTTTTAAATGATTAACAAAGTTAAGAGCTAGTGGTGAACTGCTGGCACAAGTGATACTCTTTTAATCTGCTCTCAGAACTGTGAGGGTGTGGCCGACTGCAACCAAACAACCCTCTAACTGTCATTAGGTTCAGACTCAAATATCGTAAATGCCTGATTGGTGTCCTGATGTACAGAGCATCCCCTGTATCAAAGTTAGCCCTGCCCACTCCAAGCGGATAAGAGGAGGAATGAGAAAACAGAACTGCTCTAAATGTGCTGTGACCTTGGCAGGAAACATTGTGCTCATGTATGACTCAATAAGCCACAATAAGAGGCTGGTTGAGAAAACAGGTTTCCTGCGACTCAAACTTTATGCAGTTTTTTTTTTCTGTAGCTGGATTGTTTTATTGCCACATTTCAGTTGCTTTTTTACTTGACACAGAATAATTGAGGGTGACAGTTGTAGAACACATGTGAACAATAACTCAGACTTAATTATTCTGACTCACCGCTGTTTGCTACACTATTACGCATAGATATTCTGTGGCAATTATGGCTTTGGTTTCAGGTGCTTGAGTTGAACCTTGCTCCCTGTGAGCGTTGCACAGCCACAGGTGGAGTCCTACTGCTCACCTGTTGTTTCAGGAAATTAAGCTTTGATCCATGTCACACACCGCGGTGGGAGCTGTCACACAGAAAGCTGTTTAACTGAAGATAATGTCGCTTTTGAGGATTACTTTATTTACTTCAATGGACTGAGATGATATAGGAGAGTTTTGAAGGCTGGGAACCCAACAAGCGCACCATTCACAGTCTGTATTTGAGGTGAGGAAGAATCAGTATTGTTGTATAGCATAGAAACAATGAGACAGAATGAGCCTGTGAAATTTCTGTTTCCGTTTTATCATGCATTCTTCTTCTTTCTTTTGTAATTAGCAACTGAATCAGCTCAATTAGTGATGTACAGGAACATATAGCTCTTGCAATGTTAAACATCATCGTTATGTTATACAACCACAAACTGTTTAAATACCATCCTAAGTATACTCGGCATGGCACTATAAATAAATAATTTAATATATTTTGTTTAGTTCACTTAGTTTCTATGAAGCAAGCTATCCAAAGATTACCTTTGCATATGCTCGCCACATAGCAAGAAACATTGTGCTGTCCCCGATTTCCTGAAATGTGTTAAGCCACTGTGAAAAGCTGGGGATTTTCTTTGGCCTGAAATACATCAATTTAAGTGTAAAGACAGCACAATAAGCATCAGTACAGTCTTATAATTCCATATGTGCAACTGTGTTAAAAGATCATCATAAGATAATAAGATAAATTAATAATTATAATCAACGTCAATAACCAATCATCAGTAAAGCATGTAAAGATAAAGCAGAGGCACAATCAGTTTTATTGTGCCTCTTCTCTTATGCTTCTAAACTTAATTCGCACCAACTTATGTAAAAGCAAATACTAGGTGTGGTGCTTTCATTGGAGTTACCATCACTTTAGAGACCAAAAGCCCGGGAGCCACTTCTGGCATTTCAGAACACAGTGGATTTGTTGCCTATTATTTCAGCTGTCTCTTTCTCTCTCTTTCTCTTTCATCTTCCAGGCTAAGAACACTAACATGACTATGTCCTGGAAATCTTGGCCCAGCCTCTTCCATGTGTGTTTATTACTATGTGCGACTCCAGGTCAGAGCTAAATCTTCGAATAATAATATACTCTGTGTAAACCTGCAGACGCGTATTTCGAGAAATAATACTCTGAGGATATAAGATTTAGATTCAGTTAATTTATAAGATTTGCTGTGTGTGATGAGATCCAGTGAGGATTAAACAGAACTCTAAGGATCTTTTATCCAATGTAGAAGAATAACTTGTCTAAAACTAACTAAACTAGACTTGAACGAACTTGAACTAAAAATTGCCTTCTTCCTTTTTTCTCACATAAATCTCTGACATGTGGAGGTAAAATATTGAAATTAACTTGTGGGGGAAATGCCCTTCAAAATCAGTAATACTCTCTGTACAGGTATCAGGTCAGACAAGTTTTTTTCTCTACTTTTACTATTATTGATCATCCCTCAGTCAGCCAGTCAATCTCAGATTAGATTATTTTAGGCACAAGTGAATTTTCATTCTTCCCACTCAAACTCAAATGCATCACGAGAATGAAAACAATCAGGGAAACATTGAGAAACTCTGCCTCAGCTTTTAGTGCTCGACACGTGAAGGATTGCTTCAGATTAGTTTTGTGTTTGAGTTTCAGTCAAAAGCCAACAACACAAAACCAGCGTCCTTGTTAAGATTTATGTACCTTGGGTAAACCCAACTTGTCTCAGGCATGCTCTATAACAAGCAGGCCTGCCCAGCTGAATCAAGATGCTAACACCTTTCTTACCAGGAAGCATTCCAGTGCTTGATTTACTCATTTCTGAGATAACCAATGATATTACGTACCTGAGATAGGCATATTTGGTCTTCACTTACATAGCAAAACCATCAACCTCTATTACTATATTATACAGGTTTTTAACCCCTTGGTATTATATCATATTACAATATTTACCTCAAATATACTTCACTGATGAAACAATTTTATGCTTATCATGAAATAGTTTTGCCTCAGTGTCATTTTTGAATATGTTTCTTTTTTGTTTTAGCCCCCTGACACCCTGTTGATTTCAGTCTAATGTTACCTACATAAAGTTATTTTTGATAATAGACTATCACATGGTTATTACCTGAACAATTGTTAATTATTACATCATTATTATCAAACTATACCCCTTCATTATCCTGTTGCTATCAAACTGTACTGTAAAGCGTTACAATTCTACTTATCCCTGTGCTTTTAAATTTTGAAAATGAACACGAGGAGGTAAGAGTCAGTTCAAAAAGCAGCTTAATATGTTTAGAGAAGTAAACTGTGCATTTGAACCCAAATCCCTAAATTGTTTCACAATATAAGAAGATAAAAAGGAAGGTGCAGTATCACTTACATATCATCTCTTTATATTCAGCTTTTTCTCAAAAGTTTGACCTGGAACCGATGAATTCAACAGTCCTGCAGGGAACTGATGCGCATTTCAAAACAACTGTGCACAAACCTTGGGACATCATGATCTGGAGCGTCAAAGATAATCTGGTTCTGACCTTCTCAAAAATGAATGGCATCATACCCCCACCACCAGAAGGCTTTCATGCACATTTATGCCCTAATACCACTGACTGTGTGGAGTTCATAATCTATAACGTCCACCGCAATCAGTCTGGCCCAGTCACCTGTGCTGTACAAGGGGACTTTGGGGAAGTCACCGCAGAGCTCCATGTGCAAGGTAAAGTAAAATGAATATATCAAATTGTGTTTTGAAGAGGCAGCTGCAAAATGGAGGGAGTCATTGATGCTGAGCTGTATGCGTGTTGTCCTCACCCTAACAACATCATATTCAGAGAGTTCAATATTTCTGTAATATTTCTGTAATGCTATAAAAACCTGACTGTAGCTGCAGCGACCAGGATGTGCTGTGGAGGGCAGCAGACAACAGGATCGGCACAGAAAGAGAAATGAGCACTCCATGGTCTGAGCACTCATGGTCTACTTGGCTTAACATGTATAAATCAATGATGAATGATAAAAATTAAACAAAATCTTTAGTTGAAAAAAAAAAAAAAAGAACTTGAGGAAAGTTGTTTAAATGTGGCTTCACATCCTCACACAACAACTCAAGTCAACTTTATTAGTATAGTACTAAAAAAACAAAACAAATTGCTGTACATAAATAGACATATGATAAAGTCATGGATTACATGACCTTGTCGGTGTTTTTTACTAATTTCTTCATGGAACTACTTCTGTGATTAATCAATTTTAGTTAGGGCAGCACGGTGGCATATTTGTTTGCGCTGTTGCCTCACAACCAAGGGCCTTTCTGTGTGGAGTTTGCATGCTCTCCCTGTGTCTGCGTGCGTTTCCTCGGGATACATCTCGGTCTGTCTCTGTGTGTTTGCCCTGGGATAGACTGGCGACCTGTCCAGGGTGAACCCAGCCCTCGCCCAGTGTGACCTGGGATTGGCTCCAGAACCCCCAACAACCAGGAAACCAATAAGCGGTAGAAGATGAATGAATAGTTTCTTTTTGAGAAGATTGGTTCTATTCTCACTTTGGAGAAGAAGCTAATGCTAATGCTGTAACATGTCCAGACTGCACTGGAAGATTCATATATACAGCCAAAAGGCTGATGATAGCGAGACGAGATTAAAATCTGACCTGACTTCAGCAAGCTTCAGCATGTGACTTGGCCTAATTGTTGACACCTCTCTGCCCATGGGGAAGAGACAGAAAGCTTTTATGTTGACAGACTGGGTAATTCACCCTAAATACACCGTCACCTCAGACAACGCACTATTATCGCTGTAGAAGATGAATGAATGAATGAATGTCTCTATGGCCGTTGAATCAACCCAGAAACGGTTGAAGATGAGTGAATGATCTGAGATATGACTATTAACACATTGTTGTCACTGACAACAGTTGTAGGTTCATGAATATGTAATGTCAGATGCTCAGAAATTGAGGTGTGGGGGTGTCAGACAAAATGCAGCATAAGGGTTTTGATTGGAGTTGCTGCCCCTAAAAAAAGCCCTAGAAGAGTCACTACCCCACATCAGCGCTGCGCTGACCTCCATTCATCAGAAACTTCGGCCTTGATCTCTGGATTTGACTTTGGATAGAGGGGGATAGTGTTGAGATTCCCGCCAACCAATACAGAGCTTCGAAGCTTTGCACTTCAACGACATCAGTATGAAGTAAATGCAATCACTCTGCAATCATTCCTGATTCCCGCAATACACATACGGGTAAAGCTGCCTGTAATCTGAAGGTAATCTCACTGTAAAGCAGCTCTAGTTCGTCACTGTAAATGGATATTGATTGTGAAGATGTTGGAGCTTGTGATGCTGATTAGGGCCTGCATGATTACAGACCTATACTCATCACATGTAGCAAAGTCTGCTGCTACAGCTGATAAGACTGATTTTATTTCTGCAGGCGAAGGGGCACTAATGAGGAACACTGTTCAACAACAAACACAGTCTAACAGCAAACTAAAGCCAGTCTCATACAGGATATTGCAGGCTTGTGACATTGTACGACTGTTTGTCTGATGTTTAAGGTCAAGATATATATTTATATATATATATAATTATATATAATTGGTGACTCTAAACTGTCAGTGAGCGGTTGTTGGTCTCTGTCTGTCTCTGTATGTTGGTCCAGGGCGTACCACACCTCCACCCAGTGTGAGCTGGGATTGGCTCCAGCATCCCCTGGGACCCAAAACTGGATAAGGGGTAGAAGATGAATAAATAAAGACACAAAATGTCTCAAAGACTTGATGCAGTAATAAAATATTGATGTATATTATGTCTCCTTATACAATATATAGATTTATAAAAGGCTAGACAGTTCTATTTAGCTTTGCTACTGTTTGGCATCAGCTGCTTTATTCTTCAGTGCTGCACCAACCCTTGTCTGCAATCATACTGATGTGCAGGCGTAAGTGGTAACCCTTGTGACTTCATTTCTCTTTCAACTCATACTGCCACAGCAACACCTTTTGTGACTACTCCCATCTATAGAGCCTTGACAAACGTATGTGTGTCTGAACAAATCCTATGAAAACTGACTATGTCTCTGGACACGACTTTCACCATCTTTAGGAGGCAGAACCAGTCACATGGCGGGCAGGCCAGTCCTCCGAAACCTCCCAATTATCTGATGACCTCTAGCTCCTAGCAGCAGGAAACATTTCAAAAGGATCTAATGAGTTTACTTCATACCTCGTTACTGTATGAATGACTTGACTTCTCCATTGCCCTTGTCTCAACCTCTCAGTGAATGGTACAGTTAGCATCATGCGGGAGTACACAACAGTGGAACAAGACCAGCAGGTGGAGTTCCACTGCGTGACAACCGGTTGGCTCCCCAGCCCCACTGTCAGCTGGAGGCGAAATGGTCTCGTTGTAAACAGCAACAACTACAACACCACCAGTGTGGAAGATGGGGAGTTGTTCAACTCCACCAGCGTCCTCAAATTCCAGGCAGTCAGCAACACCACAGTGGAGTGTCAG
Source organism: Echeneis naucrates (assembly GCF_900963305.1). NCBI lineage: Eukaryota > Metazoa > Chordata > Actinopteri > Carangiformes > Echeneidae > Echeneis > Echeneis naucrates. The sequence continues at coordinate 18,342,885 of NC_042524.1, forward strand.
GCAAAGGTGTCAAGCCTGCTACACACACAAGCCAGCTCTGTCTTCCTGGTGGTTGGTGAGAAAGTCTGTAAGAACTTTATCTCTAGCTATCTATCTATATAACTAGCTATCATCTAATAGAGCCACCCCCCCCCCCCCCCACACACACACACACACACACCATGCCAAAATTGAAACAGAAGACATTCGTTGCTAGACTTGTCATTTTATCCTTTACTTCACTGTATTTCATGGCTATATTAAAAATATTAACAAAAAAAAAAAATTCTTTAAATATTCTTTAAATTCTTATTCTTTAAATGAACAGATGAAGTACATCATACAGACTCAAGAATCCTAGATTTAAAGTTGCTTTGGTGTTTACAATGACTGGTGTGGGGAAATGCAGCTAAATCCGCAGGATTACATGTATGATCTTCTGCAACTGTTTTAACTTGTTGGACCTGGAGCTACAATTGGTCCAGATACTTGCAGAATCAATTCATACATATGGCTCAAGACAGCAGGTCATCTGCTCGTTATAAGGTTAATTCCAGTCGACAACTCAAAATACATCTGGTTAAGATACTGAATGTGATAAACGCTATAAATGTGTTCTCTTGTAGCAGGAAGTGCTTTGAATTCTCCTTCAGACCAGCAATGTGCTGCAGTGATGTATTTCGCGCATCACCTAATCTCTTCTTTACTTAAATTGTACATTTTTCAGCTGTAGAATTTGCATGTCTCAAGTGCCCACTTCAAACACCTGTTAAGCCTTGACAGGCAAAAGTTAGGTGTGTCACAGCTTTCTAAAAGGGGATGGATTAAGAGACATTTCTGGAAGTGTAAGACACCATGTTATCACATGCTGTGCACACAGTGGCTTTAACAGACAAATACTACCGTCCTAATATTTGCAGGGGGGGGGATAAAGGCAGACACATTACTGCTTGGCTCATCAAGGATAATGTGAATTCTTTTATATTTCTCAAGTGGTTTATTTTAAATGTTCAAGTTTAATATAAAACTACAGCTGATATAATCAGATATAATCAGATTAAGTTTTAATTGCATGACAAACCCATTCATATAACGCATAGCAATGAAAAAGCTGTAATTACGATAAGCTTACTAACTCTTGATTCTGGTCCTTACCTCTGTAACAGTTCCAAGGCCTCCAGATTGGACTGTGCTAATTGCCGTGGTTACATCTTTTGGAGGTTTTGCGCTGCTGGTTTTACTCATCATTGGAATCATCTTTTGCTGCAAACGCAGAAAGGAAAAACGTAAGGGCCTGTCTATATAAACCCGTACAGTGTGTTGAGCAAATGGTTAGAAGGTAGAAATTTCTGGGAAATATTAATGAAGATGGGAGTGTATCAACCAGAACCTCAATAGATGACAAGAAGCAGAAATGGTGATGTCACTGCTTCGTTCTTAAACATGATAAATCTTTGCAAACTGAAAGAGTTGAGGAGCAGGCTGAGTCAGTGCTGGTCAATCATTTTTACAGTAATGGCTTTTTATGGTTAATTTATAATTTATCCTGACAGTTATTAGCAATAAAATCAAATCACTGACTAATAACCATCTGCAAACAGTTATGAATGTGTTGTTGACATCATATAAGAGCCTGAAATATGTCTTTGCTAATTTACTAAGTCATTTGTCATTTTCTAATCCCCTCAAGAAACCAACTACCAAGATGAACTGAGGTGAGAAGCCACAAAAGGGATAATTGTTTTTAAGACGCCCAAAATACAGTTTCTTTGTGTTTCTACATCCAGTAAATTGCTTTGTTATTGTATATACTTCTGTTGAAGGAGAGTGAGGACACAGAGCCAGCTAAGTGTTGTCACAGCACAGACAGATGGTAAAGTGAACAGAGGGTACTTGCCAGACATTCAAACAGGTAAGATGAAAAAGCAAGCACACAAAGACATACATGCTCCAAATTAATACTCTGACAAACTGGCACCTCATTTTCCTGTTCCTCCCCGAGCCATTGTCCACTTGTGAGAAAAATATAAACTCTTGTCTCCGCTGTATCCACAGGTGGCACCCCCAGTGACCATACCAACAGTGGCTACTTGAATAACAAGGTGGGGTTGTGGTGTTTTGTAATACATGATGTTAAGAAATCAGAAATATTTATATGCAGTGATGTACAGGGTGTACATGAAGGCCATGTCGGTAGGAATAACAAGTTATAAGAAAGAAGTGAAAACCATTTGTTGACAAAATATATTCTGAGATACAAAGGGCTCATAAGTCAAAAGCAGGACTGATGAAATATTAATAAAAGATAAGGTAAAGTAAGATAATCCTTTATTGATCCCCATTGTTCCAGCAGCACAAGGCAAAGTGTCATATGCAAAAAAGTAACAAGTGTCAAGTGTCAAAATAAATTGAAAAAAAAAAAAGAAAAAAAAGAATAGGTTAGAGTCAATGAAAGAATGAATTAGAATAAAAGGCAAGAATATAGAAGAGATATAGAATATAAAAGCTTTGGAGTTTAGCAGGTAAAGTGTCATTCACTGTCTTTGTTTATCCAAAGCCCCGTCAAATCAGCAAGTGTTAGTCCTAAATGAAAGTGTGACACATTCTGACCAGATGATGGTATCAGAATGATGAAAAGCATATCAAATTCATAATGAGGGGAACATGAGTGTCTCAAAGCAAGTTTCAAGGAAATCAATCAAATGATTATCCTTGAGATGTTTCATCTCCGCCTGATGGTGGCACTAGAGGAAAAAAGCTCAAGTGCTATTTCTGCTGTTAAGTTATTACCCGAGTTTATGAGGACTGACTCACTGTTGGAACCAGACTCAGACTAGTGGCCATTAAAGAAAATGTTTGTCTTTGGTCACATTTTTCGAGGCTGAAACCGAGTTGCAACTTCTGTGAATCATAAATGCCTTTACAAAATATTATGGCAACCATTCAACAGCCGTAGAGACATTCATTCATTCATTCGTTCATCTTCTACTTCTTTTTGGTCACGGGGGGTGTTGGAGCCAATACCAGCTCACTCTGGGTGAGGGCGGGGTCACCCTGGGCAGGTCACCAGCCCATCACAGGGCCAACACACAGAGACAGACAGAGACCAACAACCACTCACACTCAGACCTGCAGACAATTTAGAGCCACCAGTTAACCCAAACATGATGTCTCTGGACGGTGGGAGGAAACCCACACAGGGAGAACATGCAAACTCCACACAGAAAGGCCCCAGGCCAGGAACAGAACCTGCCACCTTCTTATTGTGGGTTAACAGGGCGCAGCAGTATGCTAATGTGCAGCTCCGTAAACACATTAATAATCTAGAACTCTCTGTTTTTAACATCACTCCCTTACCGCAGAGCTGCAAGCTGCAGGTGTGCGTGTGTGTTAGTGTGTGTGCCTCAGGTGCAGACTCCTCCGATATGAGAGCAATTGATCAACTGGAACACACACACATACACAGAGATAAAGCCAATGTTGTTCTCTTTGTTTATACATTACTGTGGGACAGATACAGCCTTCCCTCCCCCACCCACCAACAGCCACCCGAGGCACTCTCAAGATTTCTGTGAGGAAATTTCCTCGTTACTGAACCTGTTGTTTATCTGCCATGGCGCATTTGGAAAATTCATTTAACTAATAAAGTTAACCAATAAATGAGGCACATAGAAATGTCCGGTTGCAGCCTGGTTATCCTGAGCTGATTGTGCTTTTGGCTGAATATATATTTTGTATATGTATAAACTTTGTACTCGAAATAGGAAATGTTTACAGTTTTGACTGCTGGTCCATTTTGAGAAACAGGTCAGATACATTATTAATGTGACTTTTTTTTTTTTTTTTGGCTTTTCCTTTGTAGAAGCAAAATGGGAACAGTAACCAGGCAGGAAATATCTGCAATAAGGCCTTCAACACTCTGGAGGACGCAGACCTCAGGAAACACAGACATGCTACCATTGTGTAAGGACAGACCACATATTTGCTCAGCACCCTGAAGGCCAACTGACTTCAGCTCTGAGACTGGAGAAGTGAACTGAACGTGCCAAAACCAGATACAGATGTACAAAAGTAATATGTGGAGATTAGACAGAGGAGGCCAAAAACATCCATCCTCTTTTTTCTTCTATTAAGATGGATTAATAATACTTACTCTTATAAAGTACCATAAAATGATATTGATTTTGGGAAACAAAAGCACATTAATTATGAATATGTGGTTTCCATCCTGAGAAGGCAAGACCATGACAGGCTAAATGGGTACAATAAACTATTTTATGTGGATTAACAGCGGAAAACAAGTGAAGCAACATTTGTCAGCTGCATCAGCACAAACTTCATTGTTCCAGTATGACAGACTGACAGGACTGAATTTTGGAGTTCAGCAGTTGTGTAAACAATACAAATTTATTCAAAAGTGAGTATTTTAGATCTCATTAGCTCTTCCACATTTGAAAATGTAAAAATGTTATACACATATATACACATATAATAGTTCATTCACTGCAGCATGTTTTCCTGCATGGATTGACATGTAGCACGCTGCAGCCATATCTACAATAGAGATGCATTCTTAATTCTCTGTAATGCTCCTCAGCAGTTGGAGCTCATGTCTGAACACTAAGTGTGGGTTTTATGCTGATAAGCCAACTGAATTCACAAGACCTGTGCTGTCAGCCAAGATGCATGGAGCTCACCCTGGTTGATCTTTGGGATCAGATACCAGCCAGTGATGGCTCTACTCAGTGTGGATCAATTAGGTGATAACCTGATGTTCACACTGCTGTGGCAGGGTTTCTCATTATCACCTTGGCTAATTAGCAGTTTAATCTAATTCATGATTGGCTTTAATGTGACCTTTTTTTTAAGTGGCCACTGCACATCTGAGATGAGGTTTGGAGACTCTGGTTATTAGTTTGTGACCAAGTGCTTCAAATGTTGTGGAAGCTCAGCACCTTATGTTTGACCATCCAGCAACATTCATGAACTTTATGGCTCTCCGGGAAAGATCCTGCAATAGAATTAAGCTCAGCCCCAGGCTCAGCCCCAGGCTCAGCCAGGGACATTGACATCTCTGGACTTGGGGCAAAGCTGAAGTTGTGTCTGTTGAAAGGATCCTAACTGAAGTGAAATCAGTTTAATTTCACAATAATAATGGCAAAGAGAAGTTATGTCAAGCATGCAAATTAATCTGTATAAACAAAGCAGCAGGAATAAATCACCTTAAAATGTTTTTCCATACACAAAAACGTTTCAATTGGGTTTATGTGATGAATATTGCAATGCAATAGTGACTTTTATGGCATCTTGGGACCTACAAATTATATATTTTGTGCATCTAGCTTCCAGTGAGCTCGTATCAGATGGAATCAAGACTAATAAGAACAGACTATCAGGCTAACCAGTACTGAGTACCTGAAATAAAATCATCACCCTCACACTAAGTCAGCGTGTCTTTATTCAAGCTGCGCACAGGATCTCACACAAAAGTTATGGGAGAGGAGCAACAGGTTTTACATCCAAGACAACAGGTGCCTTGACATCATAATTCAAGACACAGAACAGTCAGTAGGGGCGTTGCTTTCAGCAGCAGCTGACTCGAGTCCACCAGCCAGGTTTCAACAGTGAGTGCATACAGCTACAGTAAGTCACCTCCTACTGGTGTAATAGCATACAGTGAGCATATAGTGAGTTTATGACATAATTTATGGCAGACATAAAAGGCAGTTTGCACCAGTGCAAACTAAATTTGCGCTCGTACATCTGGACCTTTGTATCGGCCGGGACAGTCGTGTGCGGCTCCACTTATTCTTACATAAAGTGCATCCATTAAAAAACGTATTGCTTGTTTTGCTGAAAACATCTTTCTGCTGGGAGTGAATCAAACCATTGAAAATCCAAACAACATGATGACAAAGAACCTTCATGAAGCTCTGCAGCGCTGAGGAGAGCAGATTTACGCTCATCCAGCTGGACATCTCGTTCAATCTCTAAGTCTAGACACATGGCAGGAGTGATGCACAGTTGAGAGCTGTGTCAGCCCAACATGCTGAGGATATTTGTCCTGTGTCTGACAGGGAGCGAGGCTTCGCTCTTACAGCCTGCTGTCAGAAACCCATAAGTCTGGGGAACCCAATCCTAAATTCGATTAGCTGCTCTGTTTATGTTTCCATATTGGAAAACACATTAGCACCAGTGATGTTCTCTTCCATTTAGCTTCTCTTACATGGGCTAAATAATATAAATATGAAAGAAGATCCTTTCTGTCTTACGTTTTATTTTCTGTACCGTGAGACTGCACGGTTTGATATACTGCAGTTGGGAGATCAGATATTTTCTGTAGCTAATTCTGCGATTTACAGCATTTGTTTGAATCTTTTCTAAAAACCAGCAGTCTCACTGTGGTGGCTGAAGTGGTTAATGGATAGAACCAATAAAATTAATGAATAGAACTATGGTAATTACTACTGATAAGCCGTATGCTGTGTGTGGCTTCAAAGGCCTGTCCTTAATCAGTTTACCATTACATAAGGAATGTCTAGCAAATGAAAGTAGACTTTCAATCATCAAATTGGTTCTGTGCAGGGTGTTTGGATGCCACATATGTCTCCCACTGGCATAAGCCACAAGCTGGCAGCACGTAATGGAAAGTAAAGTGCTGTATGTCCACCAGGAGGCTTCTCTTGTGAAATATTGGCTGACACCGATAATCTTCTTCTGCAAGTAAAATCAGCAATGTCACCTTCAAAATCAGTGAGTCAGCTTTGATTCATTTCAGACATTTTCTATTTCTTCACACAACAGAAAAGAGGGTTTTAGTACTTACATAATCAGGATTTGCTGTACTTTGATCAAACGGAACTATTTGTGATTGTTTTTCTTTTTCTGTTAAAATTTACCGCATTGTGTTGCCACTGACTGATTTGCCTCATTCAGCTTTCAAAATATCAATTATCAAAAGATACTTCATTAGAGGAGTAATACTAAACATAGCATTTGTTGAAGCTGTTGTGCTATAAATTTCTCAGTAATATCATAAAAGTCAGACCGAAGCTGAATGACTTCCAAGCTGAGGGAGAAAGGGAGAGGGAGAAAGAAGCGAGGGCTTTTGACGTGATTCTCCTAATGGACACAACCCTGAAACTTAGCTGGCCGAGGGAGAACACAGCTGAGTGCCCACTATGTCAGGTTGTCGATACGTCTCCATGACTTGGAGCCAGGGTGGATTTGGAGTTTCGAAAGAGTTTGCAGTTTTGAACTCTTCAAATGCCACTATGTTCACCAACTGCCAAGCACTGGCTTCACTGTAGATACATGCCTGCGAGAATCCAATATGCCATAATTGGTGTTCACATTTCCCATAAAGCCTGCTGTTTCCTGATTCCATAGAAGAGCTTATGTAGAAAATGTATTTAATGTCATTTACTGTCAAGAAGATAAGTGTAACTGCAACATCTCACATGGCGCCTCAGGACTCCACAGGCCTCAGCCCTTTTTTTTTTTTTTCTAGTTTCAGCATTTCAATGCGATTATCAATATTCACACTGTAGTGTGTATCAATGTGTGTGTCTACTGTAGCTATCTATGTGTGATCTGTAAAACTACAAAAATTCAAGTATATAGTTGCTGACATGTTTGTGCTCCAGTATCAATATGTCGACCATTTATGATTTAAAATTTTTTACCCCTACGCTCACTCTTAACCCCCAAAAATCAGCTGCACGATACGCCACTGTGCTGTATTTGACTGGTCACAAACAGTGTCTTCTTTTTCAGTTGCAGTTTTGTTTTGCTTTTGGAGCAGCCTCAGAGCTCATCTTTACTTTTGCATTTCTGGACTGGTCCCCTTGGAGCGGACGACAGGGCTGAGCTGGGGCTCTATTTTGTGTGAGCCAGGCAGATACAGTGAGTTTTAACAGTTATCGACTGAAAGTTTAAATGAAGTTACAGGTGGGAAATGCAAAACAAGGAGCTAAAAGACCGCAAATAACTCCACAAAGCTGAGGGTAACATAATTCTCTGTGCATTCAGGATTGCTATAATACTCACATGGAGTCAGTGGATTAATTGGTACAATAAAAATATAGATTACAGCTACTTTAGACATCAAAGTAAGACTAAGTGATGAAGTGTGTCACAAAGAAATCCAGACCATTATCCCTCTGCAGACCAACAGTGGATTAAGGAAAACATAAACAGCATAATCCTGTGTGATGTCTCATATATATGCATGTCTGTGGTGCAGCAGAATCTGTGACCTGTTAAAGGTATAGAGGCAACATGGCTTTGTATGCTAATGTCTCCATTGTCAAACATTTCTCCACTTTGAAGTGTGGAACAAAAAAATGAAAAAAGAAAAGCTTGAAATAGAATAAGCCTTTTCCGCCAGAAACTACATAGAAATAAGCCTTTTGTGTATTTTTACAACCAACAACCAAAATAAACCAAAAATAATCTTACATGTATATTTTAACAGTGCGAGCTGAGGGTGCAGGGGGCCCTGGATGCACTTCCACCACTTCTTCCTCATTGTGCTGTCAACTCAGACAGGAAACTGAGACGTTAACATTTACACTGGCCGAAGACTGAAGCGCTGTAACTTGTCAATGGAAAACTAAAGGAGGAATAATCTAAGGTGCGGTGTAACAACATTTATCCTGTGAAAAACAAAACGGCATGATAAATAGACATAACTTAGATATTCACTTCCACAGTAACGGTAGGAGCGGCCACGTCTTTCCCTGCACTGCTCAAGAGTTTGAACTTTGATTTAAGCAGCTGATGAGATTCTGTTTCATTGGACAACACAAATAAATCAATTCAAAGACTGACTGGTGATCAATTATTCCCAAAACAAGGCTCCTTTGGGACACTGGCTCTGCTTGATCTCTCAGCAGCTGAGAACTCTGATTAAAATGTGACTGATTTAGAGCGTGCAAAACTCAGACTGATTAATGACCGCTCACAAAACACACACGTGCACATGTGTGGAAAGATATGGGTGTCCTCTGTTAAATCATTAACAGCATTTAAAGAACGCTGGACTTCATACCCATCTGGAACAAACATACCTGCAGAAAGTCCCTACGTATGCATGAATTAATGTCATATTAATGACCACTAAACCTCATCACATTGATCATTTCTGCAATCATTCATTTTCATTCATTCATCTTTTTCCTCTTATCCGTTTCCGGGGGATGCTGGAGACAATCTCAGCTGGTGACTGGACGAGGTCACCAGTCCATCACAGGGCCAACACACAGAGACAGACAGAGACCAACAACCACTCACACTCAGACCTACGGACAATTTAGAGTCACCAGTTAACCCAAACATGATGTCTTTGGACGGTGGGAGGAAACTGGAGTGGGGAAACCCACGTGGACACGGGGAGAGCATACGAACTCTGCACAGAAACGCCCGCAACTGTTTTGTTGTGAGGCAACGGGGCCAACAACTATGCCTCTGTGCTGCGCATTTCTGCCATCGATGTTGAGTATTTATTGTAGTAACAACTTAAGTTACAGATTGTTGTGTCTAGTCAGGTTAGTATACAGTACAGACAGTACAGACATTTGGTTATACGTTCATTTATGTTTCAATAAAAAAGATGAGCTTCAGCTTTGAAGCATTTAAGCACGAGTTTAAAAAGTGCTTTAATGTTGTTTTGCTGATTGTGGGATATAATCCCTCTGTGCTATAGTACTCCACTGCGGGCTTGCAAAATATCCAGAGCGTAAGAGGCACACTGTTGTGTGACGGATGCTTTCATCACAGTGGATGTTGTTTATGCTGAAACAGCTCAGCATTTGTGAGTTCAGACCAGGGAGTTCTGGAGTCGTCTTTCTATTGGCTTCACTGATAATGAGGAAAAGAATCAGTACAGCGCCATACTGTATAGTTACTGATGGAATTAAAGACATTGTCTTCAAAAGCGTGCAAATTATGTGAAGTCCTAAAATATGAATAAGTGACTGCCTGTTTATTGCCATCAAGCCAATGGGCAGTTAATAGCAGGATTATGAGTAGTGCGGCGCAACAACTCAAACACCACAATTTTACAAATTCCTCTTTGTTAAAGGTTACAAAAGCATGAAAAGCACTGTGTTTGGGTTACAGTCACGTTGGAAAATGAGTCTGCATTACAATCCCAGCTTTCTGCAGTTAATTTCCTCTCAGGCCATGAAAGCGTTGCAGGCTGCTGCTGCACCACACTGAGCGCGTCAGGCGTCATCCTCACCAGCGGAGACCCTGTGATGTAAAGCCTCCATGCTGGGGATGGTGTAAACCTGCTGAGAGGCTGATGTGCAGCCTTATGACAAACACTTGCTTGGACGTTAAGTGAGTTTCAGCAACAGCTATAAAACAGCAACACTTCAAGCACCATAGCAACAATTGCTGTGCACAGGATGACCCAACAGTTTCACGTATGGAACTCTGAAAATCCGACAACAGCGGGATCACTGACTTTTGAAGAAGCCGCAGTGCTGGCCTCATTCACATCAACTGTGGACAGTCTTTGGCGTGACTCACCAGACACTCTGTGAACATTTCAAGGAAAATAACATACTTTTAACTGTAACTGTCTAATTAACCTGATGAATGTCCATGCAGGTGATTGAAATTAGACCAGTCATCTCATGAGCAAAACACCCATGTGAGTAATTCAGTCATTCGTTTATCTAAACACCGAAACGTGCAAGTCTTTGGACGGCGGGAGGAAGCCAGAGTACCAGGAGGAAAGTACCAGTGAAGACAAATCAGCAGTTAGATGTGCACTCAACCTCAGCCAGTTTAAAAATGTTTTTGGCAACATTGAAAACACAACTTTCAAAGATGCAATCAACACCACAGGGCAGAGGATTGGCTTCTGTTTGCGATTTGCGTCCAGAAGTGATGCCGCACCAATGCTCCCTTTGTGCTGTGAATGTTTTCCAGCGTTTCATTATCCTGCTAACATCAGCAGGGCGCTGCGGGCACCAGGCGGATTACTTGGGGGGGGGGGGGTGTGAGGGGTCTGTGCCGATTGGCTTCAGGAAGACGTGCCCCCCTCCGCAGCAGGAGCGGGGCTGTCCGCGCTATAAGAGCAGCCTGTGGGTGAGCGGCGCACCGTGGAGCAGCCGGCCGTGGAGCACAGACACCTGGAACCAGGCAGACTAAAGAGCCATGAGTGAGGTAAGACTCCTTCCCCTGCAGCTCATCCCAGCTCTTTGCGCTGTCAGCTTTCAGGAGATTAGTTTTTCACGTTTCTATTTAAACGTGAAATGTTTGACCAACTTGGGAGACTATGAATTCGGCTGTGCAGCCCAACATCTCTGCGCTTCATTCAACTGATTTCAAATGTCACAATAATAATAATTATAAGAACAATACATAGACACGTCCGTGAGCTGACTGGTAAACGTACTTTTTTTCTAAGGGAGGATAACATTTGTCATCAGAATCTTCAAAACTTGACATGTTTCATGGAGGATGAGAGAACCTGTGAGAGTAGATAGGCTTGAACACATTTCGTTGCTAAATATGTGTGGACATGCCTTCACTTCGACATTTGTAACTAAAGCTCAGTCCAACACCAACACATGCAGGATGAGGCAGTATTGATCCACATGGTTGATCTGCGCATCACTTGAGGAGACTGAACCTTTAAAACTGATCTAAATGGACTAGAGAGAAGTGATGAGTCTCTTGATAATGCCAGAATGGAGATTAGGAGGGACCCCATCAAGAATTGTCTCTGAAAGAAGATTCAGTGGCAAAGAGCGCATCCTCAAACTACTGAATTATTCAAAGCATGCTGCTACTCCATAGAAGTAAAGCACCAGGGAAAACAGGCTCCAGGAAGACTTCATCAGGACTTAATCCAGCACAATGAGGCCGACGACTAGAAATGTAAAGAATATACTATAAGTCTGCTTTTACTGTGTCCGGCTCCATGTGTGGGGTTGCCTGCGGTGGCTGGTATCCACAGCATCCCCAAATATGAAAAATCCACAAATTGCTGTGCTGACTGTTGGACTTAAAGACAAATCACCTCTTGATCACAAAACATCCAAACTGCCATGAACACACCCCTCACGCACGCCTCTTCTTTTGTTATTAATCTTTTACGGCAGATGTGTGATGTCTTTTTGTATTGCGTAACACACAATGCTGACTTTCTGCTTATAAAGTGAAGCTCAATTCTAGTAAATAAGATATTACTCAGTGGAGAACTGAGGAGGTTCACTTGCAGCTCATGCCAGAGATAGATTCATGAACTTATGAAGAGCTCGGCCAAGACAGAGAGCTTGCTGCTTTGAATGAATAACTAAATAAAAATCAACCTCTCTCCGCCGCCCCTCTTCACTTTTCTTCTCGTCAGACTCATTCAGTTTTAGTGCTCATCTGGATAATTCCCATTGCAGCAACAATGCCACTGCATTTATACAGTCTTATTTCTCCATGAAAAATGTATAATATGATGACAGGTAAGTGAAGACAGAACAAGACAGTAATTAAAAAAAGATATCATGGAGCTGTGCTGTGATTAATGTGAAAAGATGAGGCCAAAACGGAGTCTCTGCTGCAGCCGATTCATTTTTCTTCATGCCCATAAATATAGGCAGTTTTAGGCTCCTGTGGTGCTTAAATGTGTGGCATGTCACCATAGTAATGGACAGTTCAGCATTCCCAGGCTGCCCTACCTTAATCACAAGTTTTCAGACACATGTAGGTTCAATTTCAACCGCTTTTGCCACTTAGAATATATCTTAAACTCCCTGTTTTTATAGATATTTCAATCATTCATCCATATGTGCTCCTGTCCAAACTGTCTGAATTTAAACTAAATGTAACTTTTACTGACATCTTCCTGTGTTATACACAAATAATCAAAATCATCTAATTCATTAGTGGAGGTTTCAGTTCGAGGCCTCACGTTCTTTTGTCTTTGACGTATAAATGTAATGATTTTAACTGATTAGTGGCTGCTGTTATGTTGTTTGGCTTACATGATGATCTGTAGCTTTAGTCCTCATCTATTTATGCCTCAGGTTGTTCAACAAAACTTTTACTTCATGGCATTTAGTGGAGAGCCTTCAGCCTGCTCTGTGTATAGTACCCAGATGCCTGTCCCCCCTTTCACAAAGTGGAAAGGTGCTGAGATAGTGATTTCTTCGGTGTCCTATGACCAGCATGGCTTCTCACAGGTGATGAATGGATGTTGGAAGAAGCAGTTTGTTCTGTTTCATACAGTCAGGTAGACGAAGGAAAACAATCATTCTACTCAATCACCTGGAACTACATCCTTACAAATATTCATCCTGACAGTGACTTCTGAATTCAGGTGAATCAGCATCTGGGCTGTCCTGTGCTCACAATCAGTGAGGACATCAGTGTTGTACAGTTGGACTGTGGAATCACTGACACCAGCCTCTCACTGAGACTGAGCAGGACTTTAATAAACTCAGAGTCTTCGGACTGACCCAAAAGTTGTGTGTCGGTGTGTTCATATAAACCCAGAGCTACAACAACAAATATTCATTTAGAATAATGGATGCATGTGTATAAAAAGTATCATCTTAAACTCTTGTCAACAAATTTAATAATATATGGGCTGACAGCACTTGGATGTTATACTAAGCTGAGCTATCACTTACAGTATACCATTTGGAATATGATTGTAATTTCTGAGATCTGAGAACAACATCATGACAGCAGAACGACTGAGCCACAGACCACGAGACTGGTGAACAGTTGAACCAGATTATGTCAATGGTCTATTTGGTAGTGAGGCAGTGAAAATGCCACCGATAACTACTCATTGCAGAGGAAGTTGTGTGCACAACTGCAGTCAAAATGTCAGGTCAAAGTTCAGCCAAAAGATGATTAATAAACCCTGGCGGATGTTTCCTTCTCTGCCTGACTTCACAATAGAAAGCTCTCCACATTCCCAGATGTCAGCAGTTGGTGGCGCTCAGTGTAGTCACCATCAACAGGAAGATGTCCAAAATGACAGTAATAAGACGGAGTTATAATAAAGTGAAATTATCCCTTAATGTCCAGACATCTGACACTGTAAATTTTCCCATCCCATCAGAATGAAAGACTGAGGAGTAGTAGGTGTCAGATTGTGCAGCACATGAAGGCTTTTAGTAGACCGACTCCAGCTGTTAAAAGCCGACGGAATATACAGAATGACACTGAGAGCGACAGAAGTGGAAATATGAATTTCTCGTAATAGCTGTGCGATTGTCCTGCTGATTAATTGCAATGCTGCGTTCTTAAGTGCTGCTTGACATTTAATTTTGTAGGATTTGAGTGGCCTTCATTTACATGGTGATGTTGGTGGGAGGGCAGTGTGTGAATAATTAAGTGGCAATTCTTTAGTCACCAGAATGAAATCTGCTTGAAAATATAATATTTAAAGGACTGTCATGTGCTGTGTTGTAATATTTTACAGACAACATTTCTTCTAATCAAGGCATTATCACTGAAGTGGTCTTATGTTGTGTTGACCTAGCCTGTGCTTTAATTACAGTGAGAGTGGGGGCTTGAGGGGCTACTTGGCAAAGCCTTTTGTTTCATCATCCAAAGTGGACCAAAGTTTTTTTTTTTTTTTTCATTAAGTTAGTGAGATAAGAGTGTTAAAAGTTGCTGATCAATGTAAAAATTGACAGCAGGCTAAAATGGAGGAAAGCGGTCAGAGATGGATTTTCCTTTTGCTGAGTTAACACTGATAAAGTGAATGAGCGATAAACTAAGTGGTGATTAAAAAAGCTGCTTGCTAATTCGGAAGAAATGGTCACACACCATTGGAAGTGCATTTATTTATATTTCTTTCTCATTGACCTGAAATATAAACATGTTTTAATCTGTGACTCTCCAGTGATTTGTTTGCAAGGCATGCTGTCTGACCCTAATCCCGCTTTAAACAATGAACACAGATTACACTGAAATAATCTGTAATCCATCTAAACTGTCAGGAGGCTTTGGCTGTGCCTCCACTCGCTGTAACCCATTCCCCCGGTTAATCTGGACTTCTGCTGGGTTTTGTACAGACAAGATGACAGACATCAGCGAGAAAGGAGTGGGATGTCAATGGTCAGCACAAGAGAAATAGAGCGGATTATGTTTAAACTGCCAAAACGGGATCAGTGTCTATAGTAGCATTATCATCTTGTCCAAAGGACCTCACAGATAGGTTTAACCTTAGACTCTTCAAATGTCACACATCATTTTCAGGAATTGCATATGATCTCTCTTACACACTAGAGTCACCACCTGATTTGAGTCTAAACTATTACATACTGAAAAATCAGTTAATAAACCACTCAAGTAATGTAAACATACATCCAGTCTTACAGTATAGATGAATCATTTTCACATTCTTCTAGTTTTCTGAAAGGATTAAAAAAATAAATCCAAACACAGAATTTTAAAATTGAGTATATTGAGTAAATTCCACCAGTAAGAAGAGTGAAAACTGTCCTCACAGTGTGGCAAGAAAATACCTTTCCACTTTTAAATGTCTTTGGCCAGAGATATCAAGTGTTTTTGTTTGAGTGACTGGGGTGGTTTACCTCACCCTTCAGTCAGCCAGTGCGTTTGAACATGAATTGGAAGTGATCGTTGTCCTAGTTCTGCAGATACTCAACAGCACTGTGAATATGCAGCTAATTTCCATTTATAATCCCTTCAGTGTGTTTACAGTTGCTTTCATTGCCATTCCACACTGTCTAATTTATGCTGCTCAGTGACGCTTAGCCATTAGTTTTACTCAAAGAAGTAAACTGGAAATAAAACTCTACCCTCCCAGTACTGTAATGACTGCTCAACAGTCAGCTGGCGATTTTTGGTAAAGCTTTGGGGAATTTCATTTTGAGTGTTACATTAATAAGCACATCAGGCTGGTAAAACACAAACATCTATAGAAAGTATAGAGAAGATGGCATAAGGGTTAACCCTAACCCTAACCCATCAACCATTCTCCATTTAAACTGAAGACGGAAGAATCAGTGACTCATTTTAATTAGTCAACATCTCCGCATGAGGCAGAATAAGGAAGTCTGCCAGCTTTCTCCTTATTCTGTCTAAATAACCATTCTTCCAATGCATTATCGGTGCATTGATCAATTGTAGTAATTTTTTATTTTATCTTCTAAGAACAATTTTCACATGCACGTGATTTCAATGCTTTGTCAGCCCTCAACATTCCCAGTTGAAAGCCAGTCTTGACTCAGTCTTGTTTGAACAAGAGAACAAAACCTTTATATCATTTATTGACAAAAGATCTATTTTAAACTTGGTTGCTCTGAAAATATCCCAGTGTCCTCGACAGAATGTTACACCATCAAAGAAACATACTGAGTAGCAGCTTCTAAAGGGCAATTTTATCAAAAAGACATTTTGACCAGTGTACAGTTTGGTCCACTGTGATCATCAGCATGCCCTTCCACTTCTTGTTGACCCCTCAGTGGTGTCACTCCTCCATGCTGTCATCCTTGTTGCCAGTCTGGTGCAGGGGACCCTGCTGAGGAGTTGTAATGTGCTGGATGAGTTGTATGTGACCTAGTTTCGCTGTCTCCTGGTTAAATTGTCAGTGGCTTCTGAGTGCACTCCCCACTGGGGAGCCCAAGCTGCCATTAGAACCAAAAATAGCCCGCCACATACTGGGAAGGTAATTTATTTATTTTACCAATTCCCTCCATGTGCACTTCAATGTTTCGCACCAGTGTTTCACAAAGGCAATCATAGAGCAAAAGGCATGAGGAGACAGTGATGCTCTTTAGATACTGCTATATCAATTTGGACCTTCACTGATGGAAACTACAAAAGGCTATTTATAATTATTTTGTGTGGATGTTTTCCTTCCAAGTGTAACAGTTCTTGTTTTAAATCACAAACATGGCTCATCGTTCAGTTTAGAATTGGTGATTAATATAAGAGGAATGATTTATAATTGAGTTTAGAGGACGGGTTGGTAGTACAGGTTGGAGGACTGGTTGGTGCTATAGATTTAAGGACTGGTTGGTGGTATAGGTTGGAGGACTGGTTGGTGGTATAAGTTGGAGGACTGGTTGGTTGTATAGGTTGGAGGACTGGTTGGTTGTATAGGTTGGAGGACTGGTTGGTGGTATAGATTGGAGGACAGGTTGAGGACCGGTTGGTGGTACAGATTGGAGGACTGGTTGGTGGCATAGGTTGGAGAACAGGTTGGTCATTCAGGTTGAGGACTGGTTGAGGACTGGTTGGTGGTATAGGTTGGGGGACTGGTTGGTTGTATAGGTTGGAGGACTGGTTGGTGGTTCATTTCATCATTTCATGGACTTTATATGGACTGATACTGACATTCTGAAGTAAGGGGTCTTTGTACTGTTCTATATCCAAGTGTTACTTACGTGACACCAGAATATGATCCAGGATGCGTGCTTCACAAAATATGTTTTGTGTACCAAGCTTTGCATGTAGTCAGCCAGCCATGGCAGACAGAACCATGTGGCCTACGATTCAGAAGAACATCATCACTACCATTATAATTACCATCGCTGATATCCATTCGTCAAGCTCCTTCTGCCTTCAGGGTATGGAAGTGAGAGCAGGGATTAGGGGAGTAAGACAGCATGGGACCACTGCACATGCTGAGCACAGGGCACCCTCAGGCAGCAGCCAGCCGCTCTGTGTTAGCTTCAGTTCAGCTCACTACAGGCCTGGCAGGCTCATGAGCTCCTCTCATCCACCCTCCTGTTGAGAAGCTCTTCTGTCTGCTGCCTCCCAGTTGATGTTTTCGCATCAGCCTGCAGTTTACAGTGAACATAATCACCGTTATTGCAAATGCAGACAGTACAATGTAGGCTCCAACGCTATATCAATTGATATATTAATTCATGCTGTTGTCACAATTGCCAATAACACATTCCGACAGTTTCAGTAGATACCATATCAGCAAACAGCCATCATCAGAACACGAGAAGTATTTTTGTTTTGGCAGAGTTTAGCTTTTGCTGGGCTCTATGTCCAGGTTTCTGGATATAGCGCTATCCTCAAGTATTCATTTTTACGCGCGCACACACACACACACACACACACACTACAGATTTTACTGATATCCACACCTCGTAGAGATTTAATTTGTTATCATAATTAATATAAATTATTTAGAAGGTATTATTTATGAATGTGGGTCTCCCTTTTTTGTGGTCCTAAGAATAAAAAAAACATTTAGTTAATCACCATTGTCCCTGAATAAAATTACTTCCTGATTAAAATCTGATTAAATAACAGAGATACAATCATAATCGAATCACTTTGTAAATTGTAGGCTGAGCTATTAGCCGTACATGCAGTGATTATGTTGCTTAGTTTTGTACTGAATTGAACAGACTGAACCAACAACTGAACTGGAGTGATGAGGGGTGATGTATAATATGGTGCTGCTGTACATACAGTACATACTGGCATCTGTGACTAATCATTTAACTGACCTGAAAGAGACAATTCGAGTGAGACATGACTCCGTTTCACTTCATCAGGAAACCACAGCTGAGCGTAAGTCACAGCTGGTAACTACAGTAAAACTTCCATTTTGTGTTATTCGTTAGATTTGGGAGGATTCACTACCAGTCATCTTACTTAAGTTTTCGATCTGGAAAAACTTTCTGTTGTGGCCCCAGTGACCCAGTGCTGCTTAGTGTGGTTTTATTGCATCCATCACTCTAACATGTCATCACGTCACTGAGCGTGCAACCCCGTTGGCCCAGCAGATTCTGACTGGCTGCTCCACAGCCTACATTAAAAGTATTTTGTCCCAGCTGTCTGTTCTCAGCAGAGCGACCTGCCTGAGAGGCTTATCCAAATCTCATCTTTCAATCCACACATCAAAACACCTTCCATAACTCTGTTTTCATAATCGCTACACTGTTTCTCTAGACTTTAATGGTGTTTCAGCAGTTTTCCTCTAACAGCCGATGAGTTTGCTCTGGTTTCTCAAATCTTTCATGAAATCTTTTCCCATAGCTTTTCTAGTTCTGTGTAATTTCTTAAGCTGGTGAACTGCTCTCTTTCTAATTGTACTATGTATTAATAGTATAGTTTGATACCTGCTTCTTCGCTAGTGTCAGTCTTCATGACACCAGCTCCCAGCTTGCTTTCCTGCTTTGGTCTTACATGATGCTTCAAATGAGAAGGAGATGGGTTAAAATCAAGGTCACAGCTGAAAGGGAAAGGTTAAAACAGTGGACAATGACAGGCTGAGAGGAGTCTAAATATTTTCCCTTTTCCGACAGCTAATGTCTGTGTGCCTCAGTCCATCAGTACGTGATGTTAGACCGCCTAAAGCATGCGGCACAGGGGTGTAGTCAGGGCGTATCCGTATCACTTCTATTATTTAATGGTGGGACAAACAACCATGTGCTTTGGAAGGGTCGTACTGAGTGCCTTAATCCATCATGGGAATGTTTCAGGTGGAACATGCAATAAACCATTCAAGGTATTATATTCCATTTACTTAAAAAAGCAGGTGTTTTTACACTTTGGCAGTTCGGAACAGGGTTTTATAGAGAACTCGACTGTATTTGTTGCAATCAGTGATAAATTGTTACTGACCAGCATCGCAGTGCTCTGAGAATGGTCGTTAGCACAAATCACAACATCGGACACGGTGGTGTCTAATGGTACACCCTCATGTGTCAGTGCTTATTATGTCCTCACAACACACCTTGAAATGACAATGAAATACTGTAGTAAATACTGCTGAATATGACATTAAATATCACCTTTGGCTGTGACATGAATATATGCATCAGTAAGTAAATCATACCATCTCAAAATGTTTTGCTTTCTGATGAAATAATCACATCTGAGCTAACAGTGATCTATCAGTCTGTGGTGAGAGAAGCTCCACTGCTTTATTCGCTATTAATAAGACACCTACAAAAACAGAAAATAAAATCTCCTTTTTAAATAAATTCTTGCTTTTCAATTTTAATTACATATCAGTGTCTCTAATCTAAAGGATCCCTCTTACACATGAGGACAATGCAACATTAGATGTAAAAAAATCTGTTTTTGAATAAAAATTATGAGAGAAAGAATATCCATCTAATAATAGTGTATCTAATAATGTGTCGAGAAATGAGGACCGCAGACTTAAAGTATCACTAGATTATGTCAGAGCTGACACTGTCAGTGTTATTGCCAAAATATATATATATCACTGATTAGGCACCAGAAGCAGCCAGTCATATAGGGGCATAAAACAAATCATTCAAGAAGGTTTGCAGAGCTCAAAATGAGAAAATCCCTGAAGTCCTTTAGTGTATTTATACAGCAGAACTATACTTGCTCATCTGCTTCTCCCTGTGATGATACTGCTGCAAACGGATTGAACATATGGGTGCCAAGTTTGAGCCAAGACACCACAAACATCTGATTTAAAATTCACTCACTGCTTGTGAAAATCCTCAAGTGCAGTGTTATGTAAATGCTCTTTTCTTCTATTTGCTTTCCTCCATGTTTGTTAGGCACAGTAAAGGAGGAGGAGAGAAGAGCAGCAGTGGATTTTCTGGGTAGATATTATCATCTCTGTAATAAGCTGCATAGCTACTGAACTGCCTGTGACCTTTGACTGCCCCAAAATCTGTGTGACAGGTGTAGTGTGAACCTAAAAGCAGTGTATCGAGGCACAGGATCAATAAGAAGACAAAGCAGTTACTGGGAAGTCAGGCAGAAGAGCGCTGGAAGGCCTGGAGCTGGGATGGACTACAGGTGTGCTGACAGCTGAGTGAGAGCAGCAGAAAAGCACTGAATCCAGGATACCTTTTCCAATCGGTTAAATTTACACTCACCAGATTGTTCTACTGCAGAAGCAAGCAACATTTGGTTCATATTTTGTCTACTAAAGTGGGTTGATGAATAAAAACAACAAGCTCCCTTTCTACACTTGAGTTTCTGTCACAGCTGGGAAATAAAATAATTTTCCTCATGTTGCTTTTATCACAACAGACACAAATATCACACACTTCTGTCATCTGGGTGATTATTTTTTCGTCGTTCATGGATCCCCTGAATATATCACAGGGAGAAGAAGTCTGGCTTCTTAGCTTGGATTAGCTTCTCCCATATCTGCTTGTGTGGCAAAAGCCTTTCAGTGCGTGAGAGCTGGTTGGAGTAACGGAGGCGGAAAGGAAGAGGAAGAGCATAGAGTGAAAGATGGAAAAGTGACAAAAGAAGCCAAGCTGCTGCTTATGGATTTAAGATTGGGGCATTTGTCTTCATTTCTCAATATTGCACTGCGTCCTTCATCTACACTGAGGCGATCGCTCAGACATCACTGTCCCTCCTGCCACCGACTACTCATTGGTGAGCTGGTGGGTGGAGGTGTGATGTATGGCACGATCACTACTGCCGCCCCACTGCACCCAGAGAACACCAGAGAAATATCAAGCAGCTTGTGAGCCAACATGGTGCTGCCATTCCCGGTGGCATTTACTCACTGCGCTTCTGCAGATAAGTGGAAACAGATGGCTAAACAAGTTTCACGACGGCACATAATGGGACACAAGGAGGAAGTTTCCTCAGCTGCTTTTATTTCTTCCTCATTCCTGCCTGACTCACATACGTTGGTGCTTCCTGGGTGTTTTCAGTGACACTAAAAATTCAGTCTGAGCTATGAGGGAGAGATTCCTGCGAAATACAACCCATCCATGCTTTAAAGCTCCATGATGCAAAATGATGTTTCTCCAAGCAAACGCATTTAAGATGTGAGCGGCATGGCATGTGGTGCAGTGTGCATTGTGTGGTGTGTTGAGCAGTGTGTGTTGTGTGAGAAGAAGACTGGAGCTGCTGGAGCAGAAAGAGAGAGTCTCTGCTGCAGAAACATGGATTATAGATCAGACACACAGCACACACTGTTGTTCAGCATGTGGACTGCCTGTGCATGACTCATGATGCTTCAAAACTTGATCTTGTTCTGAACCTTTAAAAGATCACAAATTAACCTTTTGTGCTGCAAATAAAAAAATATTTAAAAATAACTATTATAAATAAGAAATGTTTTTACTCTGGTCTTTTCTCAGCTTTCTCTTCCTCCATTTTCGGCAACAGAATGATCATGTTTTTTTGGTTTTTTTTTGTCTTTGCAGAGACAAGTATCTGGAGCAACAACTGGAAACAGCAAACCATCTGCTGTCCAAGGTATTCTACTCAAAACAGAAAAATCCATCCATTCCAGAAAACATTATACACAACCGTTCAGAAAAATTATGTCCTATTGGAAGACTGAAGCAGGTGAACTTACTTTACTTGAAATTATTGTGATGACAACTATTTGATTTAAAGTAACAAGATGTCAAAGAAGATCTAAAGTAAAGTTCAAGAAGCTTGTAAAGATCGTAAATCCACTGTGCACTTGAATTTAGTAACTGAGCCAGTTTACTTTGTTATATCTCATAATTAATGGATCATTAGTACAATCCTAAATACACAGCACAAGGTGTCCATGATATTTCAGAAACCAGCACTGACTGGAAATGTGATCTGCTGGTTCAATTGCAAGTGTTTCAAGTGTGTTAAAAGGAACAAAAGTAAAAGGAGCAGAAGGGTAGATCCTGGGATTTTTCTGTGCATGTCTGATTACTTCCTATCAGAGCAATGTGAATATTATCTCTTGTTACACATGGTATGCTTTCAGCCATATGCTAATAGCAAAAAACTATCAGTGTAAAAAATCTGTTCTAGCATTTTACAGAGGACCTACTTTGCAAAGTAGGCCATGGTGTTGTTGGTATAATAATGTTATTCAAATCCCTTGAGTTATAAACAATGAGCAAATGAGCTCACAATAACTCGGCAGGGTCTGCTGAAATTGAAAAATGCTATAAGGTGCACATTTGTCATCAACTGTCATGTCAAAATTAGAATAAACTTGAACAGAGAGGTTGGGTTCTAATGAAACTCAGATGAAAAGACTTTTATCTTCAGCAGAAAGCTTTTAAGAAAACCTGACACTTGATCAAGAATATCCATGTAGCAGGCTGAGCGTGAGGGACCATGCAGACAGAAACAAGTTTACAATTTATGAAAAAGGCATGACATTACATCCCCGAAAAAAAAAAAAAATAAAAAAATATATATAAAAAAAGGTTCTGAGCCCTGTCATGTTGTCACTGAGCTGGTCATATGGGGTTAAAGGTCGACTAAACAGAACTAAACTAAGGCAAATGCCATCCTAACCGGAACAGAACAAAACTGACCTCACTACATATAACACACAGGAGGTTTTATCAGACCAAATAGAAACAACAGGAACAGCTACTGAACAACACATTGAACTTGAGAAAAGCACAAATAGAAAATATACAATACATAAGAGCGAAATATGCAAAACTCAATAAACACATTTCACAGTAAATACATCAAATGACAAAGACCTCTCAGTCCCCCCAGGAGCAACCTCAGTTGGTCCCTTCCAAATAGTTATTCCCCAGAGTCAGGACAGCTCAACCAACCGGCTCCTCTATTGCCTGTGCCACACCCCGAGCCAGAAGGCATCATAAAGAGAACAAAGTAAATAAACAGGACAAACACTTGTACTGACAAAGCGTGCTACAGAACAGGACAAATGCAGCATGAAGTGTCTATCTGTAAATTAATATGTGAATTATGACTGTAGCGCAGGCAGTGTGATATAGGGATACTCATTTGGGGCTGTGGCGCGGCCATCACACTGATGTTGTGATGATGATGATGTTGTTGTTGTGCTACTTCAGGCTGACGCTCTAAATCGTCTCTGCAGTCTGAATCAGGTTTCATGTAAGTGTATGAGACGATACACAGAGGAGTCCTCTCCGCTTGGTCAATCTTCTCCTGAGTCAGCGGCTGCAGCAGGTTAATCGGAGACCATTCACTGCTCAACAGCATCATCTGGCACATAAAGCAGCTCCTCCGTACCTGAAAACCATGTGTCCCCTGCCCTCCCTCTCTGCGGCTGCTGATAACACTGTTCAAACCCTCGCAGAAATGGATTTCCGTCCCAACTGCAGGGAAAATGAAGCGTGCTGCAGCTCAGACTCAGTCTGGAGGGAAACAGCCCAATTGTTTGGGCGGGATTTTGGGCATTTTAATTGACTTGATTGGAGGTGTGAATTACACTCACTTGACATCTGTGCATTTTCACACTCATTCACACTCTCAGCCAATCTTTCCAGTTACTTTAGCCTTTTAATGACCTTCAACTTGTTCTCTAAAGAGCACAGCAAAATAATCCCATTTTTATATTTAATTCACATTTACCATATTCTCTTCTGCGCATTTGTCACTGTGCAAAACCTAGAGTGATCTTTTTGATTCATTTAACTTGAACATTGTGAGAACTGATCAAAGAACACTTCAAATTGCGTTGACACACAGAGCTTGAGTCACCAGCTTGATGACATGTTGGGATTACCTTATAGTGTGTCGGTATGAAAACCGACACACAACATCACAGCTTGTGGTTCAGTCTATACAGTCACTGCATGTGTTTGAGCTTGTGTTGCTCGACTGAGCCTTCATCAGTCATTGTCCTCTCCCTCACGTCACCTTAAAACTCACAGCAACCAAATTAAAGCACAGCCTCTCGCAAACCTCTTATGTAAACAATCCCCTCATCCATTGGGGCAAATGTGATTCATTTGTACCTCAACACAACACATTCCTGACTTACTGTGATGTTCCTGGTTCATAAAGTCCAGTGCCCTCTGTGGCGTAAAGGAAATTGACCCTGTGGAGGAGGCGTGAATGCAGAGCAAGACGTGCGTGTGTGTGCGAAGGAGTGACAGGGAGCTTTGTGTGGCTGCTGTGATCATGAAGTATGAAATTGTTTTCATTGTCGCATGCATCATGGAAGGGCTTCAAGGTCAACCAAAGGTTCCAGTGAAATGTAAGTAGGCTGCTTGGAGTAGTCACAGTTTTTGCTGGAGCACACAGTTTGCCCTGCAGGTCAGCACAAACCCTCACAAACCACTGCACGAGCACTGTGCTGCTTAAATAAACACAATGTCAAGCCAAACCTCACTAAAAAGAACATCTTGACTTGTTTTAGTTTCATCCTCTGCCTGCTCTGTGTGACAGAGAGCCAGCTTGACAGTTTATTAATTGTTAACCGGCTGTTTACTAACCACTTACTGATTACTGACTCTTCATTCACTGTTAACTAATTGTTTACTCACTTTTCATTCATTGTTTACTGATTGTTAGTGACTATTCACTCCCTGTTTACTGGCTGTTGCGCACCGGGAGTTCCATAATAATGTGATACAATGTGAGTGACATAAAGACCATCATCTGATACTCACTGTCACATCGTCAACCACTTTTTCCGTTTCCGGGTCCAGCTCACATCAGGTGAGAGCCCGCCGTCCATCGCATGGCACACACACAGACAAACAGCCACTCACACTCACATTCACACCTACGGTCAATTTAGAATCACCGGTTGGACCATGGGAGGAAACCCAAGACCCAGGCCGGGAACCGAACATGCAACCTTCTTGCTGTGGTGCAACAGCGCTAACCACTACGCCACAACAGATCATGTTGCATTGTACGTGGAAAGTGGAGTGTTTTCATTACAATCTTACCTCTTTTTACAACCAGTGCAGGAAGGTAGACTTGTCACATCAGAGTAGTAATTGGAAATGTGATCATTAAATAGTCTGACAGAGACGATTTTGAATCTCACCACTCTGCCTCTTTCACCTCTGTAGATGAAAAGAAGAACAACCTCCCACAGGACTTTGACATCGACATGGATGACCCCGAGACGGAGAAGGCCGCTGTCGCCATCCAGTCGCAGTTTAGGAAATTCCAGAAGAAGAAGCAGGACGTGAAGTCGTAGAGGGAGCGCTCTCCTCTGACGTGGGCCTGGTCTTGCATGTCAATCAAAGTGTACCATCATGAACTGACAAAGAAGGGTGGGAGTGGGACTCCTGAGGGTGGAGGGCAGAGGTTGGGTCATCTGGAGGCTAAACAGTATATTTGTGGGAGTCTGTGTATAATTTAGAACTAAACTACAAAAATTGTATTAATATGTGGGTGTATGTATCTAAATTTTTCCTATAATTTTGCTATTTCAGTTTTTTACTTCAATGACACTTGATTATCTGCGGTAGAGCTTAGTACAGGTAAACTGTTCTTTTCTATCATTCAGCTGCATTATGAAGCCACATGCAGCTCCAAGATTGACACAGTTTATATGCGTTTCTCAAAGTTATCCCATACAGCTGTCAGCAGGTTCAAACTAACATAAAACAACCGAGTCCCCCTCCCTGTTTTTATTTCCATATCTCACTGAGTTGTGTGCCTGTGCAGAGACTCTAGATGTTGTGCTTGTGCTTTAATTGGAGTTGTGCTTCACTCTCTGTTCATGTTCCAAAATTATTCAATCAAAAATGTTCTACTGGCTCACATGTGCATACAGTACAAGAACATACTTATGCATGCAAGCTTGCACAGATGTACACACACACACCCACCCTAACCCTAACCACCCACGGAGACATAAATAAAGAATTGTAAAGGAATACAAATGAGTTTGTCTGCTTTCACAGGCCAGTTGGGTCTCTTTAAATGACTTTATGAAGAGTTTGTTCAAGACCTGCTCTATATGTTAAGTGCCTTGATGAAACTTTGTTATGATTTGGTGCTATACACATAAGTCTGAGTGAGTGGAGTGACATTTCTGTGGTTTGAGTGGTGCGACTTCAATTAATAAAAGTGTCTTCAGCAAGCAAGGATCCACATGGACACAGGAGAGGTTCCCTCAGACTAGGCACTGGTGGTTGATGGAAAGCGTCTCCAGACATCATGGAGGTTCTGGTGGTGATAGGGAGGAGTTGGGCTGGCGTCTCTAAGACAGGGGGTGAATACAGTATCTCGTAGTCTATATTTTGACCCATTGAAACATGGGTCAACAAGTGTTCTTTCGGATTGCTTAAATGATACTGTAAAATGACCGTATAAAATAATAATTCTCAGCGGAGGCTTTACATGAGCTGTGATGACAGCATGAGAGAGAGCAGCGGGCCATGATCATGGTTCTAACACAGCACGTCTGACTGGACGACAAACTGTGTGTGCTTCCCCCATCTCTCGTACACTTTTCTGTGTTATGAGAAAATTAAATTACTTCAAGTTTCATGTTTCATAGACTTCAACAGGGAGTAGGTTCATAAAGGCACAAGTTGACAACCAGCAGAATTAACCAAGTGATGTCTCCATGAGCACACTACACAAAGCTGTCCAACTTAAAGACTAATTTGCTATTTCCATGGCTGACCAGGTGACTCCACCTGACAGCTGTGCTCTCTACACTTCAGCTGGAAATCCTCATTCACTGAGAGAAAAACAAGACTCAAGAGTGAGTGTAATCATCCAAAACACTTTCCAGAAGCACAACGTGTCAGTGCAGTGCAGAGATGAACTGCTGTGACTTCTTCAGGAGGTGGGAGCTTCTGTCAGTTCAGAAAGAAGAATGCGACCCTGGCTGTCCTCACTGCTGTCACGATGTGACTCCTAAAATCAAACTTCTCCTTGCTCACTCCACAACACTGTTCGACACAGATTAGGAGCCACTTTTTCTTCTTTTTGTTATCATTTAATGTCAGTGATTGTCACCATGGAAATATTCATCTTTAAAAATCTGTG
Organism: Echeneis naucrates; assembly: GCF_900963305.1. Taxonomy (NCBI): domain Eukaryota; kingdom Metazoa; phylum Chordata; class Actinopteri; order Carangiformes; family Echeneidae; genus Echeneis; species Echeneis naucrates. The sequence goes on from NC_042524.1 coordinate 18,370,530, forward strand.
ACTTCTATTAAGCTGATCTAAGAATGGCCTGAGACAAGTGACCAGTCTAAAATATATGTGGAAGCAACCACTTCCTTTCAACGGCAGGGAATCAATATGGAAATAAATAAACGAAAGCAAGAAGAGCAGCAGCTGTCAGCTGCAGGAGAATACGTTGCTCATTGCTCCACTTCTGCATCGAGACATGCCTCTATGTTCAAATACAGAATCCTTTCCAAGTGTAAAAGGCGACAGCTTCATGTTTCTCCAGCTGATCAGAGGAAAGAAATCAGTTCAGCCTAGACAATATTCATGACAGCAGTTATTAACTGTAGAGTGTGGTGTCTTTTTTTTTGTCACCATGCTTAATTTGTTGTTGACTTTGGAGGAAGATAGTTGATGTAGTTGTCATGCTGAGTAATGTGGCCTCCTGCAAACCCCTGTCTTGTGATATAAAAGCATGGAAGCAATTTAGCAGGCAGGACATGTGAGGCCCAGGCAGGAACTTCACAATGGCAGGTGGGGAGATCTTCAATTAATGAGTCAGTCCAGGAAGGAATTTCTTTGCAAAGGCTACTCACTTTACACTTTAGATTTAGATTTGGGATGCATCTTTTCAAGCTGCTGGCATCACATAGGAAAGAAGTGACATTTTAAAATCACATTTAATCAACCTGCAACGTTCGGCACAATCTGATTAGAATTTGCTTGTACCCGCTGGGGTGTGTAAAACAGAAGTGCTGACCAGGGACAGAATGTGTTCTTGCACCTGAGCTGCCTCACGTTCCCAGGTTGTGCTGTTATCACCTGAGGGAGGCACTAAAGTGTTCTACTGGCTCTAATAAAGGTTCCATCTGAGCTCATAAGTCTCTTGCTCCATTTTGTAGACTTCAAACAGGCTTTTGTGAGTGCGTTGCTTTGTCTCTGTCCTCTGAGTGAACACTCTGTAGAGTGTATAGTAAAGGCAGGACCCAGGTTCAGTTTTTATAAAGCTACATTCAATACATATTACTGGCTGTGTTACATTCTGGTGCTTTGACACTTTGTCACCTCCCGCCTCAGCTTCTTCTGTTGCTGTTGACAAAAAAATGACTCAGTATTCAAGATCCATCAGAAACATGTCCACCTGACCCAGGCTTATGGCTAGTGGGCTGCAGCCTATCCCAAAACACAGTGAGAAAAACACAAATAAGAAAAAGGGTTCATTATGAGGGTTTTCTGCCTTTGTCCTAAAAGACGCCAGGTTGCTCTGGACATAAGAAAGAAGAACTGGATGAAGTCTCACGCTGCAGGTTGGTGTTCACTGGAAAGATTTGAGGAAGAGGAATTAGTGAGACAAATCTTTACAACACTGCCACCTGCAGCCAAAAAATCTGAGCTTGGACCACAGTGGTCTGCATGGACAACACCAGGAAACCATTGCAGTTGAGACACAACCTGTAAGATGTCTCACTGCTGTCACCATGAAACTGGGGTGAGGACTCTGGATATCCAGCTGAAGAGAGAGTGGAGCACCACCATCAGTCATGCATGTCAAACCCGTGGAGGACACGTTGGGGAACAGCCATTTTATTAATCAAATTTGAACTTTGTGTTAGTTTCTCTTTATTCCAGTGCCACCATGGTGAACACTCATGTTAAAAATAAAAAGTGACATTTTTTTTTTTCTTGTTAAAATGTATAATCAGAATGAAGACAGTTAATCATAGAAACTAATCATAGAAACCGACATAATGACCTCACAGCATTTTGGATCAAACTCTTCTCCCTTCAGGCTAACTCAAAGAAAGAAACAGAAAGAACAGAAATGGGCCAGGGCAGACAGGAACAAAACAGCTTTTTACGTATATCTACTTTTTTTTTTCTTTAGATACTTCCCATAGACATTATAGGATTGGTTTGAGGGGGGGATTCTGCTGGATTGTCTCACGTTTTTTCCCTGTAGAGAAGAATCACTGCAATGCAGCAACAGTAAATCTACTGAGGACAGTGAGAGCCTTGAAGACTCTACCTAGTGCACTGAGAGTAGGGGGATCTATCTGGACACACTTGAGTCTGGGTGTTGTGAAGTGCAAACCATTAGTTCTCTAAACCCTCCCTGTTCTAGCTAACGTCATTTACCACCCTGGCAAATAAGCAGTGGTAAACTACACCTGAATACATAGCTGGAGAGCGTCCGGCCCTGTAAGTATACTCACAACATAGTTATTTTCTTCATTACAGTACAGTATAGAGCATTTTCATATAATTTTCATATCTTTTTTCATATTGCACCATCAGAGAATGGGACACAGAGAAAGATCAACAGAGACTCCATTTCCTAATTAAAACGAGATATGTGCAAACATGACTAAGGACTTTATTAACCAATTCAATTCTTCCCTGTAATATCCACAAATAAAAGTGATTTCTCTTTTTATATATATATTTATAGTAATAAGAATAATAAATCTTCACATTGGATCATTTCATAGTGTGACAAAATGCTTGACTGGGCTGTCCAGTCACAATCGTAATCCTCATTGTCTTTTAATTGGTCAGTCCCCATGCATCCATAGGAAATAGATTTTTTTTTTTTCTTCAAAAAAAGTAACAATTGGAGAGCAGCTGAAAAGTTTGGACTGGTGTCAATTGCTTTCATTCCAAGATTACTCCCAAGTTTCATTCAATGTTTTAGAAGGATATTCCATAGGAAAAAAATGACTCCAAATCGTCATCTTCCACTCCAGAAAAAAAACCAAAACAAAACATGTCCGGGTTCTTATGAAAACATTGTAGCAATGGTGATAATAGATCATTTGGTAATCAATAATTAATGATCATTAATAGCTGACAACTAACAATTAATAATCACTGATTAATTATAAAGAATTAACAAGAATCAAGACTAAATAATGCTCCGTTCGTTACTCAATTAGTTTGGCAAAGCTCCGACTGGAGTCATTTCCGATGAGTGAATCTTTTCTCAAGTGATACAAAAAATGAAAGAAAGAAAAAAAAAAAAGAAATACAAACAAGAGAGAAAAGAAAGTTCTAAAATAAATAAAAGGAGATTAGTAAAAGTGACCCCGCCCCTGGAGGGAGGGACATATATACAGAACTGCGTGGCGAAAGTCAGTTTACTGCACTTGAGTGTTAAGTCCAGTGCTAGAGTGAGTTCTAGTCTCGCCCTAGGTGCCCCTGCTGTTATACCAGCGTGTAGGACTTTGCGTAGGGGTTGCTGCTCTGTTTGAGATGTCCGCGTGAGTCCAGCAGGGACTCCTGGGAGGTGCTGAGCTTGGCGGCCTGGGCCAGCTCTGAGCCCTCTCTGTGAGGGAGCGTGGCTGCAGAGCCAGGCTGCCACTGGGCCACTGGGTCCCTGCTGGCCTGAGGGGCCTCCGTGGGCGTTGGGGGCGCCATGCGAGAAGGCCGCTTCAGCGAGCGACTCTTCTGGGGCTCCAGACAAGCCTGACCCATGGCAGCTCTCTCCCCACTAGCTGTCCCCCTGGATGACCCTGAGCAGGACATACCTCGGTTCAAAAGGAAGTCCATGCGCAGGTATGGAGGAAGGTGAACCAACTCGCCCCCTGCAGGATGACACAGACCAACAGCGTTAAATATGAGAGAACACGCATGCAGACATGCCTGCCCGACAACTCATTGGCGCTTTGTTCACTTAATAGTCTCACATGTGAGAAAAGTACTTCTCACTTTTTGAAGGATGTTTATTGAGTATCCTTACACTGACTGACTTCTTCTGCCCCTGTTAATCTCAGTGTGGCCCTCTGCCCCCCGTCCTGTCACTGCTGATTTAACCACACATACAATATTCAACCAGAATATTTTGTAGCGTCACAGCACAGGAGGATATTTGCGTTAATCCTATCAAGTCTGTCTTTCAATTCAATACATCACCTTATTCATAGGGTTAGATCATTTGGCCATGAAATTTTGGTGAATTTCTCTGCTGACAAGGAGAAGTTAGATCTGCCACATTGACAGAGGTAAGTGTTTGATACTGAATCAGGGCGGAGGAAATGCATTAACATCTCTAAATAGAGACAAACATCAAAATTAATCCTTTAGTTTCAGTGTCAGCCACTGTTAGTGTCACAGTTAATGGATGGATATTGTAATTAGAGATGAAATTAAGTTTAGAGATTATTGTTGGGTCTCTGGGTGTCGGGCTGAAAGAACTTGGCTCTGAGCAGCATGGCCTCACCCGGTCTGTGGGCCTTGGGCACAGCCATATTCATGACCCGGCTGACATCCTGAGGCTTGGGCGGGGAAGCAGTGAAGCGGCAGATGCCTGATTCGGACGGTGTGCTGGAGGTCAAGCTGTCGGTGTAGTCATTGGTGCCTGCTGTCATTTGCTCCGAGGAAGTGTCAGAGATGAAGCATTCGGTGATGGTGAATTTGGCATGGCGCAGCTGCTCCTCCATCTTGGCATGCTCATAAGCCCTGGCGAGCTCCTCGTAGGTGGAGGAGGCACTCTCTGTTGACACCATGCTGCTTCTTGCTCGGTCTGATCGTGGGCCAGAGTTAGTGGAGGGATTGATGAGAGGAGTTAGTGGCACACTCATTTGAATGTTACTTAGTACAAGTTGTGTGACAGCAGATAGAGGCCTGTTAGAAATGGTGAGCAGTGTTAGAGCTGTTATACTGACGGATCAGCTGCTCACCTGTGTCCTGAGATGGGCTGACGCTGTAGCTGTCACTCTCTTTGTCGACAGAGCCTGCAACTCTGGGTGTGGGCAGCCTCCAGTCAGTGCTGAGAGTGTGGGAGGAGACAGGGGGGTGAGGCCGGTTCAGAGTCCACTGGCTGGCATAGCGGTTGCGAGCAGCTGGGCCGGCCTTGGCTGTGCGGCGGGCAGTTGGGTCTGAGAGTTCAGAGGATAACACACGGTGTTCACGCAAGTTTCAGTAAAAGGTTCTCGAAAATGAAATAGTCATGGTGACAAAGAAAACTCTTCAAAAACCTGGAACTTCACTTCTGAACATGAACAGAGAATATGTCTGAAATATAGTCCAGATCAGAGCCCAGAGAGATGTCATCATGTGAGGAATATGTATTCTTCCACACAATAACCTCACACAGTGGGAAATGGAGAAAATGGGTGAATGCTGAGTGAAGGTGGTGCTACTGGAATGCTATGTAAAGAAAAGCAGAGCTTTCAGGTGAGCTGTGAGGGAAAGAGAGTGCCAGCTGAAGCAAATCTCCAGGGGGTATTGGATACATGTTGCAGTGACGAGTTTGTCATGTGAGTAAAGTGACAAATCAAGTTGACTTAAATTTGTTCTGTATACTCATTGAACCGTTCAACATTCAGCAGCAGTAAAAAAGGCTCAAGTACCAAAAGCTGCTCAGAAAAGAAGCATGGTTGCAAAAACAATAGAAATGAAAAAACATAATGTAATGAAGTCAAAAAAAGGAGTCCGTACTGGACTTACTGGTTCCTGGTCTGGCATCGGACACATCTACCAGTGGACCGGTGGCTTGGGAGAGGGACTGGTAGTGCACAGTGTGGGTGACTGTGGATGACTTCTGCTTCTGTGTCTCCCCGAAGTCGTTATCAGTCAGTAACACAGTGGACCTGTCGTCTGTGGGCACACGCAAGCTCAGTACTTAAACAGATTCCTTCCCTGTATGAATTTAAAACAGCAAGCTGCAGACTGTTGGTCAGAAATCAACCAGCTGCAGTGAGCTTACCAACAGTCTCCATGGTGTCTCTCTCCTCTATCAGGAGCTGGGCTCTGGGGATGTCAATGTGCATGCGGAGCGTCTGCTGCTGTTTGTTAATTGGTTCTGCCGGACGTGTGTTTTTACTGGAGGAGCAAAACATGAGCATATCAGTTAACAGCAATTCTTCCTGTAATCAACTCTGTTCAGACAAGTGTATTGTGTTAAGACAATGTTGTGAATCGTGTAGTATCAAAGCAGGTAACTTGTTACCTCATGAGCATCTCAGCCAAACTTTTTGCATCTGGAAAACAAACAGAAAGTCATTTCACTTGCTAAAGATGGAGCAAACAGAAGCAAACACCTGATGTTATTGTGCCTCATCTCACCTCGGAGCCTCTTGAGCCTCTGCTCCCTCCTCCTCCTCCTCAGCACCAGCAGCCCAATGAAGATTACAACGATGCCCACCAACACACAGGAAATGGTAACCATCATTTTCAAACCTTCACCGCCCCCTGAGTTGTCCTCACTCACATTAGGTGCCTTCACCAAAGGTGCGATGGTACCTGTGCAGAAGTCACATGTATTATAGAATAAACTGGTGCTTCTGAATGAGAGCTATCATGTTGTGTGAAAGCTGATTAGGAGCTTCCACGCTGAGTCATGCAGTGGCAGCTACGTAGGGGTAAATAGGGGTTATTTTGAAAAATGAAATCCAACAATGGTTCATTGGTCATAACTTTTAGTGAAGCAGTTCAGTTATGCTGCAGTGAAAAAAGAAAACTGTACATAAAGTAGGTGCGTAGCATTTTAACAAGACCGCTGTTCTTTTGTGTTGTTCTTTTCTTCCTGGTTTGAGTTCCGTTTGTTTTACACATTAGAAGGAAGAAAAACATGAACATTTCTATTGTTCCATCTGGAATTTATATTATTTGCAAAGATAAAGTTCCTTCGTTTCACATATTTGATAATATATAAAATCTGGGAATGACTTGCCGAATCACGTTAGATAAAAAAAAGATGACACGATACTGATCCCTGATTCGCTGCTGATGTTTCTTGGACGCACACAGATGCATCCCGTGAAGAATCTTATTCAAACCAATTAATTTTTTTTTTCTGTTTTACCGGCGTCCTTCACTTCGGGAAGTGAATAAAATAAAATAAAAACCATTTTAGAACCAAATAAATATTTAAACAACATTTGATTACTATTGACAGTCACCCACAGAGTGATATAGCATGATCTTTTAATAATTATTTGCATTGCATGTAAAGCATTTTTTGTTTTTTCTTTTAATTTTCATCTCTTGATTTGATGGGGGGGCTCCCTCCACTGACCAGCCGCCACTGCTGCTCACTGTTCTCCCACAAGCCCTAGCACCCTGTTTAAATCCGCCCTTGACCTCTTGCTGAATGGGAATGAAAATCTGGCTCCTCTTCTGCCAAACTGTGCGTCTTAAATAAGGGTGTACTCATGCTTCACTGAGGCAGTTTCAGTCTGATTTCACCCCTCAGAAGCTGTGAGATGCAGGTGAAGGTGTTCAGGTCTTCAGAACTGGTGGCTGTTGGACATCGCTCGCGCGGTGCAATATGAACTGTTGGCACTACAATCCTTCATCTCAAAGGAAATGATTAAATGATTTAACTCTGGCGGTGGCATTCAGTGAGTTTGTGATGGAGGTGTCGTAATTCGACACACAAACTGGCTGCTGCCACAGGAGTGATGATGAAATGTGTTCTTTTACTGCCCAATTAATCAAAGGCCATTCAATCCCCTCCATTGTCAAGTGCTGCCTTAAACAGAAAACATGATCTGTCCTCCTTTTCTCAAACCACTACTGTTAGCCAGATTGAGACCATTTATTACACATTCTCTATACACTCAGTCTCAGTGTTCACATCTCCAAACCTCTGGAACAGATGGTGAATCATAATTGTGTCTGGGCAGCCGCCATCCTGTGTTTCTGTGTTAACTCACTGCCATCGTAGCTGAGCGTTGCAAACTTGACTCTCTTCTCAGCGTAACCGGCGCTGTTGTAGACTTTCATCTGCAGCTCGTACCAGGTGGCCTCCTGCAGGTCGTACAGGATGTAGCTCTTGGTGAGGGATGTGCGCTGCGCTGTGGTCCACGTGGGCGAGTCCACAGGCCGATATTCCAGGGTGAAAGAAGTGATAGGGCAACCACCGTTATTCCAGCCATTCAGGTTTATCTTGACACGAGTGGCGTTGATGCTAGTGAAGAGCTCCTGTTCTTTAGAGTACTGCGGTTCTGCAGAAGGAAGGGGAGGAAAGCCTCAGTGTTTTAGCCCTGTAAGAATACACCCTTGACAAAGTAAAAAACTTCACTGCACTGTCAGGATAGTACATTACACATTGGTTAATCTCATACTTTGTGTGGTGATACAACAATTTACACATCCTGTTGTCAAACAAGCAAAAAATAATCAGATGGGTATTTGAAGCTCAAAAATAATAATACAATAATGCATTCTCCGTGGTAAATGTTTTAACTGTGAATAAACCATGTATTTATATCTGCCCACTCATCCGTGTTTCAAACATTCCAATTTATAGTTCACACACCAGTACTTCGCTTTTGAATGCTACGACTGCATTGGTATTTTTCAATTTCTGCTCGTAGTTTAGGTCAGTTATCCTCTGTCAAACCAAGACTTAGTGACTTAACAATATTACTTTCTGTCTTCATACCCCCCAGTGATTTAGCATGGCGCATGGTGTAGCAGTCAATTACTGCTGCACTTTTCTCACTGGTGTATCAAATCAAACTATTAAATCAAAGTGTGCTCCTCATTGATATAACCAGCTCCCAATGGACCAAATCATTTCAAACTGTAAATGCCTTTAAAAGACATACTACAGATTGCTCTGTTCCCCACTGCGTTCTTTTAACCATTTAACCTTGCCCTTGAATTACATGTTTATTTGTTTTTACTGTGGATTTTACACAATTTTCTAATTATGGCTTTTCATTTTATTTCTGTTAACCACATCAAATGACCACTGTGTCGCTTGATGTATTGAAAGTGTAATATTGCAATCAAGTAAAACCTACCCTTCCCATGGGTCTTTGCTTCAATGATCTCACTGATGCGTCCTGGCCCCACTGCATTCTGGGCAGTGAGGGTAAACTTATACCAGGTGCCACACTTGAGGTTCTCGAGACGATAGGATCGCTCACTGGGACTGATAGCAAAGTTCCCCCACTGTTCACTGTTGTCCTCTGAGTACTGCAGAATGTAGCCTGCAGGCAGACATGGGCGGGAATAAATGTGGAACAAACAAAAACAAGAAGGAATTTGAAGAAAAGAGTGTGATGAGTGTCTGACCTCTTATGGAGCTGCCTCCATTGTCTCCTGGGATCCACGAGAGGGTAATAGAGGTGGTGGTTGTCTTGGTCACTGTGAGACGAGGCTGGTCGGGTGGAACTAGAAGAACGAGAACAAATGACTTGGTTGCCTCTACACAAATAACTACGTGAACAAATGAACTGCTTGCGCACATATTGTGCTGCTTACCTTGAACCTGCAGGTTGAGGACAATCTTGTCAGACCCAAAACTGTTACTGGCCACGCAAGTGTAGTTCCCAGAATCCTCTGCTTTCACTGTGCGTATAACAAGGCTGCCATTACTGTGGACGCTGCGGCGACTGTCAATCACAACAGGTGCTGGAGTAGCATTGCTGAAACAAAGATGCATTTGGGATCAGCTTTGTGTTTTCACTATCAATGGAAAGAAATAGAAATCATATTTAAACCAGAAATTGTTAACACACTCCTCCCCTCCACTTCCTACTTTGTGTTCTATGTTTTAAGGCTGATGAGTACTCACATCTCCTTCAGCCACTTGATGGATGGGGATGGATCACCAACTGCTTTACATGGCAGAACAATATCTCTCATCCAGGGGGTAGTTACTGTCCTGTTGAAAGTCAATATCCGAGCTGGAGCTGCAAAAGTGCACACATCCTCCATCAGACCACACAAGAAATGTAGCAACAAAAACATGTTTGAGTTGGGGCTACAAGCTCAAGAGGGAAATCTGACGTCTCTCTCTGTCTGAACAGTGGAGCAGAGAGCAGAGGACATCCATCACCTAGTCCTAAGACAAGGGCTGCATGTCCTACTAAGGGCTGTTGTCCTGACTCCAGACACCAAGGGGTGTATCAGTGTATGCAATCATCTTATCAGCTCTCACCAAGCATGTTCACGCTGACAGAGGCAACACAACACTTCTAATGCATGATACCGGAAACAAATGGATATGTTTTCTGGCATCCACGTGAGCGGAGAGAGGTGGGGAAACACTGGGCAGGGTAATCCTCTCAGTGTCACTGTCAGAACTCACATACCCTCAGCCATGGGTTTGACGGTGATGATTTCACTGGCATTTCCACGGCCTGCAGCGGTGACTGCTACCACCCAGATGCTGTACTGCCGGTTCCTACTCAGGTTGGGGATGCGGTAAAAGAACACATCTGGGGCCGCCTCAAACTCACTGCTCACCTGGACAAGGGAAAATATTCACTACTGTGTCAGTTAGTGCTCTATATGATAGAATTAAAAATGTAGGGAAAATGCAAGAACATTGCAACAACCTTTACTTTAAACTGTTCACAATTTTATACAATGAAAAATAATGTGCCTACCGTGGGGTGCGGGTTGGAGCAGAAAACTGTGTACTTCCTGATGATGCCATTCACTTTGAGAGGGGGAAGCCAGGATACAAACACCACTGAGTTGGATGCAGCTGCTGCCTTCACTCCTGCTGGAGGGCCAGGAACTAAAACAAGAAAATGATCTCTGTTGATTTATTTCCCACATTAAGATAATATCACAACACAGAGTTTGTATGCTGCTTTTTACACTGATTATAAAATGGCATTTGGACAAATGCCTTTTTGCTGAGATAGAAGTGGGTTCATTTATAAGACTGAGATATTCTCAGTTTACCAAATCTGATATTTCCATGTGTAATGTCAATACTTGGGACTTGATGGTTCAATTTAAGTGAGTTTGCATCACAAGTGCTATCTGACAGCTGCCCATGTGACTTTTATTTTTATTTTCTTACCGTCCTCCTTGGTGCGAGTGTAAATCTGTTCGCTGCGAACACCATCTCCAGCTCTAGTGAAGGCTAACACCTGGATACTGTAGTTGGTGTACTTCTCCAGTCCATCCAGCTCCAGGGAGGGCTTTGAGGTGGTCACGTTCCTGATCTCTCCCAGCTCTGAGGACGGCAGATGCAGCAGAGGAGAGCGTTTAGGGATGAAGTAAACTTTGTGGGGGGTCTGTCTCAGGTCAAAGACTATCCAAAGCAACTCATTCATTCATCTTCTACCGCCAGGTCACGGGGGTTGCTGGATCGAATCCCAGCTCACATAGGGTGAGGGCGAGGTACACCCTGGACAGGTCGTCAGTCCATCCTCAGTCTAATTATTCAAATCTCTTACAGTAAATAATGCAATTGACTGGAGGAGCTGAGACAGCTCCATACATGTGACTCACATATTATATAGCAGATCACATACATAAAATAGTTGTCAGGCCCTTGGGTGTCATAACACAGCCTTGGATATAATGCCATATTCAATCACAAAGTTTAAACAACCCTGCATCCCATGTCTGCTGTGGTGGCTGGCCTTGACTGGCAAGCTGCTAACTCAGCTGTTAGGGTCTGAATTATTGATGTCACTGCTCTCTGTCCATATCCTTTGTCAAACTGGACACGCACCCTAGCTCTCTTTTCACTTCCTTCCAAAGACCTACGAAGCCAGCCGCATTTCTTCTTCACTGGCTTTTAATTAGCATTTAAAATACCCACCACACAGAAATTTTACAACACAATTAATGGCTGTGTGTGTATAAGAAATGTTGTTGTGTGCTTGCCAATCGCCTTGCTACCAAGATATACCAATCAGGAAGTTATTAAGAATTCTAGATTTGAAAGAATGAAACAATGAAAAGATCAATCAATTAGTCATCAAAATTTTGCAACTTCTGTGTTTATGACTTGCCCGCTGCTCTAATGTGTTTTTTTCATAAAACATTTGGAATAAGACTTTTTACTCTGATAAAGTACCATTTTTACTGTTCTGTAGACATGTTATACATAAAGAAATAAAGACATAAATACATTAAAAATAAACCAAAGCCTTTATTTGGAAGTGGAAAAGCACATTACCCAGCCTCAATATAGCCCTGTGTCTTACTGTCAGCGGTAACAGTGTTCACAACTAAGCTGTTTACAGCAACACTGATACTGATACGATTGGTTCAAAAGGGCTTGCATCCCCCTCTGCTGGTCAGTAACATTATTTCTTCTCATATTGATGCACGTTCACTACGTACTGTGCAATGTGCATGTGAAGGCATTATATATGCATATATTTGTACATATCAGTAGCCAAACCATTTAAAAATAAAGAATGCAAAGGTTTGAGAGTTCAGCCTCTGAGCTACAGACTGTTACCATGCAAACTAATCCTGTCTGTCAGGTCCTGAGTGTTCATGCTCTATAGGCAGGCCAATATGATGTGACAGTGCAGGGGTCAAAGGTAATTGTGCTGTCACAACCAATCCTACTGACACAAACCCAGCATGCGACAACGACATGACATGCTGTCTCACTTCCACAGGACTAGGCAGACTTTTAGTCAACAGCAGGGGTTACTTAAATACTCACAATACACTTTGAGTAAGAATAAGATAATTATAGCTGGACTAGCAGCCTTTTTTAGGTTATGGTGTTTGCAGCATTCATGCAATTGCATTTTACATTTTGCAGAGATCACCAGTTAAATGAATAAATATATACTGACTTATATCCCAGCAGGATGCCATACTAGAGCAAACTAGAAGATGATGTCAGTATTTCTGCTACACTCTGCTATGGTTCCATAGATATTCCAAGGTAAGACACAACATCTAGTCTGTTCTCTTTGGCAATCTGTAGTGGTTTTCTATATTTTAAGATTGGGTGGAAAAAATAAAGACCGGATTACTGTTCAGTGAACAATATCCTTTAAGCCATCGAGGGAAACATTTGCTGGGATAATATATTGTTTCATATTTTCCATTGTTTTTTTTATTGATAGTTTCTTTGACTGTCCGCATTGTTCCCATTTTCTGGTGATACATGAGACAGATTTTTGTGTTGCATCAAATTCAATACTCTTCTTGATGTTTTCTTGGAGTTTGGACGAAACTCTGTTCTGTATCAATCAGTGCAGACTCAATCTGAGAGGAGACTCAGTATCAAACAGATCACAACCAGAGTGATTAATCTGTTTATGTCTGTGCATGGGAGCTGTCAATTTGACATCTATGATACCTGATGGTTTCTTTCATATTAAAATGTTGCTTTGATGAATCACATTTGCTGAACCTGTTACTACAGTGTGCAGGATGTTTTGTTTGATCTGTAGACTGATCTCCAACAGTGCAGAAAACCGGTCGTATAGTCAAGGTCGTTATATTCGGTTTATTTGCTGCTGAAACCTTTTTTATTTTCTCTTAAATATTTTGATGTTTGAGTCTGTGGCTTTTATACCTACACACATCTTTTGTGGACTCTAAAACCCAAACACATTTTGCTGTGCCAAAATCACAGTGAGCCTAACTGCATAAGTCGTGTGCTGGTTTTAGTTTTTACCTCCGTCAGGCAGATTGGCCCAGTAGATGACTCTGAAGCCCAGCAAGTTGCCATTCAGAGCGTCTTTGGGAGGGGTCAGCCAGGACAGAGAGATCACCTCTGGAGACGTGGCTGTGGCCTGGACATTCTCTGGAGGACGACTGGGCACTGAAGGGAAAAAACCAGGAGACAGACTTTAAGAGCAGTGAACTAACATCATGTGGCAGCACCTTCTGATCTCCACTAGGTAGTGATATATCCTCACAAATCTCTCCAAAATTAAACCTTGCTCTCTGCCTCACAAAGAGCAGCATGGTCGTAGATGCATTGCGTTGAGAACACAAAAGGGTATAAAACATCAAATAAATACAGCATCAAGTTCAGTGATATATGTAAAAATAAAATGCAGACTTATGTTACTGTAAGATTTCTTAATGAATGATGTCTTCTCAGTGCCGACTCCACAATACACCACATACCATCCTCCAGTGTGGTGGAGGCCACCTCTGTGGAGGACGGCCCCGTCCCGGCACTGTTGCTGGCTTGCACCACGACTCCATACTGTGTGAACTTCTTCAGGTTGTCCAGCACGAGGCTTTCTGCATTGTCCCCAGTGGTTTCAACGCTGATCACACTGAACTGGTAGTTTCCACCCGAGCTGTACTCTCTGTAGCCCACTTGGTAGCCTCGGATGGCCCCGTTCTGCAGGTGCTTCTTTGGAGCCTGAGAGAGGAGCGATTATTATGGCAAGAGTAAAGATATCACTGTACTTTTCTATATTACACATCTAATAGATTTTGCCCTCACTGTTGATATTAACTACAACGCTTGACTAAATAAGATCATAGATGATATCAATAATTTCATAATCACTGACGGTATCTTTGTTTTCACCTGACACCTCCCGTTCACACCTGGAAAAAAATGTATCTTGGATGATCGATCTCATGCAGAGAATATGCATAATACATGGAGGATTTTTCCAGATCTGATTGGTCAATGTGTCTACATAATGAATGCAGCGCAGCTAGATACAAATAGACTCCAGACATTTTGGAGAACCTTATGCCAACGGTATAATAACTCTTCAGCGCTTTTTGTCTCTCCTAACAACTCCAAAGTACAAACTTAAAATGAGGCGGAACATACAACAGCCAACTAGTTCCTCTCTCCTACTGCTGCATAGATGAGAAGAAACATTTCTGTTGAGCAGCCGTATTGTTTCCTGTGTTACAGCAGAATGAGACAAAGTAAAATGTGAAAGGTTATGTGAAAGGCTACATGAAAGGTTAATTAAGATACATTATGGTGTCTGCGTCTGTAATTCTGCAATAGCAGATACAGGGTTTAATACAGATACACGGACAAAAGGCGCACAATGAGAAAATAATTGTAACTTGTAGAGAACCAGAAAAGAGAATAAAACTGGCAACGCACAGAAACGGGTTATTCAGCAGCACCTGATAGAGCCTCAATGTTGTTTGCCTGCAATACCCTGATTTAAATTCATAAAACAAGGTCACACCTGGGAGCCGACCAGTGCAGTTTCAGGCTAAGCAGTTCATTTGCTACAGCAGAAGGTTTAATGTTATATTCAGTGTAATTGATGTCAAGGTGAGGACAGAACTCAGTCACTGCAAATTGGAAATAGCAATTGTTAGCCTCAGACCAAACCTCAGGACTGTCACATGCACAAATACACATCAGCTTACCCTCCAAGTGACTCGAATGCTCTGAGAGGAGAGAGCTTCCAGCTGCACGTCCTGAGGTGGTCCATCAGGAGCTGAGATCATATCAACAACACATGCAACTTATGAATCTGTGCACATCCAACACACATCTCAAAGATTAGAGTGAGGGAGTCTGGCTCTGGCTACTTTATCAAACATGAAAGTTGAATTTATAGGTGGATTCTAAAAATGCGCTCTGTGGGGGGTGGCAGGGGCATGGAGGGGTTAAGCCTTAGCCTATTGACTGTAGTGTGACATTTACTACTGAGGCCGCTAATTGAAAAGTTCTGCTTTTAGTGTGAGGTCAGCGTGTGCTCAATAATGCAACAGAGCCAATGGAGCTGATGTCACTGGGCTGTTAATGAATTGACTCAGTAGGCTCTCTACCACTTTTTTTGCTTCTTGTCTTTCACTCATATCTCGCTCACCCTTTCTGCTACTCTGACTTGGTGGATCATAATAAACGGAACATTTTCTCATTACTGTAATTCTTAATTATTTATGTACCACAAAATAAAACTGGAAATTGTTTGTTTGCAATGTTGTGTATACAGGACAGACTATAAATATCTTTGAAGGTCGGTACAGATGGTAAAAATAATCCCCCGACAGTTTCTCCTCACCTGCTTCATCAGTGGTGATAGTGAGCTCGTTGCTGGCCTCACTCTTGCCGATAAGGTTCTTGGCAAACATGCGAATGTTGTAGGTCGAGGAGGGGTGCAAGTCGATGATGGTGGCCTGGTTGAGCTGAGGTGAGACATCTTTGGTCTTCTGGGCAGTATCCCAGGAGGCTGTGGAGGGGAGATGGCAAGGTTTATTGGGGTTGCTGAAGTTAGAGCGGAGGTCAAAGCCAGTTAAGTGCATTAGGACAGGCTGTATTAAATTTTAGTGCTTTGATAGAGGGAATGCAGAAATCAATTCACCAACCAAAACGCATTATTCTCCACAAGCTTTGAGATATTAACCTGTGCTGCATCTATAATGACATTTAAGTGTTTTCTGCTACCTGATTTGTTCTTGCTCTCAATGTCAAAGCCTGTGATTGGGCTGTTGCCATCAAACCCCATTGTCCAACGCAAGGCAATGGTCCTGTCCTTCACTTCTCTGATCTCCACCTCTGGGGGGTCTGGGGGCTCTACAGAGTTAACAAGCACATTGTTATTTCTCTAAAACTGCCATTATCTGCTGTTAAATTTCTGTTTTTCTTTTGTGATGGTGAATCTCTACCTTGCACAGTGAGCTGAATGATTCCTCTGTCTTCACCAAAGGAGTTGATGGCGTGGCAGGAGAAGAAGCCGGAGTCCTCCCTCACTGTGGGCATGATCTGATGGATGCACAGGGACAAGATGAGCTTGACAATGAAATGATTTCAAGATTATATATACAGGTAGAATTTCAATTAATTTCCTATGCACAGCCTTTCATTAGAAATATATCGACCTGATATCAGTCAGCCAGTATTTGAAGAAGAGCAGCTTCTGAAATATCTTCAATTATTTAATTCAACTTCACACCCACTGGGAAGAAATTCTAAGCACCAGGTTGGGAAACAAATTAAGAGATTCTTTGAGTGTGCCTTAACAATCTTTGGAGATTTGGAGATCTTCCTACCTGTAGGGTGGAGATGACTTCATCGCCCACCTCCTTGACAGAAACCACATAGCGGCTGGTCTCAGGGTTGATGATACGTTCCTCCTTCTCCCATCGCACCATGATAGGCTTCTCACCATGTGCTGTGCAGCTCATCTTCTTCTCCTCACCCTGCGTGGCCAGTGTAGTGTTTGGGTAGGACGTGATCATAGCTGGAACTGTTCAGAGACGATATTGTTTTTTGTTTATCATTGTGTTACATAAATAAATGAGCAATTATTAGAAACATTATCTTATGAGTACATTATCTATAAATAAGTCAATTAATAATTACTTTACTAAAACTGAAATCATTGTAATTCTAGCTTTTTTTTAAATCTGTGTTTATCTAGTTAGTAATTTTCCCTGGAATATTTTTTAGAATGCCATTTGTCATGAAAGTGGAGTTGCAACCTTTTAGCCAATCATGTGTCCTCTTTTGGCGAGCCTGTTAGCTGGAGCAAACACAACAAGCTACACACTAAGAATAGACACAGTAACTAATCTCTCCAGTGTTATCAGCAGCAGCTAACATTAGTGTTTATACCAAAAGACACTTTTCAGAGAATGACACAACGCTGTAAAAAGCATAATACATTAATGTCCCTCTTTTGATTGTTGCTGACAGCAGTTAGTTTGTTAGCTCATCAGTTGTTTAAGTTTCTAAGTGAGGTCAAAGGCATACGAGATAATGGGTTTTGAAAATGTATGTGAAAAAAATAAAATAAAATTGTTCAATCCTTTCTATATTTTAGTGTTTTATTTATTCATTCTATATTCAACACTGTGGGGTTCCTGAAGGTACTGAACTATTGTCTAAGCTGTGTCTCAGGTTGGTTAACAATTAGATATCCATTATTGTTTGTACCATTTTAATCACGTGATGTGCCATCTTTCCTGTGAGGGGCTGATTCTGAACCATGATGCAAAAATCATTATCATATGTAAGTGGTAAAATGGCATGTAATTATTTTCATCACATGTAATTGTTCTTACATTTTTTATGGGATTAGTAAATCAATTTTGAATTAGACGTACATTTATTTGAGCGCTGTTAATATACTATTTGAAGGCTGTGCTTCCTTTTATGGGTTAACGTGCAAAAGAACCGCCTTGATGTGTATGTTGTGTGTTCTAAGTGGTACAGTGACATTCCAACAACAAACTGAAGACACCAGACTAAAGACACACTAACGATGTACAAGCCTCATTACACCCCCAGCACAGTGTCTAACAATCCTCTGCTCCCACATGCTCAGACCTATATAAACACACACTCCTCCGTGCACACAAATGTACGTGTATGCCCTTTTTTTCTGCACACACACAGACACACACACACACACAGGGGTAGGCACACAAAGTATGACTCCAGTGATGTGATAGGAAGTGTCAGGCAAGAGGTTGCAAACATTTAAGCCTCATCTCTTATTCACTCTGCAGCCATTTGGGGCTCGGCTGTGGAAAAGCACACTGATTTATTTTGCATGACAAATATGAATTTTTTGTGAGATACATTTGGTTAAGTGATGGAAAAAAATAACCGCTCCAGCTTTATGTAAACGTTATCGTTTTAGAGCACAGCTTCTTTCATTTTGCCTTGTAAGTGGCTCAGAGGTGGCGCAGGGCAATGTTGTTGACACTGGCAGAGTGGGATACTGCGATAGGCGACAAAAAACAAGGATGGTGAGAAGATGGAGACAGCTCCACCCGTCAGGTGTGTAGTGCCTGTCTGTACAGTAAACATTAAAGGCATTTCAACATCCAGGCTCTGCAGGGAAAACACATTAAGGCAACAGAAATATTAATATATAGATATTATTCATAGTGTCTTTCATATATTACAGCTCAACAGATACAGGTTATTGATAAGCTAAGACACTGGCCTAATGCAGCATCGCTGCAATTATCACAAGAATGCTATTAGCAATATAACGATCAAGGTTTTAAGTGGAAGATATTTGCTAAAAGAATTTTTTTTTTTTTTGTATTTGAGGACTACGCATGATCGGCAGAAATGTGAACAGGAATCAACCAAGCATTTTAGGTTTGGAGTGAGCGTGTTGTGCTTGTCAGGTGGGGCACTGAAGGGGGTGGGGGTGGGGCTCTTTTGATCTGACAGCCAATCAGAGCAGCAGCTCTTCTTGGCTGCTGGCTGATCAGCTTCAGTTGAGCAAACCACTGAAAAAGAAAACCTTCATTAATTTATTGATTGAAGCACACAATAACCTTTTGATGTTCCTAGACCTTTCTAGACACCATGTGTCAGCTCCTCATTGCACTGAAGGACACACTCAAAAAGCAGCC
This sequence comes from Echeneis naucrates, assembly GCF_900963305.1. Classification (NCBI taxonomy): domain Eukaryota; kingdom Metazoa; phylum Chordata; class Actinopteri; order Carangiformes; family Echeneidae; genus Echeneis; species Echeneis naucrates. The sequence goes on from NC_042524.1 coordinate 18,389,487, forward strand.
GTGCATTTTAAAATTCCTTATACGAGTGTAGAGGCAGTGATGATAACACATGAACTCATGCCAGCAGTACAGCTTATTCCACGATGTTAAGGCCATGCTGTTGCTTAAAAAAAAAACCAAAAAACTAGAACTTAAACAGCCAACCATCTTCAGATTGTCTGAAACTGCTTTGATTAAGGCTGTTGAAGGATAATATTAGCTCAATGCAGCATCATTAACAATTACTGTTAATTTCCTTTCCTTCATAGGTTACTGAAAATATGGCAGAGAAAATTATATTACATTTATTTTTATAACAGAACCTGTGTCATCCATATATTCAAGACAATAAAGAATAAATAAATTTATTTTTGCAACAATTATCCTCATATGAGATGAATGTCTCCAAAGGCAGAAACACAAAAGCATACAAATACCCAGAAAGCATTGGGAGTGTCTTTGCAGCACAAGGCAGGCTCAGAGATGGGGCACATGCAATTTATGCATGTGTGTGTGTGTGTGTGTGCGCGCGCGCATGCATGTGTGCATGCATCAGCTTGTGCCTGTCTAAATGCAAGCGTGTACGTGCGTGTGTGCAGCCCAGCTGAGCCAGCCCTGAGGCACATTTTGTGGCACTGTAATTGTTGTGTTGATGTATTTCTTTAATATTGAGGGGAATTATGGGAACAAGACAATAGGGACACGTAAAAAAAGGGAATAAAAAAAGGGTAGATGGAGGAAAGGGGGAAATGAGATCAGACATGCAGGGTTTAAATTCAAAATCTTGTCCATCAATCACATGGAATCATCTCTCTGTTTATGTGTTGAGTTGGACCTCATTGTTTCAGTAATAACTTGCTGTATGCACATCTGTAAACAGGGCAGACTTAACAGAGAACAGTCCTTTGAACAGATACAAGAGAAATACTCAGATACGATGCGATACGATATAAGATGTAATGTGTGCATGCCAATGTGTTGCGGTCCCAGATGTAGATGATTAGTGTAAAGAGAAGAGAAAAGAAAATGTCAACACTGCAGCTTTTGTAGAACCAGTGGAGTGCATAGTCTGTGGTTTCCTGCACAATACAGTGTGCTTTATGTGTGGAGGTGAGGAGAGCCCTGTTCCTCCACAGCAACCCAGAGGGCAGTAATGATACGTTTAAGCCTGCAGGGGATTGTGGGAGATAGGCTGGCTGCTGATAGGCTAGTCCCGTGAGACAAAGGCCCCCCCCATTCCCACCCTCCTTCTCCCAGGCTCCCTTTCACCTGGCCAGGTTACCATGCCAACCAGTATCGGACAGTCTCTCCTCTCCTCTCCTCTCTCCACCTCAAACCCCCATCTTTCCTCGCTCTCTTCAGTCTTTACTCTTAGAAAAAGGACCATTTCTAGTAGCCAGGAATAGAACATGGACCTGCCATTCATTTGCACAGGAGCGTGATGATGATTATACAATCAGGTCCTGAATGTCGCAATGCAGGCCCAATAAAAACAAAGAAACCCCAAAACAACAAAATAAAATAAACTAAAGAAAACAAAACACAAAATGTTTCTAGGGTTTCTACCTGGTTTACAAATACATCGTGTGGAAAATAGCATTAAACCAAATGGAGGCACCAGGAGAGTAATTACAGAAAAGTGGCTACTTCACTGTAGGGCTATTCACCTGATCAAAGACCAGACACAGCACCTCACAAGTTCAATAAAATGTGATGGGTGATGAAAAGGCATCCCACTTATTTTTGCATCATACAAGCCATTTTAATTGTTATGAGCAAAAAAATGGGGGTCTGAAATATCAAATAAAATTCTTTGGACCTTTTGCAAAAAGGTTTAAGTTACTGCTTTTAGTTGTTCTCTCTTAGATCTTACAAATACATTTTTGATTTCTCTAGGGAGGCACTATTTTCTTGATGTTCATTCATTCATTCATCTTCATCTGCTTATCCGTTTCCGGGTCACAGGGCTGCTGGAACCAGTCCCAGTGTTAATCCTCGCTTCACATTGGGTGAGGGCAGGGTCGCCAGTTCATCACAGGTCTAACACACAGAGACAGACAGAGACCAACAACCACTCATGCTCACACTTAGACCTACGGACACAAATTAACCCAAAAATTATGTCTTTGAACGGTGGGAGGAAACTGGAGGTACGGGGAGAACATGCAAGCTCCACACAGAGAGGCCCCAGGCTGGGAACCGAGCCCACAGCCTTCTTATTGTGGGGCAACAGCACTAACCAGTTTGCCGCCATTCTGCCCTGTTTTCTTGATGTAGTTTATGCAATGCTGTCTATATAGGAACTGAGACTGTCAACAAATAATTTTTCATTAAAGTTAACTTTTTTTAGAATGAAATCTCCAACCCCACTACATTAGTTATCTTCATTAGAGCAAGTGTTGAGAACTTGGAGATGGTCACCTCACACACTGATGCTGGCTAGTGTAAGGCATGGTGCTGCCGGCTCAAAAGGGCCATGAGGGCCAGGTGACAGAAGATGAGCCGAGATGAGCTGAGATGTGCATAGCTCCCTGCCCTGGGGGTGTACTGTAAATGGGTGCTGGGGAAGAAATTGTCTGCATGGGGGGAGGGAAGCGTGCTGTGCTGTGTGGCCATTGCACAAAGATGACTGGTTCACTGGCTGCCTGCAATGTACTGAAATAATTCCTTTAGCTGCACAATTGGCTTGGACATGGAGCATGATAACAAATGAATGCTTGCAGACTGGGTGGTGCAGAGGTGGAGAGAGGCGGGATGGATTGCAGAGGAGTAAAAAAGATAAAAGAAGTAGAGATGAGAGGAAGAAGAGACTTCCTCATGGTTGTCTACCCGGTGACCACAAGACCATTTACCATTTCTCTTTAGTGTAGCATCATTATGTGCTCTGCCATCATCACAGTGTCTGCTGACATTATGATGTCTTATAGGCTTGACTGATCTTAAGTGGACCTGATAAACATTGAGCGGCTATTGACGGACTCTGATAGCATCCCTTGTAGACTAGTAATGAATTCACTGAATTGCATCAATTTTGGAGGTAAAGATGCATATCTGCAAATGGTATGAAAATCTTGTTGTGTAGCAGCCAGTGTCAAAATGTCAAAACTACTAGTACTCTTATGTAGAAGCTTATACTAACAAAAGAAATATAACACATCTAACGCATAATGCATCTATGCCCACATGCGGTCATGTACAACTTAATCCCAAGTGGCGGTTTTCATGCAAGATGATACATGGTATATTATGACAAGACATTAGCCTGTGCATACACACTCATAACAATGAAAGTGCCAAGCTAGGACATCACAATAGCTGCAATTCATTTCCCAGGGAGTCCACCACAATAGCCCGGCAGAGTGGGTCCTATCTAAGCCACTGCATTAGCAGCCTGGCCCATTAGTCTTTTGTAATGGCTGCACTGTACTGCACTAGATCTGCGCCTTCGCATTATGTCTTCGCATTATGTGTGCAGCCCTTTGTGGGCAAATGTCTGTCTCTGTGTGTGCCTGTGAACCTGTTTGATCACCTATTTCACCTATATGACCTGATGCCATCATCCCCACACTTGCCCTGTTCTTATTTTATAAGAACAGTGTAACTGTGGTGACGCTGTGCGTCTCATAGTTTCTGTTTGATTCTACTGATTTTTGCCCGCAGATACATTAAGCTCCATTTGGACAGCCAATAATACGCAGTGAAGATCATGCTATCCATCACGTGAGAACTTCAGCATGCGTCAGCTTGTGTGCCCCCTAATTGGCTCCTAAGCCTCTTAAGTAGCTGCCACTGCTCAAGTGGTGTATGCTGGCCTGGATAAACAACATTAAAACAGCACAGAGTGTACAGAACATCATGGTGTCCGACATTACTGAGTATTACACAGCCTTGGACCTTACAGTGCTGTACACGGGTTCAACATAGTACCTTTTAGGCACAAGGAGAGGCTTTAATGGTTAATGAGCTCATTGTCTAAACACTGACACACACACGCACACACACATGAATGCACGCAGATGCACAACAGAAGGGAGATAAGATGAGGTATGGCTCCCCTGGCTCTCAGGGAAATTGGGGTTACCATAGAGAAGGGACACAAATCAGGACAGCACAACTCTCACGACAACAGCTTGACACATCAGGAGCAGAGCATGCCCTACCGGGACTGGTTCCACACACACACACACACACACACACACACTGAAATCAAACCTCAGTGAGACCAGTGAAACCAGGTCCTTAATTCTATGACATAGTTACTGTGTCTCAATGCAGATGCAGTTGCATCATTTGAGTGACAAAAGGAACAGAGTACTTCATGTTATACGATTTCATATAGTATGAATTGTTGCATGAAATCGCAGAGTCCAAGCAGCCATTTCAAATGTGTCTTGTCCAAATTCAAAGATATGTGTTTCACTTCCAAGCACAAATGAGAAACTGTAACCACGAAATCTTTTAAAAAGAGGGTTTTCTTTAAAAAGTACTGAAGATGATCAATCAATTAACAAAAATAGTTGTAGATTAGGTTACTGCTGAACAACTAATTGATCATATTATCAATCCTGTCCGCTCTGGTAAGAATGACAAAAACTGGGTTGAAATTAGGTATCTATCCTTTTTCTTTTCAATCTTTAATTTAGTTCTGCTTTGGTGAAGAGGTTTAGGTGATTTACAGGCTTTTATTTTTATGCATATTTTTTCATTTGAAGGCCTTTCTGGCACAGAAAGCTTCTCTACTCGTTCTTTAATATAATGAACACAGCTGTTAATTTGGCTCATAATTCTATTGTTAAATGGACAGTGAGTCTCTTCCTCTAAATGTAACACTGTCTATAATGCAGACCTCCTATCCTGCCTTATGGTAATTTTATTGAAAATCAGATATTATGCAGCCCATATATGATATATACTATTTATAATGTGTACAAGGGTTAGGATTACAGCAATTCAAAGTCTTTGAAAAACTAACAGTATGAATTGGGTGATTCAAACTTTTATCTAATTAAATGGACAAAATCTCCTCAAAAGCAAAAAAAAAAAAAAAATTAAAACATGCTGTTCTACTTGAAGGGAAGTATTTTTAGTAACAGTTAGTAACTTAGTGTAGCATACTAAAGAGAATACCACACATATACTTCAAGGAGATATTTAAAGATATTTAATTGTGATAATGATGGCATGACATAAGGGACTGAACTGAGAGTCGGCGCCTGTGTGCATGTTTGTCTATGGGGGAGCATGACAAGCTGGAGTCAGACAGAAGGGGTCATGCGGCTTATGTGGCTGTGGCTGACAGACAGTGGGGCACTCAGCAGGGAGCACTCTGCTCCAGCTTGATAGGAGCTACAAGGGCAAAAGCCTCATCTTGCAGCAGCTGATCAAAATGAGCACCAAGCCTAAGCACACATCACAAACACACACACCCATAGACAGACAGAAATCACATGCACAAGCCCAACCCAACGCACACAAAGTGTATCTTTTTGTAAACATTTTTTTTAGCATGGTTAGTTTGCTATAGAAGAAGTATGTGGCGACCTACCTGCTTTTAGCATATCTTTTTTTGAGAAAGTAAAATGAATTGCATCATGTATTAAACTGTAATAGTTTATGAACTGCACTGTCAACCTGAAGAGGGCAGTATTCCTGTTGGAAAAGTGAAACATTACATTACATCGTCACTAAAATGCCTGAGAGCTTAACAAAGTCTCGAAATACTCCCTGATTTCTGTCACATATGACCCTATGTCACACACATATCACATACGGAATGACGATGTACAGGTTATATCTCAACAGCATGACACTACATGTCATCCATTGGTTGTGATGTATAATTTTTGAAAGATGAAAAAAGTAAATCCACAGCTGAACTGCATGCATATCTGGTTATGTGGTAGCTCCAATACTTTGATGTTAGGACGTGGCAAACAATAAATAAAGCTTTTACAGCATAAAAGATGCTTGTATCTCTGGCAAACATAAAGCTAGGATAAACTGTTTTGCATAAACTGAGAAAAACAGAAGTGTAGGTTGGCCTGTAGGAAACAGAGAGACGGACATGGGGAGGGCGGGAACAGACACTTTTTCAACCCCCTTTTCCTCTACCCCTCAGCTCTAGTTTTCACATGGTAGCTCCCTATTTTGCATGCAGAATTCAGGACTTAATGGAGAAGAGCTAGGTCCTTGGTCACACAGCAGATAAATGATGCACTTTCTAGAATAAATGCAGTGGCGATGGCTCTGTACATTGCTTTCGTGGGATCCACTCAGGTGGCCAGACTGTCACAGACAACTCCAGTTGAACTCACTTAACCTGAGCTTCAGCATTAATGCTTTAAGTTAATGTTACCAGCAGCTCTGAGGATAACCTTCCTGGGCACACAAAATCCTAAACACAGAGAAAATCTTATTCTGATAACACTGAGATACACATTTTAAATGGAACTTTGTCAGTTTAAAAAAAAAAAGGGACTCGGTGCAGTTTCCCCATGAGACTTACTTTTGACATTGAGATACATAGACTTGCTGACATCAGCTCCAACATCGTTGCTGACTCTACACAGGTAGAAGCCGCTGTCTTCCTCCAGCACATGCTTAATAAGCAGAGAACCATTGACCAGCACCTCGATCCGAAAGCCTGAGTTGAGGGCGATGGGTTTGAACTGAGGAACCCCGGCGCCTGTCACACAGTGAGTGGCTGTTATTATAGTGTTAGATATTATACAAGGAGAGATACACTGGGATCATTTATCTTTTGATAATGATCCAATGAAGTACAAAACAACTACTCTATATAGTCTCTCCTATGAAGTTAGCTAGAGAAAAAGACATTGCTACTACTACAATACCACTGGACTCAAAGGAGCATAGTATGTTTTGAACTTAATGTCTGTGGTGTCATCAAGAGGATGGAACATGACCCATGACTGTGACAAGGTTAACGTGTCCCTGATGCAACCCTGTGCATTTTGGGTAATATACCACAAGGATCAGATGAGTGACCACAACAAGTGGCTTAGTTGGCCGTGGTAACAGGATTCAGGGTCACAGTAAAACAGTGAAGCAACTTCATCATTGGAGCTCCTGTTATGGTGCAAAAGAGCTGAAGGTGCTCGGACTTCTTTCTGAAAATATGAAGCCCATTGTTGGACTGGATTAAAATTAGATTGTGCTGGTATTATTGTTTTACACACTATTCAATGTCAACCACATAGGTACATTTGTTCTGCTTTCATGATGCCAGTTCTAAAATATGTAGGTGCAATTATGAGTTTATTTTTCATGTCTCAGTTAAATGTTGCGTTGTAATAGATTTCATGCACAATAAGGCCAGAATATTAGAGACACCTCTCTGTAAACAATAATGTGGCCCACTAAGTATAACCTAAGTACTAAAGCATTTAATTACACTAACAAAAAAAACCCTCAACATTTATGGCATCTCAAAAGATTAGATTAGATAGCATCATGTTATTGCACCCAATAACATGGTCAGTGAGTGTTATGTGCGAATTAATTTTTCAGTTTGGCTTTTTAAACAAATTGTTCAAAGGCAGCATGAGTCCCAGATCTTCTCATTCCACTGAATCAGAATCAGAATTGGAAATACTTTATCAATCCCTGGAGGGAAATTCTGAAAGTGTGAAGCATGAGTGAGGGTGTAATGCATTTTCTATGCTTCATAAAATCTGAAATACTTAAAATTTGCTAATAAAACATGTTTTTGTTAGCATATGAGATTATCCATCATATAAAATAAGCAATATTTTGTGTCAAGAACAATGAAAGTTCATGTCAGTGACATTGCTTTGTTTAAAAAAAACAAGAAAACAAAAAACTGTATCTAGCCAGAACAGACAAAAAAACTCAATATGAAATGCTCTTCCTTGAACTACTTCTGCTACTTTTTATCTCAAAGTGCTTGTTTTGACTATTTATGCATTCATCCTTAAGGCTGTGGACATTATGCTTGTTTTTTTGGCATTCAGAAAAAAAATCTATTGCAGAGAATGAGTTTGCTGTAGGACATAAAATCATAAAACATACAATTCAGCATGACTGTTGAAAGAGAAAAGGGAAAGTTATCCTGTTAAAGCACTTTGACTGAACCTGGGAGGGACAGCCTTGTGCATTTGTGTGCATAATTCTGTGTGTTTACCTTTAGAGTACTCCCACTGGATGGTGGGGACGGGATAGCCCTCGGCTGAGCAGTTCAGTATCACTGCTTTTCCATAGATGCCATCCTGATCCTTGGGTTGCACCACAAATTTGGGAGGAACTGCAAGATGAGTGGCAGTGAGATTTTAATAGTATCATACATTAAAAATCAAGCAAAGCCAACATTCATCGCTACCTAACAACTTGTAGATAAAGAACTACTTCTGGTCGTTTATAAAATCATACCCCTGCCCCACCTCGGACTATGAGCTGGCTCTGGTGCTCCACGGCTGCAGCCTGGTTTCGTGCGATACAAGTGTAGTTGCCGTTGTGCATCAGTGTGAGATTGGAGATGCGAAGGGAGCTGGTGAAGTCTATGTTGTCTATGGTGACACCCATACTGGCTGGGATGGGCTGACCGTCCTTCTGCCAGGTGATGAAGACGGGCTGGTCGCCAGACATGACCACACATGGGATGAAGACTCGCTGACCAATGGAAAACCGAGGGAACTCAAATGGGTGGATTGTAGGTGGGACTGTGGAAGAGACATGCAGACATGCTTTCAGGAGATTTACCCTCAGGTTTAATTTCGCAAAATATTTCTCGAAACAACATTTATTAAGTCTAAGCTTCAGAAGCACTTAGGCCTTGCTTTTACCACGGCTTACGTGCTTCATGAAGCAATCCCCATGCCAAAGCATTATTTACATTTCTCTCTTTCTTACCTGCCTCTCAATACTGAGATATTATGCCATGGTTTCAGACAAAACCATGGCATGAGTACTATTTCATTACTTCTATCCCATGTTAAACAGCTGAATTCTCTGTCAAACGACACGCATATAACATTCTCCCTCACTCTCTTCTGCTCTCTGGGGATACTGTAGCCATCGTGAGAACCAGATGCTTTGGAAAATTAATGATTTAAAATAACATTGGAATAAGCTGCACTTCAGCGCTTATTTAATTCACAACAAAATAGGGATAATAGGCTCCTGGGGATTCCCTCTCGGCAGCGGTGGAATGCTAAGCAGCTGAGAGGCAAATTAGCTGAGGTGGAATGGCGGCATAGCTTTGTCTGCGCTGTGTGATTTCCCCCTTGCACACTCGTTAGCACGTCAAGACCCGCCAGAGAGGGAGAGAGAGCGAGAGACAGAGATAGAGAGGTGGTGGGAGGGGGCATTTCAAATTATGCAGCGTCATTGAAGACAGAAAGCCATCTGAGGTTATCATCATCTGGCTCAGCTCTGTGCCACTGGATATTCAGATGAGCTCCAAATGAGCAGGCCAGCATGATGGTGATGCTGCTATATTATCAGTACTGGGAGCACTTTGTTTTTTTCTCGCCTGTGATGTACAGATATTCTTTTGTTTTCTGCTACAGGTTAAAGCTTTAACGTGCCTACAGTATGTTATCCCCCTGTCTGAAATGAATGGCCTGAGTTGCTTACTTGACACTTGAGATTGGTAATAATGACGGAGCATCCCTGATTGCATACAGCAACAACAACAAATCGAATGTTATGTTTCTGAATGTTCGGCCATGACAGCCAGTTACTGTAACTGTAACTAACTAAAGGCTGATGACAATGAGTTTCACACCTTTCACAGTAACGTAGACACTCTGGTGTGTTGAGAGCTGAGGCTGCACCAGCACGTTGCACGTATACTCTCCTTCATCCACATCCTTCTGCACGTCAAACAGCTTCAGGGTTCCGTTGTTCTCGAAGGCCCGCTGTCGGTGATTGTAGGGCAGCAAATTGGAGTCCTTGTACCACTTGATGGAGTAGTATGGGTAGCCAATGACACGGCAGTGGATGTACATGTCCCGCCCAGCGATGGCAGTGAGGTTTTTCATTGGTCTGATGCTGGCAGGCCCTTGAAGGACACATTTGAGAGACAACTCTCTTAAAATGATTTTGAGGCAGGGGGGTGGTATAAAAGATAGCTGTGCTGTGTTGTGTGTGTTTTCAAGACACCACAGAAGTTACATGCCTCAATTCATTCTCATGGTAACAATCAGAAATATTATCAACAGTTATTTAGCTGGGTCAGACTGCCCAATTAAGCATATTTGTAGCCACTTGAGGAAAAGTGTACAAGCAACTGAAAACTGAAATCATTACAACTGGACCAATTCTGTTGTCCTTCATTGCTTTGTAGCCTGTTGTGAATATTTGCTTTTGGTTTTTCCCACCTCCTCAGTTTTGACTGTGATTGCATCTGACAGGCGTTAGAGTGGACTGTCCCTTTTTTCCACTTATGAAGCTATTATCAGAACCATTACTTATGCTGCTGGCTTTCACTCACACTTCTGAAAAACCAACAGAATATGCAATAGGCTTCCATAGCTCAGTGTCTATCAGGGAAATGGACTATTAGGCTTGACTTTAAAGCATTGCAGAAGACAGTTTAACTAGGCTCTGTAGTGTACTTCGAGCATAAGCATATCCTGGGTTGCTACTCTCTTTAGCACGATTAAGGAGCCAACGATGTGAGAAACAGTCATTACACTTTCTCTGCAATGGCACCTGTGGAGATTTATCTTCATTGCTTGGCTGCATTCGGCATTCATGGACACTCGCTTAAGGGCTAGAGGATTGCCCTATTTAGCCTCACAACATGCAAGAATGAACACAATCAAATTAAAGCAATCAGTACAGAAAGTACCGCTCCCTCCCTGCAATAGAGCAATGCTAATGGCCTTGCACCATGCACAGAAAGCTCCAGTGTCCCAGAGTTACTGCTACATGACAACAGCCATCCAGCCAACCGTGTCCCCATGGAGAGTAGACTGCAATACAGTCATACGCTGGAGCTAACAGTAAGTCACCCTGACGGTGTCCCAATATAAAGCTATCAGCAGGTGTTGGCTAGGAAACGGGGCATGAGAAATGTTAATGCTGACACCAGTGACTAATGGAGAGAGTGGTCCACTACAGGAGGCTGCAGAGGCACCTGCCCTATTCTGAACATGATGAAAACAGATCAAACCTGTACCATTAGGTTTTTAAATGTGGAATTGAGACTACCCGCAAAACTGGCGAAATTCATTCATGTATTCTTGGAGTATCTGCATACCCATGCGCTTTCAACACAGCCAATTAAAATTGTACCAAAGTAGAATAAATTAAGACATGTTGATGTGTGTATGTGAAGGTGTGTTGGAAGAGTTGATCTGACAAGCACCTCTTACGTTTATTCGCGCCTGGTAGGAAACTGTCCCGGCCGAATTGTTGCAGATGCAGCGATACACCCCTCCGTCAGGCACCTGGGTCTGGCTGATGTTCAGGTGGCTGACCACGTGGCCTTCAGTGTTGGTGTAGTGGGAGATGCGGTGGCGGCTGTCTCGTACCACAGGCTCGTCATCCAGAGTCCATGTGACCCGTGGCTCCGGTGTGCCCTTCACCGTGCAAGACAGCGACACAAACTCATTGATGTTGTAGACCTTCTCGCTGAATGAAGCCAGAATCTTGGGGGTGCCATCTGCATAGTAGAGGGAGATTCATATGGTAATGTACATGTTGTTATTCTTCGCTCTTTGCTCTCAAAATAAATAATGACAAAAGCATATCTCAGGCCCTTTGAAATAAGGTCTAAATTGATTTGCATTTTCACTGGAATACATGCTTGTCTGATTTATAAAAAGCAGAATTACAGTACATAGATTAATACAGCTGCTTATTCTGGCTCCACAACATTATTGATTATAAATTTTCTATTGGTGTGGCCATTGGAGGCAGACACTGCAGCAACCTCAGCTCATGTAACAGCATGCATGCCCCTTTCAGAAAATCGAATAAAATGGGCTGGGCCTCAGCTGTACTGCAGCGCTCAATAGCACTGCACAGACTGGATGTGAGCATGAAATTCAGTTTGCAGTCAGAAACAAACACCTGTACACAAAAGACGACAACGGTATATAAATACTATATTTTTCCACCTCCAAGATGTCTTCCTTTTTTAATACAGTGAATTCTGACCTTCTAGTATGACTTGGACAAAGTCCTGGGCTGACATCTTTCCATGTCTGGCGAAACACTGATAGGCTCCTCCATCGCTCTTGGCCATGCCAGCCATGACCAGGTTCTCCCTGTTCTGGCCTGTCATGCGGACGCTGTTACTGGGGTAGATGAGCTCTCCATTGCGATACCAGGACAGCTGGTACTCCTCGGAGCCAGTTACGCTGCAGGACAGTGAAACCTGACTTCCCACGCTGCCTTTCACCTTCCGTGGACTCACCACAACCTTTAGGGGCTCTGTGGGATAGATAGAGTTCAGTGGCTGCTTTTAACAGAAGATTTGTACCCTTACTTCAATTAGTTTTAATAGCACTGGCAAGGTATCATAATTATGTACATAACATATATATATATATATATATATATATATATATATATATATATATATATATGTACTTCCTTAACCATCATGCATATTTTCCATAATGCATACTGCATATTTTTCTGTATATAGTGTTCTCTCCTTGATTTGTAATTAGATTTCATTTTATTTTGTTTCTATTCTGTACAGAGCTGTGGTGAGGAGCTAATTTCCCCAAGTGAGATCAATAAAGTCTCATCTCATCTCTTATCAGCTAATGAACCCCGATGACTTATCAGCAGCCCATGGGCACCTACCTTTTACCTGTAGCCTGCCAACCACCTCAGCATTGCCATAGCCGTTCCACACCTCGCACACGTATGTCCCTGTGTCACTGGGCTGGGCTCTCTCTATCAGCAGGCCTGTCACACTCTGTCTGAAGCGTGTGTCGGGCTCCAGCGGCCGGTTGTCCTTTAACCACCGGTATTTGGGTGCAGGATGACCAGATGCCTTGCAGGGCAATTCCACTCGATGAGATGCCATCACTTCACGACGCTCGAAGCTATCCAGAATGTGGGGTGCTGAGTTGGTTGGATCTACAAGGGGAGGGGAATAGATTATAGTTAGTGGTACTAGTTTAAACTCTGTTGATTGCATAGCGATTAATCTTGTGTCCGCTTTCATGTTGAAGATAAATACGTTTAAGCACAGCGGCGTAGTGGTTAGCGCTGTGGCCCCACAATAAGAAGGTTGAAGGTTCGGTTCCAGGCCTGGAGTTTGCATGTTTTCCCTGTGTCTGCATAGGTTTCCTCCCAACCACTGTCCAAAGACAGCATGTTTGGGTTAACTGGTGACTCTAAATCGCCTGTGAGTGTGAACGTTGGCTGGGATTGGCTCCGGCACCCCCCGCAACCCGGAAACAAAATAGCAGTAGAAGATGTAGGGATGGATGGATAAAAAATTGTGTCCTTTTAAACGTTTTTAGGCATGGAGGGTCTTTTCTGTGTTGGCACAGTTCTGTCATCTCTTTTTAATTTGCGTGCTTTTCCTTGTTACTCCATTCACATTATCTGTACCTTTTTATAAGCATGAATTCATTTCCATATGGTCCTCTGTCACATTGCACACAACACTTCTGAAAGCAACACAAATCAACTGTCTCAACGAAAAAAACATGATGACACACAAACAGATTGGTTTTGAATACAAAAAACTGAAATTATCTGATGTTTTTTGTAATTTATATCAAAATTGTTCATGTTCATAGTGAATAACCTTCATGAAATACTATACCATGACCCTGAATCATCTGTTGTTCCTCTTACCTGAAACAATGAGGCGGGCGCTATTGCTCTGTCTGGTCTCTCCTGTGTACCGATGGCGTGTCATACACCTGTAGTTGTACAGCCCGTCTTCCATTTGCACATCCAGGATATACAGGGCTCCCGTGGAAGTGATGAGAAACCGAGACACTGTAAATAAATAAACAGACACTGTCTGAGATAAATTGAGCATGTTACATCACTATGTATTAATGAGGTACACTACCAGTCATAAGTTTGGACACACTTTTCTATTCACTTGAATGAGAAAGTGTGTCCACATTTTTGGTGAATCAGTATATGGCCAGTGGTCAGTTGGCATATTCGTGGACATTATGGCAAAGCATCTGTGGGTGAATCCATCATTTCCTCATTATTCACTGATCTCACTCAGCTTCATGGTTTGGAGCAACAAGAGTTTTACAAAAAGAAGTGAACGAACGAAGCAAAACTAGCTAAATGAAACTACAAATATTATGAAGACCAAAAAACGGATATTGTCTGAAACAATGCATGTGACACCTGAGAGGAACAAACAATGGATCATTATCTACCAGATTTCATCACAGGAGATGGCAGGCATTTTATATTAAATAATATCCCACAGTTGTACACTGTCGAGGAGAAAACGTAATGTGTATTCATTTTTATGCACTAGAATCACAATCTTACACATTCTAAAAGAAGAAAATACAGCAAATCCAATATTGAAGTCCGTTAGCAAATATTTGCAAGTCAAGTGAGGTACGCTGCGCTGTGCGATTGTAGTCACCAAACATCTGCTGCAGCCCATTTAGCTCAGCACAGCTCTGAGGCGCTGTGACAAGGCTGTGTGTTGTGTAGCAGTGTAACACAGCTCGTTATCATGTAGCTCATCGCTCTCCTCTCTCTTTCTTCCTCTCTCTGGGGAACTCTGTCTCACTCTCTCGCTCTCTTTCAGGTTCTCTCTCTTACTCTGCTCCAGACTAAAGCGCAGGGAGCCAGGGATCACAGACTACTTTGATAAGGCATGGTTGCGCAGGTCGGCCTGTGCTAATATCATGCTAATGTTATGCTAATTTGTGTGAACACATGGAAGTAGAGAGAGGTAGTCAGTGTTTATGAGGAGTGATGTGTGCTGTAGCTGGTGGCTGGTCGAGTGTTTCATCTCTCCGGTGACAGAAAAACCTATCTGAGATGGGGATCAAATAGGGACAGCGGGCAGTGGGGAATTCTGGTAATATTAGGAGATATCATAAAGCAGACTTTATTGGCTGCTGAATTACTCTCAATCATTCCTTCCAGGGCAGTTTAACATGGATTAATACTGTTTGTACAGGCCTGAGCACAGCGCAGGCTGAAATAATGGGAAGGTTTAACCTGCAGGCTCTGATCTTTGGTCACATCTAACACCGACATGTATGTTCTGACTTACAAAAATAGCCACAGAGGGGGGGTCACAGACGTGGATATTGAGAATGCTATTATGAGAAAGTGTTGACCTAGTTAGAAACAAGAGACTGTGGATTTGCTACCCTGAATGGTTTTTTCATCTTTAAACTTGTGGTTGAGATGCTCTCCTGCGTGACAGACAACCACCTGTAAAATGAGGGGGACAGTGGAAGTAGTGCACTCACATACATGTGTGTTACTATGGTCTTTAATCCCTTAACACGGAGACATCAAATTTGAATTTTTGCTTTCATTGAAAGGAACAATTCAGAGAAAATAGATATCAAAGGAAAGAGAGTTCCAGCCTGGTTTTTATGCCTTCTCCTTCTTTCGCTCTGAAAGTTGCCTCACATCAAAAGTTGACAAGGGAGGCTTATGAATGCGAGGAGCTTTCATGAGAACAGGCTGCCTGTCACTGTTACAAAAGGCCAGGGCTGGGAGAGGGGAGTACGCCTGTGTTTTAAATGTGGATTCAGACACACACTCAAACACATACATGTTTAAATGGGTAAGCATGTCTCCTGTCTGCCAGTGAATCAAAATGACTGGATTATTTCTCACTTACAGGCTCTTATAGGTTCCATTCATCGATTCATGGAGGAATCACACAGGTTTTGCTGGTTTCGTTGACCACAGATACTGATCTGATGATCAGCCTTCTTTCATTTATAAAGTAACATGAGAAAACTCTGGAAATCACTTCAACTTATAAGACTATAACTGTGAGAGGCAGCATCTTCTTTACCTTGTTTATGATCTGTGCATTGTGGTAACGTCTGAACCTTAACGTCTGCGAGTTCATGTTCTAAAAAATTGTAAAGCCTCAACGGAAACTGCTGTAAAATGTGAAGTGTTTCCAGCTGTAATGATGTCACTATATTTTCCACTTACAGCTTCCAAACACAGCAGGAGGCAAATGAACACACGTTTTACATTTTTGAGATGGCCACTGCAATAAGAACGAGGGGTAGCTGTGGTTGGTATTTGTTTAAAACAAAAATGGCCACAAGTTCTTTTCTCCCACAGATCTGAAGGCTTTCGGGACTGCATAGTATGAACATTTCCTTTACAGTTACTTCTGTGCACACATGTACCGCTGAAGTTAACTGAAATTGCATTGGCGTGTGTTTGTGTATTAAATGTGAACACAGTATGCGTTTTGATACATGCGTGCAAGGGAGTGTGAATGTGTTTATGCTGCATCCAGCTGCATGGAGGAATGGTCAATAATAACGATCGGAGGCGCTCCACTGTGCATTCCCTTGCTCTTCTCTGCTCCACCTACTGCATACTAACATTGCCTGAGGGACACCATCCAATGTTTCTGCAGTGTGTGTCTGAGTAATAGCATATTAGACAAATTAACATGCGTTTGTGCCCGTCACCTATCTGTATTAGTATATATTTTTTGAAACTATGGCTTTACTTCACTCCAGGTGGCTTTTGGCGTCATCAGTCATCTCCTCTTCCCTTCCTCGGTCCACCCAGCTGCTTTGGCATCAACAGTCCCACAAACACAAGTCCCTTTCTGTGGATCCACACTCAATAGCTTCAATTAATCCCCATATAAGCCAAACTGAGCCTCCAAGTAAACTCTTTGTTCATTCAAATTGAGAGACTCTGCGGTTTTTCCACTAAAACCTAAATTGCTTGCGAGACATAATAGAAATAGGAAGAAAAGGCTGAATTATGTCCAAATTTGGCTGTTAGCGCATTTTCCCTGAGCATAGTTAGGACTGGCATGGTTGTGTCATCACTGCGCAAACAGGTTGACATGTGACAAGGACTAAGAGAGAAGGCTTCCCAACGATGGGGAACACAAGGACACATGGTGACATAGCTGATCACTTTGACCTACGCTTGCTGGGCGACCATCTGCCCAGACACATGTGCTTGAACTGAAAGAGTTACTGTACCTAAGCTCTCTGAGTCACTTCAATATTCGGTAATTGAGACATGAGTTCAGGAAAGATGAAGTGGGAGGAGGGAGAGAAAAAGGAGCAACCAGGAGAAACAGAGAGAGAAAAAAGACCCAGAGGAAAGAAGCACCTCTGGGATACAACCACTCTCTGTCATCTAAAATGGCTTACAAATTAGCTTACAGCTATGTGCTCTCAGTAAGGAAAAAAAGATAACTTTCATATGGTAATTCCGATCACGGTTAGGCAGAGAAATTATCAAAAAATAAAATAAAATAAATAAATGTCAGCCCCGTCTGTTTGATGGATCCAAAGAGGAACCAAGTACTTCTGTCTGTGTCCCACACTGTCTGTCTGCCTCCAAATCAAAGAGAAACCTGCTTCACTCGACTTAGAATTTGTACTGTAAAAATCATGATATAAAGACAATGTGAGAATGACAACATCTTTTCCAGAGCAGCAAAATCTTGCAGTAGACCATTTCAACAACAGAAAATACAAATAGCTCCACCAACTAAAAACTGACACTGTGATTGTTTTACCCTGTGACCTTAGAGATCTGGACCTGCACTACTGTGACTGAGGAACTTTGCATCATGACACCTATCAACACCAACAGTCTGGATGCCACTTAGATGAAACCCATGGAGTCAACAAAAGGATACAGATAAAAATTTCTTTCTTATCATTCTGTTGAGTCCATATAATAATAATAATAATAATAATAATAATAATAATAATAATAATAATAATAATAATAATAATAATAATAAATTTTATGTCTAAGCATCTTTCACAACACTCAACGACCCTTTCCAATGAATAAAAACAACAATAAATAAAATCAACACACGTAAAAGAAACAATGGGGAGTGTAATAGAAGTTAAAGTGAGTGAGTAATCATAAACAGGTGAGTTTTGAGTTTGGAGAGTCAGACTTGCAGATATGAAATGGCAGAGGTCCAGAGGTGGGGAGCAGAGGTTGCAGCCGCTCTGCTACTGTGTCTTGGAGTTTATGATTGGAGTGTGCTCCCTGGAGAGACAGCTGGAGCTGACACTGTGACTGTAACCTCGACTACTAAACATCACAGAGGTTGACCAAAATAAATAAGTAAATAAATAAAATAGCGATGCACAACTGTTAAGTGTATGAGCTTGTGCATTTTCAGAATGTATTTGAACACAAGTAAAGCCAAGTATGTGCCAGAAGATTAATCTGAATTAACACGTGAGAATTGTGTTGCAGGGCATTATCACCTCATAATCATCAATGAAGTAATTAGTTCAGGGCCGATGTCACAAAACAAATGGATTTATATACGCACCACTCAGCAACACCACCTTCAAAGATGTAAGTAGCACTACCATAGTGATAACACAGAGGAACATGAACACATGAATACAAACACAGCTGACTGCTGGATGATGAATCTAGATGATTTCTATATCATACAAGTGAACAAAATTAGTTATTGCATTTCGCCACTTAAGTTACATTCATTAAATTTTTTGACATCCACATTTACCAAGCATCGCATTTTTAATAACCTGCAGCCCTCATTACAATGTGCAACGACACACTGCTTCCTGCCATGAGAACGTCACACAGTGTCTGGCAGAACTGCCAGTGTAGTCGTGCGGAGTAATGCGTGTATGGTGAGCCCAGGAGCTCCAGTGTTCAGAGTTATTGGCAGAGTGACTCCCTAGTTTGATCAGACTGGGATAAGCATCTCTATAGAGAGGGGGATCCCACCAATTTAGAGCCCCTCTAATAAAAATCATTTGTCACTCTCACAGGAGCCATGCTGACAGTTGCTGTGGTTGCCACGGCAACATACTGGCCACCATTCCCTTAGCAAGCAATATTCTTGGTACTGTAAATGGTGGAGAGGCGGAAGCACACACACTAACACTGCCCAGGTAAATGTTTCACTGCTCAGACATGGCTGAGAGCAGATGAGCAAATCCTCTCAGCCCTGTATGTCTGATGAGATGTTGATTTTCATGTTTGCTTGAAATCTGTACTCAAATCAAAGGGTTTGTGAATGCCGCAGACTCTTAGCTAAAAGTGGTCTGTATAAAATAATTGAGAATGCAGTGAGATTTGTGAGCATGTCGTCTGTCAGTACATACAGTTGTTTATCTGAGAGATTGTCTTGGTTAATTTCAGGAATCTTCCCCGCGACCTGACCCTGGATTAAGCAGATGATGATAGATGGATTTCAGGAATCTTTGCAGCTCCCATTGAAAGAACTACAGCAAAATTAGTCTAAACAACAGCTAAATAAAAATATAAAATATCACACCCATATATGATCCACACTGCATGCACACATAAGCAGGATGTGGACATGAAATGTAAAACAATTATCTGGCTGAATTTGTCATCTTTTGTTTTATCAAGATCAAGGTGAGAATAGAGTATAGAGAAAAATAAAACAGATGTGCAGTAGATGCATTCACATTATATGACATTTCATCAATCCATTATTGTTGTCAAGATTTTCAGCACCAAAGACTTGCTGCTGTAAAAACTTTCAAAAGAAGGCAGAAGGCATTTGAAGATGTCACAGGTTCAGCTTTAGAAAAAGACATAACAATGACTCACAAGGTATTAAAGTTTCCTACTTTACAGACGTGCGCTTGTCCAGACTAAACATAATGTACCTTAAACTTTTATATATATGAAAATGTGGAATATGAAAGGTATTTGTGTGTTTGACTCTGTTAGGAAACAGTTTGAAGCAGATCTTGCCCTCAGAAGTACAAAGAAGAACCCTAACACATACACAAGAGTGCAAGAAAAAACACACAATCCAGGAACCTGCCTTGATTTCTCAGCACACCTCGCCAAAAGAATTGAAGCTGCATTTCTGGCCAACCTACTGTATATCCTCATGACTGAGTGGAGTCAGAGTAGGAGGCTGTGCGTTTTTATTGCTGCTCCTAATCATCAGCAGCATCCCTCTGCTCATTAACTAGACACATGCTAGCCTGAGGCTAACAGCCTCATATGTCAACCACAGATAAAGATGTCATCTTATGCTTGACTGAATAAACCACTATTAAAACTAGATGCAAATGGACGTTGAACGATATTCAAATCAGGAGGCAACAGGGAAGCTTAAACCCTGAGGCGCTTGGCCTCGTGGTTGCTCCACATTCCTCTGTCGTGTTAGAGGGAAGAGAGATTTTAGATCCAGTCTGTGACGTTCTACCAGACATCTGAAATCTCTGTAAAACACAATGGTGCATTAGGAGGGATGTTCATTTCGAAAGCATCTTAAACAATACTGATTAGAAATAACATTTGAGCACCTGTCATGTCAAGCCAGTATGAAAGGGACAGTTGTAACCATTGTCAGCAGATATAAACTACTGTTCTTCAGACTCCAGGCAGTACCAGCTGCGCAGACAGACCAAAGAAACTCTATCTCATCAAATATAAACAGAATCAAACAATGGATTTCATTTGTATAGGATTCATTTGGCAGACACTGACATACTATGACAGGATGGCTCTATTCTCCTCCAGACTGCTTTGAAGCAGCTGTGTGAGCACTTTCTTCTATCAGACAAATCTCTGTCTGCCCAAGTCAAAAACGAGGAGGGAAATCTCATCACAATAGGTTTCAAATCTGTGCCTGTGTTTTTCTATTCGCAGTGTTTGTCTCTGTGCGTGCACCAGTTTGTGGCTGCGTGTGCGATGTAATTAGCCAGCACTGGAGTAGAGCTATTAAACCCCTGATGGTTGTGTGTTTACAATGCTATCATTGGGCCCTCTCTGGCCGACACTAAATGAGCCAGTGTTGAGCCTCAGCTGTATAATCATGAATATTCATCTGTGTCTGTGAGAACCTCTGTGTGTGTGTGTGCGTGCGTGTGCGTGTGCGTGTGTGTGTGTTTGTTGCACTGGCATTAAGGAAGCTATTACTATCTACTCAATCACAATCCATCACTTTGTCTGGATAATAAGTCAAGCTGACAACAATTCTGCTTATTGCCAAACCCACAACAAAACAGACTTTGTTGGCTTTGTTTTGGGACCAAGAGAGTGTTGAGCCAGTCCTGCAAATTTTCACTCCAATAAGCAAGGCACACAATCAGGGTTATCTCACTGGGTCCCACCCAATGTTTCCTCATTGTTTTCATTCCTCTTTCACTCATGTTTATGAGAGCTGGGGATAGATTGGAGAAAATCAACCGACATTTATCTAAGAAGGCCCATCAATCCAAAGTAATGTGGATTTAATGTAAATGTGCACATGACAACATGAACAAGACAAGCCTTTGAACTCTTGCTAAACTGTGATGACCTCAGTGTAAAACAGTCACTCCCATTGTGCGCCTCCCTTGGGACTCCGTGGCATCACATTCCTGCTTATGGAAAAGGGCTTAAACACAGTGCTTATTGGTGTTTCATTCTAATTTGCTGTGGCAAGTGGAGCAGGCAATGCTGCCCTGTGTGTGAAGCAGAGGGGGCAAGAGGAGGATTAGATAATCAAACATTGTGCCATTTTAAATAATCTCTGCCTCCTCTGAGGGAGGTGACTTAAAGCTGGAGCCCTTCTGCTTTAATTGTCTGATTTTTTGTCATTACTGTTGAGAGCCTCAGTAATTCAGGCTTATTAAAAATTCAAGAGCCACACTGGGGAGGGGAAGGCTTGACGGAGTGAAAGATGATGGTATAAAGAAGATGGAAGGAAAGACAATTGGAGGGAGTTGCAGCAACACAGGTGAGGCCAATACTGAGAAAGTTTTCTCTCTTGACGGGCTCAAATTTCCTTCTCATTTTTACCAAGATGCATGTGCAGAGTTTCAACATTCTTGTGCATACCACTTCAACAAACCCTGAAAGAGCGAGATGGGGGGAAAAACCTCTTTCCACTGACATCAGAAATGTGCAGTCATAATGTTTATTAAACACACCGTCACTGAATCATATGAGAGCTCCACTCATATAAGGCTAATGCTTTATGTCTATACAAAACAGGGGCCTACCCATGTTAAAACTACCAGGTCGCGAAAGTTAATTAAATGAACAGAAAAATACAAGAGAAAGTTATTAAAAAAGTCCTTGCATGTATTTTTGATTGAGAACAATTTTTGCATAGGTAAAAAAGGAAAAAAGAGGGAAAGAGGAAAGTTTCAGAATGAGGCAAAGGCTACCAGGTGGAGCTCTCCGTGGTGCTGAACCAAAGGAAAAGACGTACACTGTGAGACAAATGTAATGTCACAAAATCAGGGCTGTTTCTAAGACAATTCTTTAATAAGGATATAGAGTTATAAAATAAAACACCGACCAACACTGACAGGAAAATTGAAAGAAATGTCCTCCTCTGTATTAGACTGACAGTAATGATCTAGTAATGGGGGAAAGCACTCTTTTTCTAACTAATTTGAATGAATGGAAAGAAATCCTGACAGGTTAAAACTACTGTGACATGTAGTGGGTATGGAAATCTATAAATGAAAAGCCTGAAATTCACATTACAGTGATTATGTTGAGGGAAGTGAAGAGACAGAGTGTTGCTCTCTAATGAGTCACCCTGTCTGATCATGACCCCCAGCTACAGCCTGCATCTACTATCCTGCACAAACTACATTTTGACATGACATTTACTTCAGCAATCACTTCATGAAACCATTTTTATCTGCCAATGGAGCGAGATAATTGTACTAATCTGCAATCTCCTCATCAGATAGTTTTAAAGGTTTCATGAATGAAGTCATATTAACCCGATTTTTAATTTCAACTATTGGCACAATTATTATGCATGAATAGTTATTTCTCCATACACAGTTTGCAGGGGGATCTTAAAAATGTTGTATTATGACCTATTCTGGAAATATTCAGATTTTTATTATAAAATACAACATGTGAATATCAATTAAATGTATAAAGACATAACAAATTTGATCTTTTCTCGTTTTGGTTTGACTTTGTTCAACCTTTTGCGTTGTGGTGTTGTGTCTGCTGTTGGTTGTGTTCTCTTGGGATGGCTGTTCTTAGGTGTCCCTTTAAAAGCGATTTTCTTCGTAATGAGATAAGATTAGGACATGATATTACTGTATATAATGTACTGTGGGATACTTGGTGAATGTGTTTGAATTCAGTTCGATAATACTGATTTCTTTTCAAGATAATAATATTCCACCCGTTTACACATACATAGGGTTACGGCTTAGAATGTGATTTAGTACTTCACAAGGAAAATGTTCCATTCACAAAAAGAAATGTTTATGTGTTGCACACTGCGAACGCCGTAGTAGCTCAGAAAAAGACAGAGAGAAGAGTGAGATCAAATCTGCATCAAATCTCATCACCTCATAACAGCTGATAATCAAGCTGATTAAGGCTTTCAAATCGCTGCAAGATTCACCTGCTAATGAAGATAAAACTTGTTGTCACAAAAACAACCGGCATTCATCCGTTGTTAGGATGTTTTAATTCCCTTTGTGCTGATGTAAAGTGACAGCACGCCTAATCTGAATCTTCTTTTAACTTGACTGAACTAATGTGTTTCTCCATGAGGACAAAGGGGAGACTGAGGCCTGCGGGTAGACACTCGTCTCTCAGCAGGACTGGCTTTTTACCAACTTCATCTTAAAAGGTTTTGCAATGTGCCACAACAACAATTAGATTACAAGGTGGTTTCACTAAGACCTACATTCATTTATTAGCCCAGCTGCATATTTAGGGCCAGGAGCAACTTACACACCAACACACTTGTACATTTGTACATCATAACTAAAATATTACTTCAAATGTTATTTTGATATGACTTTTTGTATGGGTGATAAGATGTAAGCAGGTAGTATCGAGTGTTTGCTTTCAATTTGACAATTCTTCTGTCCAAAAAAATGTAAATGGAGGTAAATAAACAGACACAGATTTTGGATTAAGAACTAAAATTGAATTGATTTCATTCTTTATCAACCTCATACGCTGCCCCCCCCCGCCCCCCCTTAACTTATCCAGTGGACAGACTGGAGACACACCCCTCATTTACAAGATGACTCAACTACTATGTAATCAAATTCTCAGAGCAGCCTCCTCCTTCAACAATGGCTCAAAATCACGATTAAAAAATATCTTATTTCCATTATATTATCGCCTTTCAATTTCATTTCCTTTTCCTCCACATTCTTTTCCTTTGTCGCTGTCCCCTCTGTCTCTTCTCTTTTCATCTCTTGTCTTTTCCTTGGTGTTTCCTCTCCTCCCCCTTTCTACTGCTCCCTCCCCCTCTCCCCACAGAGCATTATCTTGAAGTGGTCAGGCCGCTTGACAGCTGCTCCACCTGAAAAATATCAATCAATGTTACTGTGGAGACAGAAACAGGCTCTCTTTATTTTCTACCCCTTTTCCCTCCATCATCTTACTGTGGCATGTGGCTGTCTAAGGACTGAACATGATCCACTGTTGTTTTTCTAAACTGTAAATGATCATTGAGCTCATTCAAAGTGTTGATACTGAGACATTTAACTTGTTGAACTAATCTATTTCAGGAGTAGACTTTCACACCTTTTGCTGCTAATTTCTTTGAGGTGTGACAAATTGAGTTGCAGCTGAGATGTCTGAGACTATCACTCCAGATGAGTTGGGCAGGCAGGTGTGGAATGGACACGTCTATCACCGCTAACACATGACAGAAGAGTGAGTACTGTACGAATCATGCTGCTCATTATAGAACCACACTCAACATGCCACTAATCACCGCTAAGGACTCTTCTATCCATCCATATTTATGTTATATCCATCCCATACACATATTTAGCATTTAAGTAAATATTTATTCATTAAAATTAAGAAAATACATCTTTTTTTTTTTTTTTTATATGTTGTGATTATATGGCCAACAATTCCTCCTGGACAACAAAATTATCAGGAGAGCAATCACCTTCCTGCCACTAATTGCTCCAATCTTCTATTCCATACGGCTCCCAATCCCACTCTAAGCAAATCTCCAGACATGGCTTCAGCTCTGCTACTGAATGTAACAGTGTGCTGAGAAAAGACTCCCCACGGACACATCGTCAGTGGCACTAGTGCCAGGCCCGCCAGTGGAGGGTTAAGTAAATATTGGGCGAAGCATCTGCTCTCAGAGTACCATCGTCTGCCTGTGCTCCTGCCTGGTCGCAGCCTGGTATAAATCACACACGGCAATTAGTGCCACACTGTCCCTGTGCCCTCGTTAAACAACTCTGCCTGCTGAGGAGGCCCATAAATGCCAGGCGCCAGCCTGCATGGGTGGAGGAGGATGGGGTAGATGGATGGATGGACAGTCGAGAGAGGGATTGCTGTTGAAAAGAATCTGTTAATTTTTAGAGCAGGGATTTTAAAATAAACCATGTGACATCGGTACATTGATCACGTTGTTGTCCAACTGTGCTGCTTAAGGCTTCAGCTCTGTGACGGCATCCTTAGACAAAGTGCTGCTTTGAGCTTAATCCACTGACATGGTCTTTTTTACTGTGTTATCTTTATCATGTGCCCCAGTTCAGTTTCCATTTCCTATTTGTGCAGAAAGAATACATAATGCTGATATTAGTTTCATGTGGATGACAGTTGAGAGAAGAAGTCAGGGGATCACCTGAGTAATAAGGACTCACAGTCTGGGCTCCATGGACAATGAAAACAACCTGATTCTGAGGCAACAGCTGAAAGTGTAACTGGAAGAATTGAAAGACGTGGACCACAATGGTAAGTTTCTTTGTCAAGGCAATTTAAAGAGACATGTTTCTGAACCATGAAAAAGGAAACCAACAGAAGAATATAAAGGGTAAGTTAATTCTGCAGCAGGTTTCCTTTCCCATGGCTAATTCTTAAATAAAAAGATGCAAAGCCTTCATCGAAGGGGAGGAGGAAGAGTGTATGTCAAAACATGTTCCATGTGTAGTAAAAAGGAAGGGAGTACTCTGAGCCCATAGCAACAAACACTGAGGCAGTCAAAGCACAGAGACACAGGTGCAACTGTCACACTGACTGCAACATTATTTTTAATGACACTGTTGTCATTGTATCAAATTGAATTGTATTATATTAAGTGAATTGTAAATTTTATAATTCGTACCATAACCTACCAGAAAATATTTTTTTATTTCTGGGGAAAATGATCTGTCCCCCTCTTCTAATAATACCAATAATATTAAAGTTTTATCAGCAGCAACAGTGAATATCATCAAAAATATCATAGTTGAGAATGACACAATTTCACAGTAATGTTTGCGATGATTGCTATGTTTGGCTTCTTATCTCTAAAATGTTCATATTCATAATCACAGATATTTAATACCTGCGGAAGTCTAAGTCAATATTTGAGTAAATAAATTATGCCTAGAGTGTATTAACACTACAATTAACATGTCTGATGTATAATTCAAAACTCCTTTCAAAATAACACAGCGTAG
This sequence comes from Echeneis naucrates, assembly GCF_900963305.1. Lineage (NCBI taxonomy): Eukaryota > Metazoa > Chordata > Actinopteri > Carangiformes > Echeneidae > Echeneis > Echeneis naucrates. The sequence goes on from NC_042524.1 coordinate 18,416,036, forward strand.
CTTATACTTTGCTGGGCCTGGGGCCTTTCTGTGCAGTCTGCATGTTCTCCCCGTGTCTGCGTGGGTTTCCTCTGGGTACTCCAGTTTCCCACCATCCAAAGACATCATGTTTGGGTTAACTGGTGACTGGCCCTGCGATGGACTGGTGACGTGCCCAGGGTGTAACCCGCCCTCACCCAGTGTGAGCTGGGACTGGCTCCAGCACCCCTCACAACCCGGAAACGGGAAAGTGGTAGAAGATGAATGAATGAATGTAACGCATACGTCTGCCAACATCAAACAAGCCTACACACTGTCTGTTTTTAGATCAATGTGAAAGCATTATTTCCTAAAAAACTGACAAAAATCCAAAAATTATAAGGCCTGTTTTATTCCTACGTTTATTATTGATGTAAATAGACCATCAGCAATATCAGTCAGCTGGCCAGTGATGATATATGAGTGAGTGATGCCTGCAATTTAGCTTATAGGAATAGAACAGCATGAGCCAATGACTCTCTAATTTATGATGCATGATCTAAAAAGTCATAATCAATGATCACTGGGCTGAGTTTTAACATTCATCAGCCAGCCATCTAAAATACCCAATTAAACCTTCAATGTAATTTCGCCAACAACAGCTCATGAAAGGACAAAAAGAGGGGCTGGTGAGAAGAGAAATAGCCATCAGCACCCCTATTACCATATTGCTCTAAATTACCACAATCACTGGGGGACCATTTAACATGCCACAAGCCACTGGAAAAAAAAAAGTCCCACAAATAACATCAGAACAAATGTTTTGCATTCTACTCTCTTTGTGATTGTGAGACCAGTTGCTGTTGTGTTGAGGGTAATTAGGAGGTAATGAGTGTGCTACTGGACAGCGAGAACATTTAGAGAAGACGACAGACAAGGAGAGTGCTCAGGTGCTAGAGGACATGTCAAAAGGACAGTGCTGTTTGATCAGACTCACCACCACCACCGCCACCACCTGACTGCCACTCACAGACGACGAGAGGAAGGAAGGAGGTGGGAGGACTGACATGGAGGAGGGGGATGGGGAATATGGCTGGAGCAGGTTGGGAGTGCTGGTTAGCAGTAGTGTTACTGTTGAAATCATTCTACGATTGCTTGTTTTGTACATGTAGTCTCCGAGCATTCAATATACAAACATGTCTTTCTTCCCCCTGTTTTTTTTTTTTTTTTTTTTTCCTTTCTGCTTCTGCCTTGTCGGTGCAGTGGTGCCTGTGTAGACAAGAATCATAGAAAGGAAGACAACTGAGACAACTGTGCAACAGCAATCTGAAATATGCCTCCCTCCAATCCCCCGTTCCCTCTGTCTCTCAGACTAAGACCGATTCTACTGTTTAGGTGCATTGTGAGAGAGCGAAAGCCGGAGAGAGAGGTGAGCTGGTTACTGTGGCAACCAGGAGAGTGACTCTTAGGCAATGGCTTATGCATAGAGAGGGAGAGAGAAAAGGTGGAGAGCGCTGATGAAGGGATGTAGTGGAGGGTAGCAGGGGGCTGGGTGTTGGGGGTGGGGGTTGGAGAGGTACAGTGCAGGAGGCAGATCAGAGGGAGGTGTCAGTGGGTTACTGCGCACAGAGATTCACCCTCTATTTCTGCCGTGGCAGAAGAAAGGGAGGCAGAAACAAAAGAAGCTGTCTTTTGAATGGTCGCTGCGCTGGATTGGACTGTCAGCGCTTCTTCCTAACAACCTCACTTAGCTTGCTGCTCCCACTCCCAGACACTTCCTTACTCTATATATCTCCCCCTCTGTTTCTCCCTCAGAACACTACTTGCTCAAGTCTGTTGTAGGTGTTTCTCCGATTGAATTACACCACTGATATCATCATCAAATGTGCAGTTTTAGCTGCTAAAAGAAAATTACAGATGAAAGCTATTAACAATGAAATGCACCATTTCTCATTTCTGTGCATCAATGATTTGCCTTATTGTCTGGCATAACTGGTAGCTTATATGTGTTAATGTTGGCTGATTCGATGGCTTTTCTCAAACTGTTGTATTATTACACTATGCTGTAGCAGTTTCATTAATATGACTAATGGAGCCAGTAGCAACAGTTCAAGAAACGTTCCATGGTTGTTTAAGTTAGACTGTGTAACTTCTGCTGAACAGCAATGAGGGTGAGAACAAGTGCCAGACAAGGGTTAATGACACATATTAAAACATAGTGTTACATATGCAATATTTGCTCATCTCTCATACCAGACCACACAAGACTGCAGCAGTATAATTTCTATGTAAGTTGGGCTAACCTACGGTGCATTTTACTTTTGTGGATGCAACTATTTGTTTTTTTAGAAGAGTGTTGGGTTTTGCTTTTTTCTTTTTAGCTCGATAAGGTCACCATTTTCAAAATGGTTGCTGATTCATCCTCTGTTAAATATAATTGTCTTAATGGCTTAATATCAGTGCACTAAATGACTCTTTCCAAATATGCACCCAAGACAACTCAATAATAAAAGAAATTCTCATCTTTTGATATATTCTTTGCATTTCTGCTTAAATGAGGCCAATTAACCTATTAACTCTTTTCCAGGGGCGTTATGACTTTGCTGGCCTGTGGTGAAGACAAGAGAGGGATGATGGTGAATACCCCCTGACCTTATGACAGAAGCCCACAGAGAAACAGACTGCCAGAGACAAACAGAGCCATGGGGTGGGTGTAATGAATATGCTGCCCCCTATGGTGGGGATGACCTTATAAACAACAACAAACTGTCACTATGGTCAGGCCTGCTGGGAGCTGCCCTCTGTGCAAGGGCAAATGGCCTGGAATCCACTAGACAGGACTGTGAAAGCCCGTAGAAGTGACAGTTATTAGAAGTTATGACACAGGACAAACTCTGAGGCTGCAGGCTTTTACAGGACACTCTTTTAAACAATCTCTAAATCTCTATTAAACATTTAAATTCATCCACACATGCTCCGCGTTGCCTGTTGCACACATCACATTTCTGAACTTTACAGCACAGCGCATTACAAACCAAGTGTTTGTTTTCACTTTAAGTCATTTGTTGTATTTACCCAGGCAGCTCATCAAATGTCTCCCTTACTGCGTGGTGTAAAGCTAAGTGACTGCTTTTATTATACAAGACAAGCTACGCCTGCAATCGGTGTGATCTCAGCCAGGCATTCTGAATCAAACAGCAGAGGAGAGACTTCCTCGTGTTTCAAGGGGAACTTTCATGTCATGAAGGAGACAGGGAAGAGCGGCGGTGGAGGGTTAGAAGTCAGAATGAGGCATATGGCATCCTGAATTTTGGGCAATGAGATCTGACAGGTTAACAGAACATTTGGCAGAGGTGGGGGACGGCTGGGTGGGGTGTGATGGGGTGCACAGGGAGAAAAGGGTAGAGGAGGTGTGTGCAGGTTTTAGTATTTGTGTGTGTGTTTTGAGTGAGAGGGGTAGTTGGGGAAGGTTGCTAAACACTTCCATCTGTTCGTATCCCGAGGCTCTGCAAGGACGGTTAGCTACAGTCTTATGCAGATGAGGTGTTGCTGTGCCGACTCTTTCCCCCTACAGAGGATATATTATTTAAATATATTTGAATAAAATGAATGGCCTGATGGGGAAACAAGGAGCAACAGGGTCAAGCTGTTTCATAGGGCCCGGTTGCTTTTTACCATCCGATGATCACAGCTCCTTCAGGATGTGTGAGTGCCGTAACTATGTCCTCATTAGGCTCTGCCTTCCTCTGGGCCCTAACGGCATCCCAAGAGAGGGATCTGCCTAACAGGGGTACTCTATGCACGCTGACATGCATTATTTGAGCTATGAGGATATGGTGAGATGCTAAGCACTGCTGTTAATATCATTGTGTTCAGTATACTCCAATTTTTGTTTTGTTTTGTTTTGTTCTGGCGATTTCACAATATAATGGGCAGGTTGCTTCAAGAAAGGAAATTTGAATCTGGTTAATGTACAGTATATAAAGGCTGAACAGTTATAAAGGTATAACAAGTGATGAAACTATTTACATTTATTATACTAGAAAACCTCAAGGCCTGCAGAGAATTCAAAGAATTAAATACTTAATTAAGTCTTTCAAAGCATTTTCTGCATGTCTATAAACATTCAATCCAACCTACACTATGGAGCTCTTTAACTGAAAAGGGGGTTCTCAGGCATAATTGAGTAATGTCCCTCCATCACCCACGTCCATGTTCTTAGATAGTCATGTTGTGCGTGCTCCTCTCTACATGATCGCATATTCAAATGAGGATAAGGAGCTTTTGATGGAATGAGGGGGAGAAAAAATAACGGCTGAAGAAGTGGAGGAAGGAAAGCAAAGCCCAGACTGATTCGAATCTGGTAAACTGTCAGAGAGAGGGATTACCCTACCAAATCCCTGGCGAAAATAGAGGCCCAAGTTATTTACTAGCCTTACAACCAGCTGCAAACCATCTGTACTTAATTGTAAGACACAAACTTTATGAAGATCAACTGGGGATTTGACCACAAAGCTTCTTACGCCACTGAATTGGTGTCCCAGCTTCGAGGGAGAGTATGGGAGGGTGCTCGAGACATGTCACATGTGCTGTGGAGGACATGGACGCCATGGCTACAAGATTCTCTCTAGGCCAGATACTGTTGAATACATAGAGAAACTTTGTGTATTAGATTAAACAGTGGAGTGGAGCGGGGAATTAGGATGTTTCTCGCAAAGCATATATGTGCACTGGTGTGTGCGCAAAAACCCAAGAACCCAGACAGACCAGTACTAACACACACAGAAATAGTGTACACAACTGATCATGACTGACATCAAAACATTTAATTGGCTCAGGCTTAAATGGCTTTTAGTACCAGCCCGGTCATTAGGTTGCAATTAGCCATATAAGTGGCCTAGTGTAACCTACGCTTAACCATGAAAATAAGTATAAGGCAGACAATATCTACACTGCTCCCAACATATAGACCACAACAAGACCAGTGACAAAATATGAATGTAGCATTGTTCAATGTAGGTCGTTGTGCATTATGTTGTTCTTGGCAGCCATCTGAAGACAGGAGATAAGAGGTCCTGTCCAAGCCACTGAATGGCAGGTAGCCAGCGTAATCCTATTTAACAAGATCTGGGCTGAATTGGGGGTGGGGTGTGTTGGTGGGGTCACACGAGGAGTCCGTTGGGGTCAGGCTGTGGCTTTGTTGGGTGGTGTGGTCCTAAGCATTGTGTAATTTAAAAAAATAATGCACACAACTCTCTGCCTATGTCCATTCCTAATTGGAAATATAAAGGCATGTCTAGTGCCCCTAAATTCAATTTCATTTAATTTAAAGATTTAAGCATGGTAAAGTGCATTTACATGTGAAAAGGTGTTAGATGTATTCTGCCATTCCATCTACTAAACAATAATAAATCAGCAAAATAACAAATCAGCAGGGTGGCAAGACTAAATCTACCTCACTCCTCACTCACCAGGAAACTCAAGAATATTGTGGAATCCAAGCTGCTGGCCGCTTTATTCATTTATTTACCGCCACAGTGCTAATTCCTCCCATCTCCATATGTTTAGGGCTGCAGAAGGAGGAGGTAGTGCATGTGGGCTAGTGCGTCTATGAGCAGGAGTAGAGGGGGTGTCAGGGATTAGGCTGTCCGGTCTGGACATACGCCTTGTGTAATCACGCTAGAAGGGCTGGTCATTGTTCATCTCTATCCAGCATGGCTCTATGGGCCGCAGGATACCCTGTCGTGACCTCAACACACACACACAAACATGAAAAACAACTTTGCGCCCACCTACACACTGAATCTAATTACAGCTGCTGCTGTGAGCACCAGCCAGTCAGTAGCCTAAAATACAGAGCAGACCAAGAACAGGTCAATTACAATATTGTAAATTACATGCCAATCGCTCTTTCATGTTAGTTACTGAAAATGCAACTTCTAAGAAAAAATTGTATTCATACAGCAACTTAAAAAAAATCAAGTTCACAAAGTGCTTAAATCAGAATTAATAACAGGGATGAGAAGTTAATGGCAACGATATAATTATTATCATCTGCATTGCAGATGTTTATCGCTACACAGTCACAAGTAAACAATAGGACACTCAAACTAAGTAAGGAGGATAACGTAGTACTGTCCTCCATATGGTCACATCATAACTTGTAATAAACCTCCACCCTCCTGCTCGCCCAACCCTCTATATTCTTGCACCTCTCTTCATTAGTAGGTATAATCCCTGATGGCCCATCTGCCAGACGCCAGAGCAACAAAACACTCGCAGAGCAAACAAGAAGGAAGCCGGCCATTATGGGGCCTGTTTGAATGGGCTGACTGATTATTTACGTAGACAGTGTGTTTGCTTAGGCCCTACACAGACACACAATACGTCAACTATAGCACTGTTTCTTTCACATATAGGCACTATCTGAGCCCAGCACAATGAGACTGATGCACCTGCCTCTGGAGAGGATAAGTGTATGTGTCTGTGTGCAGATGGTGGGTTTATATAGATGGTTGCTCTCATGCCCAGATCAACACAAAAGCTTGATATTGCAAAAAGAAATTAAACAGCACCTTAAGGCTTTAAAGTTCCCACTAGATTATATAATTTTCATTACAACACATTTTATATATTTCTGGCACAATAAAATGAATCACAGCAGTTTCAATCGATCCAAACTTTTCCCCAAACACAAACACAAACCAAACTGACAAAAGCCTCATCATCGCTGTGTCCTATTACCATGCAATGTCTAAAGGGCTCCGCTACGTTAATAATGTATCACTCCACTAAATGTTCTCTTTTCGAGCTGAGAAAGCGTCTTGGTCGAGAATGGTTAGGGAAAGAACTATGCTACGTCTATTAGGTCAGCTGGGCTTTTCATTGTGAACTGAGAACCAGCACTGTTCTACCAACACAGAGTGGCTGACACAAAATGGCTGTCTTGGACTGAAAGAGGCATTAAGCCATAGCAGCAGCAGCAGCAGCAGCAGCAGCAGTAGCAGCAAATCTTTTACTAGTCTCTTTCTCTTTCTCCTTCTCTCTCTCTCTCTCTCTCTTGCCTCACTCTTGTTGAGAAAAGATTAACAAATCACCAGCAAAACCACCACTTGCACCAAGACCTTTGGGGGTTGCAGTGTGACCCCCCCCCGCCCCCCCAAAGGGTGGCAAACCAGGATTACAGCGTGGAAATGTAATCCTAGTTTGGGGGTCTGAACGGAATCAGACCACAAATTAAATCCAGGGAGGGTTTATCCACAATGTCAATTAGAACATATGTTGAGACAAGTTAATTGACATATGACACACATAGTGGATGTTTGCCGCTGATGCATGCAGAACACAACACGCAGCATTTGTTTCATTCATATTACATTAAGACTCTTTATTATCAGTGTTTTTTCCAGCTCATTTAATAATTCTTATCTTCTTTGTAACATTTAAAAATATTTTTTGCAAGTGTCAAAGGCAGTTTCATCTCATAATGTTTTCAGCACTGACCCACAGCAGACGTTCACACTAAATTTGAGTTGAGGACATGTATGTATGTATGTGTGTCTCGTCCCTGTGCTCACATAGCCAAGTAAGGTTACATGACGTGGTCTCCATTTTTTCCAGCTTGTGTGCATGTGTGCAGGCACAGCAGCTTGTCAGACACACCTGGAACGCACAAAGATGAGCACACTACCAGGACTTTAACCCCACACCTCTCCGGCACTCAGAGCACACGAGCGACAGCTTAAAGAAAAACAAAAAAAACAAAAAAAAAAATCAAGCTGAAGTGAAAGAAGGAAGGAACTGGCTAATGTACAGTGAGTTTAATAGCTGCTGAGAGAGAGGAGCTTATCTCTCCACCACAGCTAATATGAGCTCCTCAATTAGATGAAAGGCTCTCTCTCCCTTTCTCTAATTTTTCGTTCAATTTCTCCAGGCAATTTATTTAGGGTGGGGGGAAAAAAGGAAGGGAGCTGAAGCAAACCGCATTGGCCAAACACATGACGAGTCATAGCCCGCTCCAGCCAATCAGGTGGAGCCGACAGCGTAAACTCAGGCCCTCGGCAACAACATGACTATTTACTCTATGCAAGAGAAGAATCTATTTGGGGTTCATCACTGCTTATCCAAAAACACACACATGCACTAAAACATTCAAGACAATTGTCTTTACACATTTAATATAATAGATTTTTTTTTGTGTTAATTTCTTTTTTTGTTTTTTTTTTTTTTTTGCACTCTTCACAATAAATTTGGGACTATGCAATGTAAAAATCTAAAGCTGTAATGCTCATGTTATCGATGGCTATAGACAGAGTGGTAGCACCTAACATGCTAATTGGACATGTTTCTTTCGCTTTCTAAACAGAGGGAGATATTTTTAAACAGTTCATTCTGTTTTCTGTATTATGGAATAAATCGGATTATGCAAAGGACCCATCGTGCTCATTTATCAGTTTAATTTCTTTGTCCTCTGTCTTTGAATTATTTTTACACAAACTCCTTCTGTATTATATCTCTCTCTATAGCTGGCAAGTGGAACTAAAGGATTATGGAAGCATTTCTAAAAGAAAAAATAGCTTTCCTCACCTTTGTCAAAATTTGATGCAGTTGGTTGGTTAGTTCTATTATTTGTTTTCACAACTGGGAGTTTGTGTGCAGATTGAAATCCTTTCAAGCCCTTCAACTTAAACATGAAAATACAAAAAAAGCTAATACAACTGAATTATTTAAAATCTTACAGTTAAATAACAACAAAATGTTTTAGTTATATCACAATAAATGGTTTTACTAGATATATATATATCTGCTGGTTTTTAAAGTAAATCACATTTACTGAAAAATGTATGATTATTTTGTTAGTTCTAAAAAAATGTAAATAAGATTAAATCCAATTTTTTTACATTTTAAAACCACACAGATGTAGAAATTTCATTCTTTCAGTGAAAATGCAAGAATTACCTCCTTTCAAATTATGCAAGAAAGAAAAATAATAAAAAAAAAAATCTGGTTGAAATCATTAGCCCTCTTATTTTAAAAAAGTGTGTTAAATCTGTGTGTTTCTAATCTAATGGCTTTTTGTTTTACCATGACTTAATGTATAAAATGGAAATAATAATAATTTGTTCACAAAAATAATAAAAGGGGTTAAAAAAAAGGGTAGAGAAACATAAAAAAAAAGATCACCTTGGATAGCACATGAAATCTTCCCACTTCCTGCAGACCAAACTGATTCTTAATCATCCTTTCTCACCATCTGCTCCTCTATCAGAGTCAAGGTTACACATTGCAGCTTGAAAAAATACTGCTGCAGGAGTGCAGCGATACATGACAGCGCACCTGGGCAAAAATGGGTGAGGTGGAGGAGGAGTAGGAAAGGGGGGAGTTACAAATCCCAGAATACACTCTGCATGCAACATGCATTACAGCACTTGGGGATATCACTTCCCTTGCTGCCTGAGATGTCCATCTATCAAGGTGATTTCCCGTGGCGGCCGGTCTTGGAAATACCTTTCCACAGGTCACCTTTACACTGGCACCAGCTCCCAAATGAATTAATTCTCTTTATTATTCATAGTTTTGATTAGCACGGTGTAGCAGGGGAGGGAGGTTTTATCTTCAAACTGACTTGGGGAATAGTTAAAGTTGGTACTTCTCTCCTTACTTCTTTGTTTCTGAGTCTGATGATAAATCTACATCTAGAATGCCCTGCAACACTCTTTACTTTTGAAGGTTGGAGGGAAATCAAACTGATTTACCTGATTTATTACAACTTTACAGGGAGTTTCTCAAAATAAAATTTTAAAATGCTGAATAATATGTTAATAGCATAGGCCACATTTTAGGCCTGCTGAGCTTACAGGTTTGAGCAGCCATAAATTGTTGAAATGTTAAAATGTGTTTGTCATTGTAAGGAGACAGTTGAAACTATCACACATTAGTCGGGCTCATGTGGTGATGCCGAATGACATTTAATTTCTTGCCTGTCCCTTATTATAATAATCACAAGGAAGATGTAAAACTGAGGGCCTTTACATTATGATTCTGTACTAAGGCTCAAGTCATGATTTTCTTTCTTTCGTTCGCTCACTTCCTTGCTGTAAAATGCAGAGCAGACAGGGACAGAAAAAGATAGATAGAGAGAGAGGGATAGAGGGAAGGAGGGAGGCTGTGAGTGGCATGCATGGACAGCCCCTCTGTCTCTCAAAGACACTGCAGCAGCTGCATGCACGCGATAAGAGTAACCATTCACAGCTAGCCCCCCCTTTTCCTCCTCCTACACACCAAGACACACACTAATATGCTCCCCTCCTCTTCCCCCTCCACCACACACACACACACACGCACTGACATTCATTTGCACATCAACCTCTCTGCAGGTCCTTCCACAGATGCAGCGATTTCAAGCTGCCTTTGACGCAAGTCAAAGGTCTTCCCTGCAAATCATTTAGTGTTTTTTTTTTTCTCTAAATTTTCTCTGACTTTAAAGTACAGCAAGGTTAAACATGGATGAGATGGAGAGGCGATGGGAAAAGAGGGGAATCGCCTTTCTTTTTTTATCGCTGACAGAAAGTAATCACGTAGCGCTCAGCAGGCAGCGACGCAAGGCTTGCTACAGCACTGCGAGTGACGCTCATCTAGCTTTCCACCACATCAACTGCTGAGTCTGACTTCACATTTCTTTATCCGGCACTCTCTGGTAATCTTGCAGACCACTGAGGATTGGTTAAATGCCCCAAAGTCTGCACCAAAACTGCAAGTTTCATTGTGTTCAAAGAATATTTAGGCTTGAATGTATCATCCATGTCATGTTGCCTTCTTTTACTAGACAGGAAGAGCAACTGTGTGTATAAATATGCCTTCAAACACACACCTGCCCAGCCTCTCAGCAGAAAAACAGAAATACATGCATCTCCTTTATCATAAAAACATATACATAACAACTCCTGCAAAATGATCTTTTTCTTTTCTCAATATGTAACATGGCTTAAGGTTATAGATGCTTGATAGTGACATGCATGCCAATCACTGTGATCCATTGATAACATCCAGCCTCAAATCTATACAGTCCACAGAATGTCTAAATGCCAATTAATTGGTGGCTCCTTCCGTGATTAGCTCATGTTGCACTTATAGCTAATCTGTATCTTGGCAGGTAGCCATGCATGACCTGGCTTCTATCCAGGTCTGGGAGCTGCGAAAGCAGCAGCCATGAGATAGCCCTGCACAGTGCTGAGCAGCCTGGAGAAGATGTGCCAAAACTGCAGTGGCACAAAGGAGACCTCACTGTTTATCAAAGATTAAGCGGTGTTTAGTGCCCCCCTCACCCAAAACCCTCCTCCTCTTGCCTGTGCTTAAATATACACATGCACACATACACTGGCACATACACTTTCAGCTCACACCCTAATTGTTCCCAGCCCCGAGAGTTTAATAAAGAACAAATTGCGGTTATTGGTGAGCAAACAGCACAGTACGGAGGTGGGAGTGTGATCATTGCAGCAGCAGCAGCTAAGTAAAGAGAGAGAAAGGGCATCACCCAATTTAATTAATATCTCTGTCAATCTTAGGCCGAGGCTGGAGGAGACTGTGTGGAGAGAGATGTAGTAAGAGCACATGGTATAATCTGATGCTGAGGTTTTACACTACTGGGCACATTTGACATATTTTTACATAATGATTCTTATATCACTATTTCCAACATAACTTCTTTTTGTGAACATTTTTTGTCACCATCTACAGTCATTACATGGGTCTATCTAGCTATCGATCTATCTGTTTATCCATCTATTTAGTCATGGAGCTCAGTGTTCTCCTGCTTTTCTTTTAGCCTTATAGCTTATCACACTGCGTGCATGCTGCCCAGCCCAAGTGTATCTACCCGTCATGTTCCCATAATTCTTTGTGTCAGCTGCAGCCAGATTCATGCACACAGGTATTGATTTTTTCCCAGTTTTTATTTTTTTTTTCTTTTCTTCAGCACAACCCTTTATTTATCTTGCTAAGCCCCTGCCACAGGGTGTGAGAGAGAACCAGCTTGCAGCTTGTGAGAGGACACAGTGAATTCAACATGAGACGCTTACCACATAACCTGGATTTATTTTCATTTATCTGTTATTTATCTGCCAGCACTGCCCTGCTGCAGAGTATAATCCTGCTGTGTGGGATGCATGTGTAGATATGTACGCGCGTGTGTGTGTGTGTGTGTGTGTGTGTGTGTGTGTGTTTGTTTGAGATGTCCGTCCATCCATCCATACAAACACTCCATTCTCCACAGGCCACCTGACCCATTTTTCTGTGTGAATAACAATACTCCAGCCAATCATGGGCAGACTGAATAACGAATGCTGGAAAAAGACTCTACATCCAGCCTGTCACACGTCAGAGTCCCAACCCTGCCTGTCGACAGAGAGAGAGAGGCAGGGATGAAAAGGGAAAAAAAATGAGTTAGTTATCCTCTCTCCTCTCGCTCTTCCCCCTCCTTCCTTCTCCTCCTTCTACAATTCGACCACACAGGGACCGCTAAAACCATTACCCACCCGCCCCAGCCCCCAGCTCAAGGTTGTGCTGCGCCAATGGCTGCGCATCCTACAGATTGTTCTGACAAAAAGGGCAAAACCGACAGCAAGCAAACTGCTTGGTTGCTATGAACAAAAGATGTCCCTGATTATATACTACCTGTAGGCTACAACACACAGCTTATGGCTGAAGATTGCCTCCCTTTCCATTCTTTAGATGGATGTTTACAGCAGCAACATTGACACAGGCATGTCACAATCCCTCTAAAAATACACTTCCAACTTTGATGCAGGAAGGGAAATAATTTAAGTGTATAACATTCTTGTTATTTTCATTTATGCAGCTATTATGCGGCTACATGAGTTATATGAGTGTGCCTAGAGTAGTGACGATGAGCTGAAAATGCAGAAGTCATCTTGGTTTAGCTTGCATCAACTGTGCAGGCCAAAGCTCAGATATTTGCATGGCTCCATACCAAGCTTTGTAGCAGCCTTGGAATGGAAGAGAAACAGTGGGTACTGTGGAAACACATGATAACATCCAATAGTCTTTTGATATTAGCTCTTGATATTTACTTCAAAAGCCCATTATACGCAGCCAAATAAACTGACATAATGCGACTCTTCTTACTCTTGGCAGTGCCATGCAAAAATAACTCCAACACACATGGCAAATGTAAACAAGCATAAAAGAACCTGTGGAACAACTTGGCCAGAACGAAAGTAGTAATCCATTGTATCCTGAAACGACTATCTCCTAATTTTACCAAAACCAACAGCACTGAATTACTATTATTACGAGAATAAGATCGTTTGCATTGTAGAACAAATCTGTAGATGTTTAAAATATGTTTACTGATGTACTAGTTCACATATGTGTGAATGAGACAGGGATAGTAACAGAGTGAAAAGAAGACTGAGTAAAGGAGGGGCAAAATAAAACAGAGGAGAGGTGAGGGAGGGCTAGGCAGAGCAAAGAGAATTTGTGGTGTGATGGCCGACGGCCCTTGTGCTTAGCTCGTGTGCTGAATGAAAAGAAGTCCCGTGAGTGTGTATACGTGTGTGTGTGTGTGTCTGCAGTAGTGCTGGGGGGTCGGCCCCCTCTCGGCCTTACTCGTGCTGAATGCAGAGCAGGCAGCATCAGGCCACGGCAAATGACTACAAGGCTTCCTCAGTGACTGCAGCACTGGCTGCACCTGGGGAATGGCCTTGCACAGCAAAACAACCGCAGCCATACACAGTCCATCCTGACAGCAACCCTACAGGTCCAGCAGGTATGGTCCAAAATCAAAGTGTAAGGTTTCAGGCTTTGTTTCGGGTTTGTTTAATGATGGTTATGGTGATTGTAAGTGCTATAGTACAGTAGTAGTACAATAGTAGTTGTATCGGTGACTCTTCTGTATTTTTTCGTAGGTCTGGGTGTGAGTGTGAGTGGTTGTTTGTCTCGTTCTGTCTGTTTGTGTTGGTCCTGTGATAGATCTGTCCAGGGTGTACCCCGCCCTTGCCCAATGTGAGCTGGGTTGGCTCCAGCATTTCTTGCAAGCTGGAAACGGATACAGTAAGCAGTAGAATATTATCACTTCAATGAACGGAAGTTGCCAGTACAACTATTGTCACTACCGCCACTGAAAAATCTATTGGGCAGGTTTGAAAAATAAATGTGTCAGTAGTGTTTTGTGGACATTATTTCTAAACTTATTTTTCTATACACAATTCTGTGCAAGTTTATCTTCCGTATGATTAATGCACTAAAAGTCAATCCCTAGAAAACAAACATAGGAACTCTCATCAAAGATAATTTCCTGGAGGTTGTTTCTCTCTTTAACAGGCCAAAAACCTAATTTAACTCATGAAATCAGCAGCCTGTTTCCCCTTAGATGACAGTAAACCTGTCACAATCAGACATTCTGATTGACTCCATTTCTAAACAATAAATGAAATTCTCTTAGTCTGAACAGTATGCTGCCTGATTACTTCCTCTAGTTTCTTTGATGCTCACAAAGATGTTTACAAGGAAATTACAGATGTACTCAAAGCATTTGGCAGTTCTGAATTTTATTTTCATATAACAAATATCTAGTAATTTAATTTATTCTATCGTCTAACAATTGGTTTTCCTGCGCTAAAATGGTGACCAAGAGGTCAGCCCAATCCTTAACTCCACACATGATTTGGTTTCTGCACAGAATACAACAACAAACAGTATCCATCTTCATTAACAGGTCATTTAGTTTAGCAATGTGTTTTTAATTGAGTATGAATGAGAAAAATGTATCATGCTCAGTGAAATAATTGAAATAGTTTCCAAAGCGAACCAACAGTTCAGAGTGGGTCTTGATAAATGCAAAGGAAAAGACATTTGAAACATTAACACATTAAAGAGTCTGGGTTTAAGAGTTAATAAGATTAAATGGATATTTTCTGCAGGGCTTCTGTTAAGAACGGAGTCCACCATAAAACCACAGCATCAGACAGTTATACTAACCTGTTATTTTTATTGGAAGTCCTGAGTAAATGCATTTTTCATCATTATTTCCCATTCTATTCTAATGGACACCAGCACTCTTTAAATGGTGCTTTGTTAGTCTACCCTCCAACAGCTCAAAAGAGTCTACGTCCAGTGAGACTTACTGAGGCCCTGTCTAACAGACACTCTGCAACATGCTACTTTCAAAACTGAAAAGCCACTTCAATTATTCATTTTTAAGACAGAAAAGCTATATTTTACCAAGTTTCTTTCTTTTTTTTTTTTTTTGTTTAAGCCGAAGTGTTGATATTATTTTTGCTTATTAAAAATTAAAATTTTATAGCTCGGGCATTGAGATGAAAGGTTGAGCAATCTTGCATTGAGCTGTCAGTTAGGAGTGCCTATAGACTTGTAGACAGGGGTACACACACACACACACGGACACAAAGTGCACTTAGAATGTGTGTACAAGAGGATGAGGGGAATGGACGGTGCGTCAGGACGATGCGAGCACTGAGACGTGAATAAAGACCATTTGCTCGTGGATTCATAGGCTTCCGTCATCCATTATTTAGCATGGAGAAGAGCAGTAGATTGGTGGCTGGATGATTTTTCTGACAGCATTTACATGGCTGACGGCTACAGATGTGATGATTTTATGGCTCAGGATAAACACTTTGCTTGGATAGTGAAGACATTTTTTTGTTTTTTTTGTTTTTTTTGTTTCAACCTGTACAAAAGCTGCAAATTGTTAATAGTTCAGCATTTTTTAACACTCACTGTCCTCCAAACTTCACTCCAAAACAGCTGAACAATTTGGTGATGAGTTCAAAAAGTCCACACTCCATCAGCAACATAATCCTTGTATGTCCCCATATACTAAGCTTCGGGCAAACCTATTTGTGGACAATTAAGAGATTGCTATAGATTTCAACATGGCTGATTTCACCTCAGTGGACAAATGTGAAACGTCAACAAAAAAAAAAAAAAAAAAGCAGTCACTGGCCAGCATTTGCCCTCCATCCAAAAGCAAAATGACATTAACTCTTGTCTATTGAGTTTGCTAAATGCCCCACATAAAGTGAATTTGCCCCCTAGGGCTGGGAAACAATCACGCAGGCGAGCGTTCCATTTAAGTGATCTGAATGATCGGAGTACTGCAGTGCTTCCTATCAGCCAGAGAAATGGGTCAATACACTGAGACTAAGTGACACGGCTGGCAGTCTGCGCTCTCATGGAAGACCAGGCAGAGCAAGAGGAGCGGGACCTCACTGTCATTGGGTCAGACAGAAGTAAATACACACATGCACGCACGCGCACACACACGGACACAAAATGAGCGGACCCAGCTAGCTGGTACAAGGTAGGACTTTTTGAGTTCCTGTCAGTTAACTCGGCCCACACATGCATGCACACACACACCTCTGGTATCACAACAACTTTCACATAACTATTAACACATGAATTTGTCATTTAGAGCTGATCAACTTCAACAAAGGCAATACTGCTGGCATTAACTAACATTCAATTTCATACCACAACTCATACTTCATACTAAAACTTGTATTTCACATCAATAGTACTGTGTGTAGGCTGCAGTTATTCTCAAAATTAAGCTGAAGATGGAGCTGCACTACATCTCTCTTTATGCGACTGCTTGCTGCATTTAGACTTTGTTACACCAACTTTTCACTAATTACATTGTGAACAAGGCAACAAACGTGATGTCACACTGACCATTTGGCTGAAGTTCTTAATGACAAGTAGACCAGTACCTATATGTTCTGTAGATATCTACATTTAAATCTTTCTCTGGTCTGTGAATATTATCATTACCTTTTATAACACTGTAACAACAGTGAAGCTCACGAAAAAGAACAAGAACAAATCAGCAAGATCATCATTAGCATCAAAATATTGATGCCAAATATCAAACTACTATCCCCATACTATCATTGTTAAGTTCTTACTATGGTTTAGAAATAAGCCATGACTTACTTTCAGCGTTGATTGACATTGTGTCTTTCTCCCAGGACACAACAGTGATGTAGGCCTCCACTGAGGCGGGGATAATGCACTTGAAGACCGCCACATTGCCTCTCATGGCTTTCTGGTCCTCCACTCGAACAGTGTAGGGCTCTCGTAGGACTGGGAGGAAGGCATAGAGATGTGTGTTATATGTGGCACTAGATAGGAAGCTGTTGATACTGAGTTAAGAAAATCTGCTACTCGTTATGGACCATGACTGTTGCATGAAGGAATTCATGAGCAGAGAAACTGACCAGCCTTAATGTGGACATCTTGGCTCCTGATTCTCCCTGAGAGATTCTCCGCTGTGCAATAGTAGGTGTTGTCATGGATAAGTTTGCTGAAGCTGGAAGGGGGGATGTGGAAGATCTGAAGGGTGCCATTGGGGTGCACATGGCGGATCCCTGGCACATCATAGATCTCCTCGCCTGTGGCCAGGTACCAGCGCAGTGAGACAGGGGGCACGCCTGCGGCGGGACAGGGCACCGATGTCCCTGTGGTGCTGGCAAACACTACCTCTTGCACAGATGCATTGACAAAATATAAGCTGGAACGTAGATCTTCACAGAAAACTGCCAGGAGAGAAATGAGATTGGAAATATAACTGTTAGAAAGGCAATTACATTATTTGAACAGGCAAACTGCTGCAGCCTCTATTAAACCCCACCACAACACACAGGAACAGTAATATTTGACAGAACCACACAATCCTGCATCTGTGTTTTGTGTCTGTGCTCACTGCAGTGGAGGACAGCTGCAGGAGTGGATCTTGTTGTCCGTGTAGAGACATTGCAGCAAAACTCTGGGAGATCAGCAGTGGTTGTGAAATAACAGCCAGCACCAGACCAACCGTGCCTACAAAACACGTAGCCACACACTAACTGAGCAGCTCTGAAGGGAGCAGAGCTCTCAGAAATCCAATGAGCTGTTGATGACAGTGTCTTCAGGGCTAATTCTCCAATTATAGAGGCATTTCTTGGAAAAGTAAACATATGGAAGAGACACTTAAGTAATGGCCCCAAGCGCAAAGAGTTTGTGTGTGACATCAAATTATAGGTGGAAGGATGATGAAGATTGTATCGCTGCTTTAAACCTTCTGTTATTAAATTCTTCCTCTGACACAGCCCAACAAGCAAATGTCCTCATGATGAAATAACTTATATCTGTGCTTAAAATCTACACTAAAAGCTTCCATTGCCTGCAAAATGTTTCACATAACCTAGAGACAGAGAAATCTGTCATTACAGTATCAATTATACTGCTGCAAACACTTGAGAATCTGTTTCTGTAATTACAATTTGGATATTGGAACAAAAAAAAAAAACGAAAAACAAAAACACTCTAACACTCTCTACAATCGATTTGTTATGTCTGTGGGAGGATGTGTTTCAATGTCATCTCAACAAATGAAGCAAGTCAGTGTAATGTGATGCACTTTCACTGTAGTCAGTTACTGGGCTAGATTAAAACTGACAATTCTTAGCTGTAATGGACAACCTACATGGTCGGCATGAAGCCAGCATATGTGTTATGGCTGGATCCCAAGCAAGAGTGAATGAGTGGTTAATACATCAACTGTCTCTTGCACATTTCACAGATTTAAGTTGCTGGAGAAAATAAATCGTCATAATGTGAGGCGTTGGTTTGTGGCGCATTTCCACAGATCTGTCCTTCGAGTAGAACCTTCAGAATAAACAAACCCATGACACCAAACTTTGAGTTAAATTATGAACAAAGGCCTCGTTTAAGTCAAAACTAAATGGCGCTGCTGTGCATGCACAGGTGAATAAAAGCTGAAGGAGGTAACTTTTACAGTTTTTATCTCCATAGCTTAGCAGAGCAGAAACTTGACCCTGAGAGCTCTCTTCTACACTTAAAGAGCGCACACAAATGGACAAAAATGCCAAAGATGAGGGAAACATCTTCACCTGTTTGGGCATGTGTATGTGCTCTGGAACCCAAGTGAATACAGATATACTGCAGGTTTCACATAAACAAACCAAAAAAAAAAAGAAAAACACAAAACACATGGACATTTGCCAGTAGCTTTTGTGGTTTGTGCTAGAGGTCACTAGCAGACTTGGACCATGATGTAATAAAGTGGAAATAGAGTGTATATATAGCTGCAATTTAATCATAATCCTATGATGTTTCTCCATTTGCTTGCATTTTCTTGAGGGTCAGTACAGTGACCTTTTTGGGCCACCATACTAACCGGCCCCATAGAATGAAGCAATTGGAGGAACAGCAATTTTAAAGAAGATTTTTGTGGAAATACAAAAAATTTTGTTGAGCTGGCCCTCAGTGTTTGTGTTGTGTGTGTACTGAATGAACAAAGTGGTGAGTGTTAAAATCTTAAATTTGAGAAGTAAACATTTGTTCAATTTAACTCAGTCACATTTGCAGGGGAAACTTAACAAAAACACAAATGTATAAATGATAATAACACAGAAATAGACAGTGACATGCGTGACAAAGATGCGCACTGTGGGCCTGTTTAGCTAAGTTGTGCATGCTGTATCTCTACAGTATGTGCTCTCTATTTAAGTGGGCTTCCCCCTCCTGTCGCCAGCCTGCCTGCCTGCCTGTGCGACAGCTGCCAATCCCCCCTCCCGGGAGACCAAACATTTTAGCGCTCCATAAATTCCTAATGAGCATGCTCAAATCGCCGGCCACTTCCACCCACTGGTCGTTCAACCTGTTGGGACAAACAAACATAGTGGTGTACACATGTTTCTGCACATTACTGGCGGCAGTCACTTCACACATGCAGCACTCAGAGGGCCAGGCCTGGAGGTGTTGAAAAAGCGAATGGTTGTAGTTGTCAACAGCGACAAGACTGTCATTTCTTATCCCAGAGCTGGGAAGAGGAGGCAGAGGAGCCATGACACAGTTCACTGCTGGGCCTGAAACCTGATCATTAATTAACTACAGACTGTTAAGGAGAGGAGGCAAACACTAGGGTGTCACATTACCAGTGTAAGGAGGAACCTGTGCACAGCGAAGACACCCAAAAACTAGATAAAGAAGAACAAGAATTTTCCTCAGGTTTGAGCGCTCAAGGTTATTTCATGTGCGGCATGTGTCAGAGAGAGCACGAAACTGGCGTTGCTGTTGATGTGTTCTGTCACGTCATGTTCATGCAGGGCCCGTGCATTAGCCTTGAGGCAAAAAGATACTGCTTTTCATACTGTGTATTATTGCATCAAAAAATAAAGCTGCACTTCTATGGAAGATATCCTAAAACCAAAATAAACTGTTCAGCGTTGCTCTTGAGCCATTATGATACACGGAAAACTTCTCTGGGGTTAATTTACAGCCATGTAATCACAATGACTAACAGCTTGTCAGTGCTTTTCTCACGTAGGAAAATCTGCCATCAAGATGGTCATAAAATCTCAGCATCTGTTATGACTGGCGGGGAGCTACTGTGACTGTGAATTATCAGTGGAGTAAATATTTCACCACAATTTAGTTAATTTGCCTCCTTAACAGAAATATTGGCTCTCATCATCTGAATGATTAATTCCCACATGCCAGAGTCACACAGACATTTCTGTTGTGACTCAGTGAAAGAGTCACATTGTCTGTACAGCACAGGCTTCTCCTCACTCTAACAAAATTCATTTTCATTTGATGCTGATGACATAGAATTTGTATGTAAAGCAAATAAATATGATATGCTATGAAATGATGATATATATATTTTCAAAACAATCTCCATGTTCTCTGGATAGTCCATGTATTTGATATCAATCTCACTGAAATGCAATTCGAAGATATAATACAGATGAAAATCTGACAGAGACTCCCGGTCATTTTGCAAGAACTTCAGAGACAAACAATTTCACAACTTCTTGTTTGCTGAAAACCTCAGACTTCAATATAAAATCAGGAGATGAAGTTAACTGTTGTATAACATCGTTCCAAATTGATTCTACACTCTGCAGCTGATCTGGTGAAAACTGATGACAAGTAATTTGTTTAAACATATGTTTAAACTCTCTAGATATCAGCGCTTTAGTTTAGATCGCGCCAAATCGTGCGTTCAGACTGTACAAACATTAAAAGGAAGTAAGAGTGTAATGATTGAGCCTGGTTATTAAGCAATTGTAGTACATAGTGTATGATGTATGATCCTCAGAAGTGTTAGAATGTTTGCAGCAAATTGTGCATACATCTGGTGATAACTGAATGTTTATTTTGCTGCCCAAAACTCTAGTACAGTGTTTTATAAAAGAAATTGGGAGCAATAATTTTATATAAAGAAGATGGCACATTTCACTCTAATCAGCCGTTGGGGACTCCGATGCAGGCGGTTAGACGGCTGCTGCAGCGGCTGACACTGTTTGAATGAGAACAAACATGGTCATGCAGCTGGTGGTATGAGTGCATGTGAAAGGCAACTGTGCCAAGATGAGAGGCTGCTTTAAAAATGCTTTTGTCTCAATCTCCTTTGCACCAACTCATAAAAAATTGACACCTCCACCACCTCCACCGCCACCACCTATTTCTGGGTGGCTGATTTGTTGAGATGAGGAAGCCTGATGGATACAAAACCCAACCAGATCCCAGAAGTTCACATAAATACAGTAGAAGTGCATTTATTTTTCAGCACAGAGCCCAGGAAAACAGTGAGGGTGGGGGTTGAGTGGGGAAGCAGGAAAGCTGAAAAAGCACTCAGACAGTGGCAAACAGACCACTATTAACAGAGATGTAACAAGAATGTAAAGTAAAGAGAGACGGATAGGAGAGGCCCCATGACAGAGGTCAAAGGTATGCTCGCTCTCGGTTTTATTTGTTCAGTTCTATTGCTTTCTTCAAATGTATACCTCTCTTTCTCTTGACCTCTTCACTCTCCTTTTCTCTCCCGTTTCACTCTGCTTCTGCTCTGCTTTGTCTGTTTGTATTCCTCTCTAGCCTTCATCTCTCCTTCATGCTTCTGTGATCCTGTCTCTCAAATTCAGACTTGCTCTACCTTTACACAGGGATACAGGTGCAGAAAAGAAAGAAAGAAAAAACAGAAAAGAGTATCACCCTGTACCCAGCTGTCTCACTAACTCTCCTTATCTGTATATTTCCTCCACAGGACCCTCCAAAAACTGAAAGCATTGGACCCTAAAATCAAAATGCTGTAAGAAATATGTAGAAAACAGCATTCAACACTCTGCTGTGTCCTGGTTTGAGAGTAAAAGGAGACTGTTAGCCCAAGGCATTCATTCAAAAACAAAACAAAACAAATAAATAAATAAAATCACCATATCACCAGGCTTGAAACGTTCATCCAATGATGCATCTCTATCAGGTTGATATAAAACATCTCAAGTGTTTATTCCCTCTGACAGTTATCTAATAAAGCACATATTACATAAACAGAATTTGTATTTTCAGTTGTAAAATAAGAGCCCAAGACAAATTGGTCCAATTTATCCAAATGCTTGCTTGCAAGCAGAGGAGACAGTATGTGGGTGGCTCTTGGCTGTCATCAAGTATTTGTGTGTAGCAGTGTTAAATAATAATCTCATTAACAGCTGTCATAAAATAGTAAGATGTAACACATGCATCGCAAAGATTTTCCAACTTCCCATTCTTGCAGAGGGACAAGGCACAAGTTTGAAGATACAGACCAGACTGAATCTTCAGATAAAATATTCATATGGACCATATCAATTGTTAGTCAGCCAGCCATCAGTCTGGTTGGCAGATAGAGGCTTCGGTCTGAAACACTTCTGTCCCCATCTCAGGGGACTTCAGTTTCTTCTTCTGTCTGGAGCTGCTTTTGGAAATGTTTCTAAATTTCACTTTTTGTAACAGCTTACTGAATAGACCTGAAAACTCCTTTTTTTCCTTTCTGTTATTTAAATTTTCCTCTGTGTCCAAACCCATAGTGCACACAGAGCCAGAAAGAAAAGGTCAGACTATAAAGATTTGTACAAACAGAATTATGAATACAAAAATGCTACAACTTGTATTATCCTATCTCAGTTTCTTTAAAGTGGCTTTGACATCACAATGATTATATTACGCTGACAGGGGACCGACCCACACACAAATGCTCTCACTAACTGATCGACATCAGTTCTCCATGAGCCAAAACCACAAAAAGGAAAAAGTGATATTCAATTATGAATCTCACTCATATATAATAGATGGACTCTATATTTCCTGTGTTTTCTGTCTTTGAATGGCTCGGAAGAAGGGCAGAAAGTGTGTGTGTGTGTGTGGGGGGGGGGGGGGGGGGGGGGGGCAGGACCCTTCTTTTTGCTGTGTGAAAGAATGCTCAGTACAATCCCACATGTCAGCACCTATTGGTGGCAGCACCCGTTGATGCCTCTAATCGTGGATTGCAGGTGACTCCTAATGCAGTCCTCCTATTGTGGACTCTGCATTTAGAGCTCAAGGGCAACAGACATGTTCCGGTCAAGGAGAGGGCACATGGGTGTGTCAGAGTGAAGTGGGGGGCTGAGTGTGAATGTCTGGCTGTCCACAAACACAGCGGCTTGGTCCACAGGCAAGACAGCAGCACAGAGGAGAGAACGCAGCCGGTGATGCTGGTTGGTCAGTATATTATGCGTAGGTTTGTTTCAACTGCCATAAAACTGGACATCCAGTCACTGGTTAGGCTGATAATCAGTTTCTATCTATAAGGTTGAATATACACCAGTTGCAATGATTCTCAAAGACATACCTTTTTACAAACCAATAAAACAACAATGGTTTTATGCTCCCTGAGATGTGTCTTTAGTCCCGTGAACCTCCACTCCGACAATGTCCATCAGTGGTTGCTTCCAAATCACCCAAGCAATTTATTTAAGTAAATGTCTGATCAATACAGGTCCCACTAACTACAGCATAAATAGGCCTGTGCATTAGCCTGTGCATTATCCCACTGATGTGTCAGGGGCTTTTTTCTCAGTCTGTGTTTACTTCAACCAAACACCATTAATCAACCTTAGCTGAATGTGCTTTTTGGGAGAGTGTGAGTGTGTGTGTGTGTGGGGGGGGGGCGGGGGGTGGCTCTCATGTTTTCTTGTCCAAATAAGAAAAATAATAATAAAAAAAAGCAATTGATGCTTTATTTTATTCCATTGACTGGTTAGTTTTCTGTACCAGCATCCTAATATTTAGCCTCTCTTCTGTGATATTAACACACTGAATTAATTGCTAAAACATGTCTTCCCTGCCCATAGCCATTAATGTATTTAAACATCAGAGGCCAATTGGCTTTCAGCCACATTTTGTGGCCCTCACCAGGTCAGAGATCTCTGTGGTGATTCAATGGGCACCAGGGCATCTAGACATTAGGACAGCTCCACTGGGGCAAACAAGCACTGAGCTACACTGACAGCTCATGGCAGACGATGCAGGTAATTAAAGCAGAGCTCTGCAGAGACCGCCTGGGGATGGGAGAGTGGGAGCTGGGGGAGGGATAGAGAGAGGTGGAGGACAGGATGGCCTCATGATGACAGTGAGTAAGCATCCAACCCCCCTCCCTCCCCCACCCACCCTAACCCCACCCTGCTGAAACCTCACCCCCATCCTCTCCTGTCCTTGGGGCTTACACAATAAATGGTAAAAAGAATTCCCGCTCGGGGCCAAGCTGCACAGATCGGAGAGCAGGGTCCCCTCACTCTCCCAAATCATCGGCTCCCAATTTGCCCTCATGAATAATGTTGAGCAGTGCCGCTATGTAAAACCAATGATACCCTGCTCTGATGTTAACTCTCTGGAGGGCGAGAGGCGACTCACTGTTGAGTGGGTTAGTTGATGCATGTGAATGCTCATTTACATGAGCACCAACAGGAGAGGAGGGAGTTCCCACCTACTGGGTGCTTTGAAGACCTTAATCACTGACATCACCAAGGTGGAAATGGACAAATTGTCTAAATTGACTGAGATAGGGACAGAGAGAGAGAGAGAGAGAGAGACAGAGAGGAAGGGAGACTGTAAGACAGAGAAAGTGGGATGAAATGGTGATGGCTAAAAGTGGAGTTGCTCTTTTGAGAAAGATGATGTGTAGGTGCTGTTTCTAAAGCTAATATACAAAAGCAGATCAAGAAAAAGAGGAGATAGAGGTAAACCCAAACATACAAGATATTCACAATGCTCCATTAACCTTCACAATCCAGCAGCTTCTAACACTGTTTCTTTTGAATATCAAAGTGCGAATCAGAGCTTGATATAGATGCCTGTTGCTTCAGAGCTTTACAGGTTAGCTCACATGCTGCTTGATGCCAAGCACATCCCATATAGTAGGTATCCATGATGCATTATAGTGAACGAGATTTTGAAATTACTCTAAACTGAAGTGAATGAGTAACTGTAGAAGAAGAGAGTAGAGAATAGTCTCACCAAGTATCTATGACTGTTTGTACACATGTGAATCTTAATGGAATAGACTGACATTGTGGGTAGCACCTTTACTCACTTGCATTCTTGCTGCAACTCAAATAAAGAGAATGATATTGCCTTAAAAATTGTACAATAAACATGAAGGTAGAGTCAACAGCAATTTGGCTTATTTAAGCACAACCACAAAACTTACCAGCACCTCAGAAGCTCACTTATTAATTGTGAAACAGACAAGATGTGTATTACTTGTGTTATGCGTGGGGCTGTTTCTCCTGGACACAGTGGACACAGAAAACAAACTTCCTGAACTCTTTCCGGATGCCTCATGGTGATAAGACCACATTTTGTGCGAATTACTACATGAGGTGTATCATGTTGTGCTTTGAGAAGTAAACTCCACTCTCCAAAAGAACTCGGTTAGCTGTGCCATTTGCAGTCTCCGTGCCACACCAGCCAGCAGCACCCGAGTTTGACTTAATATTTTAAAAGAAATTATGAGTTGTATCAATATATTTATTTGACTCTCAGACAAAAAGGGAAGACATTTGTTGATTTAAAATATCTAACTTGTGGTCACTTCTCCCATTAAAACAACCAGAAGTTCTATTCATGAGGCCTGCCGGATTAACTGTCTTGCCAATCAGTGTTGTGAAGTCTTTCCTGGTGGTGCAGAGATTTGGCGCTCTGGTCTTCATTCAACAAAGTGCTGGAATATATTTTCAGTGAGATGGTATTTGGTTAGAGCTGTTAGTTATTGACTTTCTTGTCTGAACCGTTCTATGGTACTTGACTATAATTTGCATCTAATGTATTGTAGCACTGTATACACTGTACATGCTTTTAAAGACGGGAAGAGTGGCAATATTTCTATTTCCATTTCAGTAAAATTCCACCCAACTCTGCTTGCTGTACTGTCAAGTGCAACTGTGACTGAGCTCACAGACGACAGAAAGACAGAGAGTGCGAGAGAGAGAGAGAGATGGTGAGAGAGAAAACAGAGAGTGAGGAGGTGTATCTCAGGTGAGTTCAGAGGAAGAACATTAAATCCAGCAGGGGAGGATGAACGGAGAGATTAGCTGAAGGAGGAAGGCTTACAGCCTGGAGATCATCTTCATACAGAATTGCACGACTATGCAGCACAGCATGGGAGCCTATAGCCAACATGAACTCATCATATCATATCTACCTGTATACACGGTGGACTTTTACTTTGTTTTTTCAATAGAGAAGACAAGTGACAGGAAAGTCTGTAAAGCATTTAACAACTGACCTGTTTTTTTAAAGACACACACAGATAAATATATAAACGATGACTAAGACGCTGACTTGAATGACAGAGCTTAGATGCAACGTGGGTAGTGAGTAGACCACAGGAAAAGAATAATGGGAATGGAAAATGTTTACTCAAGTTCAGGCGGCACTGATGCGTTCAGCACGTTGCGCGTTCGCTGTGACTTGTTTTCTGGCGAAAATAGTCCATTTACCACACAGTGAATATGTGTCTGCCACATGACCATTTTGCCACACAAACAATTTTAGACCATTTTCCTTGAATCAAAGAAAAGTGACCGATAGGTGTGTCTGAACTATTAGGCTTGCTGCATATGCAACCACCTACTACAATGTGTGTGGGATATCAACGCCCATATCTAAAACATGTTTCCTTTGGTTCCATTTGAGGTTATGATCCACTAGTCCATAATAAGATGTTATATGAGTTTATAAAGGGCAATTTGAATGAAACTGTGCTTTTCAAGAAAACTAAACCCTTTCTGAAGGATTGGAAGTATTGTAGAAAATGTATTTATTACTCTGCAGTATTCTACATTCAGTACCGAAATCTTAATCATGCAAGCATTAACAGAGAGGTACAAATTAAGTAGTACTTATTTTGTATGCACGAGTGCAGGTGTTGCCTTTAACAGTAGCATACATTACTGTGTCCATTAGGTGTACTCTTTTACTCATGGGCTTGTATGGATTTGTAAAATGTATTACTTATTTAGAATCAGGGCCAAAGCGATTACTCTGAAAATTCAAATAATTTGAGTACAAGAAATGATCAAGACAACATGCTCTGTTTGTGTTCACACAGATGGAGTTTTCCGATAGACAAGGTTTCTGAATTCAGGGGCATGATTTTAGATAAGACATTACTAAAGAAGAAGAGACAGAAACTGTTAAAGCTGTGGGACTATTTCAAAAAAACAAGAACATCCTGCAGTGGAGCCACTATAAAATGGACCTTATAAGCCCTAGACGTGTTCACTGAAGCAGTTAAGTAATCAAGTTCACAGAGCAGAGCCTACACAAGGTAATGCAACGTAATGCAACTTAAATATGATAATATGATGTGATTGCAAAGATGTATAAGAGTGAGACTGTGCTGTAATTGTAATGACTAACTAAGAACATGAGTTGATATCAATGGCTATTATGAAGATCCTTACTTAGCTCAAAGAACCAAAATTAAATACTGCTGTCTTTTATTATTTTTATTCATTTGTTTCAGACATAACTGAATTTAAACGCAATGAAAGTTTTAAAAGGGATTTTCTGAGAATAAAACTATTTTAGAGACATGCTTTTTTCTTAATTTTTACAATTGCTGTTTTAATAAAGAAAAGGAAATAACTCGATTACACGATGAAATAATCGATAGAATACTCAAGTGCAAAAATAATACACAGCTGAAGCCCAGTTAGAACATGTATATTATTACTATATCTATATTTTTACAACATTATTATGATGTTTAAAATCTAAAAATTAAAATGATTCAATGATTTAGGATAATAATGTAATATTTCACTGGTGTTAAAATGCATCAGCAAAATATGTTTCCACCTAATGACTTTACAAAATAAAGGAAAGATGGTTTTCTGTCTTTGACTCTTTTACAACCAGAACAAATTCTGGTTTCTTTGCTGTGTTGTTGCGTTATCTGGAGGTGGTAAAAGTGAAAGCCATTTGCAGGAGACAAACAAAGAGGCGGTTGACAACGGAGGGCAAATCAAAGTCCTGGGGTAAAATGAGATTGTGGGTCAGATGACTAGACATTGCTGCCTTTCCACTCACAGCCATCCTCAGCCTCAGAAAAATATCAGCCCCCTCTCCACCTCACCCCCAAACACTCTCCCTTCATCCCTGCCTCCAGTCCCTCAACAGCCCTCCATTTGCCTCAAAGCCACAAGTGTTTCATCTTCAGTAACGCCACCGCAGGAGAGAGTCCTCCCTTACTGCTACACAAACACAGCAAACTGAGCTATGCAGATTTGTGTGCACGTCCGCTCATCTTTACGTTTTTGTGCGTTCAACGTGAGTTCAGCTCTTCAGTTAAGCTTTAATCGGAAGCCCAACAAAAGTGAACTCAGAGAACAGCCATCGTAAAAAATACACACGCTAATAAAGAAGCACTGTATCCCATCGGGGGTACAACACAGGACCTGCTCATTTAGTCCTACAGGAAGGTGTGCACACAGCTTGATTATAAATCACCCTGATGGATACAGAGTCAATTGAAAGTAACCGACACAGGCAATGGCTGGAAAAATGGCAGCTATCTGCATTAGAGCTACACTCAATCTGCACACAGACAAGAGGCATCCTTTATTAATCATCATGTTTTCTGTGCTTACCAGACAACGTTACATCACAAGCAGCATTTCATTTATGTTCATAACAACTTCAATGTAGCTTTACATACATCTCTCTCTGTCCTGTGCGTGGATCGTGTGCTTTAGACTGCCTGCCTGGTGACAAGGGGGCTCCGCAAACATTGCCAGGCAGCAAAATACACATCAATGTATTCTGAGCGTTTACTGCCCGGGATTAATCAAATTATAATTTAATCATCTGATCAAACAGCAATTAGCATAATCACTTCTGGGAAAGGCCTGATAGAGTGGAGAGTGGAGCAGAATAGAGCTGGGGGCTAGCAACACTTTAATGGAACATTTGCCAGAATGTTTGAAAATGTAACACATTTGGAGCTACAGGAACAGAGCGGGATTTTGAATGCTAATCAGTACGGTTTGGTTGTGCCTAATGAATACTTCCAGTATTCAGCCAAAGGCAGAGAAGTTGCCAGTGAGGTCCTGATTGGATTTTCTTCCCGTTGATAACGTCATTCACAATTTGTTTGTCACATTTATTCACAGTTCAACAACAATGACTCGATGACCTCTCATGACTTCATGACTGTCATGATCTCATTTAAATTCGGTGACAATACAAAGATTTAATATCATGTGCTTAGCTTTTGGTATTATTTGACATTCATGTATATTTTTTCTTATTTTTATTTAATTTTTTCAGTTCCAATTATTTTTATTCAGCTTGAGGGCACATCTTGCCCCTATAGCATTATGTTAAAGAAATTTCAACCTGTCTGTGAATAATACCCTCCAATGCTTTTGTTATGAAGATAGTGGCACAGGGCATGACCACAGCAGAGTCTCCTATTCAAAATGTTCTGTGCTTCATTAACTGGACTGTCAGTGCTGCACCTGAGGCTGTTTATCCTTGTTAAGCATCCACAGAATTCAAGTTTTTTGTTGATGTAATGCTTCTGTAAATAGATCAGTTTACCAGTCTCCTGCTTTGTTGACAGATGACATAGATAACAAAGTAGCTGGCGACGTCATATCTTAGAGCATTTTATGTGCTTTAACTGTTTTAAACCATGTAAAAGCGCTTACAGGGTTAGGATTGATAATTTAACATGGTTTAATAACATTTAATGTGAAAAAGATGGGATGCACATGTATATATATATATATATATATATATATATATATCACCTCATCATACATGTTCACAGGATTGGTCATTATTTCACTGCAGCTCCAAAGCAGAAATACTCTGGATGGCAGTGATTGATTATTTCCGTCACAATATATCTTGTATTATCTAAAAAAAACCACACAGGAATATGTTAACGTTAAATGCAATGTTTTGGATGTAGCACATCTCACTGTGCAGTGAAGTCTTACCTAACTTAGGTAAGGCTTATCTGTGAATGGGCTGCAAAGAGCATAAATAGGTGGGTTGCACCATGAGTCATTTACGAGATATAACATCAGTGGAATGAACTATGTGCTGTTTCAGCCTCTTGAAGATTGAAGTATTGTGTATAAGTATTGGCTCTCAGAGGAATTTTAGAAACTAAACGTTGTACACTAATCATTACTCTTAAAGAAATAATTTACGTACTGTGTTTTTATTGTTTATATATTTATTGCTCTGATTGGTTGTTTAAATCTTCCATATTTATGTTTTTAAATATATGGTGAGGAGAAGCTCATGTCAGATATTTCTTCAGCACTGTGTTACAGTAAAGTCAGTAAAATTGACCCAGTCTGTTCTACTCTTTTACATAAACCATATTAAATGTATGATCATGAAGCTAGTTTATCTGTGCATGCACACAATTATCTACATCCAACAAGAACATGAAGAAGCCACGCCTGGCAGAGTCTCTATGGGGGATATTTGGCAGTGATTCCATCACCTCAGTAACCAACCACCTCTCCCAAGAGAGACATATTCCTATATAATGACACCACAGCATTTTTCTTTGGGAAAACGTAATCGGTGAATGAGCCTGAACATATGAAAACTGTGAACTGGGGATGTATTTCGCAACATTTGCAAATTCACCAACCTTAAAATAATGTGGGAAGACAACAATTGCCATCTTACAGTTTAACAGTAAACAGCAACCCTTGTGTCAGGTGTCACATCAACCAGTGTGGTTGCCCATTTTCCTATTAAAACACTTATGTAAAAAGTCAAAGTATGTAATGTTTCCATTAGCTCATCATTCCTCCTGCATTTTGTCCTCATAGGTTCATACCTGACAGCATAAAAATACACCCCTGCACTGACCACAACAGCAGCAGGCAAAAGGCTCATTCTGCTGTGGAGCAGTTGGAGTGGTTCACCAACTATGACTGCCGGTAACCAACAGTTTTTTAAGTTTCTCAACATTAGAAATAGTCATCTTATACATCTTTATAAGTCTGCTTATCATCCCATAAAAACCTTTCAATAAAATGCCTCTGGTTACTTTAGGAAAACAACAACTTCAGGTCAGGCCTTGATCCTCACCTGGCTTAAATGTTGCTGTATTTGCAAGGCCTTAGCATTAACCTACTGGCCTATTTTATAATGAAGGCCTGCAGACACAAATAACACAACTAATTGTGATCTTGTTAAATCACTGTAAAAGTCAACAGATTATAAAAACTATGGTCTACCACCTCTGCCGCCTACTATCATATATTCCTGCAAAGCCATTTTGAAAGAAATAAATTTAACAGAAAGATTTCAAGTTTTAAATTTTAGTTAGATTTTTTTTTTTTTATGTTTACCTGAAACATAAAATGTAAAGGAACTCTCTGCTCTGGATTTAAATACACAAACAACAAACGGTGTGATTGTGTCACCGTGTGAGGTGGCAGATGTATATGATTGCCAGATGTAGATAAACATCTGGAACAACGCTTGTCTTACAAACATTCACAAGTTCGTGAACCATTTGCAATATGTCCCTGTATCCAACGACTTTTCCACCGCACTACCCGACCTTATTAATTTAAACTTTAGATTTTGCTGAAGTTTAGTAAATCATCACACTGATCACGTCAGTAGCATCAGTGTTCATAACTACCAAAGGCATAGTTTTAACACTATTTATCCAGAGCTGAAGCTTCCATTACTTATATCAATAAAAGTAATACACAAGGCTGACCTATCACAAAATAACAAGTGTTGTCTTTTTCCTATGGAATGCACAGTAAGGACTGTTGTATGAAATATGGGCTCGTGTCTAAAATGGGCTTTCTGCATGGAAAACCAGGCTCATTTGATATCCTTCCATGAACCTTACATACCACATAACACAAGCTGACTCTGAGTGTCCCTCTTCCCCCTCGCTTCCTCCTCTTTTTCTGCCTCACTACACACTATCATCTCCTTAAGCATTCTGGTCTGGGTTAAATGAAACCTTTAACAGTTCAATGTGCATCCATTAACATATGCTTGAGTCTACTCTTATCTGAACAGCCAAGCTTGGGCGTGAGCACACACAGTGGAGCGACGCAAAAACTTGACCTGATGGCACCGGCAAATCCTGGAGTGATTAGTGAGTCCACCAAAACAGCATGTCAGTAATGACTTCTGATATTAACCCTTAGCCATAATTAAAATGAAATAACAAATAAAAGAAATTCTTCCTGAATCTGAATTGTGCTTTTTAATTGGCCGAAAATATAAAGTCAGATATGAATTAAAGCGATGACCTAAACTCAAATGTAAATGAATGAGAAAGTGTTACTAACAGGAAAAGGCATTAGTATACAATCATGTTACACTGTCATGGTTCCAATAAACACTATACTGTACTCAATTATGGCAGACATAATTAACTTGACTTATAATGTAAAAAATGGGGGCTAAATGAATGAATATTTCACCTCTGTCAAAACTCATGTTGTATGAATACACTGCACAACCAGCACCATAACACAACAAGGTAACAGTAACAAGAATCAAAAGAAGCACATCCCCAAAGGCCTAAATTGTGCTGATATTAATTTGCAACTGAAGAGCTGAACTCAATTGTTGTTGGCTGATGTGTGTTGCTGTGACTCTGTCAACCCATCGTGGCTCTATGTGAAGTGACAGTTGTATACTAAAAGACACTAGTTGGCACAGGCCTAGTTTCCCACTGGCCTTAATGTGACCTCTAAGCACTGCTGTTTTGACTGGTGATTATTGGCCAAAACAATGTAGTGACAGCAAACTGGGTTTACAGTCATTAAATTGAAAACCTCCTCTGGACAAGAAGACAAGTACTCCCTTTTAGCACCAAGGATGATGAAAAAGATAGTGGTTTGTGGGTATAAATGCAATGCAGTGTCTTGATGAAATGTCTATGAGGTTGGAGAAAAAAGAGTCTCGAGACAATTTAGTATAGCAACACAGACTATAAACTACACTACTAATCCGTTTGGCTCAATCCATTCTGAGGGAAACATGAGATTTCAACCAAATTTTGAGATATGCTCAGGGCAAACGTTCTGAAGCTTGTAAGAAAAATGCATTTAAAACTTTTCTTTTTTTCTTTTACACTGAAAGAAGTAGGAGTCCTGTCTGGGCAACACCGGCGTGTAATGCAGGCTGACATGGCTACAGTTGACCTGACTTTAACTGAAGAAATTATGAATGCTCACTACTGAATTATGTCCATATGTGTTATATCTTCACAGATCCAGTTCTCCTTTCTGAGCTTCTCTGGGTCGCCGATCAAAATGAACAGTCCAACTGCTAATGACAGGTACTTAGATGTTTGGGTGTTCTGTATTTCTTTAATCCTCCAGAATCATTGTTCAGCATGAAGCAGCTCTGAAAGTGTTTCTGATCTATCTAGATCATTAATCATATTTGATGTCTGGATTAAGGCATACTGAAAATGCTTGTGTTTTAATAAGCAGCAGTACCAATTCTTAGGCAGCCCCTTGCCATTCTAAACTGAAATCTAAAAATACACATACGCGAGGATACTAAGAGCCAATTGAGGGGCTTTGCTGTATATTTACACAGCTTATTAGTGTCCAATTGAGCATGTGTCAGACCCCCACCCCTCCCGACATAGCTGTGCAAAAACAACATTATCCCTTCTCCCCAATTTTATCCCTTCATAACTGGAATATGTTGTTCCTGTTCCATTTAGGTTTTAATAGACACTTTTGCAAGGGCACTTTAGAAGCTCAAGCATCACTGAAGTGAACTCTTCAGCATATTTTACTCTCTCCAGCAGTGAATTGTTTATATCTGCTGTAGATGAGCTTGAAAATATGTCCTCAAATTGGCAAACGGCAATTCAGAGCAAAGAGTTGGTACAGAAGGTACTATTCATAAAAGAGCACAACTAAGTGAAACCCCAGCTACAGTGCAAATAGGCAGAGAGGTTGAGTTGTAACATTTTACATTTGTTCTCTAGCAACAGGCCATGCAAATACTAATATTGACAAAGAGAGAGAAGATAATATGAAAACATAAACAGCTATTGATGTAACTGAATCATGAAAATTTTAATCAGTTAGAAATCAACTGTTAATCTCATATCTACAACGTCATCAGCTTTGCTAGGGTCACCTGAACAGGGTGCAATGCTGCTCAAGCCCTGGTCTCCATAGAGACAACCTCGGCAGACTGTATTGGACTAGAGTCCGAAAGGCCTTTATTTTAGGAGCATCTTTCTGTCCAGTAAAGGTGCAAAATGTACAATTCTGATGGAGGATCTTCATTACAGCTAATCATTGCCGGTCCGTCCAGGGAAATCAAATATTCAGCATGAAGAATTTGACCTAAGATCAACAACGCAGCCCTTTTATTCTGCCCACAGTCAATTTAGCACAGTACGGACACAAGCAAAATACAAAAAGAAGATTGCCATAATGCACTCCACATAATTCCTGTTTCAGCCAAAAAAATCACCATTTAAATCTTTGGATCAATAGAAAAGGTCAGTGTCAAATGGACCGAGTCTGTCTATATGAATGGCAGTGCATCTGCAGCAAGCACAAATGTAGTATTCATCACAATTACCAGTGCTGCTGCTGCTGCTGCCATTCAAAGTTTCCATGTAGATGTCTCCGGCAGCAGCCATTTTGCAACGCTGTTGCCTGGACCAAAGCGACTGAAAAAGCCATTCACAAGCAAAGCAATAGATCGAGCTCAGCAAATAGAGGATTCACCACAGCGCTGAAGGACATTTGAAATGGACATCAGTGTCCTTTCTGTGTCCTGAAAATGTCTTGCTTCAATTACAGAAAAGGGTGGTTTACTGCACCGCCATCACTGGTTTTGCTCCATTATTTCCTATAAATAACCACTGCCTTCATTGAACCCTTCAGCATGGCCACAAAATGGTTTTCCTGTCATCTTTGCTTGACGCATTACCCTCTACTCTCAGTTCACAGACTCCACTTTAAAAATTTTTTTTTAAACCTCCGCGTACCTTTCAAAGGGTCTTCTAAATACCCCGATTTTCTTTCAAGCTGATTTCTGCCCCCCAACATGCGCACATCCCACCCCTACCCTCAGCCCCTTGTCCTCCTCATACCCGCCCCCCCCCTTCACACACCCTTGTTGTATTCGCTGTAAAAATCAGTCAACCTCAGTCCAAAAAAAAAAGAAAGAAAAAACAAATACGGAAAAAAATAACAAAACACAACTGCCACTTATCAGAGTGGTCTTTAGAATTTGGTGTGCACGAAAAGCATTTTGTGAGATGTGCACTTGGCCAAGGGTGATAGGGCTTGTCTGATTTTTTATCCAATCCAAAATGACTCCACGTCTGTGCTTCTAATATGGCGGGTGCAATGCCAGAAAAAAGCACAGCCAACCTATTTAATCCTTCTTTCAGAGGACTCTCAGTAGATATAACTGAATGTATACAGAAAATTGATCAGTGTGAATGTTATTCAATTTACTAGTTTCTTTAAATATAAATATATATGCACATGTATTATAGCATGCATATTTTAGTGCATTTTTCATCAACATTTCTTTTTCAGGGAGCAGATTCCTGAATTCAAAATTTAAATTATGTTATTTAAAAAATATTTAAGTTTCATAAAATAAATAACTCTGCTGTAGTTCATAGCAGATTTTTACAAACACATAGTGAACACACCAAGTTAACATGCAAATGTTTACAAATAAATTATTTAACAGAGGATTTTTTTTTCATTGGAATAAACCATGAAAATGTGATTGAAAAGTGTACTGTACATCAAATATATAAAAATGATGTAGGAATATACACCTAGACTGAGGCCTGGTGCAGCTGCATGAGGCAGAATAAATAATCATGTGTGGTGCCATCTAAGAATGGCCCAAAATAATTGTAAGATTTTATTTAAGGCCTTGAATGAATTGTACAAATAAATTCACACACACAAAAAAATCACTGGATGCCTTGTTCTTTGTGCAGTACAGGCTGCACCTACCACTCAACCTACATTCCTCCCTCATTCTGTATATAGATGCACATATTTAAGAAAGACTTCATCTTATATCTTGACGAGGAGTGAAACATTCTTGTTTTTGATGCCTATAAATAAGGACAGTAAAGGTAAATATCTGAAGGTAGTACAGCCCAAAAAGCTCATGCATTGCCTGTGTCAGGACATAGCAACAGCCTGTTCCTCAGCTCAGTTCTCCAGGAAAAAAAAAAAAAATCAATACTATCAACGTGGAAATCCTTGCAGATTATTTCAGGTAGTCTCTGTTTACTAAGTGTTCTAGGATAATTAACATAAACTTGAAGTTTAACATGTACAAATGCATCACCTACCATTCAAGATGCACTGGGAAAAGATAAGAGCCAATATCCACATGCCCCGCTCCGTTCAATATCCAAGCTTATGCTTTTCTTCTTTTCTCCCCGCTCTCTTTCTTCTTGTTATTTCTTTTTTTTTATAAGTCAATTGCAGTGCAAGAAAAATGAGCTTGCAAATCTCTCTCTCTCTCTCTCTCTCTCTCTCTTTCTCTCCCTCAATCCTTCACGTTTGGAGGAAGATGAAGAGGAGGTTTGAGCTTCTTTTGCTGCTGCTGATTGTCTCCTGTTACAGCGGGAGCTTGTATATGATCCACAACTGTGCGTCTCCCCTTTGACGGTCTGACCGCACCGCACCGCACCGCACCGCGCCGCACCGGGCCTCAGTGCAGCCGTCCCCCCGCGTTGGAGCGCTGCTGTGCGTGAAACATGAGGGAGCTGGTCTCGGTGCGCTCCGGTCCAGGTGAGCTGTGCTGCCGCTGCTGCTGAGTCAGAGGCTGGAGACGCATAGGACAAACTGCCTATGCGCACACGTAACTCCACGGTCAAAGAATTAAAAAAAAAAAAACAACAAAAAAGAAAAAGAAAAACAACAACTAAACAAAAGGCTCCACAATGAGATTAAGAAAAGAATAATAAATAAATAAATAAATAAATTAGAAGTCTATGCGCGGAAAAGAGCCAAACGTGTCATCGCGGGCGTTAAGAGAAAATGCGTAAAAGTTGGGCTTTTTCTGTCGAGGATTAAAAAGCACATGGAGTTGATTGTTAGCTGCGCTGGAAACTCATTCCCTCTTCGCCGCCTCTCTCCGTCCGGCGAGCAACAAGCACACGCATCTTCCCCCCGCAGCCGCACACACAAACTGCGCACACTGGTCCCTGCGCTTAGAACCTGCCGTGCCTCGGAGCGCTGAGGAATAAACCCTCGCCTCCTTCTCTGCAGCGGCTTTTCTCTCTCTCCATTGCCTTAAAGGTGCAGGGGTGGGGAGATTGGGGGGAGGTGAGGGGTTGGGGAGGGGGGGTTGCACAGCCGAGCCTCTGAAAGAGCGTTAAAAAAAAAAAAAAAAGAAGAAACATTTCTTTTGTTTTATCAATGAGGAGATGGATCAAGGTGTTCCACTCGGACAGGGAGAAGTGGGCATTAACATAAGCAAGAGAGAATTAGCCCATGCAGGACATCCTTTTATGGTTTGTAGGCACTGCTGTGGTGTAGCAGGCTGGAGGATGGATGCTGAGGGAGGGAGAGAGGGAGGCAGAGAGAGGGAGTGATGTAGGCTACACCTGACTGGATGCTATGTAGGCATTTGGTGGGCAAATATTCTAAATTATCTTAATTGGAGGAGCTCAAATCCTGTCTTTTTATGTGTTTTCTGTATAATTTATAAGCCCTGGGGGCAGTTTGGGGATCCTGCCTGCCTTACTTCTGCATTCATTAATTGACCTTGACAAATATAAGCAGCGACCCCCCCCCCCCCACTTTCGACAATGCACCAGGGGGCATCAAGCGGCAGCCATGTCAGACATCCACAGCCCCTTGCATGTTCTCACCTCCAGTCAAACCATGTAGGAGGCTGTGGATTATTACATGAAGACTAAATCTAAATCTCTCACCTTTGGGGGAATAAGATACTTTACTGGTAGAGACATTATTCATCTGAAGTGGTTGAAGACTTGATTTACACACTGCCATTCTACAAAACAAGGATTATTTAAATAGATGCAAACAAGATGGAAGCATTTTCAAATGCTTATTTTGGTAATCTGGGGAGATCCAGACAGTTAATGTTGCCTTTCTTGGTTTAGCAAGCTAATGTCCATGTTATGTTTGTCTGGCACTCTGTTGTGATGAGAGAGTCGCATTCGTGTTGAAATTTGAAATGATTTTGCAGGCACTGACATAAGAGTAACTGCTCAGACATCCGCTGCCATGTGACTGTTTGAATTTAATGTGGCCCATTTTGTTCAAATAGCAGGCGAGCTGTGCTTTAGATTTCCTCCAAGATACACTGTCTGTCTCTTAGAGTTAGCATCCCCATCAGACCAACACATGAACATGCTCTGCACCAGGAATACAGGACCTGTCACCGCCTGTCTGGGTCCTCTGTATGCGCCTACAACCAGGCATCCCCAAAATAAAACGGATCATTATCACTGACTCAAGGCACGCAAACCATGACGGCAGGGAGGGAAATTGTGTGATTCCTCATACATTGTATACAAAGTAGATTTTCGTTTGCGTTGAGTTTGCCTAATCCCTTTCCACGTCAGTCTCTTCGGGAATGCTTGTTGTTCGTCCCGGTAAGGTGCTCTGCTTGGTGTAATGTGTACACCTCTTGGTCCTCTACCTGCCTCTGCCCAGTACTGGTCTGCAGGCTGGTACTGGCCAGGCCACGCTAGCCTTTTCAAATGGATTATTTACTGGAAACCATCCAGTCTCAAGCAGCTACCTATTTATCCCGCTTTCAAATTCATGGCAACTCATCAGACAAAGTGGCTTACATATCAACAACTATTAATATTTTCCATTAGTTACGTAAGTTCCACACTCTCAGCTCGCCACCTTTTTCCATTATCTTTCAGTCGCAAAATGTTAGTCAAGGAAACGAATCCCTTGGATTTCTATATATTAAAATCTAGACACGTTTAAAAGCCACTGTATGAGTAAAATTAAAAGAATTAAGCAGCTGCTGCTTAAAGTTGTATGTTACGTTCACATATTTCAGCACAAGAAGGCCAATTAACATGGGACTGACCCCTTACTCACCAGTCCCACTGACTGACTGTCCTATTTCTTTCTGTGTCTTTGTTTCTTTGTTTATGTCCGATCATTCAGCCATATGGTGTCCTCCAATGGACCAGAGACAGAGATTGGATTAAAATGTAACTGCACTGTCATATAGAGATCAAATCCCTATTTCTCTAATCTCTGCTTGAAATCCTTGATATGTTGTGTGGTTATGATGAAATTAAAGGCATTATCTCTTTTAAACCCTACTGTTATTTAAATGCTACCCTTGAAAGACATTTCAGGGAATTTTTCTATATTGATGAAAGTATGCTATGTGTTGTAAATCTGATCCAAAAAGGTTTATACTGATGCAGGAAAAGAGAGATTGGAGAATGGGATGTTGTCTTCAACACACCATTTAACAGGGTACACTTTGTATCACAATGTGTGAGGTCACAAATTAGTCACTTAAAACTGAGTATTATGGGGGCATCTGTTGGGTCTCTTTAAATAATTTTACAAAGAGTTTGGTCTACACCTGCTCTATATGTAAAGTGCCTTGATGTAATTATGTTATGATTTGGAGCTATATAAACAAATTTGAGTGTGAGTTTCACTGAAAAACAAGGAAGGAGTCGTGCCGATCGAGATTACATAATTAGTGTAATCCAGGTTATGATGGATTACACACCGGAATTGGGTTGATTTGGCCATCAGACTTTTAAAAAGAAGAAAGGAATAGGAAAACTATTGTAACGTGAAGAAATTACAGATGATAGTGAAGCTCCAATTAGGGGTGTGGAAAATCGTGTCGTCCATGATAATGCTGGAGTAATGTTTGATCCTGTGGTAAAAATTCATATCGGCACAGTGCGGCACAGTGCGGATGTAGCAGCACAACAAAACTCAAACAAATATGGCGGCCAGCAGCTCGTCTGTTCTCATAGAGCTAACAGCCAAACGTATGTCAGGTTTTTGACCATGAGTGGTCAATGTGGGGTGTCAGTGGCATAGTGGGTGAAGTTATTAACCCTTAAATAGGAAGCTACATATTGATTTTGGTGGCGTCATTTGCCACATTTCATATACTGCACTCCCTTCCCCAATTTCCTGACACTTTACAAGCTGTCCTGTAACATTTTCTGAAAAAAAAATTGTGATCAATGCAGCTGAGATGCACTTTTTTCTGGACAATACCTCAATCAAGCGGTTGTTGGTCTCTGTCTGTCTCTGTGTGTTGGCGCTGTGGTGGACTGGCGACCTGTCCAGGGTGTACCCTGCCCTCACGCAGTGTGAGCTGGGATTGGCTCCAGCACCCCCCAAGATCCGGAAACAGATAAGTGATTAAAGATGAATGAATGAATGAATACCTCAATCAAAGGCACTTTTTAAAACATCACTCAGTGTTGATAGTCAAACTGAAAATTTCCAGAAAGCTTTGTATCATGCATCACAGCATCTGTAAACTGTTCATGCACTAAAAGGAACAGTTTCAGTTTCACTCAAAAGTGAAACCTGTAATTGACACATGACATGACTTTCAGCAGGCATTTGTTTAAATAACTTTTGAGCCGTATCACCCAGCCCCAGCTGCAATATATTGTTCCCCTTCCAGCAGTCATCAAACTCTTCACCACATTACGATTCTTGACATTCTAATAATGCCAAACTGTAAGAGTGGGCATACTGCAGTGTGCATTTTGTCATGCGCTTCAAGCACTGCTACTTTCCATATGTCACAGGAGCAACTGCTTGCACCAAATGTGCAAGTTGGATCTGATGCCAATCAAACTGAACACAATCACTGACAGTTTAACAGTGTGTAACAGTGTCAGGTACCAAAATAGTGCTACTACAGATCAATTGATTATTAAGAATATTTGACATGGTTAATTGGTAAGATGTGTTAGTAGGTGGGTATACATATTTTTATTTAGGTGGATCAGAAAGTAAGAAAAATGCCTTCCCTCGCCAAAGCCCTGAAATGATTCAAGACAGACTACTGCAACAAGAGATTGCCAGATGCTTTAATTTCATGTCAACTGTTAATCTTACACTTTGCAAATGTTGTAATGAAAGTTGAATTCATGCAAACTGTTTTTCCTGTTATCCGTTTCCAGGTTGCAGGGGGTGCTGATGCAGCCTAATGAATCATTATCTGGTCAATACTTATGAAGTCCTGATGTGCTTGGTTTGTCACCATACCAAAAATTAATTGTGTAGGTTGTGTTTCTTTGTCACTCTTTTCTCAGCCATTTCTGATAACTTGTGGCAGAGGCAATTATTCTGTCTGAACAATGATGGATTATGGGAGTGTCTTCATCTATTTATGGTTTGCAGGGAGAGTAGAAATGTGACATGTGGACCAAATTTCTCAGTCAGTTCGACCTATAAAACAGCTATGTGGACGCACGTCTTAACTCTGGTGAAAAGAATGCATTTACATGTTACTGGTTGCATACACACAGTTTGTTTCATGGATTTCCAGAGTTTTTTCCATCTGCCCACTTGCGGTCTGCAATGATCATGTTCAGTCAGGTGTCTGTTTCCTAACGCTAGAGACATAACTAAGTGACTGCTTATGTCAACATGGCAGTTCTCATCGTTCTTAGTGATGAGAACATCTTTTGAAATCATCTGAAGAAGTCTTGTTTGGTAAGCACATTCTATTACTTTTGGGGTTTTTTTGTAACAGTCATCTTTCTACATGTTTTTATTTCATCTTACAAAACTGGCTGAATATGCAGATACAAAGTGATCGCAAGCAAAATATGTCAATCTATACCATGAGACAAATCATTATTTCCTGCACAGTCAGGAAGTTAAAAGACAGAAAGTCTCAAAATTAAAAAAAAAACAAAAAAAAAAAACAACAACGTTTCTGGCTCATCAAACACTGCAGCAAAATACTATTTTCAGTGGATGTTAAAGATTCTATCCTTCACTCCTCATGAGCAGTTTGTGCACAATTAACCCCAATTGTGAATATCCATTCACATCCATCCATCTTCTACCGCTTTTGCATTTCCGGGTTGCGGCTGTGCTGGAGCCAATCCAAGGCGTTCCGAGTGAGGGGTGGGGTACACCCTGGACAGGTCACCAGTCCATCACAGGGCCAACACATAAGACAAACAACCACTCATGCTCACATTCAAACCTAAGAACAACTTAGAATCACCAGTTAACCTAAATATGCATGTCTTGGGACGGTGGGAGGAAACCGGAAGCCGGAGTACCCGGAGGACACCCACGCAGACACGGGGTGCTGGAGCCATGGGCTGGAACATGCAAACTCCACACAGAAAGGGCTCAGGCTATGAACCAAACCCGCAACCTTCTTATTGTGGGGCGACAGCGCTAACCACTATGGCGCTGTGCTGCCCACTGCCAAAATATTTCATACTGATTTATCCAACAAGGCAAACTACTTGAGGAATGTAGAACAGTGGTTGTGCGGCTCAGAGACCTTAAATATATAGAGCATGCATAAAGCTGTGGGTGAAAGTCCAACAACAGGTACGTGTGGGTTATTAAAACCTAGATAAGAGTATAAAGCGGAGAGAACATACTGAGACAAATACTTGCCAGGTCATATGTATACATTCTCAATATATAACACAGCTTATATGGACTGGTAGCTGGTTAAGGGCACAACCATCAAGGGAACGCTTCTTAATCATCTTTATAATCTAGATTTTTAAGATGAAATTCAATTAAGATATATCAGTCTTGATGGGTTTACTTTCACTTTTCTATGGTTGGAGTAAAACATTCGCTTCTCTATGTGGTAGATTTTCATTGATGGTAGTTTATAATATAACATATTTAAGTGAGTTCAACAAGATGCAAGTGTTCAGTGGGAATTCATAATATCCATTATTCCTAACAACAAGGGGTTGAATTTGCTCAAAGGAAACTTTTATGGCTCTTATTAACAAAATATTCAAGTAAAACAAGCCAATGAAATAGATATCTGATAGTGTCTTTAATGACTGAATTAATCTGCCAGTTATAGCGGATTCATTCCAATGTGCGACTCCTAATAAATAAGAAGGCTTTGTGCCTGGGACAGACTGCTGAATAATTCAAACCATGTTATGAGGTAGAAGTAGAGGAACAAGGGGCTAACGTACATCCTGAGACCCTTGTTTTATTAGATCATCTTTGAATCCTTCTCCCCAACCATAAATTCTGAGCTGAAAGTGAGACAAAGTCACAATTCAAGCTTAATGAGTCGACATGTCTGTAGAATAAAGAAATGGAGAAATTGCGTTCCCTTTGAGGGTAATTCACTGCCATTACAGGGGTTGGAAATATGCTGTGAAATAAGCTTTCCAGAGGCGAACTGAATTTCCAGTGGTGTGACTGCAGGTGACACGAGAAATGATACTCTGCTTTCAAAGCCGGAGCAACAAAAGAATTTAAAGGACAAATCCTCCCTTGAATTCTAAGAAGCGCTTCATAAACAGAAACTCCACCTTCAGCCTTCTAATGTTACATCTAGAGCCTTTAAGTAAACATCATGTGGTGGCGTTGTGTGCTGTTACTCTTTTCTTCTATGATGGACTTTTAAGAGCAAAATCAGTAACTCCTAGTTCTCACCTGAGTGCCCTTGGGCATGCTGGACTCACAATGAGATGCAGTCAAACCTTGGTCATCATGAGGCAGTTGAAAGTTATAGTCAAGCAAAAATGAAAAAAATGATCTGAAGTCATTGTTACAGCATTGCACTTAATTACATATTGCACACAATTACACATATTATCCAGAGAGCCTTGGGCTACTTCACATGTGCCTGTTAGTCTGCCAGTGTTTCCTTTAACCTAGGCTAACTTTAACACAGAGAACTGCTGTGTGCATGAGTCAAGATGGGTCTCATGGGTCAGTCGCAATATGTAATCAATTTGCCATAAATACAATCTAATTCTGTGTGAAGCAGTACCACTGGAATAACAATCTGCAAAGGTATACTTGCACTTGGCTTTGAGAACAAAGGGGAAGATAGTTGATTGCATTTTACTGTCAAAAACATTCCCATGATTAAATAAGAGATCGAGTACATCTTTCTAGAACCATGGGCCTGGCAAAGCAACAGAAGTGATATAAACCTACCCTGAATTTGCTTCAGACGCTTTGAAC
Source organism: Echeneis naucrates (assembly GCF_900963305.1). Classification (NCBI taxonomy): domain Eukaryota; kingdom Metazoa; phylum Chordata; class Actinopteri; order Carangiformes; family Echeneidae; genus Echeneis; species Echeneis naucrates. The sequence goes on from NC_042524.1 coordinate 18,460,573, forward strand.
ACCCCCCCCCCCATTCTAATAAAGCCCTGAAACTCTACAGCCACTCTAGCAGTTATATAGAGCCGTGCCGTGGTACAAACAACTGTACACTAAATGGTAACATCGGCATGCTACCTTCCTACCAGATGAGTCTGAAAAACACTAGTTTGCCATTATTGGTTTCCATAATCACCTAGCCTCATAAGGCACTGACCGATTGAGTGGACAGGCCAGAGTCCTCTGATCGGCCACCTTAACAGATCAATGCATTGATTCCACTCATTGACTACTTTGCATCTCACAGCTCAATATGCGCTTGTCCAGCTGTGGCTGAGTAGACAGCAGGGTCACCCAAAGGTAATTCTGTGGTTTTTGGACTTCAGAACATTCTTAATGTCTGTGTATGTTCTCAGTCATTCATAACATTCATAAGCACATTCATATTGAGACATGATTACCCCAAAATGTTAGCCTTTCGTGATGTCATTCTGTGTTGAGACTGATATTATATTCCATTTTTAAAGCTGTAATCATTCAGATCTACTATGTTAGCAGAATTTTGAACAAATGTGTTTAAATTTCATTTCCAGGGATTATACTGTGAAGATATGCTTTTAATTAAAATGCGAATATTTTGCCGCTGTTGGACGAAAGATAAGGTATTCTAACTTTACGTTATATATGTCAATTGTAAGACTTGTTTTGTCTCATGGTTGCTGAAGTTTCTATTCCCTTTTGTATATTACTTCAGTGAATCTTCTGAAGACACTTAGGTGCAATGGTTCCCAAAAATATGTTGGGATGAGTTTGTGTGCGTCTATACTGATTAGGTTGACCTTATTGGGACTGTAAAATCACAATGACAAGTCAACAGGGAAGAAAGAGGAGGTGGTTGACAGTCACTCACAGAGTATTGGTAAACATCTTTGAGTTTGACTCTTCTGGTCCATAACTGTCCAACATGGGGTGGCAAGCGTTGCTTAGTAACCATAGCACATGACTGACCTTATCGGTATGGTCATAAAAATGCATGAAGTCCTTTTATTCATTTTCCCTTCTCTGCTGTGCTCTCTTCGTCTTGCTGTCTCTCTAACACACACACACACACAATTCTGATGAACACATCCTAAATGCATTGTTCTTATTTGTTTGCGTGTGAGAGAGCAGCAGGGCGGTAATGAAGGGCTATACCTGACACATGTCACAGACTACATCAAGACGCATGAAGAGGGTAAGGTGGGGGAGAGCAGTGACGGGAAAATCAGCAGTCACAATCCGCACAGGGAAACTGCAGAGGATGTCAGTGTCAGAGCAGGTTGACTCCCACTGAAATATTTCTATTATGGCCTCAAAGGTAAAAAAGTGCAGGGATGCAGATTAAAAAAAATTATCTGGATTATGTGTTGTGCAATTTATAATCTAGGGATCTTTCAGTATCACATCACTGGGATCTACTTAGTTGATGTAAATCTGTCTAGTTTACAGTGTCATAATCTGTGGTTAATCCCTCAGTATAACATATTTATGGATCTGACAGGGTATCATGCAGTGTTGGCATAGTGTACGTCATCATAGGTTTTCCAAGGCCTTTACAAGCCACGATCTGCACTGATCATCCCAAAGAGGATATAAAGCACTAAGTCTGTCAGCATATTGACACAATATCACAGAGAGTGGCTTTCGAGCAAAGTGCTGTTCTGTTGTTTCCACAGGGAGCACAGATGTTAGCCTTGCTGTCGCCGCCATCATCATCGTTCGCCTTGACAACATCTGCACAGCTGTGTTGTCAGCCGCCACAAAGGCACAAACGCAACAACCAGCTCCTGAACTGTTGACAGCTGGGGCAGGTCGGCACAGATGGCAGGAAAGGGTGTCAAGGGACTGGCATGGGGTGTAGTGGTTTGCAGGTAGAGAGTGGGGCTCCCATCTGGCCTTGTCGCTGGCACTCTGCCCTGGGGCATCTTCAGCGTTTACTCAACAGAAAGCCTGTCAGGAGTTGGAAGTCACCTTGTACAAAACATTGTACTCTGGGTGGTGTGGAGGTTGGGTCTGGAGATGAGGAGGGTAGCAGTGGTGGGGGGAGGTGAAAATCAAAAGCTGCAGTATGTGCTAATTTTAACAAACAGTAGAAAGAAAAGAAAGGTTATGAGCTAATTAATCCCAAGGCATAACTCTCCAAACTTTTTAGCCTGATTATAGTCATTTTCAATGTTGCGCCCTCTCGATAACCACAAGGTTCAATCTAAGTGGCTGTGTTTTTGATTGATGAAGTTTGAAATATGTTTTACCATATCTGGTGCAGAAAATCATTACAAAGAAGCAATCAAAACTAGAACCAGAATGTTTCTCTTGTATTCACTTCGTAGCGAGCATGTGGTTCTATCGTGGGTGAACAGACATTAAGGCAGAGAGTCAGTGACTATACTGAAAATAAAAACCTATTCCTTCTCAAACCATGACTCAAACATCAAATTCAGAGACAGGAAGACATACCCTGGTATGTTACTTCATCATTGTATACCTGTGAGGTGTGTTCAGCATTTGAGCTGCAACAAACTGGATTCATACCCCCCCACACACCCCAAAAAAAAAAAAAAAAATATTCAATCATTCATTCGTTCATCCTCTACTGCCTATGTGTTTCCGGGTCATGGGGGATGCTGGAGCCAATTCCAGCTCACATTTGGCGAGGGTAGGGTACACCCTGGACAAGTCACCAGTCCACTGCAGGGCCAACACACAGAGGCAGACAGAGCTCAGCAACCACTGACACTCAGACCACACTGAACATGTCTTTGGGCGGTGGGTGGAAACCAGAGTACCCGAAGGAAAGCCACGCAAGCAGGGGGAGAATATGCAAACTCCACAGATTACAAATATCAGCCATAATTGCAATATCATTTATTTTCTTTGTCAACAAGACTGAATTTAACAACATTTTTCAGCTTGAAAGAGCAATTGTAATTTGCCATTTTCTGTAATGGACTTCTGAAATTATTCCGTTCAAAACATGTTTATGCAAACTTCTCACAACATTCCTAGAAGTCATAAAGCATAAACCTATAAATCGCCAGGAAGGCCAAGCAGGTAAAACCTTAGAATTAAGTTGATGTAGTGACCAAATATCTGAACATGTTCAAAGAAGAAATAGAAGTGCTGAATCCTGAAAATGTTCCCTGTTGGTCAAAAAAAAAACAAAAAATTTTATGTTGATATTATTGTTGTTGCTAATAGCAGCAGTAAGAAAAGTAGCACTGTCTCTTTGAGAGTCAAGGCAATTTGTTACTGCTGAGTGAAAACTCGAGCAAACAGACGTCCAAAGGCCTTTACCAAAACAAAGCCATACCTTGGAGAGTGTGAGCAAGGAGGCCTATAGAGTACAATGGCTGGTGCCAGCAGCATGGGACAGCACCCGGTGGGGGTTCTGGGCATGACCTGGGCTGGCTGTCCAGGGCAGAGAGCCAGCACACAAGAAAAGCTCTTTACGGATGGAGCATGTTGTCGGGTCATCTCTTCTCCATCTCCCCTCCCCTTCTTCACAACTCCCCCCTAATCCCAGCCTGACACTCCCTCCCTCCTCCTCACCTCAACCTCCTCCCTTGTATCCAGCACATCATGAGGAAATGCCAACAGATGCCCAGTGTCTAAGACAGGCATTATGTTCTTAGTGGATGTCCTGGTAATTCTACGTTTTGCCAGGCGGCCGATTATTACCATGTTGTTTAGAAATGGTGCATATATGAGAGGCAGAGCAGAAGACAACAGGTAGCCATATCTGCTGCCTGGGTCACGCGCTACTGCAAGATCTTCAAGACCCAGAGGGGACATATGTCTGTTTATAGTATATGACAAAGCGATGGGATTAACATTCACAGAACAAACAGATACAACACACAGACACACACACTTACACACACGTACATACAGTTAGATAAATAAATTATCATTGTCATTACAGTATTTAGTAATATTATCAGCGGTATCCAGGGGATAGCTAAATGGCATCCAGGGATATCCAAATGAACCAACAGCAGCATTTAGTGCTGTATTTTATAACATGTTACTCATCAAGAATTTAAAACTGGAGGAGCAGGACTTCATTTGCGATAAGAAAATGTGTCAATCATAGGGACTCTGGGAGAAAGTGGTTTGTCAGACCCTGAGGGGGCCACACTGACCTAAATACAAAATTGTCAACAGAGATCCTACACTGACCAACCAAACGAGGGACTGGAGGAGCAAACATTTAACTCTGCAAAGACCATCTCAGTTAAAATACCTCAACAGGGACTCTATCCCCAAAAGGCTCCTTTAACATTTTTTATGACGCAGTCACAACTGTGTTGAAGGACTGCAACAATAAAGAAGTCAACACTCTGTTTGAAAAAGAATTAGTCTGACTGTCAACACAAGATGGACGTGTTGTTAAAGCGCAAGATCAGGCTATAACTAACTGGCTCACTTCTGTTGCAAATCCCTCTGTAATTCCGTTTACTTACATGTCAAGGGGTTTAAGACAGATGTTTTTTCCTTATGTTTATTTCCATATGTTTTTGTTAGTTTTTTTTTTTTTTTTTTTGCATGACAGGTAATAAGGGATTGTCAAGATTAAAGTTTAACCCTATCAGTAAAGAGGATTTCTCTCCAGCCAGCTCATCAGTGGTTCTCTGTTCATGGGCCAAGTCTACGAGGACTGATGCCACCATGTGGTCAGGTCTGGTATTGCTAGAGGAGTGAATGGGTAAATCCTGCAATGGCAAGATTGAAAAGATTAAGCAATTTTTTTGTTTGGTTTCCGGCTTTGTATTTCACACTGCATAATCTCTGCAAGCGTTATCTTAAGAACAAGATGTTGCTTTCCACTGATAAGTTTAGACAATAAATCATTAAACTGTAGGAGATTTGCACTAATTTTTAACTCTCTCGTATCATGTCAAGTTATTGTTGAGTCCGTGGCAGACTTCCCAACGTTAGCCTATTTGAATAAATAATTTTTGTAGACTTTGTCTATTGCCAACCTACTCTCCTGGATACAACAAAACACTCTGAAAGCCATCTTGAAATTCCTCTTTTACTTGGAAAGGTACATAATTACTATATGAAACAGTTTGGGATGAAAGTTATTTGTCAATTTTTATATCAGTTTATTGAAGAATTCAAGACTGGTACAAATAGTAATAATATACTATGTTTAGCTTCAATCGTTTTGTCACTGCCAGATATTTATTCTATTTGACAGCTGACAGTTGACAGTGAAAAAGACTGAAACATCTAGTGGTCAAGAGCTAATTCATTCAGCTACTATACCTTTTATTACTAAAGTGTGTCCCTTTATGCAGCACTAATAAGAATGTCAGTAAATCTGGTTCCTGTCTAAACTCCTCTTGGTCTTCAAAACAAAAATTTCCTGTTGACAAACTATATATTTCACCTCCACAAACAATTATCTTGTAAAATATGAAGGCTGTCAAAGTTAAATCAGCTACATTACAATTATGTTAATGCATTAGTAAATGATCTAAGTATATGTTTCTGTTTACTTTTACTGATAATAAAACAAAGCAATGCGTCCATCATTGGCAAAGAGCACTGCAGACGGTGTTTAATTTAACGATTAGTAAATGCCACTGTGGTCTCTAATAGTCTTACATATACATATTGTGAGTGAAGGTAATTTCATCTGTTTACATTACGTTACATTTCTGCAGAATTTTTCAGGATATGCAGATTTTCCTTCACTGGCCAATAATCTGGATTTTTGTCTGAAGAACTTCCAATATGACCTTTGCTCTGTGTATACAAGCAACACACACAAGTACATGTTGTGAGGTGGCCTGGATACGTAGCTCAGTACTGGTTGACCTACAAAACCAGTGAGAGTGCTGATGTTCATCACAACCGCAGGACCCTGGTGTGTCGTAAAGACTCATGCTGATCTAAGAGTCTATGAGGCTTGACGCATGACATCGACCTCACAAAAGAAAAGAGGTGGGAGGGGGGGTAAACACATTGCTGCCCAGTAACAGGGCCTCTCTTCTCATTGGCTGCATAAGAATGTTGCATTGATCACAGTCTTTGTGCAAAGTGACACATGTTTTTGATCCACACACACACAGGCTGGATTATAGTAACATGCTCACACTTTTACAGTTTGTGTGCGCGCATGCACAGTGTGAGGCTTAGACATGCAAACACACGCCCTCTATCACCCTGACACGCACACCGAAAATTACTCATACACACATCTCACACTCACACACTGGCAAAGTGTTGGTGAGAACTGGGGCAGAATCACACCAGTAAGCCTCTTTTTCCGTAAATATCCTCTGAGAATTCAGTTTTCCTCACCCAAGATTAGCACTTAGCCCCTGGTAACAGCACTGTCATCGTATTGTTACAGTACACATCACTCACTCTGGGTCATATTTCTTGTCAACACTGATTCAATAATTAGCTGCTTTTCACAACATTACCTTGTTCATGCCTTTAACAAACTGAAATTTACATTTTTGGTCTGAATCTGACTCTTTAATTAATATATTTAAAACCTTGTTCTGTTCACGGCTCATGAAGTGGTGAGAATTGGGGCAGTACAGGTACAGTATAAAACATTTTATTAATCCATTAATCCAATTCTAAATGTTTACTACATTTTATAATGTAGTTTATAATAAATGTTTTTAGATAAGTGTTTTTTGTTTTTTTTTTTAAGATTTTTTTTTTTTCACTGAGAAAAGATGCCAAAGAATGAAAATGCATTGTAGGAATTTTGTTGATGTATGTGTGGGCCACAAACAGACAGCCAGGAGTCCGAGAAAAACACAGTGCTCAAGCGGTTTTAGTACCGTGGTAGAACATATTTATGTTCAAAATGTAAAATCCACATCAGCAATAGTCATATGAAACATTGAATGGGAAAAACTCGAATCAGTGAATGTACATAGAGCCAACAAAGTTTGAACAGACATATGGATGGACAATATAAAAACCCAATGCCTCTGACTGAATGCATAGAAATACTGCTTCGAAATGATGCTAAAGATATTGGCAAAAAGTTAGCTAGGATCAAACATGTACAGAGCCACCCCTTGACAAACAAGACTTATATACAAACACACGCAAGAATGCCACCCTCATCAGTCATGCAGCACATTTTGTCTTACAACGCTTCAGTTTCCCATCAGCTGCAACAGTGAGTCTGGAAGCTGATTCAGGGATTGAATGAAAAGACTGTTTGCTCAACACTTCGGGGTTCCCTGGTACCATGCCTCATTTGAGAGGCAACAAGAAGAAAAGCAAATAGATGAAAGGCGGTCCCCACAGTGGGAGATGATGCAACAAGGGTCCTCACGCTAAGCAGGCAGCCATTCAAATGAGTAGCTAATTGTAGCATCTGTTAACCCATTGAAGAGGTGTCAGTGCAGTATCATGGGTCTGTTAATTGGTACAAACAGGTAACAGATGCAGGCTGTGGGATTGAGCATCTGCCAATTAGTGAGCCAACCTCCATGAGCAGTGATTAAACCACCAAGCTGATGGAGGTAGATCAAAGAGGAGTCGAGGAGAGGAAACAAGGAGAGGCGGATTCAGTCGCTTTATAAAACCATTACAGCAAACCCCGTCGAACAAATACATAAATGTTTCTCTGATCTGAAATTTACAGTCAGTTCTACTCTGCCAAGACTGTGAGCCCAATTCCTGCGTGCCAGCCAGATTGCCAACTTGACAAAATAATAGAAAAAGTGAGTCAACATGAGTTTAAGTCTCACATTCAAGCACAAGGGAAATTCTCACAGTAATGCTGAAGGCACATTTTCTAAAGTTCAAACAGAACTCAAACAAACAACTCATCCAACAACTGAGTTCAGCTTTGCAGATGAGGCATTTTAAGACCATGCCTTATGGTATCATGCTTTCACCTCATTTTCAAAAGAGGGAAAAAAAACACTGATACATGTGTCATGTATTTGGGGCACTAATCTGAATCCAGCTCACCTGTTAGAATAGTATTACAAAAACAGCAACCAAATCCTTTGCTGAGTTGCCAGTTAGTAATTTAAAAGGTTAAAGGCCTTTAGTACTTGTAACTCTCACTCTTAATTTTCAGTGGACTCTACTTTTCAATAAACTGACGGATCTAATGAATTCGTAAGAATCTCCAAACTAATTGGTATGCTTTATCCAGAGATTGAATTATTTTCTTCAGAAGATTCAAGATTTGTGTTCCTGTTCCTGAAATAATACTCCATGTCTGTTCTTTCACATGAGCACTATACACCTGGCAATGAGAGTTTATTATGTTCAAAAAAGAAAGCGGCTATATTACAATGATCAACTCATCTCATGATGCTACAAGAGTAGATTCCACAGCAGCTCGTTCTTCTCAGTGACCATGCAACAACATGAGATTGTCTTGAATATAAATGTCAGGCTTGCTTCTAAGTCTTCTAAGTCTTATTCAGCATGAACCTGTTTATAAGCCTAAGGACATGATGATAACGGTACATGATAACAGCACAGTGAGCAATTTCCACAATATCAATTTGGGTCTTGTATTTTCCCAACATATGATGCTGTAAGCATGTCCAGTTGTCCCTGTTGTCAAATATGATCACACATTTATTGAGGTATTGAAATTTGTTATCAGGAGGAAAATTGATCCTCATCTAATCTAAGTTCCAGGGGTCCACTGATGTCAAATCAGCAAAGCATGCGCATCATAAACAGTGTTTCCCCTAGATTGCAGCCTATCTCATCTACCTATCTATCCCTCTTTTATTTATGGAATGTAGGTATTTAAGTACTTACCAATATCAATATGGTGAGCAGACTTTTGCTGCAGGTCGGGGGCATGGCGTGCAGAACTGTCGCTGCTCTGGCTGCTACTACCAGAGGAGCGACTGGTGCTGCCACCATCGCTCTGTGAGCGTTTAAGAAACGCTGATATTTTTCATTGCTTTTCTTGTGACATTTTTCGACACTCGCTGGCGGGAGTCTGCTCACCTGTGTGGAACTCCGCCGTGTGTGATACAGAGCGCAGAGGAGAACTGTGTCGACATGGAGAGACAGAAATGACATTCTGTCGCGTAAATAAAATAAATAACATTACTATGATGTTTAATAAAAGAACAAGGTAGTTATAGACATGTTCTGTAGGAAAATTGCCCTTAAATGACGTCTGTTGTGATCTGGCGCTATATAGAAAATTAATTTATATTAAATTAACTTTACCTTCTGAGGGGTGCAGTTGGGAGGGAGGCCTCCCTAGTATGATGGTTGGGAAAACACTGATAAATCTTCTGTGGTTGGTTTTGATAGTCCAGAATGGCACTACCAAATGGCAATGAAGACCTCTGAGAGGGAGTTGCAAAACAGTGAAATACTGAGTTTATTACTCTTATCTATGCAAGAAATGCTTCTTTGAGGAGACATTGTATCTTCACAATTAAAAAGATGCGCACCAAAAGGTAACAATGGTCTGAAAAGTTGTCATGCAACATTGTTGTACATACTTCTTCATTTGCAACCCACCTGCAGGTCAACCGCTTCTCCCCAAGCATGACATGCTCCAAATGTTGCCACTTCTATCTCACTAGCTGTTTACAGGCAGACATGTGGCTGCCAGTGAACATGTTAATATCTGCGTTTGCTTTTTTGGTTTCCTCTACACACTGGTATTCATACCTCCAATCTAATCTAATGCTAAACAATTTAAAGGGTTTTATACTGCTTTGACATGAAAACTGTGTCCTACACTGGTTCTTCAATCTGTCCAGTTCATATGTCCAGACATTCTCTACCATTATATATGAAATACATGTACCTTTTCCAACTCTGCAAGACCTCTGTCAGTGCTGCTGCTGTGGGGTAATCTCTTCGGACAGTCACAGCTTGGATTGTTGCACGGGCTGGCTCATTCAAACATGTTTTTTGATGCAAATGTCCTGCAAAATGTGAAATCTATTTTCAGTTTGACACATTTGAACTCATTTTGTTTCCACTTCAAATAACCCTGCAAACCCACAAAGTGCTGCCACTTTCTAGCTTGATTATTTGTGCTCTTGGGATAACAGTCGTGCAGTATTGAGGCTTGTATGAATAACAGCACAGCCTTGCAGCAGCTAATGCAGCAGAGTCATGCTTCACTTGTGTCTGTTACTATGAGAAGTTAGAGGAAAGGAGGAAGACAAAGAGCCACTAATTCACCATGCAGCTGCCTCACCACTACACCCATGTATGCCTGTGTACGCCTGTGTTGACCTATATAGATCTGTGTAGACTTGTATAGACCTGTGTTCAGGTGTGTAGACCAGTACAGACCTGTGTAGACTTGTGCAGACTTGTATAGACTTGTGTTCAGGTATGCAGACTTGTGTAGAGTGTGCAGACCTGTGTAGACTTGTGTACCCTTGTGCAGACTTGTGTCAAATCAAATCAAATCAAATCAGATTTATTTGTATAGCGCCAAATCATAACAAAGTTACATCAAGGCACTTTACATACAGAGCAGGTCTAGACCAAACTCTTTATAAATTTATTTAAAGAGACCCAACAGATCCCCCGATGAGCGAGCACTTGGCAACAGTGGCAAGGAAAAACTTCCTTTAAGAGGCAGAAACCTTGAGCAGAACCAGGCTCAGGGGGGGTGGCCATCTGCCTCGACCTGTTGGTTTGAGAGTGGGAGAGAGAGAGAGAGACAGGCATTGGGGGGGGGGGGGGGGGGGGGGGGGGGGTGTAGGCAGGAACATGTTGCTGCATGAAGTTCATGGAGTTGAGCTGTAATACAGAATTCATGCTATATGGGACCAGCAGGTGTTGCAGGAACATGGGATGGAGATGAGTCACCACCTGCAGGATGAGGACAGGGAGAGAGAGGAGAGGAACTGGGAGAGACAGAGACTTTGGCAGAACATGGTTAGTAAATGCAGTATAAATGCTTAGAACTGGGTGAAACTGTGTTTTTTAAGAAGGATGGTTCTTATCAGCGCATGCAAGGGTGGAGGAAGGGAGAGCGAGCGAGAGGGAGGGAGAGAGAAAGAGGGAGAGGGGGAGAGAGGGTGACAGGGAGAGACAGAGAGAGAGGGGGAGAGCGGGTAACAGGGAGAGACAGGGAGAGACAGAGAGACAGAGAGAGAAGCTCAGTCCTTCCCCCAGCAGTCTAGGCCTACAGCAGCATAGCTAAAGAGTAGAGGACTTACTAACTTTGTAACTATAAGCTCTGTCATACAGGAAACTTTTAAGCCTGGTCTTGAAAATTGCTAAAGAGTCCGCCCCCCGGACCGATACTGGAAGTTGGTTCCATAGAAGAGGAGCCTGATAACTGAATAAACTGCCTCCAGATTTACTCTTGGAGTCTCTAGGAACCACAAGTAAACCTCCATCTAGAGCGGAGTGGCCTGCTAGGACAGTAAGGAACAATGAGCTCTGTGAGATATGATGGAGCTTGGCCGTTAAGAGCTTTATATGTTAAAAGAAGGATTTTGAATTCTACTCTATATTTTACTGGCAGCCAATGAAGAGCAGCTAACACAGGAGAGATGTGATCTCTTTTCCTAGTTCCTGTTAATATTCGTGCAGCAGCGTTCTAAATTAACTGAAGGCCTTTTCGAGATTTGTTTGGACATCCAGATAGTAATGAGTTACAGTAGTCCAGCCTAGAAGTTACAAATGCATGGACTAGTTTTTCTGCACCATCCTGAGAAAGGATGTTTCTGATTTTCCTCATGTTTCTCAGGTGGAAGAAAGCTGCCCGACTAACTTGTTTTATGTGAGGGACAAAGGACATGTCCTGGTCAAAAATTAATTGAAAATTAAAAAATTAAGTTTTTAACAGTGGAGGTGGAAGGCAAAGTAATGCCGTCCAGACTGATGAGATGATTAGATAGTATTTTTCTGAGGTGCTTAGGACCGAGTACAATAACTTCTGTTTTGTCAGAGTTGAGAACTGGACTTGTGCAGACCTGTGTAGAGTGTGTAGAGTGTGTAGACCTGTGCAGACCTGTGTAGGGTGTGTAGACCTGTGTAGGGTGTGTAGACCTGTGTAGACCTGTGCAGACCTGTGTAGGGTGTGTAGACCTGTGCAGACCTGTGTAGGGTGTGTAGACCTGTGTAGAGTGTGTAGACCTGTGTAGACTTGTGTAGAGTGTGTGGGTGAGTGAGGAGCCTTGGAATGGAATGAGTCCATGGTGTTACTGTGCAGTATTAGCAGCTTCAAGTCGACAGATAACGAACTTGCTAACAGTGCGTCCCTGTTGCTTTGCTAGCTTCCAAACATTCAGGCTTTTTCATTAGTTTCATTAGTTAGCGGAGAAAAGGCGAACAGCCAGCAGTTTAGTAAAAACAGTAACTTACTCAGTACACACAGCTGGAGTCTCCAGCTCAACACGTAAAGGTGCGACATGTTTCATTGTCACAATGACGTTCACAGCTGGACCAGGAGAGAGCTGTCCCTGTCTGTCTCTGTCTCTGTCCACACCTGCTGGGCTTCACCGGTAGTACCATCAACACAGGGACCCGGATTGAGGGCCCTTGGGTCACTCAGGGTTTTCCTCCAACTATAGAATGGGATGGCACTATCATGATCCCTGTCACGAGCCATTATCATAAGTGAATTTAAAAAAGGGTGATATCCTACTCTGTGGTGTGGTATGTATGATTAGAACCACCAGTGTTTATCAATTCCATAACCCCTCGCCTTCTCTCCATGTTTTCCGCTCTTGACCGCGCTCTCTCACTGTGTTCAAGTCTTCATTACATTTTCGACAACTTGTGAGTACACATGAAATCTTTTCTCCTACATTACCAGTTGTGCACATTTGTGAATGAACATTTCCCAGCATGAAGAATGTTTTTATTTAATCCTGTGTTCAAATTTTGATCTTGATAATGACCTCATCAATCCCGTTTCTGTATTTTACAGCATTTTCTACCTTTACAGTCCTTATCCCCTTTTTCTAGCCACAATTCTGTCAGTCCCTTTTTAATAATTGCTTTCCCTTCTCCTTTTCCCAATGCTATCTTTGTTATCCTATCTACTAATTAATTCCCTTTTAACCCCACATGTGCTGGTACTGAACAAAATCCTACTGTTATTCCTAATTTTTCCATTCTACATGACCACTGAAATATTTCCAATATGTTATAGTTGGTGATTGATTCCATCATCTGTAAACTTAAATCACTGCTGCCAAATCACTGTACTGTAAATCACCACCCTGTCTGGTCTTTCTTCTTCGACCCACTGAAGCCCAATAATAACTGCAATTAATTCCACTGCACAGACCTGTGATTGGCCTGCAATTAGATTTGTTAAACTTACTTCAAATTCTGGAATGAAGTCTCATATTCCAGCTTTATCATGTGAGCCACCTGTGAAAATCTGCAAATAGTTGAAGAGCATATTCTTTTTTTTCCACAATATTTTTAAGTAGCGCAAGACATACAAGAGAAATAAGGATGAAAATAAAAAAATAAATAAAAAAAACAAAACAAACTGAAGGGCAAATACTTCAGTCAATGACGTACATTGTTGTATCACTAGTACTTTTTACAAGCACAAATTCTAGAGGAAGAGGTGAGCGGCCTATCATGGATCTTATCAGTGGTCAGGGCCCCCATTAGACTTAACGAGATGATCTAAAAATGGCTACCAGGTCTGGTAGAACTTCTTGTTCATCATGCTGTCCATGTTCATTTCTCCATGTACAGCACAGAGGTGAAGTCCGTCGGTCATGTCTTGAAAATGGGAAATAAATACTTATTTATAAATAAATACTTATTTGTATGGAGTGTAATTTTATTTTCCATTCAGGTTTTCCTCAGTTCTATGGTGTTAATTTCTACTTAGTTTGAGGAAAGGGCAATGGGGGGCCACTCACCTTCAGTGAGGGCCAGGCAAACTCTAACCCCTCCAGAGAAAAATGTCCTGCACTTACTCAAGCAAAGGAAGCTGCCACCTCTCTCTCTGTCTCTCTTTCTCTCTCACACATATGCACACTTTTCAGTGAGATATATCTGAAGTAGTATTAAGTGAGAGTTGCATTGTGACATGTGCAGGAGTTTCCAATTCCAGTGAGCATTTATTCTGAAATAAGTTTGCAAAACTTGGGAATTGAAGAGCAGTGAGAGCCTCGTTTACAGTGACCCTCAGGGACCTTATTTACAATTCAAAACAAATTCATTCACATCTCATATTGAAACCTTGCACACATACAAGTGAAAACTTTTACACACAGCTCTGAAAATTCATGATCTGACATACACAATGAAAAATTTTGTATAGAAACTGGTGAAACCTTTACTTACAACAATGAAACTCTAACAATGAAGTGAAAATATTGCCCAGATAGCAGTAAAATGTTTATATATTCAATGCTCCCTTATAATATTGTGATCAAGGAAAATGTGATATGAAAAAAAATGGATGGTAAAACTCTATATAAAGCTCCAAATCACCGGACTGCACAAAAACTACATTTCATTTATTTTAAGTATTTAACCATAAATGCTTTGAATGACTAACTGTAGCATACTTGTAGCATAAGCCATTGGGTAACATCAGACATACATGAAAAACAAATAATGTATTATTTGATGGGTTGGTTTTCTGACTGTAAATACCTGTAATGGATTAGTCAGACTGACTGTGTGCAGGAGTGTTTCAGTTGCATATGTAAAAGCCTTTCACTTGTAGGTGTGCGCAAGGTTGTTAGCACATTATGTGAATGAGTTTGGTTTCAGGTGTGTGAATAGAAATTCTAAATAATGTCCTTGGTGGCTCTCACAGTCACAGCTGCTCTGTAATAATGTTTGATGTGGTTATGGCTGCCACAGGGTGGCACTCTTTCACAGAGCAAAGCATTGAGGTGTTTTTTTTTTTTTTTTTTTTTTTTTTTTCCAGAATGATTATGACTTAACAATAAGAAGCAACTTTATACCTTTATTTTTATAAACATTTCCAAAACAATATTGAAGAGTTTTCCTCTTCTATATAACCAGTTGAGAACATACGAACACATAACATGAGAATGAACACATGCACACACATACAGAGGCACAGTGTCAAGATCACAATATGCTACTTAGAATAAAAGAAATAAAATTAATTCCCTGAGGAAACATCTAACTTGATCTTCATGTCAGATGTATTGTTCATTCTGGTGCTTTTTTTGATCACCCCTTTCTGAGTGAAAGTAACAGTTTTGTCAGCCACCTAGGCAATTCTTCTCTAGCCTCCCTCATCAATGAGGCCTTTCCACCCACTGAGCTGCAGCTGTTTACTGGGTGTTTCCAGTTTTCTGCTCCTGTCTGAGTAAAAAAAAACTCCGGAAACGGTTGTGTTTGAAACTCAACTGAAACCTGTTGCAGTACAGACAATTGTGCCACAATCAAAATAACAAAAACCCCCAATATCCGCCAATTCTTAGGCGCACACTATGAAGTGCCTGGTCAGTGTCAAATGACATGTTGAGGTTTTCGGAACATTTTACCCCCCAAGCTCTCAGCACAATATTGAGTGCTTGGAGGGCCAACAGGTGAATGTAGGACCGTTGGTGGGGTTTCACCTGAGCTTTTGATATGTTATGCAGTTATGTTGAGAAGACAATAGTGTGAATTCTGCAGTAAGAATCGAATTAGCTGCATGAACACATAATTTGTTTGATTACAACATAAGCTTGATTACAGCTTGATACAAGCATTAAATCTGTAGTAATAGTAAGTATAGAAAAATAATGAAATGACATGTTATTTTTGTACATTCCTTGTCTTGTTTTTAAAAAATCTCTTGCAGGTCACTTATATTTTCAGATTCAAAGTGCAGAGTGTGTGATAAGTAGCTGATTAATCAAAGTGGTTTGTCTTCAAGTTCGGTGGCATTTCCGTCACTCATTCTGTCAGAATAAACACAATGTTTCAGTTAGATATCTGGTGTGAGGAGGTTGTTTTTCTGCTTAGGAAGCTGTAAACATAACAGCACCCCATATAACTCATTCAAATAGCATACCCTGCTGACTCAAGCTTTGCTGTTTACCAAACCAGAGCCAAAAGACAAGAAAACACTGCTCTTTAATTGGTACTCCAGCTTTATGTTGCTCTGTTTCTCACTGTTGTTTGCAAACACATTTGCCATAAAAGTTAGTCATGCTTCATGCACCGTTATTCATTCATTCTAGTTTAAGGCTCAGCTCAGACAGAAGTAACAATTGAAAAACAAAAAAAAAAAAAACCTAAAAAGAAATCCTCATAAAAAATAACCCTCTAACAAGAGAACCTTTGATATCTGTTATAAAGGTTAACAGGAGAGATACATTTCTATCATATGAACATACTGTACCTGCATTTGACCGTATATCCATTCAGTAAAGTAGATTACGTTGCCATAGACTCCTGGCCTGTTCATCAAAGCACATCCAATCCCCCAGCTGGTGTCCCCTACCAGCCACCATACACCTCTTTCCCTCACTACCAGGGGTCCTCCACTGTCACCCTGAAGCATATGAAAAGAAATTAGTCTCTTAGCTTAGTGTGTGTGTGTGTGTGTGTGTGACAGAGTGAGGACACTCAAACCAACCTGACACGAGTCGACTCCTCCCTGCAGTTTTCCGGCACAGATCATGGTCTCAGTGACATGTCCACCTAAGACGTCTTGTCTATTACAGATCTCTCTGCTGTAAATGGTCACCTGGGCCTGGTTTAACTTGTCGGGAGCTGGTCCTGAGAAACAGCCATCATTTTACACCCAAAATTAGCTTAACCAAGCTCCAATAGTGAAGCCTTAAGAAAATGCTTGGATAAATAATTTATGGAAAGGAAGGGAAAATAAATCTGGTATAACATCTATGAATTTTTCAGAAGACATGGAAACTTGGACATATTCACTCACCGGATGAGCGCAGGGCTCCCCACCCTGTGATCCACGCTTGATGGTTAGCATAGAGTTCCATACCAAAGTTGGGGAGACATACTGGTTTTACTGTTCCTGATGGATGAATAACCACGACATCAAGTGCTCTCATTATCAGTGAATAAATAAATTCAGTATCATTCTGAATAATGGAAGATGAATTGCACTTACCTGTAAAACTCAGAGGTGTGTTGAGCTTTAACAGGGCGATGTCATTGTCCTTAGTGTCTGGATCATAATTAGCATGACTAATAATTTTCTCAACAGTCTTGCCAGAACCAAAACCCATTTTGATCAAACTTACATCACCAGAGTATACTGTCCACAAATAAGGACGGGAGTATCTGCCATGAAAAACAGAAAGAATGTCCTTCTGGATATCTGTCATGTTTATTTTCAAAACCAAATGTAAAGCAGGGCACACAGCATGAAGGATGAGTAATGGTGTGCTTACTCTTGGAAACAGTGTGCAGCAGAGAGGATCCAGTAAGGGCTGATGATGGAGCCCCCACAAAAATGTTGACCCTGAATCTGGAGACTGACCTGCCATGGCCAGGCTCCATTTACAGCCTCTGTGCCACCTACAATGCGAGTACTGGGGGCATTTGGACTCTGTCCACAAGCTGCAGATGGGGAAAAGAGGTTAATACAACAAAATTTCTCATGGCACAAAGAAAAGAAAAACTTCAATTCAGGTATCGTTAAAGTTCTGTTCCTTGTTAGTCCACTTGCCCATTAGTTACTGATTAAAAACATTCCGGTGACATTTGTACTAAGGAGGAAGGACAATGGTATGGCTAATATAAGGACTACATCTTTTTTCTCATGATTCACTCACATCTTCCTCTAAGAAGGAAGTCTCAGTGCCTGGATAAATGTAGCTGTCCAAACTGATTTGCACATACAACATGAATGTAGACATATTTCAGCATTGCAGTGATATCCTTGTTAAAACAATAGCTTACCAATACATTTAAGTGTGACAGTTTCAGCTGAGCAACTTGAGCTGCAAAGAAAAGGAAATCCAAAACAAATCTTTTAACACTTATGAAGGAATTCAACATTAGGAACTCGCTGTGCAAACGTAACTCATCATCATACTGTGTAAAAATTGTACCTGTGAGTGAGCTGTGACTGAATATCTGACTTATGTGTACTCCCAGGCTTCAGCCTCATGTATCCTCTGAAAGCCAAAGAACCAGCTGCCGCTGGCGTATAGCTCACATAATCCTGGCTGTGAGACAGAGATCATGTGATCAGTGATAAAGACAAACCATTTCAACTTTAGAGAGAGATCAGAAGTTATACCATCTGATGTAGGTTTTTTTTTTAACAATACAAAACGTTTTCACCATGAAATTAATCATGTATTGTACATCTAGGACAGTCTAAGTAATGTTTCAGAAGCTTCCCCTTCCTCACATAATTCAGCATGACGCTTTGAAAAACTCAGTTTAATTTTAATTCAGCACCAGTTAGACTCTGCAGAAAAGAGCACCTCTTGTAGCCCAACTGCTCACACACAGCCATGCCATAGTTGTTGTCCCAGCTGTCAGCACACACGGGCATCCATCTTTGGCTGCTTGACGAGTAAGTCTCCAGCAAGAAGTTGGTCCCGTGAAGGCGAACTGTGATAAAGAGCATGCCGTTGACTGATGTAACATAAACGCCGTGCATAACACAGTGCATATGTGTAGAAGATGGGGATGTTGATTTTGAACATCTTACAGCACTGAGCTTCATCTTCTCCACCTGAACAGTCACAAACGCCATCACACCACTGTGAGGGGTCCAGACACTTCCCACCTTTTCTGCACGACCTCCCCAGTAAACACTGGTAGTATACTGCACACACGCACAAACACATAGCATATAGCTGACAGAGATGTCATGCAAAACTCATCAAGGGGCAAAAAGGATTTCAGGCAGCTACAAAGATCTTCAGCCGAACTTACAGAAGTACCAGAGCAAGAGGCTGGCCACTGCCAGGATGAGAAGCACACACAGAGAGGCTGATATGATATATTTCCAGTGACATTTCTTTATCCCTGTGAGGCAAGATAAACGGCCATCAGTACAGCTGAGTCTGGCCCAGCAGTCACTACACAGCCTGAATCAGACATATAAATGACATGTTGAGAAGATATACTGTGTGTTTGAAGTCTGAATTGATGATGCTACCACCTGCTGCATTCATTTATGAACAAAATGAATTTGGAGGAGAGTTAATCATGTTTACAAAGTTAACAGTCCATGCGATCATATATTGTTCATTTTCATCCAAGAATTTCCTATATATCTCTTTGTGTACGTGCGTCCCAATTCAACACTTTTGATATGAAAATTAGCATTAGAAGATTTTGCACACAGAGTATAACAGTGGCACAACAGTTGGCTAATTTTCCATCATAAACTCTTTACTCATATCAGACCAAGTGAGACTATATACAAGTTTAAAGCAAAAAAATGTGTTTTCTTCCTTCTTTGAAGAAACCAAACGATAAATGAGCTGAATGTGTGAAGCTGCAGCAGATATCACGTGACTGCCTGGAAATCAGTCACCGTACCTTTCTTTTGCCCTGTATTATGTGCTGCTCCAGGCACCACAGTGTGGTGGGTGTTGATGGTCCTGGAAGCGGTGGGGACATAGTTAGGGGTCTGAGGTGGAATGGTAGGGTAGATACCCTGCTGCTGGCTGTACGGACGGGGGGTTTCTTCACCATACCAGAACCCTCTGTTGTCATAGATTGGACCATTTGCCTACAGATAAACAGAAAGAAGCTAAATTGCCAAAATAAAGAATGGAAGGAGAGATGACGTGGATTTTGAGTGAGAAAATTGAGCCATCATTTAAAGAAAATTATTGTATAAAAATATGAGGTCAGTGTTCATGAAGACAGTTTAACAGTAGAAGCGATTTAGCCTGATTATTACTCACACCAAAACTGGTCATGCTGCCTGGAGTGGTACACTGTCACACCTGGAGAAGTTCATACAGTGTTTTACACTTAAAATGAATGAAGTACTGCTCACACATTAAAAACAATATTAAAGTAGTCGTCACATTGACTGAGCAACGTCCATTAAAATGTTTCTCCATAACGCCAAGTTCAGTTCTTCAGCAACTAATATAGAAACTTAGACTCCACTAACATCCATCCATATTTTCCCAAGCTTTCGACCTACCTTGAAATTCCCACAAATTCCTTCCGCGATCTGACTCCCTCTGCTCCTTCACTCCCTGCTACACTCTCTGTGTCTTACTCTCTCCATTGCTTCACGTAATCAACCGCCACGACCACACCTTTGGTCTCTGTGTGCATAAGCCAACCTATTGTATATCAGTTCATTTAGTAAACACTTCAAAATGACACAGCAAGTATTGATGTAGGTAAGCGCTGATAATAATTATCATCTGATCACAGCCAGGCTTCAATCAGTCATTCACTGACAAATTTGATCTCATAATCACCAGCTCATTTAAAATTTTGATGTCTGTCTAATTTGAGTAGCAGTGAGATAAACACCTACCACCTCTGTGATATTGATTTAATAGGAGCTCAGATTTCTCCATATGGCAGCAAAGATTTATACATGTGCAATGTTTGAGGTTCTTATTCTACTTTATGAAACCTCACAGACTTAAACTGAACATCCTCTAGTTTGTGCTTTACCTTCAACCATGGTTCATATATGGTTCATAAAAAAAAAAAAAAAAAGGTGAATTCAATCCAAGTTCAGCATAATGTTTTCCAGAAACTTAAGTTCCACACTGTGACTGGCAGGAACAGGAGGAGTCAGCAGTTGAAAGTGCTGTTAACTGCTTGTTTGACCTACAGCTGCTATTCAGTCTTAGAGGAAAATGTGAGTGAATCATGAGAAAAAAGATGTAGTCCTTATGTTAGCCATACCATTGTCCTTCCTCCTTAATACAAACGTCATCGGCCTGTTTTTAATCAGTAACTAATGGGCAAGTGGACTAACAAAGACTGATAGCAAATTACTTGCAGACCTCATTAATGTTTAACTCAATGTTTTACTGGGATAACTGGCAGGAAGGGGAAAGAACAAAAGTCAAGGCTTCAGAGGAATGTCATTTTTTCTAAACTGAAACAGAGGAAGAAGTTATTTCACCGTTAGGCTGGGTGTAGTAATAAATTGGTAACTACATGGTCACCATCTTTCCTTAGCTCTGGCAGTGCCACATGTACTTTTGTATAGTTGATATTTGTATTCCCGTTTAGAGAAGGTCCATTCTGAAATTGTCTACTTTTTACACTTTGTAAAATTTAGCATTAAACACCACAGTCCTACTTTCCATCCACTTCCACTGTATGGGAATGGAAACATTTTGGACAATTAGTGAACCAATCCTTCAGTAAGCCACCAGAATTAAAATATGTCACAATTGGAACAAATGCCCATAGAACCTTGTGTAAAGGCAGCTTGAGAACAATTAAGCCCATCTGACATGCTTGTGTCCATTGCAACATGGAGTGCACTTATTAAAAGGATTAATGGGGTCATCTAGTGGTCAACTTTAACATTACAGTGTCAACACTACAATATTAACGGTAATTGGAAACAAAAAAAAAAAAGACAAAGACCAAAGCAATGTAAGAGCTGTGAAGCCTAGTCATTGATATTCTGACCATTAGAAAACATTGGCGTCATTGGCGAGCATTGACTTCAAAAAACTACAGTATTTATTCATTCATTTCAATGCAGAGTTAAATATTAATCAATTTTTTGCACAAGATGTCAAATAAAGGAGTGTTTTCAAGACTCGTGAGGGTGCAGTTTACTACTTAGTTATTAAGGCAGCTGGCATAAGATTTTAAAAGATGTTTCCTTCTCAGAAGATGTGACTTTTGGAGCCAAATGGTGGTCAACAAACTTCAAATCTTAACAGAGACCTCAGATTTACTACAACTTCTGGATCAGAATAGATGAAGCTCCACCACCTCCGTTGCAGATGCCTGCCAGCCCGTACTGACCCGACTTCAGATTGTGCACCATGTGACCCACAATTCTTGCACCAGACATCCTGACAAAGGAGAGAGAAATAAAGCAAGACATCGATTTTTTTTGCATTGTGATGTTGGCTCTCCAATGACCGTTGCAATTCCAATTTTAAAGGAGACAATAGAAATCTTTGTCGACATCAAAGAAGTGGTTAAAGATATTTTAGGAGACTATTTATTCTCTAGGACTCTTCCTGAGAATGGGGAAATATTTTTTTTTCCTCTTCACTCGAGGTCACATCTCTCATTTAGACTTACAATATCTTTCAAAAGTGAGATCACCCTGCACATTTCTGCAAATATTTCATTATATCTTTTCATGGAACAACACTGAAGAAATTACACTTTGATACAATGTAAAGCAGTCAGTGTACAACTTGTATAACAGTGTAAATTTACTGTCCCCTCAAAATAACTTGACACACAGCCTCCACCAGCTCAGTGATGTTGTCAGGGAGGAGTGGAAGAGGATTCCAGTCGCAAACTGTGAAGCTCTAGTGAACTCCATGCCCAAGAGGGTTAAGGCAGTGCTGGAAAATAATGGTGGCCGCACAAAATATTGACCCTTTCGGCCCAATTTGGACATTTTCACTTAGGGGTGTACTCACTTTTGTTGCCAGCAGTTTAGACACTAATTGCTGTGTGTTGAGTTATTTTCTTCAGTGTTGTCCCATGAAAAGATATAATGAAGTATTGGCAGAAAAGTGCGGGGTGTACTCACTTTTGTGAGATACTGTAATTACCAGCCACTGTGCATCAGCATCAGCTGCTTACCCGATTGGATGTCCCAGGGACACAGCCCCACCGTTGACGTTGACTTTTGATGCATCAATGTCCAACATCTTGATGTTGGCCAGGACAACCACACTGAAGGCCTCATTGATCTCCCACATAGAGATATCGTCCTTCTTCAACCCTGCTGCCTCCAGCACCTGATACAGATTCATACGTTAGGGTATTCCAATAAAAATGCACCAATTAAGTCATGAGCATGTATATGAGAATATATTTAAAAGTTTTACTTCAACATACAATTACAATAGGTTGCTGAGTACAGCCTCATACCCACCTTTGGTGCCGCATATGCAGGAGCAATGGGGAAGTCAATGGGGGCAACTGCAGCATCAGCAAAAGCTACATGGAAACATATTCTGTTACTTCAACAAATCACAGGACAACTATGATAATGATTATGTGAGACGAGTGAAACAAGTAAAGTTTCGTTTGAAGTAAACTTAGAGAGAAAAAAAAGTTTATTGTTTCAATGTTTTTTTTTAGTGCAATCACAAAGATTGCAAGAACAATCACATCACCCAACCTCAGTTTAGCTCCACATGTAAGCTTTTCTTAGTGTGTCTGTGCATAAAGCTTACACACAATCCTTGCCAGTGGAGTGACATTGAGTCTTTTTGCAGCATCAGCTGTCATTAAAACGAGCGCAGCAGCTCCATCATTCAGCGTGCTGGCATTGGCTGCAGTCACCGTGCCTGAAAAATAGAACTTTAGCTACATCTATATTCTTTTAAAAACAGAATGTCTGCACATAGATATTGATGCTACATTAGAGGTTTAAAGACAAATAAAAAGACTGGTGATCAGTGCATGTTTACCGTTCTCTTTCTGGAACACTGCCTTCAGTTTGGGAACTTTGCTGAAGTCCACCCTCCTCCACTCCTCGTCTTCACTAACAACCACATCAGGTTTGCCTACAAATTCATATCAACAGATCACTTTGCAGAGTAAATGATCACTGTCAAGGAATACCCCAAGAGAAATATGTTGTTGCCAGGTTGCTGTACCTCTTTGGGGGATGCTCACTGGTACAATTTCCTTGGCCAAGACTCCAGACTCATATGCGGCTTTGCTGCGGCTGTATGAGCCGATGGCATAGGCATCCTGTTCTTCTCTGGTGATCTTACAGTTCTTAGCTGTGTTCTCTGCACAGTTTCCCTGTCAAATGCCAAAGTGTAGTCAAATCTAAATATAATTCATCTTTGAATTTACCTTATTTCATGACAAATATTATAGGAAAAAGGCTTTCATCTTTACTTTACAGAAAGGCCCTGTCACACTGCCATTACTGAAGCAAGAAGGAATTTTATGTTGACCCTGATTTATGTGAATTATTTATTTTCCAGTGAGGAAAAATTGAGAAAAAAGTTGGCTGTTACCATGTGGAATTTGTTGTACACATCAGTGAGTCCATCCTTTACAATTAGGTCTTCCATCCTTACTCCTCCGTAGGCTGGAGTCTCTCTGGTCATAACATAAGGCACATTGGACATGCTCTCCATGCCCCCTGCCACCATCACATCCTTATAAAAAAAAAACCAAAAATATATATATATATATATATATATATATATATATATATTCACATTTGAAATATCAGTTTACACTGTAACACCGAAGGCTGTTCTAGATCAAAGCTGACCATCATGATAGAAATGTGGGGAAATCTTTTGTGCATCTAAAACAGTGGTACTGGAGAACACTGATCACACCAATGGTCAATTTGGACCTTTGGTGATGACTAAATTGTGTCAGAAATATATACACACATTATGGGGACAATGGACAAGCTGCAAGCTGCATGTGAGTTTATACTGTCATATATGCACATGTACAGAGCCTAACACACACAAACAGCAAGAACCACAAAAAAAATTGATTTCTCTAACTGTGGTCTCATAAAGAGCTAAGTAAGATTCATTACTGGAGTTTATTTGCTTTTGTCATTTCTGAAACTTTTTTTAAACTTTTTTACATCTATGAATTTCCCTCCAGTAGCTAGTATAATAGGGCAGCTCAGTGATGCAGCCATTATTGCCATGATTTCACAGCAATATAGTTTGCTGCCCTCAGCCCCTTAAAGATCTTTATTAATATTAACAGGTTAGGAGTCACACGGTCCTTAGTGTGGCCAACTCATATCAATGCACGCACATACATATAAGGCTTTTGATTAACAAACACACAGGCATGTGTTTGTGCATTAGTAGTAATAGCCAAAGTCTTGCTAAGTATGTGGTGTACCTTAGCAAGCCACAGTCTCAGGTCACTTATCATATTGTAGAGTTTAAGGTAAACAGAGCTTGTTTTTGGTCACATTAAGTAGCTTCAAGATCAAATATAGGGATCCATTACATCACATCACTGTGATTTTAAAACACATAATCAAGATCCAGAATAATCTCCTTTCTTCAGACCCAACATTAGCTATGATATCATACGCTATGCAAATTACATCAATGTCAGCAGCTTGCAGCTGCAAAGCAACAATATATATTAACAATATATATATTTAATGTCAACCCAACCTGATGCCCACACATTAGACTCTGAGCTGCCATCATTATGGACTTCATCCCAGAGGCGCAGACTTTGTTGATGGTTGTTGCTGGAGTGCTGAGGTTCAAGCCTGGAGACACAACCAGAGACATATATGCATTTTAAACTCTCTTTGTAAACCGTCACTCATACTTTTGTATGTTGTACTTTTGTGTGTTGTAATAGTTTCGCATAATTCTAGTGATATGAATGTAGTTCAAATATATATAAATAAAAAAAAAACAAAACAAAAACAAGTGACCACACCTGCACCAAGCAAAGCTTGTCTTGTGGGGGCCTGTCCCTCTCCTGCCTGAAGCACATTGCCCATGTAGACCTCTTTCACCTCGTCAGGAGCAATTCCTTATCACAAAAAGCAATAGGTCAATGCACCAAACGCACACGACCACTGTCAACTGCTGCAGCAATCCAGGCAACAAAAAAAAAAAAAACAATATGAAACTGCAAATATTTACACACATGATGAGCTCATGACAAACCAGCTCCTACTAAACAATAGCACACTTTTTAACAGAATGAGCCAAGTATATTCAAAAAATGAGGAAAACAGCCCTGTCTAATTCCAGGTTGACCATCTGAATGTACCTGCTTTGTCTATGGCCCCCTTGATGGCGATGGAGCCCAGCTTGGTGGCTGGCACTGCTGCCAGGCTTCCTCTGAAGGAGCCCATAGGAGTGCGGACTGCACTGACAATGACGACTTCCTGAAAGCATCAAACAAGTGTTCATTGAAGGGCCCGGCCCAAACATTGGACTGTGGGGACAGCTTAATGTACTCACATTGAGGGAGGGCCGAGATGTGTAGGTCCTTGTTAGGTACTTGTGAGCCTGAAGTGACAGAACAACAACGTGGACAGTTCATCTTCTATTCATGTGGTGGTGTTGATGCCCACAGTCCTGCCTGTCAGGCTGTTCACACTGGAGCTCTTTGCTCCCCTTTCAGGGTCAACTTTTGGACCATAATGGAAACTGTTAGCACGCATGTTGACAACGCTAAATACAAGAGCAGGCAGGGGGGAGAATAGTTAGCTCTTCTAGCAAAGTGACAAAAGCCTTTAATAGCTCTTTTTATACTTCCAGTTAGCTAGCCATACGTTGTGTGTTCCACCTGTTAGCTTCTGTCTTATCTGGGTGAGACAGCCGATGCTGTGACGCCATGACACAGCCGGATGTACCTGTGCCGGTGTGCCCGGGCTCCTTGTCCATCTTTGAGCTCAAGGACAGACATGGTGAGCTGAGCGGAGCTGCCTGGTTGGCCCGGGCCTTGTTAAGATTGCTGCTACACCCAGCTAACTCACACCGTGTCCCGCACAAACACATCGATGTGGTCCACACCCCCACTTACCAGGCGCCAATACATGTGGCCGTGCGTGGTTAAAAGTCCACTGGATGGCATTTTGGACTCAGAGACGAGGACTGTGACACATTGGCGCCCACTTCACCTTCGGCCATGTAGCATAGGGTAAACATACCGGCCAATCACAGCGAGAGGTGTGTTCCCCGTAGCGTCATGAGTAGCTGGGCGTTGTGGTTATTGTAGTTTTACCACAGAGTGCATGCATCGCCCGTCCCTCATTGGTTCCACCGCTTAGGGCTGAAGCCAATCCCAGGGCGAGAGGCGGGGCACAGTCAGACACTAGATCACCCACTACATATTACTACTACTACTACTACTACCACTAGTAACGATGTTATCCACTTAAATCCTAGATTAATACACACCATGCACACACACAAGCACACACTGCAGCACTGCGGATTGTAAATCACCCTTAACTACGTTATGTACAAAGGACAAAGAAGCATTTGAACTTTTTTCTTTTAATGCTTGATTACATCATGAGAAGCTGGTGCATGTCCAAGAGAAACCATCAACCAGGTAGCAAGCAGCTGTTGCCAACAGCATTGTTAAACAATTAAACAATTTCTTGTTGTATTGTTGTATTGGAATGTTTTGTATTTTCTTATTGTATTTTCTTCAAATTATGTACTGTCAGTTTTATAGTCTAAAGTCACAATCACTTACCAGACTTAAATATTGTTTAGTCTGTCTGTGCATGTATATCTGTCTGTGTATCTATGTGTGCAATTCCTTATTTGCAATCCATAAATTTATAGTTTGACTGTGTTCGAATAGTTCTTCTTCGCATGTAGTCATACACTTTCATTTCAGATCCATGTGAGAAGTGTAGGTAACCTGAAATGAGGGGATGCATCATTGATATGAGGCCTTTGGGACATAATGCTGCAGCAGAGGGATTGCCATTTGTCTGTTACTTACCTTTACTCTCAAAGGCAGCATCCACTTGGTTTCCAATCCCAGGGAGATCTCTGTGTATGAACTTTGGGTACCCATCATCCATAGTGCCACTCCTTTCATCATAGCTAAGAGTAATGTGTGAATGTTGTTCATCAATAAACAACACCTGTCATAGATTCAGTCTATGTTCATCGCTATTCACAGTACTCACCCCCAGTATTTGCTGTTCACAAAGAGGAGGGTCCGGCCGGTAAATGACACATGCACAGCAGCATCTACTTTTGTGACATATAGTGGGAAGCCTAGATCAGAGAGAGGCCTTGGATAACCAGGTAGGAAAGTGTTTCCTCTGAGCTTCCAGTAGTTATTCCCTGTCACACAAAAAGGTGGAGAGCCAAAATGCATTTAATACTTTTTTGTCCACTTTTAATCAAAAAGAACACATCATTGCTCACATTAGTTAAAGTAAATTCTGTACCTTTGAAGAAAGTGACCGTATTGGTTCTCTTATGCTCATAAGCAGCATCAATGCTACTGATTCCAGGCCAGGCAACCTGAATGCTCCTCATATTGATGCCATCCCAGGACCGAGAATGAGTCCAGAAATATCTTTCAAACAAACACACACTTCTGTAAAAATCATGGGATGAAAAAAGGAAGCCTAAACCTCACCGGTGTTTTTAATTTTGACATTAATAGTTAACTCTGGAATAGCATATTAAAATTAAAGCTGAATGAAAAAAAATCAACGGTAAGGGACTAATGTCTCACCCATCTTTGAAGAAGTAAATATTTTTCCCGACAGAGGTTGCAGCATCGAAAACTACAGTCCTGCTGCACCTGTCTGGTGGAGGTTGTGGTCTTGATTCTGGTTCAGTTGGTTCAGTTCTGACTCCTAGTAAATGTTTGAAAAACAAAGTTGTCACACTGGTAAAGCTCAAGGACAGTTTGTGTCTTAATGAAAAGCATTGTGGCTGTAAAATAAAAGGCCCCCGAAGTCACTCTGTGAATCATTTTGGGGCTCACCATAGAGAGCTTGTATTCCTTCTCTGTCATCATCTTGAAGCTTGTATCCCTCTGTGTTCACATATTGGTAGGTGGGAAACATCAGAGCTGTCTGGACCTGAGAGTGGGCCAGGCCCAGTGCATGGCCGAACTCATGGGCTGCCACCAAGAACAGGTTGCTTCCTGCGTATACACACTGGGAAAGTTACTCCATGCTCTCACTCAGCCATAGACTATGATCATCTCTATTACAATGTTTCCCCAGAGTCAGCACCTGCTGATGTGAGAGTCCAGCTTTCATCCTCATCAAAGTGGGTGTCACCCCCAAGGCCTTCTGCAGGAGAGAATGCATGGGCCAAGACCCCACCCTCCGCATCAAATGGAGAAAAATCTCCATGGGCTGGTTTGTAGAGAAGAGGAGCTAAGTTTCCACTTAATCAAACTATTTCCTTCAAGCAGGTGACAGGGCTGCCTTACCTAGACCCTTGAACATGATCATGATGTCAGCGGTGCCGCTGTCAATCTGCTCAAAATCTAGAGGAATGACATCACTGTAGAGCTTCAGAGCCTTGGCTATGGTTGCATCCACGTCACTTTGACTCAAGTCTGGTGTGTATTCAGTTATCCTACAGCAGTGTGAGGGTTAAAACACTGTGAGTTTGTCCTTTATCTGTAGATGAACTGCGTGTGGGGACTTGTTGCGTAATACCTGTAAGTGATCAAAGGCTTGTCCCATTTTGGTTGACTGTCGAAGTGGCCATATCTTGTCACGTCAGCGAAACCACAGCGAGGGCGACCCATCACTTCTAAGGTTTGGGAGTCCAACTGCCCTGTCGCCTCCAGGCCAAAAAACTCCTGCATTTTTCTCAGACGTTCTTCAAAAGAGTCTAGAGAGATGCGTAAGACTCTGCCAGGGGCATTGACACCAGCACCAGTGAAAAACTGGGACAGATAGTCCTGGATGCAGAAAATACGAATAAAAAACTATAACATGCAGATAAAATGCGTCTTTTGATGGATGCCATTGCTTAGTAATGTACTTATTTACCTATATTATTATTAGTAGTAAGTTAGTAGCAGTAGTTAAATAATACAATAATTCAGTGATTACTTCAAGTTCATACCTCATAGTTTGTGGTTCCAGCTCTACTGTTATGTGAACAAGTACATGAAAATAGATGCATGATTCAAAAAGATCTTGGGTTTGTTTGGTTGTTGTTTGATGTTTGAGTGCATAAACTGCTCTTTTATTATCTTTATGGACCACATTGTAACTTTAGTCGGGAATACCTTCCCTTCATTTATTTATTCATCTTCTACCATTTTTTGGGTTACAGGGGGTGCTGGAGCCAACCCCAGCTCACTCTGGGTGAGGGCGGGGTCACTCTGGACAGGTCACCAGTCCATCACAGGGCCAACACACAGAGACAGACAGAGACCAACAACCACTCACACTCACATTCAGACCTACGAACAATTTAGAGTCACCAGTTAATTCAAGCATGATGTGTTTAGACGGTGGGAGGAAACCCATGCAGCCACAGGGAGAACATACGAATTCCACACAGAAAGTCCCCAGGCTGGGAACCGGCGACCTTGTTGCTGTGGGGCTACAGTGCTAACCAGTATGTCGCCGTGCTGCCCACTTTGCCTTTAACATTTTTAAATTTACTTCTTAGACTGTTTCTGTGGTTACTACTGTCTGATCACCAAAAGACATTGTGGTCTTTCTGTGTACAGCATGAATGTTCTCCCTCCCTTCTCCCTCTGCGGCCTGTCTTCAGGTAATCTGTCTTTCCCCCTGTCCCATTTGTAGCCCTGTGATTGACGGCTGACCTGTCCAGGTTAGATCCTGACCTCACCCACTGACAACAGATAATGGATAGGTTATGGATGGACTTCTTGCATTTCACAGTTTTTTACTTTAGACCATTAGTTGACATCTGAGGTACACTGTATATTCTCACAAAAAAGAAAAACTGACTGAAAATCTGTACTATGTGTTTAATCATTCAAATTGTCAATTGTGCAAATGTTAAGATTCAACAAACAGATTCTTAAGCATTTGAAAATTTGCTGCGTCACAAAGTAAAGATAAAGTGACCTAATTGTTCGGGATAAAGTTTGACATGGAGCTCCAGGCTTCACAAATGAAAAGGTATTTTTCATCTCAAGATAAAACCACAGTCAACATGATCTTTGAGCCTCAAATTTTGACTTTCACAGCAGTTTTAGCGCTACAACGCTCTTTTAAGATGCCCATAAATGCTTCAATAGGGAACTAACATTTCTGAAAATAGAACTTTGTTTGATAAGTTTAAAGGTTAAAAGGTTAAAAAATGAACGCTCCCTTTTCCCCATTGCACAGGTTAATTAAACCCTGAAAAACATTGCAATACTTCAACTTTGAGAGTGCCTCATGTTTACCTGGGCTTTAGTGAGCTCTTCAGGGCTGGGTGAAGTTGTTGGCACAGCTCCACAGTGTACTACAATTCCCACTATCAACACAAACACAACACCTTCCATGATTCCTTCTTCTACTGAAGAGACAAAATAACTCCAGGTACTTTATTTATTCCCCTCCTCAGACTTGAGCTGATTTCAGGTGCTCAGGTGGAATGCAGGAGTTGGTTATTTCCTGAAATTCTCAATTTCAGTGTTTTGGATGTGGGAGCAGTTTTTAATGATGCATGATGGGACAGCAACACATTCCTGCAAATGTCTGAACAGGCCCATTTGAACAACAGCAGAGATATAACTGCAGTCAGGAGAGAGGGAGTCCGAGAGTAGTATATTTAAGATAAGGGCAAATTAGAGTAACTCAGGCCTGTGTGAACGTGATTCTGATCTAAGGTAGTCCTGTGTAGACCATCAACGGGAACATTAAGTGATAACATCAAGTGTTTCTGAGTTTGCTTAATTAACTCAATTGATGCCACTCCTTGCTCTGCAACTCATAAAGCTTACTGAGGTTACCAATAGTATTTACTGATGTTGTGAAAGCCATACACACACTTGATGATTATTTCACAGAAATTATTAGTGCTTATTGAGACAGATCTACTTCCTGTATCTGCCAGAGATGGCGAAATTGAGATATTGGTATGTCATGCTGTACTGTGAGTGATATGAAAGAGCAACACTTTTGCAACTGTAATCTCATATTATTTATATTGCATATCGCCTGATATTGTAATGCTTTTCACATAATATCACAATGTCTTCGTAAAATGGTGAAGCTAAATTTATTTACTTAGACATATGCATACATGAAATCTGATTAAAAGTTATGAATAAATCTGAGTGCAAAAACACTTAATTTTCAAGATGTTACAGTTGCAGCTACTGAAGCCACTTTGTATGAAAGTCAGTATAAAGACAACAAGTGAGAGGTCTGTTTTTAAAAAAATGTATACATATGTGAAAATTACATTCCACTTTCTTGATATAATTTTTTAATGAAAAAATTAACCAATTATTACAAAAAATTACTTGGTAAAAACATTCTTTATTGTACGTACATTAATTCTTACTCTACATTAGTGGCTATCAATAGTTTAAATGGTAAAGTGGTCTAGAAATTGCTGCAGGGTAAGAAGTAGCTGTTCCTCAATATACGGTACAACCTCCCATACCTCAGGTCATACTCAAATATGTAGGGTCCCCTGTAGATGTAAGTGAAACCTGCAGAACAGAAGCGCAGCGTCAGTGTCTTAAATTGTTAAAGGAATAGTTGTGTGTATTAAAAGAAAGAGATGTGGAGATCTATTCATTTCATACTCACCTCTGTACTGGAAAGCTGCAGTCACCTTGTTGGGCATTCGCTGAAAGGTATAATCAAGACGTCTGGGATATCCCCAGTCCATAGTCCTTCTGGCCTCGTTGTAACTGAAGCAAGACAGACAGTATTTAGACAAATTAAATAAGGGAAAAGTGCAAAGAATCAATTATTCTGAAGACAAAAATAAATATTTAACCCAGGCACACCTGAAGAAATCGTTGCCTGTGAAGAAGAGGGTTCTACCCGAATCAGCATCATAAAATGCAGCATCGATTTTCTTCACAGTTTTAGGCAGACCCAAACTGCTCAGTGTTTTAGGATAGCCCTTTACTGGAGTGTAGCCGGTGTAGGCCCAAAATTTACGATCTGCAGGAAAAAGACCATTCAAAAATATTGTGTGGAAAGTTGCACGGTTGTCAAAGTTGTTGATTTGGGGGGATAAATAACAGACATACCTTTAAAGAGAAAGATTTTGTCTGACTCTCGGCTCTCATAGGCAGCATCGATATTGACCGGGGCATCGGGCCACAAGCTTCTGATTAGACTTTGCTGAGGTCTGTTGCTTTGAGGATGTTTTCGCCACAAGAAGCTGAGAACAAAAGAAAGGTACTTATGGTGACAAATGATTCCAATAGACAGACGATCAGACATTTAGTATCTTACTGTACAGTAAGTCTGATACCTGTCCTTGAAGAAGAGCATCTCTCCTCGCAGAGTGGTGACAGCATCCAAGACCATGGAAGAATCACAGACATCGGGCGTGTCAGGGTTCTCAGGCTCAGAGGGATCCTTCTCGGAATTTGGACCTGGAAGTAAAATGAAAAGAGTCACTACATGTCCATAAAGGCAAGCATCACATTGCGACAAAGCCAAACAACAGAATCATCAAAGATTCTGCCAGTTCTGTTTGAGAAAACAGACAGTGATGATCCAGCCAATTAGTACTAACCATAGAGAGACTGGATGCCCCTCACATCATCCCGGGGCAGAACAAAGGTGTCAGGGTTTCTGTATGAGTAAGTAGGGTACATGAGAGCACCAGGATCATCAGAGTGAGACAAACCCAGAGAGTGGCCGAACTCATGAGCTGCTACAATGAAGAGGACGTAACCTACAGCAGAAAAGACAGATTTAAAAAAGGTACAAATCCTCTCTGGCAAATCAATCACTGACAGAGAAGAAATAAGACATGATAACAAACGTACCTCTGTTTGAGCGGAAAGTGAAGTTCTCATCATCATCAAAATGGGCATCTCCTCCAATACCATTGGACGGGGCGAAGGCATGAGCAAGAGTGCCATCGGGGCCATCAAAGGGGTAATAATCTCCATGTGCTGTAGAGATAAAGGATATTCTTGTCATGTTTTGAAAACAAGAAAAATACTCATTGCATTTCTGTAAAATGAAACTAATCAGAAAGCGTGTCACGGATAGGTCTGTCGGATCATCTGCACTATAATTACTCCCAACATGAAAGCAGGTGGGACATCACAGGCACAAGCCTGTGTTATGGAAACACACAGTTTGTCAGTGTCTTCCTAAGCCCTAAAACACCATGGCTAAAAAACTGCAAGTACAGGCATGTCAACATGTCATGTACAGCATAACTGTATAACTGTACAATCTGTATAATCCACTGTCAGTCCTCAACGGGCAAATGTCACTCAGACATACATGAAGTTACAGAATGTGGTATCGCAGAGGACATTAGGGCCTCAACTGACTTTTCTTTAAAAATGAAAATCCGTTGGCGTTGAAATATAGATACGTCATACTACACTTCTATACATGTGAAAATATTGTAGAAATTTTGGAAATATGACAGTAATTCAGTTTATACTTTCAAATTAAGATTTTACACGCAGAAGATATGATGTGGTGAATGGAGGTGATGCAGTGCTATTTTATCTATGTCATACCAAGGACAACTGGTAAGCAATTGGTACAACTTGTGATATAAGTAGATCATACTTGAATATTTAATGAGCTATACATCTATATTATATTATAATATCGTTACACTACTATGTGTATATCATTATATTTATAGTTTAATAAAACAATGCTAAAAAAAACAGATTGCATAAGCAATTTTATCTTTCATACTTTGTCATACACCATAGTCACCATAGTGTGTAAAAGGTAGAAACAGCAATTCTACAACTTCCAACTATGGAAAGTTTTTTGTACATACATCTGCGAGCAAAGGAGATCATGATGTCAGCAGTTCCCCTCTTGATCCTTGTGAATCTCAGAGGAGTGACTCTGGCCCAGACCTGCAGAGCTTTCTCGATAGAGTCATCCACCTCTGACACGGACATGTCAGGTGTGTAGTTTTCAATCCTGTCAGAAAAAAATGGTTGATGGTATTCATAGATAGAATAACTACGAGAACTCTTCCTGCCACATTCTATCTTCAGATCATTCACCTGTAGGTTAGGCTGTTCTTCTGCCACTTGAGGTTGTTTCCAAAAGTGGAGAACTGGCCAATATTGGTGTCTGGAACACCACAGCGAGGTTTCTTCATCATGGCCAGGGTGTCGGCATCCAGCGTCCCAGTGATGTTGAGACCAAAGAAAGACTGCATCTCAATCAGCTTCTTTGTCAGTGGGCTGACTCCACGTCTGACAGAAGGACCGCTCTCCTCTGTCAGGTTGAAAAACTTCTTCAGGTAGCTCTGCACAAAGAGACAAGGATGTAATACCAGTCACTAATGGTCTTTGGACAATGACAATTGTCAAAAGAAAATGTATAAATAATGATAATCATAATAAACCTTGGAATCATATTCAATGTTAAATATTACAAGAAGACACAAAGACATGGCAAAGTAAATGCACAAACCTCAGCAAAACTTTCATCTTGCACAGTAACATCTGATAGCGGCACACAGTGAACTGTGACTGCCAGACTTAGTAAAATGCACAAACTGAAAGACTTCATGTTTGCTCGTTGAATGTGTGTCTGCAATGGAATCTGTTCTTATATATAGGCCGAGGAGAGGATCTGTCGAGGAGTAGGTGGGTGGGTTGGGCAACTACTTGTTTTGAGTCAGTGATGCAAGGATGGATGTCTGTTCCCATATATAGAAGACAGAGGCAGGAGGTTGAGATTTGATTTCTTAATCAGCAAAACAAATCCTAAAACAAGATGATGATGATGATAGTGGCACGACATGTGACATTTAACACATCAGGATCAAAATACTAATACTTTATACATCCCTGGAGGGGAACTTCCCAAATGAGGCAAAATCAAATGAATATTTTTAGCTGAATAAACCATACTCCTACATAGAGCATTATTCTGACCCAATTAATGGGAAAATTTTATGAAAATTACCTTTGATAGTTATCCTTTTTTATGTCCATTCTTTAAAATTGTATTAGAAACTGAACTATCCAGATACTTAAGTCACTATGGTATGGATTTGAAGGTCCCCATTCACTGGATGTGAATGTGCCCTTAGGCTATTGTTCTTGCTCTCAGACAGTGTTGTGCTTTTTGAGCAAGAAGACAAGTTGGGCCATGTCAAGATGAAAAGCCCTGTTTCCTTTAGCTTTACTGGTCACAGACAAAACAGTCCCTCTGGCAGCACATGATTTGTAAATGCTCATTATGATTACTCATCGTGTCTCACAACTTCATTTGTCGTGTGCTAAATTGGATCTAGTGAATTTTCAGTCAAAATATGATTTGATGACTCACTTCCTACAGTGACATATTAATCACGTTGTTTTCACAAAATAGAGAAATGTATATCTCCATATCTTGTGAAACATCTGGGAGATATTCTTCATGCATTGAACAATCATTCATGTCCTGATGTACATCACAGTGATTGTAAAACAATCTTGCGGTTATTGTTTTTCTAGCACTGGATGCCGGGTTGAGGAGTACTGTCTTCATTGTGCAACATATGTCTCAGGTAAATTGACCAACACTATCATGTTGGTTCATTCAAATCAAATCAAGTCTGCTTCTTAGATACTCATAGATGCATAATGTATATGAGAATAAAGGAGTATACATTCATTCATTTATTCGTTCACGGATGATAAAGCATATGTCTCCATGTGCTGAAGCAGTTTTGAACGTTCACTGCCTCTTTGAATCTTCTACTGCTGATCTGTTTATCTTATCTGGGGGTGCTGGAGCCAATCCCAGGTCACATTGGCTGAGGGCGTGGTACACCCATGAAAGGTTACCAGTCCAGGGCCAACACACAGAAAGGCCCCAGGCCGGAAGCCGGACCGCGGCCTTCTTATTGCAGGGCAATAAAAGAGCTATTGTCGGTGGGAGAACCTGTGATGCCAATACCAGTTAATCAGTCACAAGCTCATGTAATGTTGTGGTTTATGGGTTTCAATAACACACTCACACACACACACACCTACACAGGAGGAAGTTTTCCTACACAATACTGGGCTGTCATTGCTGGAAATCCCCCCACACTTCTAATAATGCCTTACTCTTGATTTTTTTTTTTTAATTACTAGAGGTAGCTTGTGTATTTCTTTAAAGTAGCGCTTAACAATATTTTATATGAAGACAAGATGAAACAACTAAGACGAACCTAATGACAGTTTTCCTCAGACTCTGCAGCTTATTAGTTCTAAAGAGCCTTCCAGCCTCTTTCAGTGTTTTGGTTTTCTGGGCCCTGTGTTCCCACTGTGGATTTTTGTATGTCTTTGTCGGATAAAATAAGCTCTAATGAAGCCACTGCCCACCACAGGCTCAGCACCAAACAGGAGAAAGACAGCTTTTAGAATTTAGCAGCTGTAGAGCCTGATATTTCTCCGGGAATAGGTATCTTTCAAAACATATACAAGAGGAAATATTATTGGCTGTGGACATTCATCAGGTAGACTGAAACTAAACTCCCAGTAAATGTGACAGTCAACTGTTCTGTTGTACCTGTAAATATCTGAAAAACCTTTATACCATACAACAGGCCCCGACGTGAACCCCATGTGACCCAGCCTGAGGGCCAGCCAGAAAAGCAGAGAAAAACTAACCCAAAAAAAAAACCCCAAACAAACAAAACAAAACAAAAAAAAAAAAAAAACCCACAGATTTTGCAAGCAAGTAAGAAAAGATTCCTACAGTAGTACAGATCCTGAATGCAACACTAACCGTAGTCTAGAAACAGTGCAACAACAACAACAATATTTTGAAAGCGTGTACACTTGTGGTAGTAGCAGTAGTTCTGTAGTTCTGTGTCATCAATTAGGGCAGTGCGATGCCGGGGGGGGGGGGGAGAGACATGCTTGTTTGCCGTATTAGAATTAAGCATGATCTATATTCCTTTCTTTTTTCTGTTTTTGTTTTCTTGAAAGATAATAAAATACAATTTTATGCAGAGGTGTACTTCTAAATCAAATCAGATTTATTTGTATAGCGCCAAATCATAACAGTTACATTACATAAGTTACATCAAGGCACTTTACATATAGAGCAGGTCTAGACCAAACTCTTTATAAATTTATTTAAAGAGATCCAACAGATCCCCCGATGAGCGAGCACTTGGCAACAGTAGCAAACTTCCTTTAAGAGGCAGAAACCTCGAGCAGAACCAGGCTCAGGGGGGGCGGCCATCTGCCTCGACCAGTTGGGTTGAGAGTGGGAGAGAGAGAGAGAGACAGGCATTGGAGGGGGGGAGGGGGGGTGTAGGCAGGAACATGTTCATGGAGTTCGTGGAGTTGAGCTGTAATACAGAATTCATGAAATGTGGGACCAGCAGGTGTTGCAGGAACATGGGATGGAGATGAGTCACCACCTGCAGGATGAGGACAGGGAGAGAGAGGAGAGGACCTGGGAGAGACAGAGACTTTGGCAGAACATGGTTAGTAAATGCAGTATAAATGCTTAGAACTGGGTGAAACTGTGTTTTTTAAGAAGGATGGTTCTTATCAGCGCATGCAAGGGTGGAGGAAGGGAGAGCGAGCGTGAGGGAGGGAGAGAGAAAGAGGGAGAGGGGGAGAGAGGGTGACAGGGAGAGACAGAGAGAGAGGGGGAGAGTGGGTAACAGGGAGAGACAGGGAGAGACAGAGAGACAGAGAGAGAAGCTCAGTCCTTCCCCCAGCAGTCTAGGCCTACAGCAGCATAGCTAAAGAGTAGAGGACTTTAACTTTTTAACTATAAGCTCTGTCATACAGGAAACTTTTAAGCCTGGTCTTGAAAATTGCTAAAGAGTCCGCCCCCCGGACCGATACTGGAAGTTGGTTCCATAGAAGAGGAGCCTGATAACTGAATGATCTGCCTCCAGATTTACTCTTGGAGACTCTAGGAACCACAAGTAAACCTCCATCTAGAGAGCGGAGTGGCCTGCTAGGACAGTAAGGAACTATGAGCTCTGTGAGATATGATGGAGCTTGGCCATTAAGAGCTTTATATGTTAAAAGAAGGATTTTTTAATTCTACTCTATATTTTACTGGCAACCAATGAAGAACAGCTAACACAGGAGAGATGTGATCTCTTTTCCTAGTTCCTGTTAATATTCGTGCAGCAGCGCTCTGAGTTAACTGAAGGCCTTTCAGAGATTTGTTTGGACATCCAGATAGTAATGAGTTACAGTAGTCCAGCCTAGAAGTTACAAATGCATGGACTAGTTTTTCTGCATCATGCTGAGAAAGGATGTTTCTGATTTTCCTAATGTTTCTCAGGTGGAAGAAAGCTGCCCGACTAACTTGTTTTATGTGAGGGACAAAGGACATGTCCTGGTCAAAAATTACTCCAAGGTTTCTTACAGTGGAGCTGGAAGCCAAAGTAATGCCGTCCAGACTGATGAGATGATTAGATAGTATTTTTCTGAGGTGCTTAGGACCGAGTACAATAACTTCTGTTTTGTCAGAGTTGAGAAATAAAAAATTTCCAGTCATCCAGACTTTTATGTCTTCAAGACATGCCTGCAGTATGACTATCTGAGTGGCTTCATTTGGCTTCATTGATAGGTACAGCTGAGTATCGTCTGCATAGCAGTGGAAGTTGATGCTGTTTCTCCTGATAATGTTGCCTAGAGGAAGCAGATAAAGTGTAAAGAGGATTGGTCCAAGTACCGAACCCTGCGGGACTCCATAACTGACTACAGTACATGAGGAGGAGCTGTTGTTTACATGAACAAACTGATGTCTGTCTGATAAGTAGGATTTGAACCACCTTAGTGCAGTTCCTTGAATTCCAATTTCATGTTCCAGTCTCTGTAGTAAAATATTATGATCTACACTGTAAAAACTCTTGCATAGATCCAACTTAAAAAAATTAAGGTAACATTTTCCAATCACTTTTTGCAAGTTTAGTGAACTAACTGGTATTTTGAGTTGGGAAAACTTCATAATATGCATTTCACTATATGCTAAAAGAATAAGTAGAGTCTATGAGAAACAGCCAAGAAATTGAGTAAAATGAATGTCAAAAATGTTAGCATATTAAACAAATCAAACTTAATTAAAATAAGTAAACGGCTTCAAATAATTAGTTACAATGACCATAAATTAACAATTATAGAGGACAGGTATCAATTTTCAAGATTTATTAAATCATTACATGAAAGATCATGTGAACTGTAAACATCTGACCTCAGCTTTGCAAAACATGTTAACAGCAGTGTCTTTAAATTTGTATATATTGACACATTACCTGGAACACTTCACAGACAGATCTCAGCTTTTAAAGTGCATTTCTTTAGTGTGTAAAAAAACATGAAATCGCAATTTACAACCACAAGTTATGCCTTGCAGCATTCTATAAAACTTTCAAAGTACAAACAAGTGTAACATCCTGACAATTTCCACTCATCAGGCTCTGATAAATGTCCTCAAAGACCGGCAGATACCGGACATTATGCACGCATGTCAAACCACATCTTAACTTGTAAAGTGCATTATTTTAGTGTGTAGAAAACATTAATAACTAAAACAATTTACACACCATAAATTACACCCTGCAGCATTCTACAAAACTTTCACAGTACAAACAAGTGTAACATCCTGAAAAATTCCACTCCTCAGGCTCTGATAAAATGTGTAAAAAGTGCAGGCTGACAGTCATGTTGGCCTAGGCTAGAAGCTTGTTTTTCAGAGTCATGAACCTGGAAGATGGTTTTGGACGCAGTGTGTCGAGTCCCACAAAAAGTCGCTGAAAGACCTCAAAAGTTTTAACAAGTTTGGAAGGATACTGGAGATTAAGTGCATATGTCAATCCAAGGAGTAGGCTGCATGCTCTAGCCAGATTGCCAAGATCAGTGAGTACTGGGATTCCCTCGAGGATGATGCCCACTCCATCTGGCTCACGACACACATAGATCCTCATAATGTCCGTTTTCAGCTCCTCATGCACACTGGTCTCTGCTGTCCCCTTTAAAACATACAAGCAGACCAACTGTCTCATTTGTCGATGAAAGATAAGAATACATTAAATAGATGTTATGTGATTTAATTCAGATAGCTTCTCTGAAGACCACTTTGAAAACTAGAACATTTCAGAACAATCCTAAATTGAGATCTTGTACATTAGACTTAAGATACAGGGTGCAATTTTATCCACTCTCATCCACACATATTCCAAAAAGCCTAGAATGGAAACACTAGAATATAAAAAAAAATCTTGAAATATCACTTAAGTTTTAATGCTCACTTGAAGTGCTTTTTTTCCCCAGCTTCTTATATTTTTTCCCTTTAACTAGCTGTATGCTGCTAGCTTTCTCCACCTACACTTGACTCACGCCGGTCAGTCAGTTTACATAAAAACAACCCAGTTTAAGCTCATACAGCTGACCGATCCAACCCTGCTTTCAAACAATACTTACAGAGTAGTCAGAGATGAGCTCTTGTCCACTCTCTCTCATATACTCGATGAGGCATCTCAGTGCTATTTCTCTCTTCTTCACGATACAGGTACCTGGGTCCTAGAGTTAATAAAAGAATAACGAAAAATTAATCTTGCATACAATATCAATCCGTGTATCATTTGTTCTTTTAATATTAATTGAAAAATAAAAAAAAAATGAAAAGAAAAAGAAACATTTGTTATTTCACTATTTGTTCATGAATCTGATACCAAAAAACAAATAATACTTTTTAATTTCCCCCCTCCTCCTAACTTATCTGCTGCATGCAGTACAGCATCAGAGTGTGTGTCCGTGTGTTCGTGTGTGTCGCGGATGAAAGACCCGGGCCGTTAAAACTACAGACACGACCGGACGGACGACCCGTCACTGTTCAGTAAAAACTTTGTGGCTACGATGTTTTTTGAAACAGTACACCGGTACGACGTCCCTCCGCGGCCCAGCGGTAAAAGTCCCGGTGCTCCAGATGGCCAGTAACGTTACAGCGCTGTTCATACCGCCCAGACCAAAACTGCTTCCCCCCATTCAAACGGCTGCAGGCAGCGAGTCACCGCACGGCGGTGTGTAACGCTAACGGTAGACCGCACATGAAAGCAAAACGCTGTACACTCTCACACAGAAATGAAACGCCTGCATACAAATTAGACTACAGTAATAAGATATCATAATTGTTTTATCTCAACCTTAAAAATTTCGGTTGCTAGTGGGAAGGGGACTTTTTGGTCTGGCCTACACGACAGGCCTGTATGTTACTGAAAAGAGCAGCGGATTTATTTAAAATGTCGGACTCCTAGCGAAAAAAGGAGTGACACAGCATAACATATGATAATTATAAAAAGCACATAAAATATAAACAGTAGGCTATCTGGCTAAAGTTGACTAGCTGTTTGAGATTACAGCACACTTAGGCCAAAGGCCTTTTTGGCGGTAACGTTAAGGCCTAGTGATGGCGGCCGCAAAATTGGCAAATGGAGGAAATATGCTTTTGCAAACAATGCAATGCAATCATGATAATTCGCTTAAAAATCTAAATTTAAACAATGCAAATTGTTACTTACATGTGTCGTAGAAAGTACTGTCCCTCCTAAACTCCGTGAACAAGTGCGTTGGTCCTTTCCTTGGATAGTGCGGTCCAGAGTGAAAAACATACGTACACGTTGTCTATTGCTGCAAGTGGGCGGGAACTCTTCCTCTGTTGAATTTTAGTTCTGATAGAAGCTGTTAAACTGAGTTTCTTGAACATCAATTTATGGTGAAGTCCAATAAAAACAATTTTATGCTAGAAAATACTAAGTTACAAAAATATTCACACTTTTTAGTTTCAGATAACTTAGAAAAACAATAAAAGAAAATAAATTAATTTATCGGAATAAAAACACTTTAAAAAGTAAAGTCATATGTACAGTAACACTGAAGGACTTTTTACAGTGTATAGTGTCGAATGCAGCACTAAGACCTAGAAGGAGAAGTACAGAGGCTGATCCATTGTCTGAGGCCATTAGAATGTCATTGGAGACTTTAACCAGTGCTGTTTCTGTGCTATGATGGGCTCTAAATCCTGACTGAAACTCTTCAAACAAACTGTTCCCATCCAGATGCTTGTGTAGTTGTTTTGCTACAGCTTTCTCAATGATTTTAGAAATAAATGGAAAGTTCGACATGGGTCTATAGTTTGCCAAAACATCTGGATCAAGATTAGGCTTTTTAAGCTGGGGTTTGATGACCGCAGTCTTAAGTGCCTGAGGTACATAACCCAGAAAAAAAGTCAGATTAATCAAATCGAGAATGAACGGCTCAATTAAATAAAATATCTCTTTAAAGAGGCTAGTTGGTACTGGGTCTAATAGACAGGTTGACGGTCTGGATGATGAAACTATAGAAGCTAGCTCTGAGAGGTTCAGAGGTGAGAATGATTCCAGATGTAAAAGAGTCGTCGCAGCTGATTCAGGAGTTGCTGTATTCAGTAGGAGATTTTTATCCAACCTAGGCAAGAGCTGATAAATTCTTTCTCTGATCGTGAGAATTTTATCTGTAAAAAAGTTAATAAAATCATCACTGCTTAGAGCTAAGGGGATCACTGGTTCAACTGAGCTATGGCTCTCTGTCAGCCTGACTACAGTGCTGAAGAGAAACCTGGGGTTGTTCTTGTTTTCTTCTATGAGTGCTGAGTAATATGAACTTCTAGCACTGCGGAGAGCTTTTTTATATGTTTTTAGGCTATCTTTCCAGGCTCTGTGAGACTCTGCTGACTTACTGGAATGCCAATTTCTTTCTAATTTCCTTGATGTCTGCTTTAAGGCATGGATTTGGGAATCATACCAGGGAGCCAGCCTCCTCAGTTTGAATACTTTCTTTTTGAGAGGGGCAGCATTGTTGAGATTCGAACGCAGTGTGGCCATAGTGCTAGTCATGAGGTCATCAACCTGCGTGTGGGAGAAATCCTCATTTGAATTTAGATATGGCATTATTGGGAACGATGACCAAATGTTCTCTTTAAATTTAGCCACAGCAGCTTCAGTTAAACATCTTTTATAGCTGAATTTATTCCTCAATGCTGTGGAGCCCATTAAAGTAAACTCAAATGTAATAAGGTAATGGTCAGTCAGGAGAGAGTTTTGGGGAAGAATTGTTAGCTTGTCAATTTCAATGCCATAAGTTAGAACAAGATCAAGGATATGATTGTAGAAGTGAGTGGGTTCATTCACATGCTGGGAAAAGCCAATTGAGTCTAGTAGGGAAAGAAACCCAGAACTAAGACTGTCGCTTTCTACATCAACATGTATATTGAAATCTCCCAGAATAATGATTTTATCTGTACTGAGTCCTAACTCTGATATAAACTCAGAAAACTCTGATAGGAATTCTGAGTACGGACCAGGTGGACGGTATACTGTAACTAACAGAACTGGTTTTTCACCTTTCCAGTCTGAGTGGGAAAGACTAAGAGTGAGGCTTTCAAAAGACCTGCAGCCAGATTTTGTTCTCCGGTTGATTAATAGGCTTGACTGAAATATTGCAGCCACCCCACCTCCTCGACCTGTGGTACGAGGGATATGAAAGTTAACATGAGTTGGGGGTGTAGCTTCATTAATGCTAACATAC
Source organism: Echeneis naucrates (assembly GCF_900963305.1). NCBI lineage: Eukaryota > Metazoa > Chordata > Actinopteri > Carangiformes > Echeneidae > Echeneis > Echeneis naucrates. Next base: position 18,504,823 of record NC_042524.1, read on the forward strand.
TCATCCTGCTGCAGCTACGTTTCAGTTACACAAAATAAACCAATATGGTGATCAGCTATGAGATCGTTAAGTAGTAGAGATTTTGATGATAATGATCGAATGTTCAACAGTCCGCATTAGATCGCAGTGTTATTTGAGACTGACTTTGTGGCTGTTTTCATTTCAGTTAGGTTTTTGTTTTTAGCTCCTCTTCTGTTTAATTTGGATTTATTAACTTTTCTAAATTTAGGTGGTCGGGGGACATACACAGTTTCGATAGACCTAAACATAGACAGAGACTATTTTATTCTCGGCAGGTGGCCGCTCTGACTGAGGCGCAGAGGAGCGTGTTAAACTGCGGCTCTGCCTCCTGGTCTCGACCCGGGATTGTCAGGGTTTTGGATTTTTAATAAAATCGGCCATATTTCTAGAAATGAGAGCGGCCCCGTCCACAGTGGGATGGACACCATCTCTCCTAATCAGACCAGGTCTCCCCCAGAAAGACTTCCAGTTATCTATGTAGCCCACGTTGTTTTCGGGACACCACCTCGACAGCCAGCGGTTAAATGACGACATGCGGCTGTACGTGTCATCACTGGTCCGATTGGGGAGGGGGCCGTAGAAAACTACAGTGTCCGACATCGTTTTAGCAAAAGTACACACCGATTCCACATTCATTTTTGTGACTTCCGACTGGCGAAGTCGGGTGTCGTTACTGCCGAAGTGAATAACAATATTAGCATATTTCCGTTTACCCTTAGCCAGCAGTTTCAGATAAGACTGGATGTCGCCTGCTCTGGCCCCCGGGATACACTTCACTATGGCCGCCGGTGTCGCTAACTTCACGTTCCTCAGAATAGACCAATCACTAGAGTCGGCTTTTCAGCGGGTGTGTCGCTGAGAGGGGAGAACCTGTTGGAAACGTGAACTGGGGGCTGCTGCCTACGACTATGCCTCTTGTCTCGGACAGTCACCCAGCCGCCCTGACTAGATCCCGGCTGCTCGGGAGCCACTGGGGGGGGCAGCTATCTTAGCTGCCGTATGAGCTCGCCTAGGTTGGCCCGCACCGGCTACAGGGGGGAGGCTAGCTACACTAGCATAAGTTGGGCTAGCTAAAGTGAAGAGCCGGGATTCTAACTCATTAATTTTCGCCTCCATTTCTACCATCATCCTACATCTATGACAAGAGGTGCTATCATAAAAGGAGGCAGAAGAATAACTACACACGAGGCACAGAGAACAGAACAGGAGAGGAGGAGGAGAAGGAGGAACAGAGAGTGGAGACAGAGAGCTAGAGGACATTGCTAATCGGGTAGTTTGATTAGCGAAGGAGCAGAACCGGTTATAATCTTTGGAGAAAGGGGAGATATTGACTTTTAAACCTAGTGTTGGTGTGAAAATAATTTGCTGTCGGATTAATCGAGTGAATTAGGAAATAGCAGAAGAACAGTGGGAACAACACACGAGATGACAGAGCACAACAGAGAGCACAACCGCCAATGACCGGAAATGACGCAACACGCTTACAATCCCTTAAAAGCCAAGAACATGTGCACATACAGTAAAACACAAATGCTGGGCACTCTCACACAGGGAGTACCGATGTTATAGACAAATGACACTATTTATAGTCGCTATTTATAGTAGTAATAGTGTGTGTATGTCCCGCACAAAGCGTCACGCATTACTGTTACTTTGTCACACGTCCCTCAAATTGAGACGGGGAAGGAAGGAGGTTAAAAAAACTCTGAGTTGACTTACTCCGAGTATCCGGTTCCAGAACAGCTGATCTGAGTTGGTTCAATAAACTCTGAGTGTTATCACTTTGGGTTGCGCGCGTGCACAACTTCTATGAAAAAGTCATCATCAATGGAGCCCCGATACCACGAGTCACCATGACACCCGAGAAAAGTTTAGGTGTACTCTTCGATTGATTTTAAATTTAAGATCGTGGCTTACAGTTATAAATATAAATGGGAATAAAGTCCGATCTTCGTTGAGGTGCAGTCCATCAGGGGAGAAGCGTACTTGGAAGCGGTTAGAAATGAAATATCAAAACATCATTCAAAAGGTAAGGGGTATTTTGCTGGGCTATGATTGTACCTCACTTTGATTTTATTTTTTTTTTCTTAAATTGACTTGAGCTATTAAACAAAGTGAATATTAATTTAAACCCCTAACAAACTGTTTTAACGTCATCTCTGCGTCATTCCTGCATCACAGGAGGAGGAAGATGATGAAGAAGAAACGCTGTCTGCTGCCACGGGGAGAGCAGCAGAATGTATATCATTTAAAATAATAGAATATATGATTTCCTGCAATCCTGTGGAATTCTTCCTTAATGTTTCTTATATGTTTGTGTCTCGGGAACACTCCCATCACTACACTCCCGTTACTTTTCTCTCAGAAAATTACCGTTTGCAAAAAAAAAAAAGACTTTGCGCCACGCATACATGTTGTTGTGATGTGAGCACACGTCCACAGTGTGTGAGGTTGAGGATGTATGGCCGGAGAATGTTATTGAGATAAATGACAGACACTCCTCTGGAAACACCGGGACATCTAATCTCTCGCCACTTAAAGCACTTCGAATTACTTGGCCTTCGATATCAATCGGATTGGGAATGAATGTGTTTGTGTGGGAGGAGACAGGTAGAAACTCAGGGTTTCTTCAAGAAAACCTGCCAGCGAGCAGGCTATGTTCACAGAGTCTGTTCCCATGGTGACTGACTCAGAGTTTGACGTCACCCCTACGCTGTCTCATTTGTCTGTGAGCTGTCACCAGGGGGCGGCGCGGCCTGTGTGATGTTCACGCCCATAAAACCAGGAAGTGGACGCAGGTGAAGGGCGCGCCCACGCCACAATAGTAAACAAGCCCAACGGCCTCGGCATGAAGTAGACGCGAGGAAAGGGATGAAAGCAAGAAGAGGAAATGCAGCCGATTGTGTTGTTATCTGTTGTTGATGAAAATACAGGCAAGCCATACCATTTTAAAGCACACTGAAGTACTGTACTTGAACTAACAATCGTTGCCTTGCCTGTCTATTTTGTTTGATTGTACACAGTCAGGTGTGTTAACTTGAGAGGCACTGTGAAATAGCATGAACGTTTCATGCTTCCTGCGTTTTCTTATGTGAGAGAACGTTGCAAAGTTGCATTTGAATAAGATATATTTGCAGTTTGTTATGTGCTACTGAGTCAACCAGACTGCAAAGTATACTAGAGGGCAGAATAGAAATGTTTTCTTTTTCCTCGACAAGCTCGATGCATTGGTGTCCCACATTGTCGCATTCAAACGTAGTCTTTGTCCCACATCTGGTGAATTGGGATCTGGTCGCCCTAACATCAATTCAAAAAATGTCTTTGCCAACCCTGAAACGTAAAACTGTGGATGAAACCCGTCGGTTTAACCCGGCATGGACTAGTAAACACTGCCTTATTTTCTTTTTACCGCCAAACCGATGTGTTTAATTTGCAATGACTGAGTTGCGTTACTTCCGGAGACATTACACTGAGAAACAGCTGACTCTCCTGCGGGATCTCAGGAGAGGTCGGCAAAGGTGCAGCGTTTGGTCGCATCGTACCACCTGAGCTGGACCGCGATGGTGCGGACACGCACAGCCCAGGGCAGTGTTTCTTGGATTTTGGCAAAGAAAAGGATCATTCACGGACTCTGACACGGTGAAAGAGTGTATGTTGGCTCGTGGATGAAGTCATAAATGATGACACAATTAAAACGAGTGTGACATTACAATTAAAAGAGCACCTCAAACATTCCCAGCGTCGAAATTCTTGTCACAGGTGTGTTTGAAAAGCTGCAGAGGAACTAAAGAAGGCTGATGTGTCCTGTAACAATAGATGAGTCCACAGACAGAACTGATACTGCACGACTATTCATATATGTCCGTTTTTTTTTTCAATAAATGTTTCCTCGAGGAAAGACACACAACTGGCAAGACCTTCTTTGATTTTTTTTTCTTTCTTTTTTTTTTGATATTTCAAATGTTAAAAACTTGTTTTGTGAGTACTTCAGGTTCTGTGTAATTAAAGGTATATAACTTTTATTTAGCACACGTGTGCAGTGTTATCAATTTTATTTCACAGGGGAAACAATTATTACTACTACTGTGCACTTTTTTTGTTTTCTAGCACTTTTGAGATGTGCCTGGGTCAAATTAGATCAAAATGTTTACCCTGTCTTTATAAACGGGAATAAGTATTCAGGTTCTGTTCAATTACAACTTTTTTCTTATGTTATTATATACTTTGTGATTTGCCTGTGCCAGATGCTACCAAACAATGAATAAACACTGTTTATATTTTCATTACATTAATTTGTGTTGGTATTTAATTTGTCATTACCTCCTGCTTATTTGTCGCTGGAAATGTGCGACCCAGCCTAAGTCCTTGTTTTGAAAATCTGGCCCAACCGGTTTTGTAATTAAATAGCCCTGCTATACAACACCAAGATGATGTGATAATGTTGTTCTGCCCCCATGTGGTTAAAATAAGGATTTTTTTTTTCATGTTTGATTCCAACATTTGTCTTTTGATTTCTATTGTTTTTCTTGACACATTACAATAGTTTTTAAGATGTAAGATATGTGTTTATGGAATTTACTTCATCAGAATTTTGCTTTAAGCTGCTGCTACATCTCACAAAGCATATGATTTCAAACATTCGTACATGCTACATCACAAAGGTGTGACAGGAAACAACATGAGCTAAGCGTAAGGGGTTAAAATATAATTGTGGGCTGGACTGACAACAGAATGTGTTTTGTGATGAAAATGTACAGTGACTTAGACTGTTACCACTTTTGTTTATAGGCTCACGTGTAAAGTATGTGTTGTGGTCTATTTATCTGACTTGTTGGTTAATTGCAATCAGAGAAGTGCCAAAACCTTTCGGCAACAGTAACATTTATTTGATGACTCACAATTCATTTGTAAATGACAGGAAAATGCAAATTAGTCTACAAAATGGAAAAACAAATGTGACACACAGTATTTAATATAGTTGCTATAAATTCGATCTATGGACCTTGAACATTAGCTGAAGTTCCCCAGCCACATCACAGTCACCACCCTGCAACCAGACATTGTCCTTGTGTCTGAGTCCACCAAACAAGTAATGTTTCTTGAGCTGACAATCCTATGGGAAGACTAATTGGAAGAAGCCTTAGAGAGAAAGCTCTCCAGGTACGCAGGGCTGGTCAGCGACTGCCAACAGGCTGGTTGGAGAGCAAGGTGTTTCCCAGTGGAGGTTGGATGCCAAGGATTTGCTGCCTGTTCCTTGGCCCGAGCCTTTAGTTAATTAGGCATCGATGGAGAGAGGCAGAGGACAGCCATCCGCAGTACCACTGAAGCGGCAGAAAGGGCCTCAAGATGGCTGTGGCTCAAGAGAGGAGATCCGTGGAGTCATGGTAGCTAACTAGCCGTCTGGACACAAACCGCGACTTGATCAACCCTGGTTGGGTCACCTGGAGGAGGGCATATGATTGTTGAAAGACTCGAAACATGAAAAAGTCCTGGCCTGGGGCTTTTCCATGTGGAAACAAAAAGACAAACACAACCACTGACAATTTAGAATCACCAGTTAACCTAAACATGCGTGTCTCTGGACAGTGGGAGGAAACCAGAGTAGCTACCTGGAAAAAACCCATGCAGGCACAGAAGAACATGTAAACTCTGTGCAGAAAGGACCCAGGACACTAACTGAACCCGTGACCTTCTTTCCTGGGGGGACGACAGCGCTAACCACTACGCCGCCATAGTGGTGAGTGCAATCGTGAAATGCACATTATGCCCTGGACAAAAGAGCCTCTCCATGTTGGTGTCAAGTAATTCAAACTTCCTCAAACATCTTCTAATTGAACATACACATGTACTTTAAATTCCATGAAAGAGGAGTGGAGGTGGGCTTTCAGACACGTTCAGTCACGTTTAAGCATTTAAACATTTACTTGAAAGTAATGCAATAGTTACTTCATGCAGTAACTAGTAACTGTAACTAATTGCTTTTTTGAAGTATCTTGCCCAACACTGCTTGTATGACACTGGTCCGTGGCGTGAAAAGGTTGCTTCTAACAGGCTTGTGTTTTCTGAATAGTCCAACTGTATCGGGCCCTTATTAGAAGGCAGGCTAATGTCAAGGAGCAAGCCTCTATTTAAAAAACTCTTATTTTCGATGCCAACTCCATGTACTGTCCATGTCTGCATGCTATGTTCTGCAAGAAGATTTTGATTATGCAAATCAGCTATTAAGGGGCCTGGCGTCTACTGGTATGGAGGCCGGTATTAGAGGAGGTACTCAAACTTCAGTCCATATATTCCATAAACAAAGTAATCTATATAAATATTTTTTTTAATGGCTTGCCATGTCACACACATATGTTTGTACACATATGCTACATGCTCGCATGCATGTACTGTATCTATCTCTGAACATGGTCCGTACTGTATTGTTCCTCCTTACTTTATTTCTTTTTTGTGCTTTAACATATTCCTTGTATTGCTGTGGATTTTCAGATTTCTATTGACCAAAAAATTTGATTTGTATTTCCGTTCCACATTCAGAAGCCACCAGCCCCAGAAACCATGCATTCCTCCTTGGAAGTAGCTTTCTCTCTTTGTACCAGTTTATTTAATACATGCTAGCCCATTTGTGTTCTCGGGTCCAAACTGAGACCATATGAAAACTGTAAAACAACCAGCAGTAACCTTTTTCTTTAGTAATCGGAATATCAGTCCAAAAACAATACGACTACACTATCACTCTTCATCAGCAATAGAAAAATAGCAAAACATGATAAAAGACGAAGTACTTCAATGACATTCATTTGGCAATTCTTTAATTTATGTTGATTCTGTCATAAATTTGTAAACAACGGACATAATTACATTAACATAATATGTTTAAATATTTCTAGTCAATCTGTTTAATTTATAGCAATTTCCACATTTCAACTTAAGTTAGCACAAACAACAAGCAACAAAGACATCATGAACAATATTTAAATTCTCAATATTGTTGATATAGACTGAAATTACATTAAGGTACAAAATGGTTTTAAAATCATAAGGTGCAGTTATTACAAGTAATGCATTAATCAATACTTGTAGGTTTGTAACAATACAACCAAATATTGTAAACAAAAAAAATCCATATAAAGGTTCTTCTGTCCCTTCAATGCCATAATGTACTCAAGTAATGGGCACATTATGACAGTCTAGAATTTGTTGCAGCGCAGGAAATAGTTGTTCCTTAGCACACGGAACAGTTTTCCGGTTCTCAGGCTGTACTCAAACATGTAGGGTCCACTGTAGATGTAAGAAAAGCCTGCAGAACAAACATTAGATGTTAGCTGCTCTGTTGGGTACAGGCTGGGAGGGCTCATAGCACCAAACATTTTCTCATTTAAATGGTTTGTGACTTGCAAATCTCAAATGCTCCATACCTCTGTACTGGAAAGCTGCTGTCACACTTCTGGTCATTCCAGACAAGGTCTCGTGAACCTCTTTGGGGAATCCCTCGTCCATTGTATTAGTGCGCTCATCGTAACTAAAGAAACACAGATAATTCAATAAATTCCACAACTTATCATTTAAAAATATTCATCAATGCTTTGCCTAAATTAGTTGCAGTTCATTTGATCTGAACCCACCTGTAGTAAACACTGTCTACAAAGAAGAGTGTTTTGCCAGTGGATACATCGTAGAGGACAGCATCAACTTTCTCCACACTTTCAGGCAGGCCGAAGGTTGAAATGGACTTAGGATAACCACGGAGAAGATCATAGCCTTTGAAGGCCCACACTCTACGGCCTGCAGAAATAAATCAATTTAGTGAACACACATAAAGTTCAGTAGTCTAAACCTGACCATGTTGTGACATCAGGAGGCTCAGGAAAGCAAAGAGTCCTACCTTTAAAGAGTACGACACTGTCCAGTTGTCGGCTCTCATAAGCAGCGTCAACACTGGCAGGGGCATCAGGCCAGAAGTTTGTGATGAGAGTTTGCTGATTGGTGTTCATGTTAGGTTGCCTGCGCCAGAAGAACCTGAGAGCAGACACAACATAGATCAGTTCAGAGATTCGAACTATAGTGAATAAAAAGATCTCAACAGATTTTAACACTTAAATATTTCAGCATTTAGTGTCTGCAATACTTGTCTTTGAAGAACAGCATCTCTCCTCTGAAGTTGGCCACAGCATCCAAGACCATGGATGAATCGCATGCATCAGGGGTGGTGGGGGCTGTGGGTTCAATCCTAGGATCTACTGTAGGGTTTGCACCTGTAGGTTGAACAAAAATATTAACAAAAATAATGTCACGACTTATTGCAGATTGTGCAGTCATGTGTCAGAGATTTTGGAAAGTTCTGTTTGAGAAAACAGACAGTGATGATCCAGCCAATTAGTACTAACCATAGAGAGACTGGATGCCGTTCACATCATCCCGGGGCAGAACAAAGGTGTCAGGGTTTCTGTATGAGTAAGCAGGGTACATGAGAGCACCAGGATCATCAGAGTGAGACAAACCCAGAGAGTGGCCGAACTCATGAGCTGCTACAATGAAGAGGATGTAACCTACAGCAGAAAAGACAGATTTAAAAAAGGTACAAATCCTCTCTGGCAAATCAATCACTGACCGAGAAGAAGTGAATTAAGACATGATAACAAATGTACCTCTGTTTGAGCGGAAAGTGAAGTTCTCATCATCATCAAAATGGGCATCTCCTCCAATACCATTGGACGGGGCGAAGGCATGAGCAAGAGTGCCATCGGGGCCATCAAAGGGGTAATAATCTCCATGTGCTGTAGACCCAGAGCATATTCGTGTTCAAGTTAAAGCTGGTATGCATTTTGGACATCAGAATAAACTGAGTGAATGTAAAAATCTGAGAGACAGTTTTGTTTGATTTTGTGCTTACATCCAGTCACAAAGGAGATCATGATGTCAGCAGTTCCACTGTAAAGCCTTGTGAATCTCAGAGGAGTGACTCTGGCCCAGACCTGCAGAGCTTTCTCGATAGAGTCATCCACCTCTGACACGGACATGTCAGGTGTGTAGTTTTCAATCCTGTCAGAAAAAAATGGTTGATGGTATTCATAGATAGAATAACTACGAGAACTCTTCCTGCCACATTCTATCTTCAGATCATTCACCTGTAGGTTAGGCTGTTCTTCTGCCACTTGAGGTTGTTTCCAAAAGTGGAGAACTGGCCAATATTGGTGTCTGGAACACCACAGCGAGGTTTCTTCATCATGGCCAGGGTGTCGGCATCCAGCGTCCCAGTGATGTTGAGACCAAAGAAAGACTGCATCTCAATCAGCTTCTTTGTCAGTGGGCTGAATCCACGTCTGACAGAAGGACCGCTCTCCTCTGTCAGGTTGAAAAACTTCTTCAGGTAGCTCTGCACAAAGAGACAATAGTTAGATATTTAAATGCATCAGTTACAATTAAAAGAAACAATCTGTTAGTTATCAGCAGAGGTTAAGTAGCTCAAGCTAATAATGTTTCCTTCACAGCATAACATTTAAAGTAATTTTTCTAATTTCATGAAGCCAAATGAATTACTTGCCCAAAAAAAGCAAAATATATTTACCTCAGCAAAATTCTTATCTTGGTCAGTAATGTCCGATATTGGCAGGCAGTAAACTGTGACTGCCAGGCTTAGTAGGATGCTCAGGTTCAAAGTCTTCATGTTTATTCATTCAATGTTCCTCGTTGAATGTAACTAACTCTGTGCTGCAGGCAGCTGCTATATAAGCTGACAGTAACTATATTGCGCAACATGGCTCTTGAGTTAGTAATTCAAGAAATATTCCTTTTATGGACAAAAGAGGAAACTCTGATTGCTCATCCAACCTCAAAAACGTTTACAAACCAGACACTGTAATAATGTTGACATGACACTTGTTCTCACTATAGTAAAAAAATGACATTTTGAATTTTGCTTTTGTATGCAGATTGCCTCAAAATATTGACCTCATTAATATTAAAATTGAGGAAAGATAGAAAGGAAGATATTTCCATTTTACAAACTGCAGTTTTTGATCACTAAATATGCCTTGAGAAATATTCTTTGACAGACTAAAATATATAATCATAATCATAATCATACTGTAAATATAACATCCTAACATCCTTGGCAGAAGTAACAGCTGGAAAATTCATTCATTCATTCTCTATTATTATCCGACAGAGACCAACAACCACTCACACTCACACTCAGAACTACAGACAATTTAGTGTCACCAGTTAGCCCAAACATGATGTATTTGGACGGTGGGAGGAATCTGGAGTACCCGGGGAGAATGTGCAAGCTCCCCAAAGAAAGGTTATGGGGTAACAGCGCTAACAACTATGCTGCCATGCTGCCTGATTATTACACAATATGTATATATACATATATATTTGTTATTAGACACTGCAGTGTAAAATAAATGAGAGTTTCAACTTTGGGTCAGTTGTATCTTTTGCACGACTGTATTTACTCTTTGGTATGTATTAGACAATCTCTTTAGTTAGTTTTAGTTGTTTTCATGCTTGTGTGAATGATGTTCTTTGGTCCAAATCAGTCAAGCTTCGATATTGTGAATTTTGACGCCAGGCACTCTCTGCTAAGATAGTGATTTGACTGGCTAACCAACACAGACACAACATTTTCCATCATCACAAGCAAAAGTCCTGCCAGGTAAGGGAATGTCTCATCAATGTCAGTGATTAATCATCAAGCTGCACCATTATATTCCCAAACCACATCATGCAAGTCAAACAACCTCACCAATAACATTTATTAATGTGAGTCACCTGTAGGATAATATGTCTAATTTTGGATTTGTCATCTTTTCTCTCTTTTTGTTTGTCTGATGAAAAAATTAAAACAGTTGAGTCTGTCACCTGCTCATGAGTCAGTTGCAGGTGGTTGTAGATCTGTAATATTCCAGTTTCTTTTATCTATTTGTGTTGATGGAAAGCTACATTTTTGTCTTTGTTACCTCATGTTGGACATTTAGAGGAACAGCAGTGATGTTGTTGTGACAGCAATTGTCTCAGGTAAATGAAGCAACATCCATAAATACAGTTTGCACAGCATGATCATGTGAAAAAAGCGTGCATGCAGATAAAATTTAAACTTTTGTCCTGAAAACTGTGACCGAGACATCACAGTAGCATAGTCAAACAGACATAACAAACTGTACATTTGGCATTTTGGGCAGTATGTGTAGATAAAGTCTTTGTGTCAGTAATGAACTATTTAAATTTAACATGCTGTTATTATAATGTTGTACAACACAGTTTCAGCCACTTCCCTACATGATTAATCAGTGTTAGGTACAAAGAGGTCATTGCTGAATTTATAGTTTTGTAAGCTTTATGTCACCATATATGAGAGCAGACTTGAGAATGTAACCAGTGGTGGGAAAAGGAAGGTGATGTAGCAACCCTGAGATGATAGCAGCGTCACTGGGAGCTCAAGTCCCAGGCCCCAGTGAATGATGATCCCATCGTCATCTGCTACTCATTGTTTCTTGATTTCTTGGTGGCTGTTTTCAGAAAGCATAGTAAAACACAATCTATATATAATGGCACTGGCACAGATGTGAACAAGATCAATGCTTTATGTTGTTTATTTAGATTTTATATTTTTATTATTATTGTTATTTTTTATTTTCTTGATTTATTGTGCTTGTCTTTTTGTTTCTTTGAACATGTTCAATAAAACACTACTGACTGCTACTAAGGCATTTAGATAGGTGTATAGGGGTAAATCTCTCTCCAGGATTCAAAGATGCTTGTGCAGACACAGCGGCTTTAATGATATACCCAGTTACTGCACTACTCTTGTATGCTACCATATATATAAAAAATATATATGAATGTATATTGATGTGTATTTAAAAATAGATCCAGCATATGTTGTGGCAAAGCAATGCAGCTGCATCCAGTGGTCCATTTCACTAAACAAACGAAACAAATTGCAGTGTTTTGATTCAAATGTATATTCTGAACTCAGCAATGCATGTGCACTGTGGTGTGCAGGTTTGCTTCTCGCTAATTACCACACGGCACCGCCCTGTGGCAGAAGTGGTAGTGCAAACTACGTCTCAAAATGTCAATAACGACAAGATACTGATACTTATATGGTGTGAAACTTTGTTAATATGTATAAATTGAAAGGATCACATGGCATCACAGGAGCCACTGCTCAGGCTTCCCATGTTAAAGGTGACACCTGCTGCTGAGACAGATGCACACGAAACGTTTCTGCCCTAAGCTGACAAGGTGTTTGTATAGACTGTAACAGTTATGTTGATCATTTTTCAGCATCCTCTCCTCTTTGGATGTTTATGAGCTGTTTCAGCAGCTCCGCACCTCCGCATCATACTGTATATTGTTAGTCTGTCACACGACTAACAATATACAGTATGAACCAAATGCCCTTGATAAAGCTGCCATTTAAAAACAAAGTGACAACATACTAGTTTACAATAATGCACAGCTTGGCAAACGGCAAGATTTGATTCTTGTATTTTAAAATAAATGTTTAAAGTTCAAAATTTATTGACAGCTCAACAATGTTAATTATTGATTATTGTGTGGTGCCATGTCATGAGCTGGGATTGGCCGGTTAGCTATTGGTTAAAGCTAAACAATTCATCATTGGATAATCATTGATATTTGTAAAGTTAATTAATATGATGAGTAGTTACCAAGGGCCAGCAATGTGGGTACAGTTATAAGTTGGTGTAACATGAGCATGACAAGAAGCAGAGTCAGTTGCAACAGTTACCACCTATGCACTTTATCTCATTTGCACATCTTTGTCCACTTGCAGGCTTGTGAGAGATCGGCTGATGCACCACCGCAGTCTCTGTTGGATCCAGAACATACCTGAAGAATAAAAATGGCCAGTTTTCTCTTTGTGTGAGTTTAAGACTTGACTTGACTCGGTCTAGAGTTGAATTAAACATTTTCAGCACTTGGATTCCCATGAATATCTTTCATTCTCATAAAATTGCTCTCTCTGCCATCCATACACTTAAAGATAAAATGCGTGGAATTGTGAGAGATTTTATCAGAAATTGACTTTACAATGTTCAACAAATGAATACAGCAAAAATTTTCCATTGTGTGCAAAGGAGCAGTTCTGACATCACGACCAAGATCTCCATCTTTTGCATATCAAACATTAACCTAGATAACCACGCTGACTAGCTTGCCCTTGCCCATCCTTTTGTAATACTTCTTTGTGGCACTAGATGCGGTGTGAGTCAGGCCAGTGTGGCATTGACGCCACATAAACATTTCAACACATCATTACACTGATCAGAAGTAAGGCAGGTTGTTTTGCCAATTCCTGGTGTCCAGCTAAAGAGCACAAGTATGTAACACTTAACAATTACTGTTACAAAATTAGGCAAAAATCATCTGACTCAAACATCTGACAGATTATACCTTCAGTGTCACTGTGATTGAAATAAATCAGTCATATGAATGAATTAGGTTAAATTCAGTGGTAGCTTATACCTCAACCAATGAGGACATGGATTGTCACACTGTCATGGCTGCATATTTTTAGATTTCTACTGATGATTGAGTATCCATTCATTCATCTTCTACCAGGGCCAACACATAAAGAAAAACAGAGACAGAGTGTTACTAGTACTGTAATTAAGACAAAAAACACATGTCCGCAGTGAGATAATACACATCACATTCTGTCCATTGAGGAGAATTGTTAGTAACAAAAGACACATTAATTCACCTCAGAATTTGCCTTCATTCATTTATTTTAGTTTTAGTTGTTTTCATGCTTGGGTGAATACCATTACCTTTGTCCAATTCAATCAAGCTTCAATATTCTGACCTTTGACCGCAGAGATAGTGGTATGCTTTGCAAACAAACAGACATAACATGTCCAGTCATCACAAGCAAAAGTCCCACCAGGTAAGGGTGTGTCTCATCTGCTCAGTGATTAGTCATCAAGCTGCACACTTACATTCCCAAACCACATTGTGAATAATGTTAATTAATGTGAGGATTTGTCATCTTTTTTGTAACTTTTGATTTGATGAAAAACACAACTAGATCGCCTCTTTGTGAATCAGCAGCAGATGGTTAAATGTCTGTATTATTCCATCATAATTGTTAATGGAAAGCTTCATTTTGTTTATCACATTTATTAATATTGGACACTGTATACTGTGGTTATGACTTTGAATGTCTCATTCAGTCAACACCATGGCCAGACAGAATAAATGTGTTTTTTTAGTTATTTATCTTTAAAAGAAATTTCGCTAGGAATAGAAAATCTAAAACAAAACATCTAGTAGCATATATTATAAATCTATATTTTAACAACAAAAAAAGTCGAAATTGATACAAGGAACATATGTCATACAGTGTCACGGCATATTGAGGTATCACTTTCAAGCACCTTCCCACATTATATCTATGTCTGTATCAAATAAATTGGGTTCATTACTGAATATATAGTTGAGCACTTAATGAACAGATGCACAGCACCATGGTCTCTGAGCTACACTGAGAGTCCTCCTTCATTTATCTCCTTTCTGTCAGGGTTTTCTCATCCTGGCTGCATTCCGGCAGCTGATTAGCAGGGCTGGTGGAAACCATTTGTTTGGAATAAGAGTCATATTTGTAGTAGACAGTTCCCTTCAAGAAGTGTACAAACCCTGTGGGGAATAAAGATTCCTAATTGCTAAAGCTCACGGCAGAAAAGGAAGGTGACGTGTACCCTGGGAGCTGGAATCACAGGCCACTGCTGCTCTATGAGTGTTGGTGATCCCTCCATCATCGTCTGCTGCTCATTGTATCTCACACAAAGAAAACAGGGAGTGCTGAAGTTTTTTCTGCAAGTAATTGTAATTACTTATTACATCAAAGCCAAAGCAGGAGGTGGTCTGGCCTGGTCTGATCTCTTACTCTGTACATAGCACCATAGTTCCACCATAGTAATGTACAATAACTCGAGGATCCTTGTCATGGATTAGTGAATGGTAGGGAAGTGTCCACTAGAATCATGTGAGAAGTACAGTGTATTGGTTTGATTGGTATCTTCCTAAATTCGGTCTGATTTTTGCAGGACAATCACAGTATTGTGTTTTACTGTCCCTGGAGTGTGGTTTGATTTAAAAGTTTATTTTCCTCTTCACAAAGTATACCTGTAACGGAATCAAAAATCAAATTCTTTGATGGAGCAGAGATAAACTGCTCTGATGGTCTTTAACATTCAATAATTATCTGGAGTACTGCAGGGTTCTGTTACTGGTCCTTTATTATGTCTGATTTATATTAGCAGCAGCAACACTGAACTGCATTGTGCTGTACACCCCAGCGGTGTGGCGTCAGAGCAGGACAGACAGCTGGTCCTTGCTCAGTAAATGCCAAAAATAGACATTACTCAGGACATTCATCATCTCTCCTCACATCAGCATGCAGTTCCAGAAAGGATTTGACATTTGCTGTGTGCATTCATCTTTCTCTCTTGCTGTGACATCAACCATTGTCTCTCCTTCTGTTGTATTCATTGTAATTCCGTTACTAGTGATTAACAAATCAATTCAGAAATCAGAAATAGATTTTGAAGTTGAACATATAAAAAAAACCCAATGTATTTGCTTCAATCCCTCCACGTTTGATATGTTTACTTCCAATTCAAAGGAATAATTCAAATATTTCGACAGCCAGGAAGGACTGCATAGAGGTGAAGATGCCCTTCACAGGAATGCAGACATTCTCAAAATAAATATTTTTGGAAAATATTATATAATATACTATATAATATTTGAAAATATTTTGGCACTTGCACTTCCTTGCTTAGGTGTCCCCTTTAGTTTATCCATGGTCTCCATATTAGGATAACAAAAAATGATTTAGTTCTGGAAAAGAAGCCCATCTCTGTGGTGTTTCTGGGAAAACCCTCCTCGACTTTTAGCTGCGTCAGCATCCAGTACTGCTGTCATGAAACAAAAACACTACATCACACACACATCCACTACTCATTCAGGTATTCTTACTTTGAATTAGAAATTCAACTAGAGTGAAATTACTGCACCAATCAAGGTGATCTTTTGGGATATTAATCCATTTTACCTTTGAAAAACACAATAATATTACTCTCCACATTCTCATAGACAGCATCAAGGAAGGGAAGAACGCTTTCAGGGCCACAGACTGCCAATAAGGGTGATTGTCATTTCAACAAAATGAGGATGTCTGCGCCACATGAATCTAAAAATTTCATTTTAATGGTCCTTCTTTTATTGTCACTGAGCCACAGAGACACCAGATGATAATCCAGTCATTATGTAGACGTACAGGGAGGGTCTATGTACCTGTCTTTGAAAAGAAGCACCTCCTGTTGTAATTTTGTTGCAGCATCAAACGCATCACATTTGTCAGTTGTTTTTGGAGGAGGCTGTTTTGAGAACAGTGATGCAAAACTGGGACTGATACCTGCAGGCAAGTCAAGGACAGCCACATCATCACCCTGCCCTTTGAAATTTAGCCAGCGTTTTTTTAAGAGAAGACAGTTAAAGCTGCCGGTGAAATGAAAGTTGTGCGTGGTGAAACAAATGTGCAGTGATTTACAAAAACACCACTTACTGTGTTTAGCAATATTTTCTAATTCAGCTGGTAATAATTGATGGTGATTTGTTTTTGTTATTGTCTCCATCAAACCTGAACTATTGGTAAATTTTGTCAGTAATAATAAGCATGCTTTCATTTGATGCTATCTGCTGACAGATTTCTTTATTCCTCTCGCTTTCAACTGTTAATCTGCCTACATGCAAAACTGACAGTCACGTGATGTGTTTTTATTTCTCTACAGGCAGTAATATACTTCTAGCAATCTAGCAATCTAGTATAATTGGTTTATATTGTAATGCCACAAATTACATTGCCACCATACTCTGTGAGAACTTTGGTTTCTAAATTGACTGATGACATTGGCTCTTATGAAATGGCTTTGCAGTCTGTGAACACGTTCTAAACAGTAACTCAATGAAGTGTGAGAAAGAGGAAACTCTGTGGTTTGATGTTGTTGAAGCTCACAACTGCTGTTGAAACAAGCAAGTTGTTGACATATCTGCGGCATATTTCTGTGTTATTGCTGGAATGGTAGGTATGTCGTTTCTTGTTGCTAAAGTGATGTATTGTGCATGCAAAAACAATTAAATAAATATTTAACTATTTCTGCATTAAGTTTAAAATGTCAAATGAACTTTTCTTTATCTATGTGTTGCACAATGTAGATACAGGACACACTTTTTATTTGTGTTTATATATATACTGTATTTTGAGTCCACCTCACCTCACCGTAGAGGTGTTGAACATCTTTGGCATTGCGGAAGGACAGCTGCAGCTCATAAGTGGTTGCAAAGTTGTATACTGGGTACATGATGGCTCCCGGGTCAGATGAGTGGGGCAGGCCGAGTGCATGGCCAACCTCACGGGCTGCCGTCAGAGGTAACAAACAAATTCTTTGATATTGATCTGTTCAGACCCCTGACTTTACAGTAAACATTCCAAACCTTTTCTCAACCTTAATAACAGCACGCTACAGAGAATAACCATGTAATTGTTGGTGCAACCCTAGCAGTCACACAAGGTCGAAAGACGCTGTAGCTAGCAGCTCTGTAAACATTGTTACAGCCATCTTCGTGACCAGATGTTCTCTGTTTCCTTTACACTAACTCCTCCATAACGTACATCCTGGTTGATGGAGACTGAACTTAGGTGACAGAAGTGCAATTAATGAAGAAGGGACAGCGACGATAGCAGTGAGATAGTAGGGCAAAGTTTTAATAAGTGTTTTCTAATTATATTTCATATTAGCATTGGATAAATATTTCGTATAAATCTTATTACTGATTGTCAAATCCCACCTTCAACAAAAGATATTGCTTATGATTCGCTAATTTGTTCCAGCAACAATATGTCATATGCTGCAATGTATTATTGTATGATATATTTAAGATGTAGTTGAAGTGCTATAAACACAACTGACCTGTTCGGCAAAAGTAGATAAGACATTATCTTTTTAATAAAAACATCTTTACACAAATAAAATCTAATCCCAAATTAGAGAAATTGTACATTTATTTAAGGAACTACTTGATCAAACAACTAAATTAATTATTAATTAATTAAACATAACATTTCTTTGATACTTAATGCAACATTCATAGACAGTCAGCACTCACAAAGTATTGATTTGAAAATCTCCAGACTCCCCAGACAGATGGTGATGAATTATATTGCACTTGATAAATGCTCTGATGAGCACTGACTGTGTGTTGGCCTGATGTCATCTGTCTATTCCCAAAAAAAGTGCTGACTTTAAGGACAGTCACTGTCTTATGGAGAAGTGAGTATAGTCAGATACACAGTGGAGCCAAGTGGCCAACAACCTCAGCCATACATCATCACTTATGATAAATGCACAGGATTTGACATCAGGCTTGCACAATATATCTCCACTGAGCTCCGCTCTGGGGTCTCACAAGTCTCCAGTGAGTCTCTGTGAAAGATAACAACACCATTCCAGCACGGAGACCTAGAAATCTAGCAGGCTATCTTTCAAACTGGTTTACCTCATATGTATAAATTGATAAATACCTCTGCAAAGTCCTGGTCAGCTTCAGATGCACCAGCAAAGGGGTGTGGATGCAGGTGTGGGTTTGGAAGTGGTAAATCCACAGGCAGGCCTGACACAGGAGTCCGGCTGGGTACACAGGAGTCTTCACATATGTCAGGCCAGGGTCTCATCCAGTCAGCTGGTCTTCAAGCTATGTAGCCGCTGATACACAAACTGTATACTGAAGGACCACCTGTTAATTATATGTGGTTGCTCCTGTCTCAACAAGATCTGCAAAGGGCCTCAGCTCATAAAAGGGTCAAAATCAAATCAGATCAGATTTATTTATACATCAAGGCACTTCACATATAGAGCAGGTCTAGACCAAACTCTTTATACAATGATTTAAAGAGACTCAACAGATTCCCTGAAGAGCAAGCACTTGGCATCAGTGGAAAGGAAAAATTCCCATGAAGAGGCAGAAACCTCAGGCAGAACCGGGCTCATGGGGGGCGGCCATCTGCCTCAATCAGGTGGGGAGAGATAGAGAGAGAGCCTGTCTGCTGTTCCTACACTGAGCCATGAAAAGAACAGGACTAGGCAGAGGTACAGTCCTTAACCACGTGGAGCTGGTCTGGGATGAGCTGGAAGAGTGAAGCATAGTAAGCTCATGTCATACAACTGTTCAATTATAAAAGATAGATCGTATAGCTAAATACAACTATTTCTGATCCAATCTCATTTAATTAATGTAGCTCATCGAGGCACTTTACTTACAGCTCTACACCAAACTCTTTATGGAGTTATTAAAGAGACCCCACAAATCCCTCCAAGATCAACCACTTGGCAACAGTGGCAACTCATTTTAACCCCTCGTCTTCACATTCTGCATATTCCCCTTGTCCGGCTTCCACTTAATCTCTAAAAGAAAGAGGATGATGGAAGAAATAATTCTCACACACTTGGTGAATGTCTGGGTTTTCCCTTTTCAACAGTGCAGAACGTTGCATTCATTTGACGTTGCATTCACTCATTTGAATGCATCATGGCTGTTATATTGTTGTAACTAAATCAGAGATTTATTTTATTGTTATGATTATTGCTAAAGATATTGCATAGATGTATACATCATTTTTAAGCAAGGCAGTACTTAAGTAGCTTAAGAAAATAGTACCAATGTGCAGAAAGTAGTTTTGAGAGCATTTTACTGAGAGGAAACAAAAAGTTTTAAACATTTTTGTGTGTGTGTGTCAGTGTGTACATGTGTGTCTGTGTTTTTGTGGTCTGTAACTATGAATGTGATTGCGGTCCAAAAATGACCTGAGAGCAACATTTTTACGCTGCTGGGGAACCACTGTGATGGAAATATTAACTCATACAATGGTTCACTTTTTCTAATGTTGTCAATCTAGTGGAAGCCTTAAAATGTCAAGTTAAAAATTATTTGTTTTTTTTTTGTTTTTTTTTCCTCAGGGCAAAGAGGCAGAAACCTCAGCCAGAACCAGGCTCAGTGTGGGCGGAGCAATCGGCCTCAATGGGTTGAGAGAACGAGAAAAGAAAAAAAGCAGCAGGAGAGACAGTGCAATAAAAAATGCAAGCAAAACAAGCAGATGTGTACAGGGATTAATGCTTAATAACACTGAATTAGTGACAAGTGATAGCTAATGTTAACTGTTGCAGCAGGTATTAAATAGGAACATGGAGCAGAGATGATTTACCAACTTCAGGATGAGCACAGGAAGAGAGAGTTTTTTAACTATTCTGAACTGTCATGTGATCTTTCATTAATTTAGTGAAAGGGTTGAAGTAACATATAGTATATGAGCATATTTTCACACATTTGAACATTACAGTGCTATTTTTATGGTGGTGGATAACTGAGGTAAAAATAAAGCTTGTTTATTCTGCTGCATCTTTTCTGTTTCACATTTATTATCCTGCCAAATGGAAAAGTCTCTCAGATGTAATCATAATAATAATACCGCGAGATGAGAACAGTAAATCAACAAAGAGACCTGGATGGTTTCAACTGCAGAAGCCCTTGCTTGGATTTGCCCTGGTTTTGTTTCAATGTGGTCATGGTGGTACTTCCTCAGGCTGAGCTTCAGGAGATTAATCTTTGACGATGTTGAAGCTGTGTTGCCTGTGTTGCCGTAATTATAATCACATAAGAAAAAAAAAAAAAGTAACTTAACTGATTTGGCAAGCAACCAGCAACCCTGTTGGCCAAAACAGTTTCAGGACAAAGCAGATGCAGCATTCACTCCTCCTCAGCTCCAAGAAAAACCAAGATGGCTGACTGACAAATTTCAAACTAGGGCTTAAAAACAGAAGATCCCAAATCAGTGATGACACCGTCCTGGAAAGTGATTGCCGGATATGAAACAATTTCCCCTCTCAGCACAATTTAATTTCAACAATTATGTTGTAGTTCTTAACCTACATTCCTTTCCTGCATTTTATCCCAAGTCTAAAAGTTAAACTCTACAGAATATTTTTCTTCCCATTGTTTCTCCAAATAACATCTGACTTATTTTGAGAAGCAAAAAAAAAAGACAGTAAAGTCTTTAAAACTTTACTCCCCTGAAAAACCGCATTAGTAAAATGCAGTGTGAGAAGCCAGGAGCTGGACCAAGTCAATTAAACCTAACAAATTTATATTGTACGTTTTCACCCATGATTAACAAAAGTTGCAAACCAAAGACCTAATAGAAAAAAATATTCATGCACAGGCACATAAAATACAGGGAATGTTGGTACGACCATTGTACCGCAAAATGTACATTAAAAAAAGAATATGAATTACAGAAAAGTATGTCAAGAGGCTGATTGTTGATGTCAGAACCAGCAGCCTTTCAGTAAGTGTCTTCATTTAGCTCATCGGCCTTTTCTGCAACTTGGGCATACCCAACATGAGTCATCTGTTCACTGAGATACAACCTATTTTACAGCTGGAGCATAAACCTGGATCAGGACTGTAACCACCATAAATGAATGTAATTTAATCATATCTTGGACAAGACGCAACTAATCCTGAGTCACAGGAAGTGGAAGCACTGGGAAAGCTCATTATGGCAACATTCAACACAGCTTGAGAGTGACTCAGTCTTCTCATTGCTCCTGCTGGCAGAACTGGTTTCTGTTTGATGTTTCCACGACAAACATTACCACTAACAATATCGTGCTGTTTTGCAACACCTGGGCGATGACTTATGGTTCTCTTTTCCAGATAGCACCTGGTGTTGAATGGAAATGAAAATCCTCCATGAAAGGAATAAATTCCAAACTATTTAAACCTTTTCACTAACGAGCACAGAGCTGCCCTCGTGTATTAACGTCCTTAAAGTTCCACAAGCAGTTTGCTTCGGACATAAAAACTGATTTTTTTATGTGTCAGCCCACTGTGGGATGAAAGGGTCGTACAGACTACTCAACACATAGAGGTGTTTTTTTTTTTCCGCTTGTGAGGCTGTGTTGGATTTGTTGGTTGCAGGTATTTTTTTGTCAAACTGGTTTTAGACTGAGCTTTATGTTTCAGGTAATGACACTCCAGGAAAAGTCAATGACAGTGTGTCTGCGTTCTTGTTTGTGTACGTGTGTCGCACCGTTTATGCAAAGCTTGACTGTGCGACCTCAAATGACAGTGTGGGGATCGCGGAGTGACAGTTGTGTGTTTTACATTATACTGTGCCAAACACCATAATCCTATTAAAAATGACTTGACAGGATGTGTTTGTGCACATACCTGACGGGAATCTAACGGCATTTATGTGGTGGTATGTGGTTTGTGCCACGCATTCAGTGACAGCTACCATGTGAACAAACTGTTACAGCCAGGAGGCGACCCATCATCGCAAAAGCACCTTCACTGTTGCAGAAGAGCAACAGTACGCTCGGCCAGGAATGCATTCAAATCTCTAAGTTATAAATACACAAGGTTGTCATGGAGATTCGTTCTGTGTAAATAAAAGATAGGAGCAGATTTAAAGCATCCATCCTCACCAACTCTTTCACCATCTTGACTCAAAGCATCATGTAGTGGTTCATTTTCTGAGCACACCATATAGCTTGGAAAGAATCATTTAACATATACACACATACATGTCAACACTCAGCCTAGTCTTAAGATGATCCATTACAAAGAAGCTATTACCTTCTAGGACTTCTTCAGTGTTTGAACATTGTGCAAATTCCCCAAAAGAGTTTATATAATACAAACAGTTATGTTGAAATATCATAATTTCTTTACTTTCACATTTTTGCACACCATTTGAATATGCTAAATACCTGTAAAGTGGTTATAAATATGGTGGAGTTTTTTTGCACAAATTTTCAGTAGAACCCTTTTAGTGTAAGTATTCAGAAATATAATTTAATGGCTCACTTTAATTTGAAGTCAAACATTTAAATGAACTCAAATTGACAGGTCTAATGTACTTTAATGGGATTTTGGATTTTGTGTTTTAACTCAAAGAGGACTTCAGTTTAAATCGTTAAAAAACAACAACTTGCAGTGTATTCTTCTGACATGTAGAATCCAGTTGAATAAACAAGTGTTTATTCCACAGGGCAGGATTTGCTGTGCATGCAGAACATACTGCATGTTAATGTATTATGTTTTACATAATTGGATTGGTTGTTGAGAAAGTGGGATCACACATTTGGAGTTTGAGAGACTCTTTTGCAACATCCACTGCAGGGCTGTGAAAGGAACTGAACTGTGGTCTGTATGCAGAGCAGCTGGTGATGATACATTATGCGCCCTTTAAACAGACTTTGTTATAAAGTATGAAACTTCTGAAGAGGCTAAAACAGAGGATGTTTATGGGGTCACATGGATATATGTGGTGACTCCCAGGACCGGGCTTCGTAAACAAACTGTCCACTGTAAGATTTAATTAGTAAAAATAGAAATACAATTTGTTTACAATTTGGTGACTTCAAACTCCTGTGACGATGGTTACTTGGGAATGAAAGATGAGGAAAGACAGGAAAGGGTCAAAATGAGTAAAACACTTCCTTAAAGCGCAGACAGCTTGTCTGCTATGAGTGTTTCTTTGTTCGTTGAGTGAATTACACAATAGCTGTAGTGTTGTGTTACAGTAAAGGTGTGACGTTGCTCAGGAACACTATCCTTTGCCATGAGCGTCAGGACCTTGATGCATGTGTGCCAGTGCCTTTAGTGATGTGTGTGTGCCAAACCAGCGAATGATTTATCACATTCACGATGTACGAGTTCCACTCAAACCCTCGACAAAGTATCAGCTCTCATGAGAGGTGTCGTGACTCATCTGTTATCTGTCACCTGTTTCAGTTGACACTGACACTGTCATTTTCTGTTGGAAACATTTTATTTTATTTGACAATAAAGGGTATTGTTAAAGACTGGCACATAACCAAAGTTCAACAAAAGTTTGCTCTTCTGGCATCAACATGTGATTATCATCACTTTGAGCCACGGTTAACATCATTACAACAAGTTTTTGGACACATGGAATGACTATAAGGCCAAAGAACCAGGTACAGACTTTGCATCAGAAGCTGTTACTGTTTGTCCTCCTGAAGACACAAGGGGCATCTTGAATGAGTTATCATAAACATCAAGGCAACTTGGGATTACACTGCAAGGATAACAGTAAGGCACCCTCTGACAACTGCTCACACCTACCAGTGAGCAATGATAATGTACACTGAAGGTTACACACAAACATTTGAACAAGGTTAATACATATTTTCATAAATTATAGTTATGTGCTTATAAATGTCTGTAACACTGGGTTTAAACTGTTGCCAGACCCAAGCATATCAGCATTAGAGACACAGTTTGTCTATAATGAAAAACGAATGGAGGTAATACAGCATGACGCAATTTAGGAGGCGTCACAAACACAGATATCTGCACACAACAGTAGTGCTGTGTGTATCTTCCAGTTTACCAGTTACTCAATCACATAATCAAAATTTCACAGTAGCAAAGTAAATATTGTAAATAAAAAGCCCTTCATTGAACACCACAGATCCAGTACATGAAAACTTAGGCAAAGCGTTTTACAGAAGGTAGGTAGTTTGTCAACGCATCATGGCATGCTTGGCAATGTCTGAAAAAAGCTGTAAATGCCTGCCACCTAGTGGTTGCATCATAACAATTACAAAAGCATTGAGGATGTGCTGTTAGACTCTTCATCATGATGCCATTGTGTCAATAAATAAAAGAATAATAAATAAAGTGTATTGGTAGTGTGGGGAGATGCTGAAGCTTTAAGTACCTGCAGATAAGGTGTTTTCCTCATAAGAGCTATTTACTTTGATGTGTGGGTTAAACAGAAAATGAGGAAGCACGATACAGGAAGTACCTGCTGTTTGTGAATATGATATGTCCCATTCCATCACTTGGTCCTCTGACTGATTTTTAACAATTCCAATTAGGATTTTTTTTGTCTTTCCCTTAACGTGTCCAAGATAGAAACACTAGAGTCAAATTCCTAGTATGTTTACACATACCTGGCAATAAAGCTATTTCTGATTTCTGATTCTGACATACATTTCTTTGACAGGGGATCTTTGTTAGCTCGCTTAACTTGCTCGGTTTTCACTCCTTCTGCTCTCCATTTTATCTGAACACCGCAGCTGCAGCAATTTGAGCAGTGACAATGGCTTAAAATCCAGTGACGTTACTGCATTTTTATATTATTTCTGCCTGTTCTCACCCACAAGATGCTAGTTAAATCTGACCAAAGCGGTCTCCTACAGCAAACAGAGGAGGCCAATTGTGATGCTGGTAAAATCCCCGATGGGCTTGAAAGGTGGCTCTAAAGTTTCAATTCTTCACAGCCTCAAGATGTAATACATGGTCCAAGCTTATCTGTACAGCTGGCTGAAGTTAAACCTGGTCCTAAACATAATTATAAGTTATTTTCATGATGTTGTGTTACAAAACTGTATGTTGGTGCCGGATTTCTTGTTTGCTCATACTGAGATGAAACATACACATTCTGACACATTACATCACTGTTGAAATCTCAGAGCAACTTTGGCAACAACAAAAAGAGATGAATTCCAGACTGGCCGTGTTTTGATCGGAAAATTCAAGGAAAAAATTAAGCCTGTGGCTGGATAAATTAATGAATATCTTCTAGTAAAGACAGCTGAACTACTATTACACAGTATCACTTTTAGTTTCTAGCTGATAGTTAGTATCCCAAAACAATAACATAATACTCCTTGAAAAGGGATATAGCAGCACGGATTTTTAAATGCAGCTCCCTCAACTCCTAAAACTACATATAAGCAATAGTCCGAAGTAAATGCAAGGGGTTTACTTAAATTATGTTAGGCATAAGAGATTTTTCAGAATTGAACGTGATGATGATAGATATGTTATTGTGAACTTTGAATCATTGACACTGGCTTCCCTTTTCCCAAACCCAAGTGAACATCCATAATCCTTTCCCCTTCAACGGTAAGCACTGTAAGGGAATACACGTCATTAGCATTGAAAAGAAAGAAGAAAATTAAATTATTACATTTCGATAAAGTTACAAAAACAATCTACTCTAATTAATTATAACTGATGAGAAAAGTCTCCCATTTCTTAAAACTGGAATCAGTGCTATACTGTACTTAACTAATCCCACAGTGCAGGGTCAGAGGCTCCCTGGGCTGTTGTCTTGGTGTCCACCTGCTCCCTGTCTGTGGGCCGAGGTCCCAGCAGTGGGTCCCTGTTACGACGGTGTTTGGATATGGCAGTCACCATCCTTCAGCTGGTCACAATTCATTCACTTCAACTTGTCTTCTGTGGTTCAATGTGCAATGTTGGCCAGACTCCACACAAAAACTGGACAAAGCAGGAATAAAATGGGACAAATACATAAATACATTTTTAAATAAATACATACAATTATTTATGAAACAAATAATGAAAATATAGAAAACTACAATGAACGCAAATGGTTAGAGAAGCACATACCTTTACTTTTGGTCTGTACTTGAGGTAGGTTGACCTGATCTGCAGGCTAAAAGAACAGCACAAGCAAGGACATTTGTCTTCAATGTATATGAACATATACCGCCACAACAAATCTCACTTCAGCTCTGGAAAAAAAAAAAAGCTTACCTGAGAAGTATGTGCAGGTAGGACCCCAGGCCAGTGAAGATATGCCACCAGGCATGGAACTGTGTCAAAACTCCAACAGCTGGGGGCAGTGTTTGTCTACTAGCTCTGCAACCCAAAGCAAAGCCCCAACAAATGAATCAAATGACTACCGTAAGTGCCTCATGAACATAGGTCAGCTATTTCCAAATACAGTTTCGGTGCCTTTTCAGTCATAACTTTACATTGGTTTTGACTGAGCTCTTACAATGAGAAAACACAACCATTTATTTTCTCTCCACAGGTCCTCACCTTAATGAATCACAGAAGATGTTGTCAATGTTCCACAGCAGAAACCCTAACATAAATATACCCAAGGAGGTGTAACACAGAGCTCTGAGCCATGGGTACACCCTAAAAATCAAACATAAACAATATGAAAATCATTCATTAAATATTAGTATATGTATACATATAATCATAACACTAGCTTTGGTGACTTTTAGAAAACTTACCATGTAACAATAAAGATGGATCGCATCACTAGGCAGCCTACTAAAGCGCCATACATGACCTAAGAGGAGAAGTAGTGATTTGACTTTTAAAGACAGCATGGACTTGTGAAACAAGACAAATAATACATTTCACTACGATTCAGAAATTTCCATCAGGTCATGGGAGATCAGAGTGAATCAGGCAGCCTCAGCTGTAAACTGAGAGTCATGCTGACAAGACCTGTTCATACGGTCTTTCGTGGCTTCTCTAAGCAATTTGGGCTCTAAAACTTTGTTTCCTTGAATGTAACTTAACATTTTAATCAGTTATTAGAGTGAGAGCTCTTCTTCTTGTAGACTTTGAATTGATTTTGACAGTCAACTGTTTTCTACTGTGAGTGGACTAATTTGTCCAGAAAACTGAAGAACATAATATTTTTGATTTTTAAATTTAAGCGTTTTTCATTTTCACCTTATTATTCGTGTGATTTAGAGAAACAGTATATGAAGTAACATCTAGTGTTTTCACTGAACTGTACAAAACTGTCCATACAAGGTCACAAGCAGCTCATACAGAGCTAACCCTAACCCTCTGTACTGCAACAGAACCAGTACCATTGAGCATTATGAATGGTAAGCAAAGTCAGCTCTGTCACCTTGTCTTTGTTGTTGTAGCCCAACACACAGTATGTTAGACAAAACTGGGGAGACCAGCAGCTTCTTTATTACTTCTTTTTCAAAGTTTTATTGGATTGTTCTCCTTGGCAGGAAATGGTAAATGTCCCGTGGCTCGAGTTTGTTTGCTCACTGATAAGAGTTCACCCAAAGAAGTTGCAGGTTTTTTTCAATACAAGACTTTAAGAAATGCTGAACTTAGAATCTTAATAGTGATAAATGCAACACTTCACATAGCTCTTTTGATACAAATAACTACTATACATGTAAAAACCACAATAAACAAAACCATGTTCTGCGTAAAATGTTGTTAAGCCAAATATTTACACAAGGTAAAAAATGACTTCAGACACGCTGAGCCCTGATAGCAAACAACGAACAAAATTGCCATAACATACAGCACTCCTTTACCTGATGAAACACTGGCTCCTTCCACTGCAAGTACACCTAGGAAATAAAAATACAAAATCTATTTATAGGATGGACATGGGGTATGTTGTGTTTCCTTTACAATGTGGGTCAAAGTTAATGGTCATGCAGTGGTGAAAGTGAACACTCACCAAAGTGACTGAGACACTGAAGATTAATAAAATTGCAATGGGAAATAAGCTAATGCTGTTCTCTTGTTTGAAGCACTCATATCTGAGAAAAGAAATGGTGCCAATAATAAGCTGAGACAAAATGGCAATTGAGAGAAAAATCCATCTAACAATCAATAGTTCAATTACACACAGGCCAATCGATGAATCATGTGATTAACAAGGGATTCACTGCGTCAGTTTACAGGCTAAATTACATTAAATTTGTCCAGTGACCATGAGACTTGAGAGGGGTTAAATAGCAATAAATACAAAAAGATGAACCACTTACAGACAGTAGACAAAGACACATGTACTGTAAATCATTGGCAACTCATCCAGCAGCTGCAAGTTAAAATATAATGAAAACACACATGAACAAATCAGTACAGAATGCTTCAAAATTATTTAATAGTAGAAACATGTTTTAGCTTATAGCTTCAGCAGACTAATAAGTTTTTCACAAATTAGCTGTTACCTACCTGCATCTCATATAGAAGTGTCATGTGGAAGCACCAGGAACCAATACCAACAGCTGGATGACACACAACACCAGAAAACATTAAAGCTGAAGGGTGGCGGTATTGTTACATATTGTTTGACGGCAGCAGAAGTAAAACTGTATGACTGAAAAGGTTGCAGGCAGTGACAGTAATATGTAAATAAATGTGTTTGCTTAAGCATTGCCACAAGGGTACACGCAGGTAATTTTAACAGACTTACCTGCCAGTCCAAGGAAAGAGCAGATGTAGCGAAACTCGAGGCCATCGCGAAACGTCTGGATGGCCCCACAAAGGGGAGGAAGAATCATAATCAGGTTGCTGACAGTATTCCCTGTTCCACAAAACACCAGAGAGGGTCAAATAAGAGCCAAGTGACATGAGCTGTGATACTGTGATTGAGAGGCATGATGGCTGTGACAGTTCAGTAAGACAGCCTGGTTTACATGCATAATAGCAACGTGAATGGTTTCTCATTACAGACACCTGACCACCGCACCGGGACTTCATGCCCACATCTGCTCTTGTATCACTTAAAGAAAACTCACAGCTCTGAAATGCTTGAATTAGTCTGCATCTGTCATATGAACTCATTCTATGTTATTATTTGGGTGGGCGGTTACAAGTCACAGATTATTGGGCAGATCATAAATGTTGAGCGGATAGTTTTTTATGCCATAATGATTAGTAGATTAATAATTTCAAGAACTGACCAACCAAAATATGCTACTTCTAGATTCACACATTGAAATTAGTTCCTTCTTGTACTGTTGCATTCTGTGGATTTTGGACTGTTGGTATGTTTGGTCTGTTTGTGTTATTGCTATTGCTATTGTTATTGTTGTATTCTGCCGTTTGTACTATTGTCAAGATTACTAGTTCCAAACCTGAAAACAGCTGATAAAAATAGTTGTAGGTTGAAATGAATACAGCTTCAAAAGCTATCTGGGAGTTCACCTTGAGGCACTTTAGTTTTATCTGAAAACTTGGTCTGCAGTTGAGCTGGTATCAGTGTTTTCCCTCCCAAACCCCTTTCCTCCAGGCCATTACTAATGGAGGTATTCACTGTTGGTGTGTAATCAGGCCCACAGGGCAAGCTCAGCCTAACTTTGCACATTCTGGGTGTGGTGACATGTAAACTCTGGCCTGGAAAAGAATCAGGCTTACCAAGATGTTAAGTAGTTTGTAAACTAATACTGTTTACTAGCATTCCCATTACCACAATGACATTTTGCCTTTCTCTAGGGATGCTTGACATAAGTCGAAGAGTGTAAGAGTGTCCTTGAAGTGATCTTTTGAAAACGTGAGTGATTTTGAGTTCACATATCATTTGCAATAGTAAGACACCTTTCTGCCTCTGCTGACACTATGTGATTAAATGAGGATTTAAGTCACGCTGGTGTCCCTTTTTCATCTGAACAATGCCAAATTCCCACCATTGTAACTTGAATCACAGTTTAAACGCCACACAATTCTTCTGTAGTTAGATACCATGTCTCTATGCCAGTGTGTGTCTAACAAAAGCTTCCACTGTCAACATCCTGGACAAGCTCCATTCAAGCCAAACATTAAAAACGTTCTAGTGAAATGAACAAATAAAGCAACTCCAAGATGTGGATGGTGCTTATGATGACATCACTACAACAGCCTCTTAGCATGGAAACACATAAAAAAGATTAAAAAAGAAAAACAAAACACTAATCTGACTAAACTCTGGCCTACTTACATCAAATTCACCTTTGACAAACTGTTGCCTCACTTCATATCACGCGCAGGAGAAAATGTTACCAGCAAATGGACAGTGCACTTAGTGAACCTTTACTCCCAACAGTTTACACTATGAAGTCACAAATAATATTTTGAGGTGTGCACTTTTTTGAAATCAGACTGTACAACTTTGTTGTCTTCTATTACCAATTAATACACGTGCTGTATACTGGACTGCAGCACAAATTGGTTTGGTAATAATGAGTATATATGAGTGGTGGTCTGCCAGTGAGTCTGTGCTCTGTCCCCTCAGAAGGACAGTCGGCCCCTGCCTGTCCGTGAAAATAATCCCGTACCGCTGACACAGCAGCATCTTCTTACTATCTGTGTTCCTGAACAACCAGTTTTTATCGTTAGACGACCAGAAGTATGAGGGCGATGTTTTATCGAGTTTCAAGTTGACACTCCGAAACACCCTGTCGTGTTGTTGAAGGGAAAGGACTCAAGACCAGATCATTGGAGCCGATTTGAAATTCAAATGGGCGACAATGTGGGGAGATGTTGAACTGTGACATCGTTAGCTAACACCTGCGGAAAAGCCAGATGCAAAACAGCTCGACACAGACAGGTTGACTTTGTACCGACAGCATTTTTTTCTTTATCTTTTCTTCGGTCTCGTTTCGGCACTAGCGTTGTTTCCTGATTATCCTATGAAGCGACAATGAGCTCGAACGATCCGGGCTTAAAACGATAACATAAACCCAGAGCAGGATGATTATTGCAGCCGCTGCTCACACAACTTGTTTACATTGTTCGGAGGCGACAGCACCTACAGCACAGTGCGACTGTCCTCCCCTCAGCAAACCGCGAAGTGCTCGTTTTTATTTCGATTTTTTTTTTTTTTTCAACGCCAGGACATTCTACTTACAAAATTCCGCAATGTAAAAAGAGACGACATAATTTTCTTCACACCAGTCCAGCGTTGAGGTGGGCCGGCCCCAGTATCCTTGCCTGTCTACCGAGGGAGCCATGATGGAAGAGGAGGAGGTTGTGGCCACTAACGGATTCGGAGTCATCCCGGCACGAGCTCTCCCTCGGCCCTCCTCCTCCTCCTCACGCCCCGCCGACGGCCAGACGTCCACGAGCCCAACAGGCTCGCCTCGTGGAGCTAATGCTAATGCTAATGCTTATCGCCCCGAAGGCAAAGTTCAACTAACGCCACTCTGTTATTGCATCTGTGAGTTAGTAGCTTCAGGTGCGAACTGGTTCCTGTTTAGTTAATCATGACCAAGGCTGAGGGTCGATTCTAAACAGACTATCCATATCTCTGGATTATTAAGAGATAATGACTTTTCATGTGTGTCTTTGACGCCTTCACGTCTGTGCTAAAGAGTTAGTGTTATTCTGATTGCACTGTGCACCGTATGTACTATTTCTACAGATACCTTAATTGATATGTTCCCATAGTAAAATGGGTATAAATGCAGATTTTAAAATAAGCATTTGCATATAAATGTTATCGTACTTTGCAGAGCTTGAATAAGTCATTGTGTGTGATCGGGGAAAATCTGGACCAGATTTCCACAGAAAGTTGTTCAATAGATTATTGTATATGAATGAAGACTGTGTGTATAGTTGGAGATGCTTGGACACATACACGCCGCACTATCCATATCAGGAAGATTATGCCAATCATCCACTATGCTTCCTGTTTACATGAGAGCGTAGAGATAGCCTTAGTAACTCATGAAAAAATGCTTTCGGTTCAGTACTTTACTGCACATCAGCAATAATTTAACAGGCAATTATCATACAGCTGAGACAAAAGAGGAACATTAAAATCAAAACATCGCATTATTGTTCATGGATTTTGAAATGCACAGTGTCTTCACATTGTATTTGTGAGGTATTCCGATTGTTTTAGTAAGGTGTTTGTCTTTCCACATCTTGTCCATTCAGCTGCATTTGCCACGTACTCCTGGGCTCCAGTCAAAGAATAAAACATCTCAAAGAGATGATAAGTACTTGACCTAAATGTCAAGTGTATCAAAGGGTTAGAATACTTATCAGTGGAATATTTCTGTTTGTACTTTTCAATTAATTGCAAAGAAAGTCCCAAAATTCTATTTTATATATTCTATTCTGGGGTATTTAAACCTATTTGTCACAACTGTTTGGGTTATTATTCAAGCAAGTTAAAATACAGTTTTGGTAAATATAGAGAAGTGACTCAACATAAT
Source organism: Echeneis naucrates (assembly GCF_900963305.1). Lineage (NCBI taxonomy): Eukaryota > Metazoa > Chordata > Actinopteri > Carangiformes > Echeneidae > Echeneis > Echeneis naucrates. The sequence goes on from NC_042524.1 coordinate 18,537,702, forward strand.
GGCACTATAATATTAACTGTATAACTTTAAAGCAAATCTAATGTACACACATAAAATGAGTTAGGAAACTAATTGCAGACAGAAGCACTAACTTAAATACTTGCCTACTAAAATACCAATTAAAACTGAATTATCTGTTATCACAATTGTATTTACAAGTAAAAACATTTATGAATTTCTAAATCATACAATTTTTTTCAATTACATTAAAACAAATACTTTTTCCGCCACGAGTCCACATGTCCTCTAGGTGGTGTTATAGATTCATGAAGGAGCTGTACCTCTGCCAAAGCCAATAACAAATACATGCACTAGATTCAAGAGAAAAAAAAATAATTTCATAGTAAATAATATAGTTCTGTCACAAAATGTAATAGGTGGGTCTCTAAAATCACTGCGTGTATGTTTAATCCTGTTGATAAGCATAAATGTGTGAAAGTTGCATTTCTTGGTAGATCAAAAAAAAAAAAAGGCAAAACTAATTGTATTTTCGTTACTGATGCACTGATCCTATATTTGCAGTTTTATATTCTACTATCAATTTAGTTTTGTTTAATAATTATGTGCAAGCTTGTTTTGATGAGGCATTAAGAATCTAATGCAAGCACTCAGTCAAGGGTGAATGGAGCAGCTAAAGAAAACATCCGGGTGTTCTTAAATATTTGGTTGGGGTCTAAATATTTTAATGGACTGGTTATGTTTACCATACAGTGTATACCACTGCAACTCACATCACCCTCACTCGTATCCTGTCATGTTCAGCTTTTAAATTCTCCACAGGCCTGATTCCCACAGACCTGCTGAGGGCTGAACTGCTACAGACAGTTGAACAGATGTTCAAACAGATATATGAAGAGGAAAACTAGCTGAAAAAGTATGTAGCTTTAGGAAATACAAGGGAAATGCCAGCACCAAATATCTAAAGTGAAGATGACACACATTTCAAATTTTTATTAGAAAAACAGGACATTTGTAACAGCCTAAACTATGTGTGCATACGCTGTTGTACAGGCAGTCCTTATTCAATCTGCCATCATTTATAATATTTGCCAGTGTGAGTCTGTGCACAGTTGCAGTGCAGTTCAAAGTCATAACCTCATGGTCAAAGTAAAATGAGCTTGTTATGAAATGCAGGGCAAAATATGGGTAGTATTAGTATTAGTGAGGACAAATGTATTTTAAATTTGAAAGCAGCAATAATTGACAAATTCAAAAACATTTGGTTAAATTAAACAGTAAGCACCGTTAAAATTGAGTAAGACTGACATATTTTCAAAGGATTGGCTTTGGGCCATAAAGGGATCAACCAATACATAACAAAAAGTCATGGTGTGATGTCAAATGTTGTCCAAGATAAGGATGAAGTTGCTTCTGTTATGTATTGAGGAATGCTGTTAGCGAGAGACCAAGGAATGTACTTCTGTACTTAAGATTTCAAAGTTGTCTTTAGTTTCACACTTCTCTCTGCATTTTGCAGTAAAAAAAATCTGTATTCACACACACAGTCAAATGCCTAACTAAGACAATCTAGTCAACACGCAATCACAGTTCATCTCTCATCTTTTCTCCCTTTGGCCTGACCATCCTGCCAATGAATAGGATAGAATTTGTCTTCTGATCCTTCACCAGGAAGATGAAAGGGTGATCAGCATAGAACAGTTTAGGACTTTTCAGCTTATCTGAGCCAAAGATGCTGGTGTCCATTTCATTTCCAGCAGTGTCCCACTCCATGGCAGAGGCGTGGAAGACACTGGACAGGTACAGGTCCTTTTTCCCAGAAATTTTGGAGAAGTCAGCTTTGGATTTGTCCACAGCTTCTGTCAGGCCCAGTTCCCTGAGGTGCTTCTACAGAGAGGCAGAAAAAATAATGTGTCAGGAGGAAAGACAGATGTAGCAATTTTGATCCACTAAGACTACTTCTTTACTTCTTTTACCTGCAGGTTGTGACTGACTTCCATGCTGACTTTGGGCAGAGACACAGCCACCGCTGTCTGCTGCAGTTTGCCAATCCAGGTATCCAGCTGCGTCTTGGTCAGCAACTTCTCCAGCCTCTCCAGGGTTTCCACATGGTATGGCAGGATGAACAGAACGCTGGACTTCTTATGAGCCAGAGGCATGCTTAGGATGGACATCTTATTGGTGGCGTCATCATAGAAGCCATAAATACCTGAGGAAACACATTAAATGCATTACCTATGCATTGTTTTATAGCTGCATGATCAGAGACCAGAGAAAGTGCAATGTTATTGCATCGATGTGTAACAAATAAATGTATAACTGTACAGTAATTGTCTTAAAATGTCCCCATTAACAAATGACACCTCCTAGTAGGATTGACGAGTAAAAGCTGTTTGGTGTTTGTTTGAACAAAAATGTTACTCACTTCTTCATCCCAATGTAATAGACACTCAATAGTTCAGCAGTGTTTGAGAGCATAAAGGGAGATTTTTTTGGAATTGATGACAACAGTCTCAAGCCAGATGTTGGGGTTGTTAACAGGAAGAGGTGAACAGCCTGAGATCTCCCCTTTTTGTCTTTGTTCTTTGAGGGATATTTAAAGTAGACTTGGTATTTAGTCAAGCTTTGATTTTTTTTTTTTTTTTTTTTTTTTTGGACAACCAATAAGGTGAATAAAACTACACATTTATCCTGAGACAGCAGTAATCTATATATATATATAAGTATAACTCCATGAATGTTGAATTGCGCCTTTGAATATGTATATATTTCCGCACCTATGAACAGGATTGTCTCCACCTACCTGTGCGGTGCATCATCTGTACAGAAAGCGTGTAGCTGCGGGACACCATGAATCCCCGATTGTCCACCATCTGATGGTGGAACTGTTCGTTCCAGTGAGCTTTATGAAGAAGCCAACAAATCTCTTTAAGGTCATGTTAAGGAAAAATATGCTGAACTTATACAGATTTAATTTAGACTCACGTTTAAAAAAAATAGCATTGACTATCATTGCCCCATCTGTCTTCTCAACATCCTTGGTGACCTCTGGCAGTTTACCATCCGTAGACTTGGCCGCCCACTCGTTGATGGACTTCACGGCACTCTTCTTATCCTTGAAGTTTATTTTGGAGTGGTCACAGTTATAGTGTTTTTTGCTGCTCTTCACAAAATCATCCACAAAGTTGACAGAGTTGGGTCCGTACATGCGGCTGCTAATCTTCCAGGTGACGTTTCGGGTCTTTGGATCACTGACCTCAGTCAGGAGTTCTGCCAGACCAGAGTGCAGCTGCTCATCTTTAACTTTATTGGCATTCAGAATTGTTTTCACCTGAGAAGCAGTGGAGGCCTTTCCTCCAAGAGCTACCAGACCCAGAGAGGAGGCGACCACGACAGGGGAAATGAGGATGTTCTCCATGTCCTTCTCCTTTGCCATATTCTTGTAGAGGGTGAAAGCTAGGTTGGCACTATTGTCAGCCAGGATGTTTGCGTGGTTACTAAGGACTTTGTCTGCTGATGCTGAAGTGGCAGCTGATGCTGAAGTGGCCAGGAGGACCAAGGCTACCAGGTTTGTCACCCACATGATGTAATCCTAATAAAAAAAAATGTTCAAGAAGACATGCAGATAACCATTGCACGCTGCCACTCATACACTCATACATCAACATTTTTTTGGGGAGGATTTTTTTTTGTTAACCTCTTTAGTCGTCACATTTCATATGGTGGAACATTAAATATTTAATATACTCTGTCTTTTGAGGTTGAAAGCAGCGGGAGCTAAGTTAGCCATGACACACAAAGTTGACTTTCCAGTAAAGCTCAAGGCAAGACTTATGTAACAGCCACGCAGGCAGCCACAAGATGTATCAAAGCCAACGCATTGTAAAGTAGATCCATGTTATTCTTTTCTTGACAAACCAAAATTTCCAATTTCATAAATTCTCTTAATGAACGAGTGAATGTCTGTGTGGTGCCAAGGAAGCAGCCTCTTGCTCACGTTCACATACACAACCACAGACACACACACACACACACACAGACAGGCCACGTATGTGAATAGATTGGATGTTCTGCATAATAAAATCACAGTTATATCATTAACTGACCTGACTGAACAGCAGCCTTTTCATCAAAATGCACTGTGGTAAGAATAAACTAACATTATACACATAAAGAATTCCTTTTAAGTGGCTTTCTACACGTTTGCACAAGCTCACTAAGCCAAAAAGACGAGAGAGGGAGATGAAGTGATATATGACTTTGGTGTCCATGCTGATGGGCTTTGTTAACATTATTCTTACCAATGTTTGGTAAAAAAAAAAAAAAACCTCTTCAACATGTTGCTACAGCCCAGTGACTATGTATGAATACCATTATTAACCTTGGAAAAGGTGATAAAAATGAAGTCTAAAAAGTCGCATAGCATTTAGGCTTTCTCTGCCTATTGAAATTACTTTGTGGTTAATGGGATGATATTTTTTCAGTGCTTCATCCATTCTCCTCAGAACATTTCCCATCATAAGCAATTAATCTTGGGTCTGTTTCATATGACTGGTTCATCCCAGGGGACACGAGAGTAATGAATGAATGAGTGATAAAAAATAGTTTTATGTAGTTTTAATGTGCAAGAGTTTGGATTTGTAAATAAAATCATCCATAAAGTTAATGTATTTTAGAAAACTGGCAGCACAGCAGAATGGAGACAAAGGAAAAGAGAGTTGTTCTTCATTATGGATGAAATCAAATCAAAAGTTGCAGCCAACTCCCTGAAGTTTTGAGAGATTTTGTTGTTTCTTTGCTTTGCTGGATATCCTAGATCTAACTTTGTGACCTTTTCACATGCCTGGGCATTTCCCACCATTTGTTCAGGGTACACTCCCTCCCCCGAACTCCCAGAACTTTTGTCTTACCTTATTGGGTTATTTATGTTGTCCTCAAATCTCACAAATAGATCATCCAGCTCTGGTCCGTTTTATAAGTTAATGTAGCTGACGGTCGAAGTTTAACCCACAGCTGCAGGATTTGTCATGCCTGATTTTCAGAGCATGAAAATATCTCCTCTGGAATTTTATTTCCAGAATGGTCCTGCCCCCAGTGTGGCAGTTTGATTGGAATCCTCCCCTCCAGGTCCTAAAGCCTGAACTTTATAGCTCAATGGGAAAACTCACACATGAGCAATGCAGTGACCCACAGCAAAGTTACCTTCTTTGTTCACTTATAATTTTCCCTTCAGTTTAAAAAATATTTTCATAACATTTTCTAGGCTCTAATGGAATAGCCTAGACCTACGCTTGTAAGAAAGAGTGGAGCATCCTTGCTTTTATTCATGTGCCTCAAGGTAGCACTTATGTGCTGTGCAAAGTCAAGACTTTTTGGCATCTATATGCTGACAATGTTCATTAATGGTCATTATTATTGTGCTTTAACTGCCATTTAGTCTTCCCTCCCCCACCCTTTAGTTACACTGTTGCTGGAAGGGCATCCAGCTGGGGGGATCCTGTTTGCTTTATTAGGTGAGCACTACTGTTTGATTGTCAAAGAGCTTACTAGTGTAATAATGACTTCTCTAACCTGTTTTATTCAAACTTATTAAAAACTAAAAACTTCATAGTACAGCGTTGTAGTATCAATTTTCAAATATTTTCTACTGTATCTTTTGAAGTTTCTTTTATTTATTTTATTTCCATGAAAGAGGACTCTGAAGTATATGTGTAATAGTCACATTTACACAATTCACTCTAACCCAATACAACCACCTACATAAATTTTCAAATTAAAATTTTAGGCCACCAGTTTCCTTTGTTGTTGTTGTTTTTTAAATATGGCCAATTAACAAGTTGAGTTATTAATGTGATCTGGGTTAGATGTCCCTCCAGAGGTGGAGAATACATTATGCTAGCCTGGGCTCAGACATATCTCTATGCTGGCTTAAATAAACGCTACATTTAAAGTCAGAGGACTGCTCCTCTACACTTGAGCCTTCTGTTGGGTATCCAGGTTCCATCTTGTTTTTTGTACTGCTGGAATGTGCAGTAAACTGCAGGAGACAATGTGAAACCCAATCCGCCTAAGGACGGGAGTGAGACGTACAGTAGACACAACATGTCTGATAGATCAGTGTTATATAACGGGCTGATTTTCTCATGGAGGATTCTCATGGTTTAACTCAACACAGCACTGACTTAAATGTGGTGAACATTGCAGCAGCAATCACAGTCATTAGAGTAGCTTTTTTCCAAACCAACTTTTCGACACTTTTTCCTTTAAGTGAGAAGATGCAGTAGACTGGGTGGATGAAAGGTAATCCCATAATCCCATTTATTTGCAATAACTTCTGAAGAAGTAAGTGAATGTGGCCCACGTGATAGGAGTATGGGAGTATGCGGACTGAATGCTGCTCATTTTTTCTCATGAATGCTTTCCTTTTTTCCTCCTGGTGTCATGTATATCCTCCCCCTGTTGCTCTGGGAGACAACAGGAAGTAACAGAAAGAGCGGATGTATGTCCATTTTAACAATAATCCATGTATGCAGCTGCAGCTAAAAAAAAAAACAACATGTTGAATACCTCATCGCATACACAACAGAATAATTAGGCAGCATTGCCATAAAATCGCTTTTTACTCTTTTTGATTAAATACAGAGAGAAGCGAAATGCATGTTGAATCTCTTTATGTTTGTTATTCCTCTGTTCACTGATCAGTAAAGCAGTAAGGGCAACATAAGAATAGTAATGAATACTGGTTCCCACATCAAGATGTGGCTTTGTCATCATACTGATGAAATTGTTGTAAATACAAATGGAGCATATATAATGAAAGGTATTGTTCAAAATATTCTCAATTACACTTATAACACTTGCGGTACTTCATTCCAGCTGTGTTCTGTCATGTTCTCCTGTTCCAATAATGCAGTGTTTTCAAATCCTCTCTGCACATTTCCATAACCACATTGCATCTTTTCTTCTTTTCTTTTTTTATCAGGTGATGTGAAATGTGTTTATGTATTCTTTGTTTCACCTCCAATGGGTATTTGCTTTTTCATATAACTTATACCATTATCTACATCATATCAGGACATCATGTTAGCTGTCTAGTTTCTGCTTAGTAGGTTCAATATCCTACTTCCTGTTTTATTTTAAAATGGCTGTTTCACTTTCCTCTTCTCAAGCTTACTCTCTTGTGCGATTACATGGCCCCACCCTGATGTACTGCACCTGTGTCTCATTGTCTTCACCTTCCTAGTTTATATAAACTGTGTTCTCCCTCCTCTCTGTGTGGAAGGCTGTATAGTCATTATTGTCAGTGGCCCAGCCATTTTCTTTTTTTTTTTTTTGCTAGTGAGCTCACTTGTGTATGATCCTTGTTTCTGATCCTGGTTTTCTGAGTCTATGCATACTGATATTTGTACCTCTGCCTTGCTGATTAGTTTCCTGGTTTTGGCCTTGAATTTAATTAATGGTTTGAATCTATCTACACCCTTGATTTTCATCTAGTGTTATTTATGCAATCCATTTGGGGTCTGCATCTTAATCCTCGAGTAGCCCCTTTCTGTACAACTGACTAAAAACCTCAGTCATTCATTGCACATGAATGTCTGAAGGCCAGCAGAGCAGTGGGAACAAGAGCCCTCTGATGGTACAAATAGTAACTTTACTTGGAAGTAATTTCCCATGACCACTAGAGGCCGACAAAGAGCCAGTTAGACATATAAGAGGACACCAGTCAGTCTTCCGATTTCAGTGGTGCTGTTAATGTTACAATAACACTTTGCTCAAAGAGTAGAATCAAACTAACTAACCACTTCAATGAAGGAAATTATTATAATATGCTTAAAATAATAATACATGTTAGATTTTGAATTCACATTACATTTTACTAATTTGCCATTCTAGGCTTGCTTCCACATCTTGCTGAAATATTTCAGAACTTTACTCAGAAACCCCATCATAAGTCCATCTGTGAGATAACTTGTGGCTGCTGAGCCATCACTGTCGCCACTAATTTGTTTAGGATTAAAGGGATCTGACGTAATTATCCCCAGGCAGAGGCTAATCTCTGACTGCTGGGCCTGGAATAGCTCTAGGAGAAACGTTTCTCATCTGCTCTTACCTCTTTGCCAGGTGTGGTAAGTTCATGGCCCGCTGGATTTTGTACAATGATGTTGAGCAGATTGTTACATAATCAATACAACAAGGTTAATTGTAAAGCTATCAGCTCTGAATTGAGGTGAATAGAGCACAGCAGATCCAATCTTCAGCACATACTCTGAATGCTGAGAGCAAAAGGGCTAATGTGAGAAAAGTAATTTCAGGTAGATGTAAATATAAGATTGTCAATACTTAATTACTTTTTGAGGTTGGGATGATTTTAAATCAAAAATGTACTTTGATAGGGTAAAAAAAGCTGGAGCAAATAAATTAATCTATTCAGAAAGTTCTGTTAGCTATACGGTCACAGAATCTGCTCCACAGAAACCATCTTTTTCACCACATCCCTTGTGCGTCAAATTCATGACAAATTCAAGGAAACACAAACATTTCCTAGAGATGGACCCAATGCCAATCCACTAACCATGGCAACTCCAGTGGCCTCCTGCAGGGAGGTTTAATTAAATTGTTTTTCTTTTTACCCCCCTTTGATCTAGCCTTCCTGACATTTCCACCCACCAAGATACCAAGAAGACCAAGGTACTTGACTTAACACTCTTAGAAACGTTTCCAACCTCACTGAGACCATGAAATTTCCATCTCCTAGTTTTCAAAATTGACTGTTACAGGAGGTGCTACAAGTCTAAGAGGAGTCAAATAACATCTCATCCAGTATTATCTCACTCAAATGGTAATAGTCATAATTTCAAATGTACCTCTTAAAATTCATGAGTGGAGAGGGGTGAGATTTTCAAATGAAACATGTTACTTTATGACAAGCTTTTTAGAATGATCGATAATAATTTAGTTTACAAAAGCTTCTACAGCTATAGTTCAGCTGTGAGTCATTAATTTGACTAGTTCTGTTACTAGGCTCTAAAAAACACCTTTGGCTGTTAACATGATTTACATACTAGGAAATGAAATAGTTATGGAAAAAGTTGACCAATCAATGGATAATAACACAGCAATCACTCTGAATGGGGCCATCATTAAAAAAAATCATCCTGTTGTACTGAACACTTGGGACAATAAATTAATTTGTAAAATAATACTAGGCTAATAAATCGAGTCAGTCATAAGAAGACCGTTTTCCCATCGACTTCAATAGAATCTGATTTCTTTTTACAACCAGTGGAGTCTCCCGCTGATGGGCATTAGATAGAAGTTTATAACTCATCAGCTTTGGCTTCACCTCTCAGAGCAAAACCAATGTCCAAACAGTGAATGAAATTCTATGTATTTATACAGTATATGTATTTATTTTGTGCACTGCTAGTACTGTCTTAATGAAGTTCACCTAAACCTGAACACTAACCTTAAAGATTCAGGCTTCATAGCATTGATATGATCAGGCCAAACGAACCAAATATATATATAAAGGGTATGAAATGGACTCTAGTCCAGAAGTGGCCATATGTATCATTCAGCCTCACAGTTTCATCCAAGGGTTAATCATCTTCAACTGAAGAGGTTATTCACAGTTTAATAATTATTTAATGAAAACATTCTTTCTTGTCTATTGTTATAAGAACAACAATGGGACTTCCCTCCATTCCCCCAATCCCCCCCGGCTCATACTGACCTACCTGGGACAAAATCACAGTTGCAAGCTGTAAAAAACTCTTTTATTAAACGCACCACCTGACACTGTGTGACGTTAACGTACCGCTCACACTTTTTTACAGTGTGTGCATCAGCTCCACCCACACCGTGCTGGTAGGATTACATTTTTTTTTTACCTCTTCTGTGTGACCACTGCTGCCAGTTATTTATTCCAGCAGAGAGTTTCTCGACATTACAGAAAAGTTTTGCATTTTCATACGCGGTGCGTTCATGCCGTGCAGGCTGCTGGTTTCGGCTGATGTGCGCCATCAGTCTTCTCGCTGTGGCTCAAAAAAACTTCACTGACTCGAGTTTTCAATCCGTCAAGTCCGCAAATCAGCAATCGGAACTATGGCAACAATTACGGAAATAGTCGATTAATTGAGAGCTCCGGCCGTTTTGAAGTGTGGGATAGAAAGACTGTCGTGGAGGTGAGGTAAGTGTTTGTGCGCACTTTATCGGATTATCTTCATACAAGATAATCCAGCGAACTGTCACTTGGCACTTTTCTGGTGGAATTACTCATTGATCTGTTCTCTTTGGTTGTGTTTTCCCAGACTTCATCCATACTTTTAAAAAATCATTCACGTGAATAATAATATGGGCCGTTTCGACAGAGAATCAGGTTGATAATGTCACTGCACTCTGTGTAATTTAACATACAACACAATACATTATAGTGAGAAAATTATCTTAGTTTGCATTTGCTCTTGTGAATGATGGCGGCCTTGAGATAAGAGAGATTTTACTGAGCAGCTTCAAGAAGACAACGCTGCAGATTACTGTTCACAACTTCGGTACACTATTGTCAGGGTTTGGACCTATATTTAAAATGACTAACAAAATAACTACATAAATGTTGCTATCCCCATAGGGCCTCTTGACTGAAATTTTGTAATGAGGGAATTGAAAGCACTGATTATTTGACCTGCTGTATAAATTTCATTTTTTTTTAAATATAACAACACCCTCATCATCTTTTAAGGATAAAAAGAATTAAGCTTTAATTTCATTGTTTTGGCCTTTATTGCTCCTAGATCTGATTAGAAGACATCCAGCTGTGGTTCATCTCCATGCAGTGTGTCTTACATGGTCTGATTTATGTTATCTTTATTAAATCAGACTGTTGACAGGTATTGCTGTACAGGTCTCTGTAATTGACTGGAACACACATCTTCTGAACACTTGATGGATACAGGTTGATAACAGAAGTTGAGCATCAACACAAGAGCGGACAGCAGTTATGTTTCTGGTCCATGCTCTCACATCTCTGAGGGCAATGATCATGTGGCTCTAATGGAAACTCTATTTTTGGCTAAATCCACTAGAAGATTAAGGACATTATTAATACATGCACATGCAAATTTCATGAAAGAGTGAACAATGGAAGCCTGGAAATAAAAATGTGACTGAGATAAAAGGCGAGTAATAGACAGATATAGCAGAGTGTCTGTGGCAGTTGGTTGGACGAGATTTAGTGGATTATTGTATTATTATTCAATGAGTACACAAATCTGGCCTCAATGACCACTTTGACACAGCAAGACAGTGAATGTAAGCAGGTGACAGGAAGCTGCCAATGAACTGAGCATTTGTAAGGTACTCTCAGGTAAATGGCCACTCCTTGAGAGCAAATTGGCCTGAAGCCATCTGAATCACTGGCCAGCAGAAGGCCGTCAGGATGGAGCTTCATCACACATGTAGGCTCTGCAGGTGAACCTGGGTAACGCCAAGTAACAAGCAGAATCACTGTTTTGTGTGAAGTGAAGGAGCTGACCAATCTTGTAAAATGCAGCAGTAATAGATTTAATATATGTAGTTCCCAGGCTTGTACAGGAAACCAGGAACAGAAGCTAAAAGAAACATTAAAAATTAATAGGGACTTTAGAGCAGTGGAGTTTCTACAGTTCTTGTTATTGTAGCTACAACAATCAAATCTGCCAACCCTGCTGACTCATTACAGCACACACTATAGCAAACCACAATCAACCGCGGACAGTGAAGTATAGGCGGGGGATAACACGACCAAGCAGTCACTCCACAGTTTCTCAGAGATGGAAGATTGGGTTGAGACCTGGAGATTGTAAAGATCATAGTATATGATTCAGATTATTTCATGCCCTGAGGAGGGAGGTATTATCATCCCAGTCTCCACTCGTCTCTCAAGGGTCTATCGTCATCAAAAACGGCGTTCACTGAGATGTTCTCAGAAATATGTGTAGTACTGGCTATGCTTTAAAGAGAGTTTATATTGAAGATATTCAAGAGAGTATAGCCAATGATCTTGGATGCATCTTTTCTGCCAAGTGTCAAGTGTTAAAAATCCAGAAAAGCTCTGCAGTAACACTGAAAGGTAATGTTTTAATTTCTTTAGTATTTTTCACTTTAAACCGACATTTCCTTCAGCCTTTTCATTCATTAATTCATTCAGCGTTTTCTTGGCCTTCTTACAAATATCTGACTCCTGGAGCATTATCCCTGATGTCAGACAGAAACATTTACTTGTGCCTCCGGAGAAAATCTTTTCCATTCTATCCACATTAGGAAACGACCAATTTGAGGACAAATGCAGACCCCCCCCAAAAAAAGGAAACAATCTATGCCTAGATAACGTCATTTCCTTCAGTCAAGGTTATGTTTACAGGATAAGGAAAGCAGATATGGAAAGAAAACTTTTATCAGCTGTACATCCATTTAATTAACACATACCAGATATCTGTTTTACCTCGCTATGACCTCAGCTCTGTGACAACAACACCAGGGTAGGAAGCCCCAGAGACAATAGACCAACCTGGCTGGAATAAGACCCCTGTGATTTCAGCTCCAGTTGTCCCTTGTTTGAGGATGGGCTCAGGATATGAATGCTGGGAATCTGCCAACTCTTCAGAATACAGCAGAATCACGGCTCAGGCCTGGGAGTTCCCACAGAGTAATCAACAATCAACAGTTGAAAGGATGATGAACTGCAAGGTGTACTGTATGCACAACAGTTTCTTCCCTCTGAAGACTGTTGTATAGATTAAGGTTAGTGCTGAATCCTAAACAAATATATTATAAACAACCCCCCCTGAGAAAACCTGTATAACGCAATGCATGATATCAGTATTAAAACATAGTTAGATTTTGGAGGCAATACAACACAGGAGAGTGCTGTTCGATTCCCATTCCCATATAAAATTTATGGTTTATGCTGTATATATAGATGTACTCTATATATGGTTTCTATTGATTCTATCACTGCTAAACAAAGTTAATGCTGATGTTGTAACAGTGACAACAAAGATCACCTAATCATCTGATCGTCTAATGTTGAGGATCCTCTTATTAAAACCCAAATAACCACATTTTCCCTAAACCCAACCAAGTAGTTTTAGTGCCTTAATGTAACCAAGCCATGACTGTTACTATAGCAACCACAGTGATTGGGAGGAGGTATGCCATGGCAACCAGGTTAGCTGCAACAACGTCAGCACTAACCAGCTGCAGATTTTATTTTAATATTGGCTAGCAAACATGTCATTTTCCTGTGAGATGTGATGCAACAGTCATAAGATGATTACTGATCATTACCATTAACATTTGCGTTTCACAGTGAAATTTCTTGACAGTTATACTCTTTGATGCTGATTCTCAAGGGCCGTGAAGAATGTTTTTTGTGACCTGGTGACTTTTCCTCTTGTAACACCAGCAGGTCATAGTTATAGTGTGTTCCAGTTTTTTGAATTTCTGAAAATCTTGAAGTGATACAGAAACAGGATGAACAGCACACTAATACAAACACACACAGCTTCAGTCTGATCCCCCATCTCTCCATATGGGGATAAGGACAAAAGAGCAGTTTGTTTTGTTATGGACTGTTGACTAGGAAACATGCCCTTATCTGCCTTTATATGTCAGACAAATTGCCATTCAATGCTGCCTTTTATTTATCCATTCATCCATCTTCTACCACTTTTCCGTTTCTACGTCACAGGGATGCTGCTTACTCTGGGCGACCTGGACAAGTCGACCTTTTATTTAAAGAAAACAAAAAAAAAAAAAAAAGAAAATGATAACTAGTTTATATCCACTGGGTTCTGTTTTTATTTTTCCTGTCAAGAGAACCTCATGTCTATGGATGGCCCAGGACCTTAGCCATAGATATAGCAGCCACCATGAGGGTGGGCTTTTTAAATTGCTTTTCTAACCCATTTGTAGTTCTACCCCTGCTGTACCAATACATTGATCCCATTAAATTGAACAAGAAGGCCTTGTTTTTATGACACAGTCCTGTTGTCCGTGTGACAAAGGTGTATGCTTCATCCATCTTCTCTTGTCGGGTGGGTAAAATGCTGCCGGCAGGGAGACACGTGACTGTGACCAGTGACACATGCAGCTGCCTGTCTCTGGAGCCTTCCAAAGTCATCGACACAATCACTCTGATTGTGATGTTGTTTGAGGCGGTGAGACTGCCCACCCTTAGGTCAGCAGCATGAGTGAAAGCCTAACCAAGTCTTTCCAGATTTCTCTACTGAGTGTGGTTCAGATAACAGAAGCAGCTTCCTTCTCAGTTCTCTGCCTCACTTTCAAAAAGCTGTCCACCAACTGAGCATCAGGTGTCAGCTGGATAGACGATTGTCTGTTGGGGTGGTCAGCTCGGTGCAAGGCTTGTGTGTTTTCCGCATTCTTTCTTTTATATTTTCTTAATTTATTTATATTTCTTTCTAATCTGGCTGATCAATTTCACTACAGAAGTCCGGTGGTCTAAAGTGAAAAGTGTACATGAGCAAGAACTTGAAGAAACTGATGCTTGAAAAGATTAAATTAATTTTGATCCAACTGCATAGTCCAGTGTTCAATTCATTAAAGGATATTAAATATGTTGACTCTAATGAGTATCGTCCATAACCCCTCTAACCCATGTTGCATATGAGTGATAGAGCTCCTTTGTGATGACCATCCTTCTACATCTCAGACATCAATCTTTTAATGTGGATATTTTCCGCATCTAATTTTATTTACCCGTATTATTACCAAAGGACAACAGTTTTCTGAGCTAAAATGTTTATCCTGATGTTGTAACATTTACTAGGTTCACTGGTTCACTCTTGAGTTGGTTGGCCAGTTACCGTGTTCTTGTTTAAATATGAATTTTGAAGATTATGAAGAGTTATTGGATGGAGTGGAGAAACGCACTAATTTTCTACCGCTTATCCATAAGGGTTGGGGATTAGGGTGAGACCAAATCCCAGCCAGTGTCTCGAGCAAGGGCGGGGCACAACTGCTAGGTGGCAAGTCACACAGCAGGGCAAACACACAGAGACATACAGACATGAGCGAACACTCACACTCACACTCAGATCTACAGATTATTTAGAGTCACTGATCAACCTAAACATGCATGTCTGGATGGGAACTGGCTGGGAACTGAACCCGCGACCTTATTGTGGGGTGAAGTTGTTATTGCTGCACATATTTCTATGTTTGCATGTTTCACAGGTTCTTGTTTGCTGTAACCCTCTTCTTTCAGACTGTGGGGCTTGAGTCTTTATGATGTTGCCCTCCCTAGTGAGTTTCGCTATTAAACGCCATAAATAACACACAGATTTCTGCAGCAGCCGAAACAGCAGCCTCAGTGCCAAGACATTTTTACCAGCCGCCAAGGCAACAAGCTTTTTTCTGTTTGAGGACAACACCCCATCTCTATCAGATGCTGTTTTTATTTTATTTTTTTTAATTTTCTTTTATTTTAAGGTTTAAGTCATACCTATAGATAGGAACTAATTACCTACCCATGCCTGTTTGCTACTTTTCAACAGCCATAAATTAACAAAGGTTGACCTGGTTACTGTAAAGGTTATACCATACTATTATGTCTGTCCCAGACATGACTCACTATTGACCAGTGTGTTGTTAGTCTAAACAAGGACCAAGGCCTATGAGCATATTCGGTGTTTTGAGGAAATATACCTGTGTGTAATTGTACATAAGACTGAAAGCTTGTTCTGTGTTGTAACAGCTCTTTGTTCTCCTACAGTACTCACAGTCCTTTGTGGGATGTTAACAGACTGGTGGTGCGTTGAGGCTGAAGGAGCATGGTGAAACACCAACCCTTACAGGTCTATGAGAAGCAGGTCTTTGTGTCCTTTGTCACTGGGATCTATGGTTGCCGCTGGAAACGCTACCAACGTTCCCAAGACGACAGCTCCAGGGTAAGATAACACCTGTGATCACTGAAAATTGTAATCATAACAGCATTCAGGAAAAACCTTGAATGTTGTTGCTTAGTTTTACTGGTCCTGTTGTGTTACTGCTCTATTGTTATTACAAGATGGATTTTCAAATCATCAGCCTCTAATTGTGTTTATCATGCCAGTACAGTGAAGACTTTTTGTACCATGTCAAATTGTTTCCTCTCCCCTTTTTACAATAGACAAAAGTCTCAAAACAAAACTAAGAAATGAATATAGTCATTGGAGCCAGATTGAGTGTTAATAGTTTTCAGTAGGTCAAAGTAAACACTAATACCGTTTTTTTCTGATGGCTTAAGCACATTTTTTTTAACTATTAGCTATTTTAACTCTACACACAAATAAGGAAACCTTTTACCAAATTAGCAAAACATTGTAGTTCTCTTGAAAAAGCTAATAAACCTTGCTTAACTCTTCAAACCTTCATATAAATAGTATTTTAGTATCAAACAGTTAACACAAGCCATCAAATTAATAAGCACACAATGCGCCAACTACACACTGATGGTATGAATAAAAAGCACATCTGGCTTTTGCTTTCTCTGTGCACAAGGTAGGTTATGTCAGTTACTGTTGTCATAGTTCTGCAAACGTACAGGGATCCAAACTTCAAGTATTGGTGTTAATTTACACTCATCAAAACACACACGTGTTCTTTTCCAAGTCACAACACAAAATAGTAATTTCACTGAGAAAAAAGAAAAAAATCAGTCTGCATCTCTCTGGGTCGGGCCACAAAATTTTGTCTACATCACATGCAATGTCCTCTAGTCCAAGGCACAGGGGGAAAAATCATTTCTTATAAAATGGCTACACGTTGATGGGGATGATGGAATGGAGAGTATGGGGTGACGAGTGGGTGATCTGTAAACCAGTTGCAGACCAAAGCAGCCCTGTGAAAACTAACATTGTCCCATATGATGACGTATCTGGTCTGCTCTGCTCTCTGAACATTAGTGAGCATGTCATGTAAGGTGTCCAGGAGTGTAATAATATGTGCAGTGTTATATGGGCTTCGACTTATAGCTGCACACATAGTGATGTTACCACCACGTTGTCTTGGGACACTGATTATGGCACGGTGTCCAATAATTTTCCTGCCACGTATCTTTGTTTTAGTGAGGTTACAGTTTTTTCCATTTGCTAAAACACAATGTTGCAAACTAGTGTGGTTTTATCAAAATACTTAACACAATTCAAAAAACCACACACCCAAACTGCAAAATACCTCATATATCCTGCAAAATGAAGCACTGCATTGCAACCAAAACTACATATACCATTATGAAAATTAAACTTTTGCACCAAGTGACACACGTCATTCATATTACCAGATTTTTGTCTAACCAACTACACACTGTTGGGCATAATTTAAAAGCACTCTCACCTTCAGTATGCTTTGCCGTAATACTAAAATAGTTCAAATTGTAGAAAATTCTTCAGATTGTTCACATGCACAGAAATATTTACAGATACACACACATGCTGTTGAAACTTTTATTTTATGTTTCACCAAACAAGGCAGTGCAACCTATGCACAGCAAATATATTTACATTGGAGTGAACAACAATACACTCACAAAAAAAAAAAATAGCAGAAAAAATATAGGCAAGAAAAATAACTAGGCAGCATCTTGCCGCACAGCTGGGTCTGACCACAACGCCTCGTCCACATCACAGGCAATATCTTCCCTTGCCAGACATCGAGGGAAGAAGCGCCTGCACCCCGGTGAATATTTGGCCCCTTTCTCCACCATGGTTGCATCTCTCTGCCCTTTAGAAAAACAAGAAAACAAATATTGGACAATGCAGCCTAAAGATATTTCCCCCACAGCAGAGTAAATGGTACAGGAAATGTGTACAGGTAGTGTATGACATCAGCCATTCATGAAGTAAATAGGTGTCCAACTGATACACTATGACGTGGGGTGTACTACATAGTGTGAAAGAAATTTTGGTTACATAACTGTACTCGAGTCTAAATGTCCGGATGACAGAGGCGACAGTAAAATGGCTCAAGTTGGGCTGCACTCTCTGTCTAGCCTTTTTGTCAGCCCATGGTTGATGACACGATCAACTAAGGTTGCTCTGATTTCATTTGAAATTTGTTGTCTTCTTTGGTGAACTCCTCTACCAGCTACCTCTCACTCTTCCTCCCCCTCTCATTCTCACCCTCCCTCTACCTCCTCTTCTCTCTGCAGCGCCTTCCATTGTTGTTGTAAAAGAAAAAGGGTGCTCACCTTTGGTGTTTTTATAGTGCTTACTTCCTGATTGAAGTGTTAACAACTAAGCATTCAGGTGTTTGGCCAAGTGGAAAATATATAGCAGCTCATGATGCCCATGGCATCTGCCTTGAGCTCCATCACTCTCTGGAAAAGACAAAACAAATGCAGCACAGCACTACAGTATGCACTTCCAGATTCAGTACCAATGATACTATAGCTTACGTGCACATAGTCATATTGCAGTTGTTTTACACATTCACTGTTTCTTTTAAAAGGGACTCTGTAGATTTGTTTCATTCGGATTCTGTTGTGGACAAGTACACAAGATAATACAGAAATGCTCAGGATGTGTATGTTTTGGAAGGTGGTGTCATCCTCAATTATGCGCTGCTGTATTCCTCGTAGCCTTATGGAATTATTTGAAATCACCATATTGACTTCTGCAGTGACCATTCTTCCTCTGCCCCCAGCATCTGGATGTTAGCAATTCTGTAAAGTAACCATTTCAGTATTTTTAAATGTATGGTATTGTTGTGTTTCTCATTAGAGTATGGCAGTGCTACAAAACTTGCAAAGTGCAAAGTGACTATACTAACCGATTCTCATTTTGAAATGTCCGTATGATGCTTGCTACATTGTAGCGGCAGGGTCATTCCATGGTTGATTACATGGTCCACTATTGTAGCTCTGATGTCATCAGTAATATCTATTTCTTACTCTTCTTACCCTTCCTCTTCCCCCTCCTCATCCCCCTCTTGCTCCTCCTCTAACTTCACCTCCTTGTCCTTGTCATCCTCTTCCTCCTACTTCTTCACCCATGTCCTCTTCCTCAGCCTCCTCTAATTCTCACTCTTCCTGCTCCCTCCATTGTACTCCATACGGACAGCTTACCTGTGGCTTATTTATAGTGCTTAGGCTGATTGCAAGGTGAACTAATTATCTAAAATAGTTTTCACATGTGACAGTGTGCCAGACAGTTGGCAAAATAGTGTAAATAATAGCCATACAAGTTTTGCTAGGAGTGTGTTGATCATTTGAAAAGTGAGTGCAAAGCAGTGAATTGTGTTTACAGTACCGCAAAAAGAGTGCTGTGCAGTGGATTGTACCTATGGTTTTTGTTACAGTGTGTTACAAAATTGCAGACTTGATTGCAAAGCAGTATGTATGCTTTTAGTTTTGCAAACTCATTGAGTGGATTTGCTGTAAAGATCAATAGTTTTCGAAATTGCGCAATAAGAATCTCGGTTAGCGTTTAAGCATTCAGAAAAAACTGTAATAAGTATTGCTTATAATTGCAAAACGCTTATGATGTTTTAGCTGTTGTAGTAACGTGGCCTACAGCTGTGCCAATCAAGACATTCACCCCTACTGTTTGAATAAAACATGAGCAAGAGTTTTACCAGAATGTAGGTTGAAACGATAAAAACAAGTGACAGGATTGAAAGGAGAAAACAGAACAGAGATGCTCAGCCCTTACTGTACAGCAAAACTAACCATAGGCTCCACAATCCTGCTGAGGCTGCGCTGAAACCTGACCTTACCTCAGAAAGAAATGAACTCTTTCCACTTTGTGGTTCTGAAGGCTAAAGTAAATAGGCCAAGCCACGTGAAAGGCAACAGAGAATTACACAAGCAAGCAACCGCACAGCAAACCCAACATACACCAAGTCTTTTCGATTATGGCAACACAGGCTCCTCTTACATTTCTATTATATTTTTCATGACAAGATGGCTTCATCACTTGACTGTGGTATTTCGTTGTTTGATTTAATCACAGAACATAGTTTTTGAATCAGTGATGTCTACAAGCTACATCCCATAGACCTTACGTCACCGTGACCACCCTCAAGGGAAATTGATATTTCAGCTCTCTATTGAAATACTTCAGAAAATGAACCCTTCACAAACCCTTCTTGTGAATATAAATCCCTGTCAGTTCCTTAAAACTTGTCACAATTGTACAGTGTTCAGAAAGCCATTGAGAAGGGCTTAAGTTTGTTTAAAGTTAGCACCAAAATGAAAATGCATTATTAAACCCAACTAATACAAATGTACCAAAGATTGTTATCTATTTTTTTTTCTCTTCAATTCCTGAGGAACTTCTCGAGTAGACTCTAGTGAGGTGGGGAAAATGATCCCTACTGTAATGTGAGTAACAGAATCAGTGCAGTGTTTGGATGTGCGCTGCAGGCCCAGACGCCCAGCTGTGGTCAGTGTTCACTGGCCAGTCACTGATGCTGCTGCTGGGTGTCTTATCACAGAGATTCAGTGGCTCGGCCATAAATTAGACCATTTACTGAATGTGTGAATTGGCCGCTGATGATGTGCTGACCCAAAGAAACAGACACAAACACATAGTCACCTCCCTCTGCTCCCTCGCTCCATTAACACTGCATGGAACAGAGGCAGAGACATAAGAGCGGCCAGCATTCATGTCTGCTTACACTGCAGCACATGTTACTTTTATAAACACTGAGCGTTTGACTGCAGGGTCGATTTCAGCTTCAATGACTTCCTGTTCTTTTACAAACCTTGAGTAATGAACCTGTGTGTGCAGTGGCAAATGTTTTCTGTGGCCTCAAGGTCCACAGAAGCATTACAGTGCTCGAAGAGAATGGAGGAGCAATCAATTCAGTGGCTGAAACGCCCAGCTTTAGTGTGATGAGCTCACCCCCTCGTTGTCAGCCAACACTTCCCTGTTCTGTTTCACCCCCGCCGCTTTCCCCAACCTCATCTCCAGCTGCAACAGGCAAGTGTGCTTTGTGACTGGACACTACCTGATGAGCAGCAAACAGCAGCCAACAGAAGACAGCTGGTTCTAAAGTTCTAAAGAGGCAGAAATTACAAATGACTGCAGTGACACCAGTGCTATGTTCATGAATAACTTAGCATTAATTAATATGTTACCTTGTGTTGTAATTGCATGAGTAAAATCTAAGTGTATCTTTCATTATACGACTTGTGATATGTTCTGAAATGTGTTTTTAATTCCTCTAGTTCTTAAGTTCTCTTCAGTTTATCTCAGTTTCTCTGGCATCTTTTTGTATAGAGGCTGTAGACAGGAGCATGTGTGGAGCAGTTATGTTGTTCTAGCACCCTTGGTGAGCAGAACGAGGTACACACCGATATTTATGTTTGTATCATTTGTGTAAACTCTGGAATAGTGGCCTATAGTTGTCACCCTGTTTAAGGAAAAAAAATAATCCCATCTGTTTTGAAACTCTACATGTCTCGCTTATTGGAGACCAGGGGCATCTACGGATATGTTACAAAGAGTCTGAGCAGAAGTGAATTTTCAGCTCATTTAATGCTGACGTTAATCATGTTTGATACCACAGAGAGATCTAAAATCACTGAATGCAGGGTTTATATGCATCTACATATCCATGTATTTATTAACTAACTATTTCTGTATGTCCTAGGACAATGTAGCTTTTTATCTATGAAACCTAGTGATTCAACATGTGATACACAGCATGACTCTACAAGGGAGGAACAGTAATGTAATGACCAGTACTTTGGCTGTTGCCAAGTTAGTTTTTAGACACCAGAAGGTGTCTCCTCCATTTGGAGGAGAAGGTTGAGCTGAGCAGAAGTGAGGGCTTGATCTGGCCTGATCTGTACCCTATCCTGACTGGGTGGGATAGTCTGTCAGTCATATATAAGTGAGAATTCCGGCCATTTTCCCATAAACTTCAATACAAACTGATCTACTGATTTACAACAAGTGGAGCCGCAAATGTAAGACTCTGTGGCACTGGCTTCTCTTTATAGAAAGTCTGTGATGTAGACATATGTTTTCTCCAGGCTCCCATGTTGAGCTGACTCTGAACTTGTCTGATAGAGACAGTTCTAATGAATATTAATCACCAGAGGAAAAAAGAGGCAGAGCCAGCACATCAGAGCCAGAATCAGGGTTTATCAGCACTGTCAGGTGTACAGCTAACAGGGCTGTAGGACAGAGGTGTTTGCCTCAGTCTTTTCACACTTTGGGTCAATGGATCAAATTAAGTATGATGGTAGGACAAAAGCATAAATGTTTTTTTGTTTTTTTTTGTTTTTTTTCTATAATGAAAAATCAGTGATTAGGTCTGCCACTTGAGGTCTTTTGTATCAGCCATTTCACTGACAGGATAATCCAAAGGAGAATATTCACAAACTTCTTCATTCATTTCAAAATCTATCATTAGAAGTCAGATAGTGTCCCCGCTGGTCAAGGCCGCATGGACACTCCTACTGGAGCTGAGCAGTGATCACTGTTACACTGAAGGTGTTGTTACTGACAAACAAGCTTCTTTCTGTCGCTTTTTGTTGTCACAAAGAAGATTTTCTCAGCCAGGATTACTTCAGTCAAAGCCTTCCTCTGACCTCAACCAGTGACCCTCTACCTGTTACTGGAATCTTAATATACCAAATAGCCAGTCTCTGAAGAGCCACGCAGACAAACGAGAGACTTTAAAATGTGATATTTACTTAACTTCCCCAGTGAAATTGGGGCATATCAGAAAATGTAATAATAAGATACCATCAGCGGAATTATGCTAGAGTTTATTTTGCAGCTTCTTTCACCTACATCCAATTACATGTCATCAGGTGTACATTCTCCTTATCGAGTCCACCGGCCGAAGTAGATACCAGGATCAAAAGGGAGAAAAGGAACCAAGGGGAGATTAAGTGACATTCTGGGGAATCGTTTAGTTTAAAATGTATGTATATATTTATTAAAGGACAATATTTATGACAGCATTATCATAGGATGCTGTATCTATGGAGACCGCACATGTGACTAAATCAAAATTTTGTTTGGCTGCATTAGTTTAACTGCCAGTGTGACTCTGCCTAAGTGCCTCATGGCCATAAATAAACCACAGACCTTAGTTGACTTCCTGCTAAATCAGTTTAAAATCCCCATGTACCTGTCATATCCTAGCCTCTATGTCCATATTTCTATTTCCTGCATCAGGTTAGAAGACATTCTCTGATGCATCTCTCCTCTCCTGACTAATAGCACTAGCCATCAGTAATATTACTCCACTCCTTCATGAGTGCAGCCATTTGCTCTGTACCTGCGCACACATCTAATAGTCTCCCAGCCTCTTATATAAGCCACTGGAAATGTGCGTCCAGGCACAGTGGGTGCAAAGCTCATCAGTTCTCAACAAGATGTGTTGACCGGCCTATCATACTGTGTGCCTCCTCTCACAGGGAATTAGATGCTAATCCTGTTAACTACTGAAGGAGAGAGTCCTTGAGTGCTGCAAACACTCTCCTCTGTACCTTTGCCCCACATGTGAAGCCGGAAAACTGTACAGTACAGGGTTAAAACCTGGTAGTGAGAAAATCAGTGTGTAGTTCCTAACAGGCCTTTCATTTCTGAGTGCATACTGCACGAGAGAATGTATCGCTGTCTAAATTGATTCCTTGTTCAGGTAAATAGGGTTGTATGCTTCTCAGCCAAGCTAAGACACGCTTTGCCCCTCTAAACATGTACAAAAGTGAAAAAGAATGATTTATTTGGCCACTCACAAACAGCATAAACTCCATTGTCTCTCTTTACACTTGATGAATGTGTTGTTTCTACTCAGTTGTATATTTACACATCAAACAGCCAAGGAGCAACGCTATCATTTATTCTAAGTCCCTGTTTGTGAATATGAGAGGGAAGCTATACTCCACTGAGCTGGGGATAACTTCACAGTATGGTGGTAATTATCTGTGTTTTTGGTCACCACAACTGACGTTAGTTTGGGAGCTGCCGTTCTAAAGCCTCCAGCTTGTAAAATTACCATTGTCATTTTTTTTAAAGGAGAGAACCTTGGATTAGGAAATGAGGGTGGGGCTTTGGAGGAGTGTGTGTGTGTGTTGGCGGAGGGGGTGGGCTCCTGCTCTGTTTCTTCCAACAGGCCATCATTTATGATACTTTCTGTCAACCATACAGTAGCCTCGCTGTAATGCACACCTTTAAGGTTTATTTTACAGTAAATTGCACTTTAAACTACACACTGAGAACATAAACTCTTTAGCAAAAGGTTTGCGGAGATGATAAATCAAGTAAATAGGGGCATTTTCCCATTGATTTCAGTACAATCTGACTTCTTTTAACATCAGCAGAGTCAACCTCTGATGGTATTTGATAGAATTCAGTTGGCTTGGCTTCACTTTTCAGACCTGAGATCTATGTCCACTTTTATAGACAGTCCTGTTATTCTCTGGATGGAATAAGAAAAATAAAGTGAACCCAGAAAAAGGAAAACAGTTGTTTGTGTTTCTTTCACAGTGGGAGTGTACATGGTTCTTCATCTTGTGCAGCTCTTTCCTTCTGCTTCTCTTTTGGGCCTACTTCTGGTTGGTGGCTCAAAATGATTTCAACGAGTTCAATTGGTGAGTGAGCTTTTCCTCACTCTGTGACTGAGGCTGTTGAGGACCAACATGTGTGATGAGGATGTGATTAGCATCAGCAGTGATCAGTCAGCCTCTACCTTTTCACTCTGCAGGTCCGTGTATAACCGCTCTGGGGAGTGGAGGGATGAGACCATCCCCATCCTCGCATCCACCACTGTGGGATTCAGCTACATCACATTCTTACTGGTAACACTCAGCATTTCCTTTGCTAATGTTAATATACTGCATGCAGTACTGCATGCAACCCCAACTAACGGACAAGATGGAATCAGAGGGTCAGTGCTATCCAAATCATAGGTCAGATCATTTATAATTTACTGCTTTCACATATTCACTCTGCTGTTTTGGCTAATTTGAAGACAAAGTGATTATACAGTCGTATGCTGTAAAGAGATTTCAGAACAAAACGACAAAAACAATAACAAAGTTAGTGCGTCCATATTCTTTCAGACAACATTTTTCTAAATAAAGATCAACCAAGAATAAACTTAATTTATGTTGAAAAAAAAAATAAAAATGCTACCAATAATACAAATGATCACAGCAGAACATGAAATGGGGAAAAAAAAAATAATTTGGTGAGGGGATCCTATTATTCATAATCTATATTATTTATTTGTCCTTTGCATTTTATCTGCCTTTCTTTCTGATGCTTTGTGACCATTATACAATCATGTATTTGTCAAACCTAAATATTACCTCACTAATGCCTTATTGATCTTTTAAGATGTGTCTTATTGATTCTGGTCCTTTTTCAGATTTTAGCTCTCTTCCACATATCCCTGGGCCAGCAGCTGAACCTCTACTGGGTTCACAAGGTGCAGTGACTCGCGTCTTAAATTATCACCATAAATTTTCTCCACACACGCACACAACACACTTGTGTAATTAAAGCATTTAATTTCATCATTGCATCATTGTGTGTCTCCTATCGACAGATTGGAGTGTTGGCTACGCTCCTCACCACTGTCTCTGGTGTCGTCTCTGTTGATGACATATGGGGAGACGAGTGGGACATCTTGCTGGTGTCTCTGCAGGTTGATCATAAGCGCTCTGTACCTTTACTTTTATGATTTTTCTTGGAATGATAAATGTTTTAGTTTTAAATGAGATCTTCAAGTGATGTGGTGCACTTGTTCTAAAGCTGAAGGATTTTTTTTTTTTTTTCATGTTTTAAATTTATTTTATCGATATCTTCTAAATTGGATTTCTTGGCAAAGGCGAATGAGAAGAGTGATATCCTTTTCATGTCTAGCTATCTAAGATGAATAGCCAGTAGACAGTCAGCTTAGATGAGCATTTTGAACTTTGATCTATATTGTGAGGTGTGTTATATAACTTTCAGACAGAACCCAGCTAACTTTTTTAACCTATTTCCAGCAAAGTTAACCAGTCACTGCCTGTATCCTCATCCAATTTTTATAAGGAAGAAAACCAAAATTATATTTTGGATTTTAGAGTCATTTAATTGTGTCTAACTCTTGTCCAAAAATTCCTTTGACCAACCTTCACAATTGATACATGGTATATTCTTTCTGACATGCTTCAAACGAACCCTGTTCATCTATTCCTTATCAGTATATTCAGAGTTGACACTGTGGTACTTTCTCTTATAAGTAACCACCAGTTAACATCGCTCTTTTTGTGTGTTTTATGAACAGGCCACAGCTCCATTTTTGCACATTGGAGCCCTTGCGACAGTCACAGCTGTCAGCTGGTTGGTAGCTGGATATGTGGTGCGCAGAGAGAGATCCAGTAAGTGATGGCTTGTATTTTCTTTGAAGATTGCCTGTCTCCCACTAGGCAGGATATACGCTCCCATTGGTTTATATAAGGACTTAGAATTTCTGTTTGTATTTTAATGGCTTTAGTGAAGACAGTTAAGACCAAATGTTGCACACGCTTCAACTTTATTCTACTATAGACAAGCTTTTCTACTGCAAAATCAAAATAGCAGTCTGGTCTGCCCATTCTCCAGGTTTGTGTCATCTTGGTGATATTATATCTGACGCATGTCATGATGTCCAAATGTCAATTGTCATAGTGTGTAAGTGTGTAGAGAAGCTAAGTCCAGGCTTGTACTGTTTGTGGTGTGCTCACTGGCTGCAAATGAGCAGTCACCAGAAAGGCAAGTGTGCAGCCCAACGTTCTCCTGTTCCCCGCCTGACATTTTGGCAATTAAGCTATAAATCTGCCAATATTACATAAAGATTGCATCCCAGGTATTGTTTAATGATGATCCCAGGTTCTGTTTAACACAATGCTGAGAAATATGTTTTCATCATAGCTTTTGTGGCATGAACACAATTTCCAGTAACAGGTGTGTTGATTTAACCAGGTGAGCATTCCTCAGACATGCATTCTATACCTGCTAAATAGACCTCTTTGTGATTTCTCTTATAAATTTCCAATTCTAATTGTTTGCTCCTTTCAGGAAGCTGCTAATAGAAACAAAGTACTGATCAACACAGACAGAATTTCTGGCATAGTAGGCAGATGAAGTGAGTAAAGTGACCCTTAAACTGGCTCTTGCTACTCTGTCAGACTTCCAGATGATGGTGTTGCTGATCTACATCGTCATTCTCCTGGCTGTCTATGTAGCACCGCTCACATTCACGTGCCCCTGCATCATGGACCGCCATGGCCTCAGCCCTCGACCTGATGTTATCGGTCGACGGGGAGCTCCTATGGTAAGTTGGTGCGTTGCCAGACCTCACTGTCTGATCCAGTTAACTGTTCAAATCGATGATGTGCAGCTCTGTGGGGGGAGTTTGACATAGCCAAGGCTTGTCAGGTGCACACTTTGTTGATTGAGATAAATGTGAGGAAAAAATGGCAAATGATCTACTGAGATCGGTTCAGATTGTACACACACACACACACACACTTTCAATCACATGGCTTTTACCCTGTGCTCACCAGAGGTTCTAGATAAATGACATATAACAAAAAGATATCCTGATGAGTGAAGCTAAAAATGCAAAAAACAAAGGGAGTGATTGGTTCTTTTTTTCCTGTTTTCGTATTTGGTGCAACAATAATAATTGCCTTGTGATTCATCCTTCCCCTGAAATCATACGTTTCCCTGCTGTAATACTTTCTGAATATTTGATATTTAAGGCAGTGCGTTGTTCATTGGTAATTATGGTAATTATCTCTCAATGAGCTTCCTTTCCTTTCAGTTCACTCTTAAGTGTTATTCATATAACAAAACATGCTGTGAGAATGCTGATATTTGTGCCATGTTTTGGAATTTACTTTACTCAAATATGGAGTAAATAAGTCATGCCTCCCTATTTATGTGTTGTTTATAACCTGATCGGCCCAGACTGAACGTTGTCCTTCTGTGTGTCTCCCTTCTGCTCCAGCTGGCTCCAGAAAATACTATGGTGTCCTTTAACAGAGCTCTGCAGCATGGAGCCAGCTCCCTGGAGGCCGACGTCTCGATCAGGTTATCAATCACACATAAATGATTCATTTTTAATCTATTCTGTGCTCCGAAGTTACACTCATCTGTCCCTCAGCTGAGATTTAGATTTCTTAGTGGGAAGGACTAAATAGAATTAGACAGCTACAACAATGCATGCGGTTGAAACACTTTCTGACCACTGTGTCTCTGTTGCAGTTTGGACGGGGTTCCATTCCTCATGCGAGACCACACACTGAGGCGAACCACGGACGTCAGGAAGGTCTTTCCAGCCAGACAGTTTGATGATGCCTCTTTCTTCAACTGGACAGAGATTCGCTCTCTAAACGCAGGCCAGTGGTTTTTGGAGGTAATGGAATCAACTTCATTTCAGTTTGCTCCTTTTTCAGTACATGAAAATCAGTCGCAGCTATTAAACATTTTACCATTACCATTTAACATTTTTTGGATGATATCATTCATAATTGAAAAGTGTAAATGTAAAACTGTGATGCAAGAAATGTTTGTGGTAAGAGACAGTGAGTGAAACTTTACACCATGAAGTGACAATATATTGTGGTTATCTGGCATAACTGCAGAAGGAAAGCATGTTATCTTAAAGATTGAAGAATCTGATTGCTTCCCATAGGAAAAGAAAGTTTTAAATTGAGCACCACACTTTATTCCTTTACTCACCCATAGCTATCTCAAGAAGTGGGAAGCTACGCCAATGTTAATGATTTTCTTGTACGGAAATCAGCATGCTAACCAGTTAGCCACACTTTACCTTCCTGACTGGAACTCACCGCAGCCTGCAACCTGTCCTGAAAATGTTGAGCTGCTCAGATGGCATATTAACTGCTTGTCTTATGAACCCAATGATGGCCATAGGTCTTGTCTAACCCCAGGAAGAAACCACATTCAGTGGCAGAGAAAACATAGATGAAGCCAATCAAAGCCTTTGATTTCAAATTGGGTGTCATTAAATAAATGCTGCATTTATTTTGAATGAAATTTTGATGTGGAAAAGAGGCCATATGCTAGCAGTCTTTAGATAGAAGAGAAACATAGACAAGCATAGATGTGATATCTTTGTATACACATGTAAACATGGAAGTATGACCATTTTCCATTCCATTTCATTTTCAACTGCTTATCACTCAGGTACGCAGGGGCTGCTGGAGCCAATCCCAGCTGGCATTTCAGGCGACGGTGGGGTAACCCTAGACAGGTCACCAGTCTATTGCAGGGTTGACATAGCAGAGACACATAGCCAGTGACAAAAAGCAATGAACACATTCCATTTATTTATAATGTACATTAGTCAACATCTGTTATAAATAATATAATAAACTGCTGGATTTAAAGTTCCAATAAGGGGAAAAAAATTAAATAAGGTACATACAAAAATGTAACCTAATAATTACTTTCACTGGTAACTAGTTACTTTTATAACGCTGTAAATCAATTGCTAATGCAGTTACTTTTTGAGAGAAATAACCAGCAACTTCTTACTTTTTAAAGTAAAGTGCACAACACTGCTGACATGTACGGGCACAACATCCCCCTCTCTGTTGCTCTCCTGTGTCCAGAGTGACCCCTACTGGACAGTGAAGACCCTGACATCGAAGGAGCGGGGCAGAATCGGCAACCAGTCGGTCTGCAGCCTGGTGGAGATGCTGCGACTGGCAGCCAGGGCCAACAGCTCTGCGCTGCTTAACATTCGAAAACCCCCACCAGAGCATCCACGCCACCGCAGCTGGTTCATGGATACACTGTGGGCTGTGCAGAAAGCTGGCATCTCCCAGAAGCGGGTGAGGACTGTAGGTTCCTCTCTAACCATCCTTCACTCAAAGGTGCTGCTTGTAGTAACACAGTCCTGCTGAAAGATTGGTGCAAAGACAGAGTAACCTCTGGGGTTATCCTGCAGTAAACTTCATTCATATAGTAAGTCACTGTGGAGAGTGAACTTTCAGCAAGGAGTGAAAGTCCGAAGTAAAATCCTACAAGGAGCACCTTTCACCTTTTTACAATTTCATTTCATTCCCCTTTATCTGGAGCATATGCTGCAGTCTGTCTGATCGGGGTCTTTTCATGTCATATGTATTTGTGCCAGGTGACGTGGACCCCAGACACTGACAGGGGGAGAGTGCGAGGGCTTCAGCAGACTACAAATGAGAAGCTGTCGGTGGAGGAGATAAGGCAGAGAGGAATTACAAGCCTGACCCTCCACTATGGCAAGGCCAGCCACAAAGACATACAGTAAGAGCTAGAGTCGGCTGCTAGGCAACAAGGAAGGAGCAAAAAATTATGATGACAAAGAGCTCTGTTTTTTTAGCATTATCTGGAGAAAGGGGACTTCATTATAAATCTACAATATTCTCATTTATACACAAATATCAAATGTCTCCAATGCGCAAATTAATATACTGTTTTGGCTGCAAATCCCTGACTGTTTCTTTAGTTGACTTGGTGGAGGTTGAGGATGGGCTGTTTAGCCATGTCAAGTCAAATTCTCTCCCAAGTATAAGAGATTGGATATCAAATGATTGGTTGGAGAAGGAGCTGTGTCTGATACATGTCCTGAACTGATACCATTAGTATCTTCCAAAAGTGAAAGTGTGAAAGTGAAATCAGTTCAAGCACCTACACCTGATCTATTTCTCTAGACCTTTAAACATTCAGCAGCAGTCACACTTCATATATTGACCTTCAAAGGAGCCCACAGCAACCATTAGCCTTCGATTCAGGTGGCATGAAGCTCTGATTGGTGCATGGAAATTATGTTTTCCCAAGTGAACCTCTTCAAACTGGTGAGCTCAGACAAAACAAAGAGACACGAAAATCACTCCTATGAGCGTTGAGCCGACAGAGTAAAGAAGAGGGGAGGGGGACTTTGTTTTCAAGGCAGATTTATTTTTTTTCTCCACCCAGGGAGTATCTGGCCAATAATGTGAGTGTGACCGTCTACCCAGTGAATGAGCCCTGGCTCTACTCCACTCTGTGGTGTAGCGGGGTGCCTTCTGTGTCCTCTGATGCCCCCCAAGTCCTCCGAAAGGTGCCTTACCCCATCTGGCTCATGGTAAACAGAACACTCTCCTCTTTAGCCCTCATCCAGCATTTCACACACACACACACACACACACACACACACACACACACACACACACACAGATACAAAGACAGACATACAAGGTCACACAGCAAGACAAGAGGACAGCAGGAGAGAGAGCACAGAGACTGATGAGGGCCCAGCGAGACCTGAGGGCAAGGACGTAGAGAAATATGAGGAAGCTCAGCATGGCGTTAGACAACAACAGGACCCCGAAAAAGAGTCTGAGACAGGTTGAGACAAGGGCACAGATCTGCACTCAAAAGCAGCGGTCTAGCAGGCTTTTGCCTTAGTCATTGTCTTGTGTTGGGTTCAGGATACACGCATGCTGATGGGGACCTCCAGTGGTCCTGACCGGAAACTACATATGTGTTTTTCCTTGTCCTGCAGAGCCAGAGTGCTTACAGCTTCATCTGGGTCTCTTCAGATTTGGTCTCCCTTGCCATTGTCATTGGGATTTTCTGTTTTCAGAAGTAAGTAGAATTTAGACTGTGACATAGACACCATATTGATATTGTATATATTTATATTCATCTTGTAAATAATGAATTAGAAATTATGTCACCTCCTGAGGCCTTTACAAGTAGATACAAATAAAATACATTTTACTGTCCCATAAAGACAATACATATATATTTATTCTTTCAGTCAATAAAAAAAAAAAATACTACCGTTGTATGAGTTGAATTACATGAGGTGAGCTTAAACACAAATACACCAAGAATATATAGTGTAATCAGATATATTCAGAATGAACTAAATTGTTAAAAAAAAAAAAAAAAAACACCACCTGAGCTTTGGTCTTTTACTGTCTGCTGCTTCTGCATTGACTGTTCATTCTGCTCTTTTCTGTTCTTTCTTTGTCTTTGTTTTTGTCTTTGGTCTTCTGGATGTTTCCATGTTTCCTCTCTATGCTGTAACTGTCTTTCTGTCCTTTTTTTCTCCTCTGACATTCTTACCCTTATCGCCTGATCTGCATGCAACCTTCCTCCACTGCCCCCTGGCATCTGTCAGCTATCATATGATCAGGTAACTGCTGCCACTGCCTGGGCCTTTGTTTCTGCTCTCACGTCTGTCCTCCTTGTGCTTTTACTGCCCAACACCCAAAGGCTGCCCCCCCGTCACTGCACTTGTTTACCTCTTCTTTTTCACTGTGCCGCCATTACATGTATAGGCTATTATGTTTATCACTGTATCAAAGGGTGTAATGACATAGCTGGAATCACTGTCTCATGTGGAATCTTGTAATACTGTAACAGGTGGAGGATGAGCAGAATGCAGAACTATAACCCAGAGCAGATCATGCTGAGCGCAGTGGCACGCCGCTCCAGTCGGGACGTCAACATCATGAAGGAGAAGCTCATATTCTCAGGTGAAGCTCCACCAACATCCACACCTGGAAATACTTTTGTTCAGCCCATAACTGGAAGGATCAAACATGAATGTTAATGTTTTGATAACACAAATAAGTCACCTCCTGTGGTGGAAAATCACACATTTAGCTTTTATTACACAGTCATTTTTGTGTTTGTAGGGGGAAATACTGTTTGACAATGATTTACATGCAAGTGGCAGAAGGTGTAGTTTTTAATACCACCACAGGGTGGTGCAGAAATAAAACAGATTCAGTCCCACTACCAGTCACTTTCTCATTCAAATGAGTAGGAAAGTGTGTCCAAACTTTTATCAAGTATTATTAAGTATAAGTAATAGTAAGTATTAACTATGATTAAGTATTAAGTAAAATATAGTACAAAAGAAAAAAAACAGCTTCTATTGGAAGTCATCGCTGTCATTAACAGCTCAATAGGTGGTCACAGTTATAGTGTCAGTATTGCTTTTTCTCTGGTCTTTTTTCAGAGCTGAACAATGGCCTCAGCAGCACAGAAGAGCTTTCTCTGTATCCGGAGAACGGTTATGCGAGATACAGCCACGGAGGCCTCAGCCACTGAACAAAATACTGAATGTGAACTTCACTCCAGAGCTTTGACAGCAACGGAAAATAATTTTGTAAGGAGAAGAGAAAAAAAACACGTAAACAATCAGTCTATTAGTGAACCTTCCCAGGAAGTGAGGATGGCATAACATACAAGTATGGACAAGGAGGTTAAAATAACAGATCAATATAAAAATATCAGTATTTTTTCCATAATACTGCTTATACTGCCAGTCTAAACCACAATGTGTTGAAGTAATTTACCATTTACTTTTAAGGGCGTTGTAAGATCTTACTTGCTGGAAATGTTAGAGGCATCATGGCCAAGCCACCCTCAGACAGACAGAGTCAGAGTCAGGTTAGAATGTCTTTTTCCCTGTGACAGTTTTAAAATGTAAACTCACTTTGTAATGTAGAAACATAGTTTTTATTGAATAGAGAATATGTATGAGTGTTTGTCACTAGAAAAGTCACTCATTCATAATTCCAGTTGACATTTAGTGATTACTGGGCCAAATATCCATCTCATAATGAAGAAGGGTTTCCGTTTGTTCTGTTTGCTTCAGTGACCTTCTCAAAAGTTGTTTTTTTTGTTGTTGTTGTTGTTGTTTTTTTGAGCTGATAAAGCTGTGCTGTTGTATTTTTCCATGTCATTTACTTCACTGTTGTTTTATAACAGAGGAAATGAGCTGTGTAGTGTTCTGTAATATACACTGATGTAAATACAAGTTGTTTTTATTGTTTCTCTCTGGGAGGGTTTTATCGGGTTTGGACTCATGAAACATACTTTTTGTTTGAATCCATCACTATTATGGCTGATTTCCTCTTTTAACTGTGACAGACAGATCAGGGTAGATGTGTTTTTTTGTTTTTTTGTTTGTTTGTTTTTTTGTTGTTGTTGTTGCTTGTTGTTGTTTTTTTTTTTTTGTCTTTTTAGAGGAGGGGTTGTGGGGGGGATTCTGCCTTTTCTGTCATGCCATGACTGATTTACTTTATCGTCATATTAGTTATAACAACGTTCACATGGCTGCCTTTTTGCTAAATAAATAAAATAGTATTATATTCTAGAATATTTTTGTCAAA
This sequence comes from Echeneis naucrates, assembly GCF_900963305.1. Classification (NCBI taxonomy): domain Eukaryota; kingdom Metazoa; phylum Chordata; class Actinopteri; order Carangiformes; family Echeneidae; genus Echeneis; species Echeneis naucrates. The sequence goes on from NC_042524.1 coordinate 18,571,807, forward strand.
TAGTTTAATAACAGAGGTAGAACTTTCAGACGACATCTACATTTCTATCTGCAGACATGTCAGCTCTTCAATAAAAGACATCTTTCCTCCTTGTTGTCCTCTGTTTATTTTCATAATTAATTTTATTGCTAATATTATGTCATACAGTGAAATCCATACTTCCAGCAGAAAGCCACGCTACTGTGCTTTGTACTGATGTAACATGTAAACATGTTTGTCTGTGTGGCAATATAAAAAAGGCCTCACTCCATTTTCATTTTATATGAGAGTGAATAGGGCCATTTTTACTAAATTCTTACCTACATTATTTATTGAATAATTTACCAAAAATTAAGAAGAGAATTGGCACATTGACTTATGCTTAAAATTGTTGTTAGTCATTTTTACCTGATCAGGTGTTACCTTCAGTAGAGAACGCCTGTTTAACTGTATTATACTGTATATGGATGGTGACTGTTAAAAGACCCATAAAAATCTAAGGATGCTAAAATATACCCTGTTTTGTTTCAGATGACAAATGAACACCCAGGATCCTATAGACCTATAATTCAGAGACATCCAGTGGCGTTAAAAGTCTTTTATTTCACATCTGTAAAAAAACGATATCGCAAGAAATGAAAAAAAAAAAACAGCTTTTGATTCGCATGTCATCTCAGCAGCACAAAAAGGAGTAAAGGATTATTCTCATGAAGCTGTCATCTCTGCTGGTTGGGGCTGTTCAGAGAGAAAGAGGAGGCCTGTGTCCTCTGTGCCGTTGTCGTGGCAGCCGGAGTCCCGTGAGCAGTTGCTCATGTCTGCCGTCTTCTTCCTGGGGGTCTCGGCCTCCTGATTGGCCTCATCCTCCAGCTGACTATCAGCTGTAAATCAGAGACGACAGGCCGGTTGGATGTACTGAGACAGAGTTAAATAGATGAAAAGTAAGGAATCATTCACAACTATTGTTCCTGTGCCATAAGACTAAACAGTCTTATCTGTCTGCAGCTACTGTCCTTGTGTGTCCTGCTCTATTCTCAGAAACACTCTATGGGGTTATCCTGTTATCCTTAACCTATTTAGCTCACCTCTTAAGTGGCCTGGATACCCCCCAGTGTTATCTACATGGGCGCTAATGTCGCTTTTCCCTTTTCTCAGTGTATCATTTTCCGGTTTTATCATGCCACAAAATGTGCATGATGACATTGTCCTTGGATGACCTTTTCTGTGTTTCCCATTACTCACAGCGCAGTTGCTGCAGGGAGTTGACAGCTGCGAGCAGGCGATGTCTGTGCTCTGGATCAGTCACATTGAGCTCCATCAGGTGATGCTCCCTCAGCCTCATCAAGTCATCTACTGTTTGGTAACCGTTCAGCTGCAGAGATGAGGAATACTCCTGATAACACAAGCGTCAGTAACATAATTCAGAAGCCTTCCTGTAAGGAAGATTGTGCTTGCAACGTCAGATGAGTACGATGCACACACAAAAATAAAATACCTCCAAGCTGAGGTGTTTTAACACTTCCTGGACAGCTGATTTGTGCATCACTTTGTGCCTTTGTGTGTGCCTCGGCGTCTCTGGACTTCCCGCTATTAGCACATCCACATAAATGAACTTGAAGTTACCAATTCTGCCGTTCAGCATGCCTTTCCAAATTCCCATGGGGGGCCTAGCAATGATGTCAATCACATCTCCCACCTAAATGAAAGTACAGTATTATTGTATTACCTGTATTTATACAGCACAAGAAACACATCGTAACAAGATACTCTGTAAGGTCAAAACAAAATCATTACTGACTTTCATATTTCTCTCAGCAATTACTAAGGTAAAATACTTTGTTTCATTTGTTTCATTCATACAATTTACTATAATAACTTTTGACTGGTATTGTACCTATGTATATTTATGTATAAATACTTAAATTGTAGACATGTATGACAGAAATATATATCCACTCCAAAGCCCGTCAATATATTTTGATGTTATGTGAAGCAGAAGACACTGAGGAGGTGGACATATATAAAATGAATGCATTAGCATATTGAATTTTCAATATATCTCTTGAAAAATCTCTCTGCATAAATTAAATATATATCATTAACATGTATGGTCACAGAATGGTTTTTCATGTTATAAAATATTTTACAGGTATAAATTATGAATTTCACTTCATCAAACACAAAGCAAAGCTCAGACGGATGGGAAGGTCATATTGTATTCAGTACTTCACTATCATCCGGCAACACCACTGGGATTCATAAAAAATATCAGCCAAAGACTGTCATCCCACAATTCACAGCAGAAGGTTTCAGCCAGTAATACGGGTTGTTTGTTTTCCATTTCCATATATGCTCCAGATTTGTTTACCTTGAGTTTAAGGGATTCTGTGTCATATGGACTTGGCACATAGTCTGTATGGACTCTTGCTCTGCCACAGAACTGCCGGCTGTACAACAGATCATCCTCGAGCCTCAGACTGCCTCTGTTACTGGAGCAGTCTGATCCACTCGTGACTCCACCTGAGGACCAGAACACAAAGCACAGGGTTCAATAAGGGTTGAGCTAATAACATGTTGCAATTTACTGATTGTCCACTGGTGAGTAATGACATAGTCTGAGTGGAAGACTGGGTTTGTCAGAGGTGGCTCTACAAATTAGCTCTACAAAAAAGTGTGTGGAGGAGCAGGGGTATATAATTTATTAGGCTCTGTGCCTGAATGTGCTTACTTGAGGAGCTTTGTCCACTGTAGAGACTCTCCAGAGAGTTGCTCGACTGCCTGTGTCCCTTAATAAGTCGCCCTCCGCCAGGTTTTTTCTTTGCTACTTCATTTCTGTGTGTGGCTCCATTCTGCACAGAAAAGTAATGAAAGAAAATGACATTTCCATTCTCTCATATGCTTTTTTTCACAGTCATTCATTATCTTTCTCTAAAGGCAAACAAAAGGGAAAGCTAACCAACGAGAAGGCTGAGTCAGAGTCCTAATCTGCTGTGTTGGATTCCTTATGTGACTGAACAGTTTATCATCCCATTTTATGCAGGAACATGCAGCTCCTCTGGCAGGAAACACACCTAATCCTGCAAAGGTTCCCTCGCTTTTTATAGCTGAGGCCTGGGAGGTGTGTGGTGAACTTAATCCCCAACTATACGTGTATCTGCTAGGAACTATACTGAGATTTTCACACCACGGACTACATTCCCAAAAGTTTAGTTTCTCTGTATGATTTTTAATCTGATGAACTAATATTCAACTTACTTTAAACTATGATATGATTTGATTTGCTTCCAAAATTGAGAAAAAGAGCTCAAAGTGGAGAAACTCAGAAGACAGGGAAAAGCTGAAAGAGTGCAATTTGTGTTTGTGTGACCACTAATACTCTACAGAGAGAAGAGAGGAACCAAGAGCCATAGCATGTCACAAATTTCCCCCAGCTGGGACTCTAACCATGGACATTGCAATCATGTGCTTTCCACCATTAGGCCACCAGATGGCCCATTTAAGCAGGCGACCTGCATGTACATATTCTTCTTAGTGAGCGAGAGGAATTCATAATGCAACCTGCATTAATTCATCATGAGTCATGCAGTAGTTGTGCATTTGTTGAACATATGTTCTGTATCATTATTATAAAATGCTAGTTCCTGTTGCTGTGACAAGTCACATATGAATTGCAAATGTGAACCTGATCAAGCTCTAATTCGATAACAGCTGACGTGTCTTAAAAGATTTTCACTCGGACTGTCATTATTACTCATCATAAGGCTGCTGGAAATATCAAAACAGTGATATATACAGTATGAAATCTGTTTATGTGTCACAGTTCTCAGTTTTAACCAATGCTGTGATTCTTGATAGATTAATAGATCTGGTGTATTGGGTCTGCCAGTCCCTGCTGGTAATCCCACACAGTGTAAAGCTCTTTCCGTGAAAAGGTAAACGATAGTTTGATTGATAGCTGGCAGCCTGGCAGAGCAGTTGAGTGGCTGACAGCTGTGTCTGGTTGCTAACAGATTTCAATACATTAGGTGTGAACCACAGCAAGCGCGGGGTGCCCTGAACATCAAACTGGTTGCATTAATATAAACTTTGTTGGGTGTGTGGCATACAATGGTGGCTGTCAGAGCTCTTTGTGTCGAGGCTTTGATGGGCTTCCTGTCACTTTGTGATGAGGCGTCCAATTGCTTCCCCAGTAGCCTTGAATTGCTTGGATCATCACTCTGCTCAACAAACAAACAAACAAACAAACAAACAAAAAAAAAAAACAGAGACTATAAACACAGCATCCAATTAAATACAGACTAAATGTTCTGTCTAAGTGCTGGATTTGGTGTGGACTCTGGACGATGTCTGGAGGACATTAAGTTCCTAGATGGCAGCAGGCAAACTGAGGAGTGGGGTTCTCTTACCAAACAGCCCCCTTTATCCCATGGGTTCATTAAAGGCGAGTGCTGTCTGAAGACATCAAATCTGCCAAATCTGGTCAACTGTTTGGGCAAAAGAGAGATTAAACTGAATGTTTTTGGGTGACAGATGGACATATTATCTGTGTGTGTGACCTCACAACACAACAGTTTTCGTTTGTCCCTGTTTATGATTTGTCTGCAAATCAGGTTAACCCCTGGCAGAAATATAGATAGATACAGCTTTTTGTTAATGGAGGTCGAAATGTTGTAGTTGAATGTTCATGATCTCCTGGTCTTTTGTGATATGTCACGTTAAATGAAATTATTTTTTCAGGGTCAAGTAAGTTTTCATTATTTTTTTTGCAAATTATGCATCCTCTTGAGGGTTCAGTGTGACTGGTTCACTCTGACTGGTTCAGTGCTGCTCCGTGAACATCTGCTCCACTAACTCTTGGAGTATTTCCCAATGTTGACAGTTGCTGAACTGAAGCCTCACTGCCATTCTGTCACTGAATATTAATGATATGATCCTTTGTATTAGAAACGGATTACAACCATGGATAAAGTTTCTGTTTGCAGTAGGCTGCATATATATTTTTTCATTTATAGCCATTGCAATGCTAAAGTAGGTGTTTTTGAAGAGCTGGTCATTTGCAGAAATATATAATCTAAGTTTTGATAGCAAAATCACAAATGCAAGTGGCAAAGCTGAGAGAGTCAGAAAGAGTCAGTCTGGCTGAATACTGAATTCGGAATAAGGATCACTGGCTGGGATATGTCACCAAGGAGCTAATGAACAGGAGATTGATCGATATAGATACCATGTGTGGAGTTGACTCAAAAACTCTCTCTAACATCAGAGTTAAGTAATAAGAGCACTAGTCTAATCTAATTTCTTTACTTTATACATCCAATAAAGCAAATTTAAAAAGTAGATGACTGCTTCATTCATGTGGAGCTCCCCAACCCCTCACCCCTCCTGGCTGGTTACGTACGTCTAATGATATAAATTAAACTTCATATGTAAACAGTTTAAGCAGGGTTTGTTAAACACAAGGAATCATTATGATCATGATATTATTAAATAGCTGTTTGTGAGCCCTGCCATTGACTGTCCAGGGTGGACCCTGCCCTCTCCCACTGTCAGTTGGGATTATCTCCAGCTTCCCCCACAACCCAGAAACAGATGAGCGGTAGAAGATGAAAGAATGAATGTTAGTGAGGCAGCAAACTGAGGCTGAAAATGACACTAAAAGCTTCAGTTCAGAAAACCATGAAAGCAATGTAATAATGACAAGAAAACTAGTATTAGCTGAACAGCTTAGTTAATAATCAGTTAGTCTTAATGTCCCCTGAAGAGCATGAGGTGCAGTGTGAAAGCACGGTTTAATGAGCCTCACAGAGCCTGTGAGGTCTGAAAGCAGGTTGCAGACAAACAGAAAAGGGCTGACCTCTGCATCTGTGGCTTTAACGTAGGTTTCTACTGCACTTTGGCACAAAAATAAATGCTTAACAGCTATAAATCAAAGCTATTTGAAGACCCTACATCTCACTTTTTAACATTATTCAATAAAAAGAGGGCTCATCTCCAACAGTTGAAATGAGCTTTGGAAGCAGATGTGCTTACAAGCAGTGAAAGGCTGGATGAGCTATATCATCTGTCTAAATTCAGCTTAAGTATGACTCATGGGAAGCCATCTGAATTTTTCAATCAGGCAAAGCAAAAGTGCTGTCAGTGTTCATGGGCGAGCCAGTCTCAACTGTGAAGCTACACTTTAGGATTCACCATCCTCCATTATTGTACCAACGGTCATAATGCTGAGGCGTCTCTTACGGGGTTCTGTGAGAGGTGCAGGTCTGTGATGGAGCGGATCATTTGTGGAGGAGACACTTTTGACTGTTTGTTGTCCAATTCCTGAATCAAGCTCTCAAACCGATCCCATTCGCTGGTCCGAGGGAGAGACAGGGTTCCCCCACAGGCCCAGAGCTCATGGCGAGGTTGGTGGCAGGTGTGGTAGAAGGAAGTCCAGGGCTGGGGACACTCCAATGGGCTCCACTTTGGATCCTCGTGATCATTGAGCTGCTGCATTTGTGGTGAAGGAGCAGCCTTAGGACGTTTCTCTGTTCTTTTTCCCAGGCTGATGCAGGTCAGCACTGGATTGCTGTTACTCAGCACATCTGACAAATCATATGAAGATTAGGGTAGATTATTCTTCATAATCATGCAATAATACCGAATCCAAAGAACATCAGCCACAGTAACTGACCATTATTTTCAGACATGCTTTTCCCTTTCCCAGTGCCACTCTGATGCCCCTTCTTTGCCTGCACCAGGCTCTGTAACTTCCTCAGTCTTCTCTTGGTGTGTCCTGACTGTGCTGTGTCAGCTGCAGTCTCACTGACCTGTGATAAGAAACAATACATGCATTTAAAGCACACTCAGCATCAACTGCATCAAAAACTTACTGCACCACAGACTTACTTTTCACACGGTGGTGACTTCAGTTTGTGAGTTATGTTCCACTGCCCACTACCTTCAGTGTGTGTTGCTGTTGTTGCTATATCTTTATATTTAATTTTAAACGAGCCAATTTCTTGCCCGCAAACCTTCAAAAACTCCTACGTAATGTCAGATTTACTCATCATGTATGAAGCACCATAAATTCTAGTTTCACACAGTTATAAAATAGCAGTAATTGACACACAGTGGTAAGGAGTGCAAAGTTTAATTTTAAGATATTTGGCGCTCAATTAAAATGGACAAACAAAGGACAAGCCAAAAATGGTCTTATTTAGTAAAAAGACTAATTGCCCACAGAGTGCACTTGGATTAAGACAGAGATAAGACTTTTCTGGGGTAACAAGATGCTGCAGCTGAACTCTTTCTTTACCATCTCATTAAACACTGGGGACCCACAGTGTTTTTGACCAAACATTCAGATCTCTACCTCATGTTACAGTGCTGCTACTCAGATGTTTCTCTTCGTTCAGGATGCCAATAGATTATAAGCTTTGTAAGTAAGATTTGTACTGTGTGTATCAAAATTAAAGTATTTGTCCTTTCCGTGAAATGTCTGTGATTGAAAGGTGGAAAATGACATTACTTCCCTGTCTGCGAGTTAAAAGCATCCTAATGTTATAACTGTGCATATTGCTGCAGCGACTATATCACATAGTACATCGCAGTTCCCTGGTGGAAGGTTGAAGGAACAAAAACCAGATGGTCTTCGGTTCAATAGTCTGATTTCATTACTTTCTGCCAGTGCTTCCTGGCCCACTACATCTCAGAGATAAAATTATCGTTTTTACCACATTACTTTCATTTGACAGATACTATTGCTTTTCATACTAAGATTTTATCTATTGTTCTAGATGAGGGGTGGGCAATTATTTTTTCCACATGAGAACCAGAAAATACAGGCTGAACTAAATTCCACATAATAATATTGCTGGAAACAGACTTTCTAAAGGCATCATATCCACGTCATTTCAGCATCAGTCAAGTTTTTATAATTCCCGGCATGTTTTGTCGCATAATGCCGACTCAAATTGTAATCCTTAAACACAGCAATCTGGTCTCTGCAAACCAAACACTGCTTTTCCTCTGACTTCAGTAAATAAATACCTGGCAGTCCATGTTTTGTTGAAAGCCCTGCATTCGGCATCTACCTTTCCTCCTCCCGCGGGCCGTGAAATGCCCAGGTCTGGTCTCGATTAAACTAGTGGATGCCTGTTAATTTTGTTTACAACGTTCAAATAACATTGCTGCAGAACTTAGTCAGTTCTTTGTTTCAGTCCTGCAGTCAGACTGACTTACTGTATTAATAGTATTGTACTGTATTAACTGTGTTAGTATTTATAGTAAGACTGTATAGCACTTAAAACTATCCCCTAAACCAGTAAAATCCATTGATGCATCAATCTGTCAAATTTACTGCAGACTAATTGCTTTACTTTTGAGACCTTCATAAGTAATTTAGCTTGTAATACCTTTAACTTGAACTTCAGTAACTTTAATCGTATTTGTATAATATTATTAGCTCAGTGTAAAAAGGATCTGAATACACTATCCCCATTAAAGTGAAAACGTTGTCCCACGTGAATCCTCTTAAAAAGTTATTTTTCATCCATCATCACTTGCCATTCCCATCTGCACTATCTGCTGCTGGCCTGAAACGCATTAAACTTTCCAAAATCCAGGTGTACCAAGCAACCCAGGCAGATATAAAAGGGCCGTATAAAGGAGATTAAAGATTATAAAGCAGATTAAAGTGAACAGCGGATCAGATTTGGCGGTCATACAACTGACCTCCTCCAAGTTTACTTCACTTCTTATTCACTTCACTTCTCACCCCCTGTGCCCTTCCTAGAGACCACAGAAGACGGCGTTCACTTGAACACCAGCCAATAAAACGCATTTCTGCCAACCATAAAAGTGCCCACTCATTTAGTAATTTGTACTTAAACTAATACTTTACAGTAGTGCAATTGATTCTGTGGCTTTTTTATGATATTGACAGTCAAAATCTTGCAGAGATAAACAGCTGCTTCCCTCACATGCAGTGACACGTGCGTCACCCTCCAGGTGTGCCAGTATCTGCCTCTCTGTCACACACAGTCATGTGAGCACAGGATTACAAAAGGCCTCGACACTAATTATCATTGTGTTAGGAAAGTGATTGCATTCATGTGTGACTGACGGGATCTAGCTCTTGATTTGAAGCGTGAAAAATGTCAACCCTGCCCCCCATGTTGCTCCAACCCAAAATGTGTACAGGGGTTAGTTTGCTTTTAGCACTGATAAAATGTTAGTGTACTATTGTTGTCCTAATGTGGCTGGAACCTGCTGTCAGGTGACAGTAATGTGGTTTTACCTGAGCTGGTACATGTGCCTGTGTCCTGTCAGAGCTCAGCTCCTTCATTCTGTCATCTCTTGTCAGCGTGTTGCTCTGACAGGAAGTCTTACACGTCTCTGCGGGATGAAACCAGAAATGTCAGATAATGCTTTATACCCTTTTCTCAAAACATACAGAAAAAATATGCAATCTGATAACATGTATCATAACATAAGCATGTAATAACAACAGCCTTCTCCATTATTCTATACCTGCCTATACCACCACACCCTCTCTCTGATCCAGTGATCCAAGTCCAGTGTAACTGGAGACTATTGTTTCCTGGTGGAAGTGTTTTTGCTCATTTTGATGTATTTCTTTACCTCCAATCTGGACTTTCTTTTGATGGAATGAGTCCTTTTTGTCACCAGATGGCATCCAGCAGGAATAGCTGGAGTCTTTTTCTGCAACAGAAAATTAGGAGGTAAGAAGCTTTTGCACTATAGAGCTATACAAACAACTGTAAAATGTAATATAACGTCCATATAAGCAGAGTGAGCTCCAAGTTCATTTTGCTTTAAGTCTTAAACCATTAGTTAGAAAAAAAAAAAAAAGATCCATTTGCACCAACCTATTGTTTCATTGTCCAAGGATGATGCTGCTACGCGCGAGCTAAAACACCAAATGGAAATGATAAATGGCTTAATTTTGCTAATTGGAACTGAGTTGCTTCTAATGACCAAAAGCAGAGCAAAGAAAAACACCAGTACAGAAAATCAATTGAAATAATCATTAAGGAATGTAGTGCTTACTTAAAATATATATATATGAGTGAGTTAACTGAGCCAAGAGAACTGACTCACCCATTGCAGTTTGTTTTAAATTTCATTCCATTCTGAGGTTGGACCTGAGGGAAACACACAATGGCAGTGATATTACAAAGGAAAGGCTAAGAGGAGAAAAGATGGAAAAAGCAGACAGCTGATATGTTTCTGAGCTCTGATGCTAAGAGCTTAGTATTAGCATGTTTAGAGTAATCTGAATCAAAGAATAAGGATACATTATATGGGAAGAGGTTCATTTCCTGTCCAAGCAGAAAAGGCATGGTCTACTTAACAACATTTATCCCTCTGGTTTGTAGAGAAGTGTATCTCATTAATATTGAAACTGTTGTGAATGTTTGGCAGCTGTCGTCTCCACTTGAACAGCAGCTTTTGATCAGATGCAGATTTCGAGATAAAGACTGTGAGCTTACAGGGCTGATGGATGGATCTGAGCCGCCCCACTCAGGCCTGCACCTCAGCAGACCAGAGCTGCACTGGTAGCTAGGCAAGACCTCCTTGAATGTTTGGGTGTAGGCCGGCTCATATATACTTTCTGTGGAGCCCTCCTGAAAAAACAACAGTGAATATAGCGACAGCTTTTAGATGATGACATTCTGCCTGAGATGTACTTGTGAAAAGTCCTTTGAAGAAATCATTTCTAATGTTTCCATATTATACCTTGTGCGGAGTAAAATGTCTATGTCGAAGTTTCACATGTTACAGCCTGAACCACATGAATTCAGTAACACATCACATCTGACTTGCATAATCAAAAGCCTTCTATTTTTTCTACTGGTGATGACTGGTTTTTCTACTACTGATTTCACCTCCCACCTAGCTAGAGTATGGAATGCCTCAAGGGTCGACCCTGGGGCCTTTTCTATTCCCACTGATGCTCCCTCTCATCAGCTGCAGTCATAGATCGGGCTTTCTTTTCTAACTTTATTTTGATGATATCACAGTTATACTTGATGGTAAAAAAAAAAAAAAAAATAGGCAGGGCTTTTTAAAAATACCTTAATAAATGGATGTTTGAAAACTTTAGATAATGAAAAGATCAGAAAACATCTTCATGGAATCCCTGATTTAATAGTGCAATAGTCATTATACATACTACTTCTCAAAGCTTCTTTCCTAAATGTGATCTGAATAATATCAAGATGTGTGTTTTTATCATTTTCAAATTGACATTGAAACAATTGTAGGCCTCATCTTAATGCGATTATTGTGATGTTCTCCAAACACCTCAGTAGTTTGAAAGATCCACGTGTCAACAGGCTTTAACTTATGCAGCAGCCATCTCATCCTTTAGTCAACTGGTCCTACACATATCGCATCACAGGAGCCACTGTCAGTCTGTGTACAGCACAATGGGACAGAGTGGCCCATTCACCTAAACCTTCACACTGTCACAGATACTGTAACCTTAACTAATAGCGTTGGTCGCTAATATTTTGAGGTCAGCGGAAAGTCACTTTGCATTCAACAGACCAATGATGGCTTGTATTATTTAACTGATGTAATTTTTATTTCATTTAATCTTATTTATTTCCAGCTTTTTGCACGTTGTTTCATATATCTAATAAATTTTTTACAGCTTGTCCTCATGATTTTATTTTTTTCATGGTTATTACTTTAGATGTATCAATTATGTCTTTGTTTTAATTTGTGTTTATTTGCGTTCCACGTAGTTTCTGTGGCTCACACATTGATCTTCCACCTCAGATGAAATGCGCTGTTTAAATAAAGCTTTGCCTGCTTTGTCTTCTGTGATGCTAAATTTAGAGTTGTACTTGAGCGCAAAGTCTCAAATCTGGCTCTGAGTCAAAGATCTGTTCGTAATGAACCGGTTCCACATATGTGAGTGATAATACTAGATACAACAAAACAAAAACAACAAAAGCTAAATGTCATCATCATTGCAGCAACTAGTTACATTACAAATTTTGCATTCAAAATCCCCATTTAGTTTTTTCTCATTATAATGATTACTGATTTTTATCTTTTATCCTTATTCAGACATGCTTAAGACATTAATAATAGATATAGGATATAGACATAGGACCAGCAAATTGTTAGACTGATAGAAAATGGCTGTTAATATGATTATTATTATACATCCATACTGATAGACAAAGGCATTGCATCAACAGTGATACATCACAGACACATTGACTCAAATACAATCACACCAAAGAAATTTTGTAACTAAGGAACTTTAAATCTTAGAAAGAAGGGATTTTGTTTGCACTTTTGTCTCGTTCTCCAGAGAGCCCATCTCAGATCCCTGTCAAGAACGACAACATTGCCAGTACCTCCAACAGAGGCACACGAGTCTCCTCTGCTTCTGTGGCCGCAGGGACAAAACAAGTGCTCCTGACAGACAACCGTACAACACTTCAGAAGATTGTGTCTCTTACCAGCGTGAAGCAGAACAGGTTCATGCTTGAAGGTCCGTGCCAAAGACAATCGAGCCAACTGGAGATGAATGTCTGGATTGCATAAACACACTTTCACACAGAGACCTGTCACTCAAACATACACACACATGCACTCCATCACGCCCCTGTGATGTAAAGGCTCATTGCAGCCCCCATGCCATCCACAGGCCGATGGACTAATCCTGCTTTCAAATCCCTCACATAATCCAATAGATGCAGTGAACCATCACTGTCGCACACTGGCCTCACACAGAGCCAGGCAGCACTGATAAGACAATAAACTACACAGGCTGCCTTTGTTCAGCATGGTGATGATGATAATGACCTGATAGAGATGAAGTAATCACTAGGTGAGGTTCAACAAAGTCTCATTTGTTAATTCATTTCCTTTTTTATTATTCATGCAGAATACAGAGATCACGTTAGGTCGCCTCACATGTTATGAAATGTGTTTGGTGTGTGCATATGGACACATTTTTTAGCTCGTAGCCGAGCCAGGAAAACTTTTCATCCTGTGTCTGTCATTGTTACTAAACATGCGCAGAGAAATGACATAAAGACTGTAATTTTTCTCTGTGATGATAAAAGTAATGCACTGTAAATGCTCCAGACCAAAAGCATGGCTGCAGCATGACTACAGTCCCTGACCTACAGTGGGCAATTGGCAGGAAGGTTAAGGGTTTGAACCCACTAAGGAGGTTGTGAATTCACCTTCCTTTGAGTGCACCCTCCCACAGTTCAGAGACATGGAGGTTAAGTATACTGAAGTCAGCTCTCTGATAAACTAGTAAGCAGGATGTATCCACCCTCACCTAATGTCAGCTGGGATTGGCTCTAGCCCCCACAAGACCTACACAGGATAAGCAGTATAGGTAATGGATGGAGTATCCAGTAAGGTGATTGAGCCCATATCAAACAGTGAGTGTCCCCACAGGGAAGCTGCAGAGATGTTTACCTGCTCTCAAAGCAGAGGTATTTCAGGAAATATCTGTGTTTGACTCTGACAAATCCCATAAATCTCTAAACACAAACCTCTTATCGTAGCCATTTTTTATTTTTTTTGTATCTCCTCCGAGGATAAACATGAGTCCAAATCTTCAGGTTTCCCTCCAGGCAGTAGACCGGGTGAAGGGGTTGAAAATGAAAATAACATTATTATGATTATTACTGATGTCAGGCTCAATGTTAATCTCCTCTTGAAAGCCCCCCCATTTTTCCTCTTGTACAGTTGTCTACACCTTCTGATGGCTTTAGTCTCTCAACCGGAGATAAAGACTACCTGTCATCTTGTTGCGATCAGGGCACTGTTGAAGAATTAGATCAAAGAATGAGGATGATACATAGCCATTTCTCTCTCAGACAGAAGATTTGTACTGCTCATCCATTTAATATATGGTGTGTAGTTTACATTTGCAGCTTGGTTATTACTACAGCAAAGAGTTAGGGTTAGGGTTTTTATATTTATAATCCCTGTGGGGGTCAAAATTAAAAAATGCCAGATGGCAGGTGGCAGAAAAGCTGACAAAGACAAAGGGGGAGACAGGCAAGGGCACTTCAACATAGGTGAAACGCATTAGGATGGGACAGACAATTGACAAGAAGGGAAGCAGGATAAAGACAGGAAGCAGAAACAGCATGAGACATAGGGATAGCTTCCACAGGTAAAACTGTCCCTCAGGCCAAACCATTACAATAAGAGAAACACTATTGATGGATACTTGTGTCAAAACTGATCGCTGCAAATAGTGAAGAAAATTAAGTTTCAGGATGGTTCACTTTTTGGGAATGTCCTGGTTCACGGGCACCCAGTACAAACATCCACCACTTTAAGTTGCCCAGTTCAACCACACTCTGATATCTCTACCACTCATAAGGCTGTTGGGGATTAGGTTGCTTGCTCAAGGGCACCTCAGTGGTGCGTTGGCTTCTCCTCTGTCCAGGTTCATTGTCGCTCAGCTACTGTCATAATCCTCTAAATAGCTATTTGTTCTGAAGCATATTAAAATGTAATGGCTGCTCATTTAATGTGTGTTATCTGCTGCCACCCGCTTGACTCTGGCTCCTGCCACAGCACATCTGCCACAGTCAGATGTGCTGTGTGACTACTGATAAAAACCAGTTTAGACTTTTTGGGACACATTTTGAGTCGAGTTATCTGGTTGAATAATTAGTTGCATTCAACTCAACCTGGCTGAATCCTCTGAAGTATGTCTAGCTGCGAAATACTCTCATGTTTGTCAGAGCCCTGTTCACTGGGAGGACAAAGAAGAGAGGAGAACCCAAGACTTTTAAGCAAAGATTTATTGAGCCAAAATTAGCAATCAGCTAATGAAAATGTGAAGTATGTAAATCAAGAACATCAGTAGTGTCTGGATTCTTAAATGATTGGACAGCGAAGTGTAATAGACAAAGAAAAATGAACATCAAAGCCATAGGACAGGTTAGAGTTCCTGGGATTTTATTAATTTTGGACCCTATCTTTGTCCTCCTGCTCTCCTGACCTGGCAGCCTCTCCCCAGGACACTACACCAAAAAGCTGCGTGTTGGCACAATGTAGATGGTGGAACATGCCCAACAACCTCCCGCACACATTAAAGGTATTGTTGAATATTTACAGTCATCCCCCTTTTCAAATGTTTTAATGACAGTGCAGGAACTAATCAGTGAGACTGACAGTTATTATGCTAAGTAAATATCAACTGAGCAAAAGAGACCAGCTCCCCGATGACTGAGGCCGATGGTTCCTGTGATTACTCCACTGCCTGCACCTAGGTCCAGGGTTTTTCTTTTAATTCTGCTGTACCATATTCCTTGTTTTTTCTTGAGCTCCTGCCTTTATATCAAAATGAGCACTGCAGCCATGTTGATTGAATAGTCCTCAAAGGACCAGTAAAAAAAAAAACATTGGTCCATGGCTCTGTCCTGGGTGTGGCTGTTCATGCATGTCTGAAATGCCAGCTTGAGGCCTCATGGCCTCAGCGAGAGCTTGAATGTTTGTTTTGGGTGCCAGGGTGCTGCCCTCTACTGGAGTCTGTTAATAATACACCTTTTGATATTTTCAAACTCAGCAGGCCCCAGTTTTATTCCTCAATACTCCACCTTAATAATTTGTTACAAAGAAACTATAATCTCTGCTCTTTTGTTTTTGGTGAAATTTTTGTTTTATTTCAGATAAAAGCCAATCGTGTACATGGGATGAGCTCCTTAGTCAAACATCACACCACCAGGAGCTATTGCGTTAAGTGTATATGTAGAGCCAGACCCAGAGTCTGAGTGTGTAACCCTCCCCACACAGACGACAGTCACCTGGCCACCATCAGGCAGGCAAATGCTCTGCAGCTTTTCCTATCATCTGATTAAAGCATTACTTTAAACTGATAATGTCAGGAAACACCAGTTTTCCTGCTCTGATCCTCAGCCTCAGATTGAACCACCTCCCCTGGAGCTGGAGTCCTCATGGGTTCAATGTGTCCCTCTGCCGACATCAGGCTGCCTGGTTCACACCACTCCTGTAGGTGGCAGTGTCACACCTGCTGATTTTAAAGTGACTGAGCTCATTTCACGTGTTATCACAGATGGAGCCAGTGCTATATTAGTAGTACTTCTAATTAATATTATTGGAGAAGTGTATGGACATTTTAGCTGTATTTCCATAGTGTGATAACATGTTAAGCAGTTTATTAAATATCCTTCAGTCGTGTGATGAGTTATAATAGAAAACACACCTACATTTTTAGAATGGCTGTCACAGGAACCTATATTATTTGCAAACTTTATTCAGTGCACCAAGAGTTATTGTTGACAACATCAAATGGCCACACCTTCAGCACAAACCTGCTGCTGTTGCTGCCGCTGTAGGTGAAGTTTGACCTCCAGTCCCAGGCAAAAGTACAATTCTCATTCATTCAGATGTGTTAATCCAAACGGGGGATGGAGACTACACCTTTGACCCTTCTCCCAACCTCCCATTTACCCAGAATTCCCACGCTGACCTCTGACCCCAGGACGCACAGAATCTCAGCCCAGAGGCTATGACCTGATGCCCTTTATTGCAACCTTTTGAACTTTTGACACCCCCCAGTCAAAAAGTGAAACAGTTCGTCCCCTTGGAATAAATGACCTTTCGTCCCCTTGTCTGCCAAAGGTATGTGTGTATGTTGACCCCGCGCAACCTTTCATTAGCGCTTCCTTTTATTACACTGCTTCCTCCCTGCTGCCTCGTCAGCACGTCACAGAGTGGGGGATGGTGGAGAGAGGGAGGGAGAGCTGACGTGAGGGGTGGTGGCGGTGGGAGAGAAATGAAAAAGAGCAGGAAAGCAGAAGAAAGCCAAAAAGAAAGAGCATGATAGGGAGGCAGTGAGAGGCGGAGAGAGAAAGAGATAGGGATGTAAACCAGGGCAGGAGATAGAGCCGAGGAAAGATAGATTGGCAGCATCTGCTGTGTTGACTGAAATGTCACCTTTAAATGGCTTCCCTGTCCTTGATGCCAGACCCCCTTATCTGATCTCCATTCTCCTTGGGAGTTGTAGTTCTGATGACTTATGTAGGAGACAAAACAGATCTTTTATAAAATATAGCCCCAGTTCAAGATAAGCTTTCAGCAAAAAGAAAAACAATTCTCATGCCTCCTGTGGCTCTGTGAGTTCTGCTGAAATTGACCATTTGAATGTTAAGTCAGAGGTCATTGAGCCATGTATGAATAAGATAATTGGATTTTGTGGGTTGCTGATACTGAGAGCTTACTGGGCGATGCAGCTACTCGCCCAACAACTGTAATTCTTTTCTCCCCGTTTAGCTCTCATATGATACAAAATCTATTTTCTTGAACACTGCCAGTACTGTAAGACACCTCAGCTAACCTTAAGCACATTTAGCTCAGACATAACCCAATACCTCAGTGGGATCAACATGATTATAAATGTAACAACGGGGATTTAGCTTTTATGTTCACTATGCTAAAAAAAGAATATCCCCACCAAAAAAATCCCAAAATAGGAGAACATTTATTGTGTATTTCATATAAATCTCATGCAGCTAAATCTGCCCCAAGGTGAGAACAGCACATCCACATCTGGAAGGTGGCAGATTGTGTTAGCTATAACTTGACATGAAATGCAGCTGACATGTGTAAAGGATATGCATGCATCTGCGTGGGTGGGTGCGCATTCTTAGAGGGGAGGGCGATCAACAGCGTTTTGGGGTGAAGTTGGATCATGCTGACATTGTCTCCATGTGGTGGCTTGCCACAGGGCACAGCAGTGCCATACTCAATGTCATCTCTGTCTTAAATGTCACTCTCAGTAAGCCCATCATCATCTACTGGCTCATGTCCCTGGGGCCACATTCCCCCTTCAACTTTACAGTAATCTAGGGAAGAGGAGAGGGCAGCCAGACCTTGTCTCTAGCCCTCTGTTTATTCCACTTTTACATAATCTGTTTTGTCACTCTCGGCCGTTAAACTCAAAGATACACTAAAAAGTGTAATGACGCTCTTTCAACCTGTGAGAACTGTATAACGTGAGTTTACACGCACACTTGATGTGTGTTGACCAGTCTCACTGTTGGCCCTGAAGGGACCTTTGATCCAGCACGACCCAGAGGTCACAAGGGGCCCTTTCATTCCCACTGGTGTGGTGACAGTCAGGCTAATTACCAACACTGTCTCTCTGCAAGAGCCATAAAAGGAGTTATGGCTCCAGGATGACAAAGTAGCATAATGCTTGCACGCACTACTGCTATTGTCCTCAACAATCATTAGAGAGTGAGGTAGGGCAGCAGTGGGAGTTGACCAGCATCTTTTAAAGGAAGAAGCGCTTACTGTTATCATCCTGTACATAAAGATGTAGCAGTTTTAAACAGTAAAAGATTTAAAACATCACTCATTCAACCTATCAGTACATTAAACACATTCATTAAAAAAATCTGGATTACATATAGCAACAATGAGCTCATGATACCCAAATTAATCATGAAAAATTTAAAAAAGTCCCATGGTTATTTTCCACTTTGGTCAGTCTGTTGGTTTCACCAAATTCACTTTTTCTATTTGGTCCTATCTCTCTCAAGAACACGTGAACAAGTTGCCACAGAGGTCAGGCACCAGTGTGTACTGTTACTACTGGTGCTTGCTGTGGCATATTTCAATTTATTCATAATTATGGTGGGACTATTTTTTTCCATTTGCAAAGTTTTATTAAATCCACATTAATAAAATAAAAAAGAATATATTGATGGATTGTGTTTATTCATATGGTCTGGTAAAATTATATTTACCTGCTAAAATAATAGATTTACTGAGTCTTTATACCTTTTCATAAGTCTTTGATTTTAAATCTTTCCATACAGGAAACAAAGGACCATCTGTTCACAACCAGGAATTGTGTTCTCCTCATCCTGGTACAATTTTGAACACATTGTTTGTGGTTTACAGGAAACTTTATTTTTTGAACTGTCAGTGCTATATTACGTTGTTTTATCTCACCCCCCCTTGACACACACATACACCAGAATAATAATAATATTAGTAATAATTTATGAATGAATTAATGAATCAAGTGGGGAATTTATGCTCCCTTAAAAATCATAAATAGGTTAATAAAGCTTTATCGACCTCTTGGGGCTAATGTACTGCAGGTCTCAATGTGGAGACAAAGTACAGAGACACTGAACAGCAGCAGCAGCAGAGGGCTAATCAGAGAAGCCCAGTGACGGCAAGTCTCAGCTTGATGACGTCAGTGATGTGTGTGCACAGATTGCACCTCCTGACTCCATCTCACAATAAATATTATTGTTATTGACGGTTCAACTAAGCTTTCAATAAATGTACATGTACAAGTACGTGTGTGTTCATGTCTTTCATGTCAATGATTGATGCTGTTGAGGACGAATTTTAGTGCTGTGAGGACTTGATGACACTGCAGGGACATTTTGACATTGTAAGAACATTTTGGCACTTATGGGACATTTTGATACTGTAAGGACATTTTGACACTGAGAGGACATTCTGGCATTTTGAAGACATTTTGACACCATGATGACATTTTGGTGCTGTAGGGATATCTTGACACTGTGAGGACATTTTGTCCAAGGTTTCAGGTTTAGATTTTGGTTAGAATAAGGCAGTAGAGAATGTATCCTCACAGTGACAAAGACAAAGACAAGAAAGTATGTTGCCCATGGGAGCTTCAGCTCCAACTGACAGAACAGAGCGATGAAACACATGCTCACCATTTCCTAAACATCCATTATAGAACGGCTTCATTAATGTGGAAGCTGCTTTGTAACACAGGGCTCTTTATGACAGAATGTCAGTGAGTACTGGATGTTTTCTTAATCATCAGCACAGATATACACAGCAGTGTTTTCCTCCGTCAGTATCTTTCCCTCAGCCAGCTGACAGGAACTGAGGGAGTTTACTTTTCACTGTAAAAGTCAGCTGCAGATCAGAGGAGGTTCTATGTTTTCATTTTATGACTTCAAGCAAGGTTTTTTTTTTTTTTTTTGCCCAGCAGCTGCACAACTCTGCCACTTTATCAAAGACATAATCATGAAATGATTCCTTACAACTTCTAAAAATAGAATGCAATGAAGGTGGTGTCAAAAACAAACAAGCACAAAATAGATAATCCATTTGTAACCCATTTCTGTCCCCATGTGAGCTCAATTGTTTGGAATAATAATAATTAAAAAAATTCTCTTCCCTTGGCACATAAATATCTACAAAGCCCTAGTCGCTGACAAAGGGTTTGCCAATGTGGGACTGTTGAAGGAATTAGGCCTCTTGAGCAAAGGCTTGTAAAAGAATCAGCACGCTCCTCAAAAAAGAAAGGAAAAAAAAAACAGAGCAAGGAGCTGTTGTTTGTAATACCACCGGTGTGATCCCACTTGTAATTTTGAGATTCCCACCCCTATGTGTGCATTCAAGTGTTGAAAGCTGAGAGCATTAGTGCTGCCTCTCTGATCACACAGCAGTACAGGAAGGACATTGTCACCATGTGTTTTTAATAGGATAGTCTAATAAACCTGTTTTCTGGTGAGCAATTAGCCATTCTTCTAGTTCAGTGTAAATTAGGAAAAGCTGCAGAAAAGAGGCTTTGAAGGCTGGAGGAAGGAGGGAGTGGAGGGTGGAGGGTGGACACAGACAGGATCTCAAATTAGGG
Organism: Echeneis naucrates; assembly: GCF_900963305.1. Taxonomy (NCBI): domain Eukaryota; kingdom Metazoa; phylum Chordata; class Actinopteri; order Carangiformes; family Echeneidae; genus Echeneis; species Echeneis naucrates. Next base: position 18,592,445 of record NC_042524.1, read on the forward strand.
CGTGGTTCATTTTCTTATTGCTGTGACAGTTACACTCAGTTCTCTTGAGCCTCCTATCCTCTGTGTGAACTGTGCTGCAGCTGTGGATGCTCCCTGACGCCCTCCATGTTTCCCTTCATTCCACATGATGACATGCTATCAAAAGTGTTTGCTGGCTTTTGTGTTTTCAAAAGTGGTTATGCTGCAGGTAAGGAGGAAATCAAACATTCCTTTCTCATTGCCGAGCCGCACAGCCCAGGGAATGTCTCCTATGCCCTGAACCACAATGCTGACTCTCAGGAGCTCAGATGAAACACAGGATTGGAATTGAGTCCATAAAGTCAAATGGTGTGGATGATGATTTCACTGTTTGGCTTTCTGGAAAGAGGTTTCAGTGGGACCTAATTTTTGAGCAATGACGCTTCAGTTATAGAGGGAAGAGGTTTTTAATCATGTAAGAGCTAAAAAGGTGGTGGCAACTGTATGAAGCTCAATGGATGTGCGGTTTGTTGCTTGTGCAGTGTTTAGATGGAGGTTGTTCATAAAAGTGAAGGGAGTGCATGCTGAGGCCTCAGGGACTGGTGATGTGCTGCTGTGATGCCGCCTGACATCTGCCTCAGAGGTGTTTTAGGCAACAAATAGCAGGTCTGTCTGCTGTCAGCCCATAGGCCACCTGAGGGGTCAGGCCTGACACTCTGCACCATGACAGCACAAGTCCACCCCCACCTCCTCCCAGAATGCACCAAGAGCCGTCATGGCTGATGAGGAGTGACGCCAGTGAGGACGGAGAAAAATCCCTCTTTCCTTAAGGTGCAATGAAAGGTCAGGAGCCCAGTATCACTGGGAGAATTACTCACCATGCTGCCTACCTTGACATCAACAAGCAAGTCAACCTGCAGGGAGCAAGCGAGAATGAGATGAAGGGAGAGAACAGGTGGAGGGCTGGAGAGCAGCAGCAGATAAGGGGTGAAGGAGTAATGAGTTGGAGGGGGGAAGACGGGATGACAGGGTCAGGGGGAGGCAGAGAGGCAGGCTGAGGTAATGGGCTATAGAGAGCATGTATGTGTCCTGCCATCTGAAAACGTGTGTGTGTGTCCTGTGGTAGAGGGAAGGTGAGGGAGTTGGTGATGGCGAGAAGGGGGGTCGTTGAACACGTCTTGCCCTTGCAGCACTTCATCACATTCGTTTTTTTTTTTTTTTTTTTTAATCCACGCTTCCTGAACTTCCACTGCCTTTTCTGCTACAGTTGGCCTTTCAGTGGACAATGCGATCAGATTATCCCTCCGTGAGTATTGTGTGAGCATGTTCCGCTCTTTAGTTGAGATGTCAATGGCGTGTAGACCTCTCCAAGGTCAGCATCCTAATGAAAAATCTCGAGGGACAGTAATTATCAAATCACTGAATGAAGGTAGCCAAAGTGCAATTATTATTCTTGGACCTTGTGTTAATAAAAGGACTCCCTCCTTTAGTTTGGATTTAAACACATTTTTTACTCTTAAAAATCTTATTCTTAAAAGTCTGAGACAGACATCACAAGTGCTGGTAGGCTGTCAGTTGTAGTCAGGGCCTGCCACATTTGAATTCTGGGACCATATGCTACTTTATACATCCTCTCTAATAGCTGTCCTTTTCCATCAGGGCTGTCTCTTTAGCTGACATAATGCAGCTATGCACGAGACATTCACTCAACATTCAGCAACACACACACTATCTGACTTTACGCCTGCGTGGCATCCGCTCAGCCTGCCCGCACACAGCTAACAAGAATTCAAGCACATGAACACTTTGTATTTGACTGCTCCAGAGTCTGAATAGCATGGATGGAAGAGAGCTGAACAGAGGATTGAGATTGATCAGCTGTGAGTCAGTGGCTCTGCCACTCGCTGAGTGTTTCTGATTTTTTAAGGTCACCCTCACTAGAGCCAAAAGGGCACATCAATTTTAGAGCTCTCATGAGGAGGTGCTGCATCTCCCCCTCGATCACTCAGCCCCCCGTGGAGAAGCAACATCTGAAGGTGAACTTGATTTGTATGAAACCCAGTACCATGCATGATTGGAATAAAAAATAAACAGACACAACCTGGGTAAACAGATGGATGGCACCTCAAAATGCCATAGCTAGACAGCTTCAGAGAACATGGAACAACTGGAAAGAGTCTGATTAGTAACTTAGCAGTTGTCAAAAGCAATATGGTGTCCTGTGAGTCAAACTTTAAGTGCCTTTCCACAAAGTAGTATTTGTAAAGCACACAGTAATTATACTACAGGTTTATGCTAAAACTTGCTTTTTTTGCCAGACAGTCTCTGTGAGAGGAAAATATTCAGCTGCCAGGGCCATAAACGCATTCTGGCATTCCTCATTTTCCAAAGAAACAAAGGGAATAAAAGCATTCATAATAGTTAATAAATCTCATGTCTGAAATTAAAATTTAACTTCTTGCTCGTGAAATGGATAATTTCATTTCACAAAGCGTAACTGGCCTAGATGTGACCTGTCCTCATTTGGAAAGAAAAAGGTCAAACAAAGTGCAAAGCTGTTCAACATCCTCATTCAGTAACGCACTTTTGGGAAGCAGCGCAAGGACGAAAACAATGAGGCGTTCATCCCCATGACAGCTTCAGGGTACGGCAATGAGTGGGAGGAGAGTGAAAAGATAACATCATGAAAAAAAAAAAAAACAGACAAGGATAACGAGGGAGAAAGCAGGAGGAGGAGGAGAGTCATCAGAGATCAGGGTGACCCTGTGCCATTCAGGAACATGCTCTGCCTATAAGCTAAAGGAGAAGCTGTAAGTTTACCACTGAGTAATCTCTGAGTGCTCATCGTCACAGGGACTCGGCCTTGACAGTCACAGCAGCACAGGTTCACCCCACTCACAGAACCCTGTAAAATGTTTAGAGTCTCTGTGAGCCGACAATAGATAGTAAATGTACACCTGCTCTTAACACTCATACAGTAAAGAGTTTATTAGAGACACAACAGGTCGAGTAATTCTCAAAACTAACTTCATGAAGGGGAATTATTTTCCATTTGGGTGTCAAAGTGGGAGGAGGGTGAGGGAGCATGTTAACAAAAACATTACAGCAGATGGTGTCTTGCTTTGATATATGTATCAGGTTTAATGGCGCCTACATACCATCAAAGCAAAAAAAAAAGTGAGGACAGAGCTGTCTGTGACCACAGAGACTGAAATAATACGAAATATTAGGCAGCAGCTCAGGAAAACATTTTTTTTACAAATAATACAAATTTCAACTGAATGGAGCCACAAACAGACAACAGGAACTGCATCTAACGCAGAGAAGACCCTGACGGCACCCACAGAGGAGGAAACACAGCTTTTCTCTTTTCTCTTTTCTTTTCTCTGGTGCCAATAAATAACAGCAAGGCTCCATATGAGGGATCAACAAAAATGCTACAATGCCCATCTTCAGTGTGATGAACGATGGTGTTACTCAGTATAACACAGTGGCTCACTGATGAGTTTTTAATAGCATTTGGAAAATAATAGCACCTCCTGACACAGAGGAATAATATCTATCAGTCCTCAGCTGCGTAGTACTTAGTTACTTCTTTTCTAAGTGTGCATTTCAATAGTACTTGAATTTGCATTTGACTATTATAAATGCCCTTTTCATCTCTCTTTAAAAAAAACACTTTCATATTTAATTTCTCTCTCAAAGCAATATTTTGTCATTTAAATGCATTTTTAAAAAATCAATTAACTCATATTCTTCATAGTTCATCACCACAGCACCCTCCACTCTGCTCCTATGCAAATTAATAAAGTAACCAAAGTTGAACAAATGCAGCCACATATGAATGAGGCCATCAGAATTGACCAGCTCATATTGACACCACAAATAAGCAACATGGGTGAGAACCTGGGGAAATGCTGAAATCTGTCTGGTTACAATTTACATTCCTCCTTACTCTGACCCAGCTGAAAAACTGTTGACCTCTCCCTTAGGTCCTCTGTTAGTACAGCAGTTCTTCAGAATATACTGTCATTTGCATTTTAAGATCGTTAAACAAATACCCACCCGCGGCTCCTTCTCCCTGCCACCCACTGTGACCCTCCACCTACTCTTCTATCAAGCCAGCCAAAGGTAATAGCACGGTGCTGTGAGAAAAGGGAGGACCTACTGCAAATGTCAGCCAAAGAGCGTGAGGTCAAAGGTTGAGTCCTTCCTATGAGTGAGGGGAAGAACTACTGAATAAAGGGGATAAAAGTTGAACTATCCTTGCAGCATCAACATGCCAGCGGCTCTTCAACTTGATGGCAATTGACTCAATTCAAATAGATCCGCACTGTTTCATTTATTAAATGGCTTACTGCGCCAAGACATCATCGCTGAGCACATTAGCCTGTGATGTCAGAAGCAGGGAAAAATATTTTTGCCACTTGGCATTTTGGAAATGTGGAATGGCCGACACCGGCAAAGCCCGATTGCGTAAGACTGTGGATCAATAGCCAGCTATTGGGTAGATAGTGGTGGTGTGCTGCAGTGCAATCTGGGAGTTTCCTCTTGGGAGGAATAGGTCACAAGGGGTACGGCGGGCTAGGCTGCTCATGTTGTTTAAGATGGGAGTACAGGGGAGCTGTGTGTGTTTGTGTTGCAGCTGCTGATGCGTGAAATGGAACTCAGGTAGCTGGGTGGGCCTTGGGCCTTCACTGTATCTTCCACCAAGTGATTACTTTACTCCATTGATTTTTCGTCTTCCTCCACTGATCTGAGAAGATCACTCGAGAGGTGGTGGTGGTGGTGGGGGGGGGGGGGGGGGGGGGACCATTGATTGACCTAGGACTGAGATTCAACGATTGACAGCAGAACCTTGAGTGGCAATGCTCCCTTTTAGCCTGTTAATCTATTGCCGAGATCCCTGGGACATTCAGCGTGGACTGTTTTATAAATCCTTACAAACTGAAGCCACGTTGAGACATTTGGAAAAAAAAAAAGGAAGGAAAAAGGAGCACTGCGGGTGAAAATTGGTTGCTGTCATATTGAATATGCCGTTTCGAATATCTTAACCATGTCTAATAAATAGCTTGATTAGGAATATATTCTACTCTGTGCACATTATGTTTGTCTGTGCAGGTATTATGTTTGTTTCTTTCATGGCCTTATCGAGGTTTGTTGACCTGGCAGGGCTGCGTAAATATATTCATGAGTTTTTGAATGGTTTATTTTATTTTCATACAGCAGTGCATCTTTCAGACTGCATGGCATTGCCAAGCATCAAAACCACACATCTTTATCTTCAAGGCAGATGCAAAAGGTGCATGTCATTACCATAAGCTACTATGTGTTTGTATGTGTAATGGATAAGTGCCTATTATAGAAATATTGAATTTTTTTTATTTTTTATTACCTTTAACTTAGTCGGGGGCAATCATGGAGTCTCTATGCGAAACTTAGAGGTGGAGCTGAATTTCCATGGGTACTAATGGCAAGCCCTTAAGACATAATTTCTATATACTGTATTATATAGTTTATAGAATATGTAAAATGAAAGTTGCAATATATGGAAGGAGGTTTGAGTACCATATTGCCTCTAATAGACTTTTATTTTCTCAACTGTAGATTATATCAGGCCTTTTTTACAAGGAAGGCTAACATCAGAGAGGATTATTTAGTGAAGTCTGCAGCATACAGTCGCATTTTCTATTTCAACTCCACAGTTAACTTCTACTGTACATCCGCCGTTACATGTGGCATCTGTTCATTGGCCCGCTGCATAATTACAGGTATTAATCCACAGCTGGAAATACCAAAAACAGTGTACCTTTTTCGAAAACAAAAGTTTTGGCCTTTGGGTGAAAAATATCAACTGACAAGCATAATGTGTATTGTAATCTTTGGCAAGTGCTCACCAAAACAAGGTTTCACTATTACTAGAGTACAGAAGGAAAAGGGATACAGAGGAAGTCGGTCTGTAACTTTGTGGATAGTTTTCATTCGAACTCCAACCGTAATCTGAGTTTTATAATATCACTGTGTTTGTGTGTGATTGTGTTTTTTGCTCTTACATCTTGTCTTCTGTTGTCTGTGTTCCCACATCTTCTTAATTAATTTGGTGAGTGTAATGTCATCGTTACTGATAAAACGAGCACTGATATGATCCATGTTGTGTCACATTGGATCACATCGGTCACTTTGTGCATAGGGCCAAAATGACAGCTCACATGCTCATAAATATCCAAGGCTCTGATCTCAGAGGCGTCAGACTTAAAAGTGTTAAAGATTGAATAACAAGAATGCGCGACATACAGTATATAGCACGGTGAGTCAAATGCTAATGAGTACTATACTTATTGAACAGTCAACTTTCATCCTGCGTGAGCCAACGATGAGCAGCACCTCAGTCCTTCTCGCTGAGGAGGAAGGTCAAACACAGCGGTGTTATTGGAGCATCATTAGGCAGGGAACCATGTAAAGGCCACTGTCGTAATTAAGACCTGAGACCTGCGTTTAGCATTGGCACACTCTAGGTCTGGAGAGTGATAAGTGCTTGATCCTGATCAATAAGATGCACAGACCCGTTGCCACTTGCAAAATCAATATTGTTTTATTTGCTGTTACAATAGGCTTGTCTGGTTGCAAATGAGGTCTGAGCTGCAGTTACTTTGGAAGTAGAGACCTTACCCAAGACTTCTGCCCCAGTCCACCTTAATGAATAGGCCAATAAGTGGCTGAACCGGTGACCTCATCAGTCACGGGCCTGGGGGCACTTTTGTAGGAGAAATCCCCAAAGGGGGATGTCTATATCTTTATATATACACACAGTCAAAACCCCATCCTCACATGACCATTTTCTTCAGTATATCAGTCTTTCAGTGAAGTGCGTAGCCACTGCAACATGCATCTGGAGTGACACCTGCGATTGGACATTATCTTTTCATATTGTCAATGTGGAAAGCGGTGTCACCTTCCAGCATTAGAACCAACTGCAGTGATTAAGGTCTGTAATGTTAATTCCTTGTGACACCAGACAGTCTCAAATATAATGGAGCACATTGTATCCATTAATCCTCCACATATGTTCTACAGATACAGGGGTGGGATGAGTTAATCTGGATTTAGCAAACACGAATCCCAGCATTGAGCCTAATTGTCACGATAGAGCAAAGATGGGGATTGGAACAATGATTTATAAGATAGGGATCAGCCGAGTTATGGATGGCACTGGGCAGTTAGAGGAAAAAGGTCTAGAATAGAAGGTCATTAATAGACTCAACAAATCTATTCATTCAGAGAAAATGTACTGTGTCCTTCCACCAGTCCAACCATACATCATGCTAATGCACTGGCAGGTCTGAGCTCCCATTAATTTGGGGTGATATCAGCTTTATCAGTAACCACAGTAACACACACGTGTGCTGATTTCAAACAGGCTTTGTTTTTGTCTTTTCTTTTTTTTTTTTTTTTTTTACCTGAGGCGCATCAATAATTTCAACTGTGCTAATGTTGTAATTTAATGAATCTTGGGGTTTGTTTTGGTCTGTGAACCTATTTTTATACCAAGTGTTCTCCCATCAAGATTTTGGTTCCTGTTGGTGATGCTGCTAAAAATAAAATACTTAATATTGCTACGTTTCCAATAGAATAAGTGGAAAGCTCAACACAATTCAACAACAACAACAACAAATAAACTTATGAAAGCATAAACAATATGAACTCATTCAGAAAAAGAAAAAACATTGTGCTGCAAATACTACAGAACACTACCAAATATGGGAACACACTGTATATAGAGCAGACAACAAAGAGAGCATTATGAGAGGGACACAAAAGAATGTCAATCCTGTATGTATGCACATGTTGCTCAAGGCTCTGTGACTTTTGAAGTTAAAAGCATTGAACAATGAGTGCAAATGAATATATATTGTGCCCCAGCCAGGTACATCACTCTTAGGTTTTTACTGTGCTACTTGTGGAATGTTTCTGCATTTGATGGAGTTATGTGCATTTGGAAATGATAAAAATGTTTTGCTTTATCTGCTAAGCGTTTTCCCAAGGTAGAGTGTATGAGTTCTCAGCATTACTGTATAAGCAGGTAGCTAACATTCAGAGAAGTTACTTTTTAATTTTCACAGAGTCAGGTATGGAAGCAAAAGGGTGGAGGACTTTTTATTACTGTGAGCTTCACCTCACGATACAGAGAAAACTACTTCAAACCAGACCTCCTCCTTTATATCATACAGGAACCGGTGCTGAAATAACATGACCCAGGTGTAATATCTAGTTTCAATAGAGCTAACGTTCCACTTTCAGCAATAGATACAAGCTTGACAGCAAACAGTGACAAACTGTGTTCACTGTTGCAATGGGACAAATCCCTTGAATCACAAATACAACATAACTAACCTAGTGTGGCCTTGTGAAAAAAGGGGAAGTGCCATTAACACTCATAGGCTACGTGGGGCCATGACCATAATTTCAAGGATACCGAGACAGTTTAGATTGCACCATGGGAATGGACAATGTGTCTCCCAGCAACACTGGTCGTCAACGTCAAACACCTACCAAGTAAATGTTTGGCCAAAATTGGTTGTATCTTCTTTGGAAAAAACTGAGGTAAACTTTTCAAATCATAATTATTCCTGTAGCTTCATGGTTGCTTTACAGATGATCCACATGTGTATGCATTGTGTATACATTTAGTATATACAATATCTAACCCATACCACAGTCAGCTGTGAACTCCCATATCTCACGGGTATCTACCCTACAGGCTCATCTTGCAATGATGCAGGACAAACAGGAGACAGATTGCAGCTTAGCTCTGATTGCAATGCCCCTTCCACCACCATCACCCAGCCTGTCATTGCAGAGCCTCTTGCTTTCCCCATTGTTCCCCATTGTCACTACAATCAAATCAATAATGTTGCACTTCAGGCTTGTTCTCTGCTTAAAATTTAAACCAGCTGCTGTATATTCTCAGACTCTGCCAAGTTCATCATAGCACCATGCTAGAGTGCCACCCCACCTCTCGTGCTTTCCTTCCCCACGCCATAACTCACCTCAGTTTAACCTACTGGGCGCCATTTTGTCTCAGTCAAACAGCAGTGCTAATAAGGCTCCATAGCTCTCAGTGATTATTATCAGTGACAGGCACGGTCAGGAACCAGCAGCTCTCTACTGCCCCCCATGTACATCAGATACTATAACCCATTTGCCCTCATGGCTCTGGCTGATTCACCCTCTTGCCCCTCTGACACACCAGTGCAGTGCATGAACTTGTGGAGAGACAGAGGGGGGTGCAGGGGTTGGCTGCTGCTGGTACCCAGAGCATTGCCTGCTGCAGCCAGGCATCCAGGCACACAGGCAGCCAGGCAGTAAGGCCCTCCATGGCCCTGAGGCTGTTCTGTCTGTTCAGCATCTCCCTTTAACCTTCATCTAGGAAACAATAAAACAAGAACAGAGAGGAGGAAAAGGAGGAGGAGGGAAAGACAGGGTGTGAATTTGTTTGTGCGTTTGTGTGTGTCTGGGTGTGTGCATGTTTGTGCTCAGAGTATCTGTGTGGGGGGAGATAGAGAGAGATGCTGTGGACATTTGACACATCTCCTTAAGCCAATGTCTACTTTATTATCTTTGGCAGTCCTTATTGGTTGCACTAATCAAGTGGAAGGCAGTGGCACTGTGTGTGGGGCTAACACACTGCGTGTGACAAATATATTATTAACTGAAGGAAGACGGGTGACCTTGGCCGTGTCACCTGAGGACCCTGCCGGCACTCGCTCTGCCAGCAGGAAACGACCTTCATATTAAATCCCTGCAGAGGTCAATAAACTAAATAATTCACAAAGGTTATATGCTTTGCAATGAAATCAGCTAAAACAGAGAGAGATAGAGAGAAAGAGGGAGGAGAGATGGCAAATCTTTTAACTTTTAGTCAGCTAAAGGAGGACTGGTGTCCTTGTCAGCATGTAGTCTCTTTATCATTGGGGGCGTTTATATGAGCATGTCAAAGGACGATGTAAATCCTAAATCTCTCTCTCTTTCCTCAATGCTGTCACTACTCAATCGATCCATCATTCTTCACATGTGAGTGTGGTGTGTGGGTGTGTGTGCATGTGTGTGTGTGGGGGGGGGGGGGGTCCTCAAAAAATCTTTGTTTCTTCACTGAGTATTGTTTCCTGCTTAATAAATCGTTTATGCAGTAGCACACAACTGACCAAACGGTGTCTTCTCTATTGTGTGTGGTACAAAATGATGGATGTCTTCTGTTTGTGATTGTTCCACACATACATCTATTCTTGTGGGCTGAAGGCAGACCCAACGCTGCTAAAGGTCATGGTTAGAAAAAGAAATGTCTGTCTCTGCATTATTGCCTGGATGAGACAAGAAGGAGGTGTTGCTAAAACGTGAAACGTGTTTTACCTGGCTCAATATTTAAGTACAAAATTTGGTTTTTTCATTGAAAAGAGCAAAGGTCTGCAGCTCATTACCCCTTATTTACTCAAATTATTTTTATTGATCTAGTGCAATGTGAAATTTGACACAAGTGTCAAATCAAATCAAATTTATTTATATAGCTTTAAACAGTTGCTTAAATGCACTTTACATATAAAGCAGGCGAGAAACCTGAAGAGCAATAACTAATCAATTTCAACTCTTAGAGACTAAAATTTCATAGATACTCATGTGCTTATGGCCTATAACATGTATTCACATTCTCAAAAATGTAACCACAGAAAGCATATCAGTGTGACAGTATCGAGGCATCTTAAAGCATGTTTCTTATAGAGCAGATGTACAGCATATTCTTTAAGTACTCATAATATTTTTTTCAGACACCCATCAATTCTTACCATGAAAATTCACTTGACAAAATGGGAGAGGCTAACAGTGGCTCAATGCTCAATGTCAGGACTGAGGCCTAGTCGTACTATGAATTAAATGCTAATGTTTAGCAAATAAACAATTTACCATGTTACCATCTCAGTTTAGCATGCTAGCATCCAGCCAGGGCTAATGGGAGGGCTTTTCCCTCAATAGATTGGGCCATAAATACAAATTAAACTTAACCTGATTGGCAGTAGAGAAGAGGTCGGCATCCTGAGGGACATACGTATTCGACTTGAACCAAAGCAGATGGCAGTTAACCCAAAAGATATCAGCACATTTCCTCCAAACCACAAGATCGTGGCTGTGGAAGAAAAGGTCAGAGCATTTAAGTATAATCAGTTTTCCAACATAATTCATTCAAATACACTGTATGGGAACCATGAATGTCTGTTTAGTGCCAATTCATCTGCTGGATGGTAAGATCTAAGGGATAACTTTTTGACTTCCTGGGGATCAAAATGAGGAGGGTCCATCCCCAGAGCACAATGAAAGATGACAAGTTAACTGAAGGGACTGTAGTATGATCTGACATTAACTGTAGGTGTCATAAAGTTATGATACAATGACCGTGGCATATCTTTTGTTTTATACCTTTCACTTTACAAATAACGGTTAAATCAGCATCATCTTTACTTGTATACCATTAGAATATCAATCAGTGTCACACTAAAGATAATGAACATTCATTGTTCCTGACCAATAAATCAATAAAAGACAACTATGCACAATGGCTCATACATACATAGTTGATGGTCATCAGCATACCACTGAAATATCCACCGATTATCCCATACCAGGAAAAGTACACAATGCTGCCACTGATGATCAGTCCATGGCAAGTTTCATCACACACAGATAAGCTGAGGTAAGGTATGCCAAGGTTTCTTCATGATCAGGAGATTAACCTCCGAATGATTTGCTCTCCCTGGTTAACCCCACATGCTCTGGTAAATCTGCTTGTAGTCTAGATCCTGTGGCTTTGGCACAGATGTGTTTTTCAGTAGTTCAGTGGAAAAGAAAAAGCATTCAGGCAGTTCAACGGTTTGTAATCTTACAGTTTAATAGCACCTACAAGGATTGGTAAATGAACCAAAGGGGGCAGTTCAAATTGGTCAAATTACACAACACTCAATGATGTGAATGTCTTGTTGGTTACATAAGATGATCTTTATTTTGTTAATGCTGGTCTTGAAGTGAAACACTCTGAGAAATTGGCCACAAGAAAAGTATTTTAATACTGTTGTCCTAAAATTTCTGACTTTTTTTTTTTTTTTTTTTGGAACGTTGTTCAGTAATAGCCTAAGAAAATGTATGTACTTGGATGGATTTCAGCAGTAGCATAATCAGCAGTTCTACTATAACCATATTATGCAGCCTGTTTCTCTCCTTTTTTGGTGACGTTTAATTCACCAAAATGTTAACGACAAGTTAATATCACCCTGTGGAGCTTCAAGGAATCACCAGCAAAAAGACCAGCAGACATAGGAGATGACCAAAAACATTGAGAAAATGTTAATTTTACCGCTGAAGACATGCAAGAAACAAAGAGGTTGGGGCAACAAGAAGTTAAAGGCTAAAAGGAAAACTATTTCCAAGGCAAATCTGTCCATGACTAATGTATGAGGCAGTCAGGGGCAAGGTCAATATCTCAGATATTAGACTAGAGAATATTATAGCCAACAGTAGGTGATATTACACTGTCAGGTGATAACATAGGATGATAGTGGACGCAGACCTTCATAAAGACCCCGGGCAGGGACTGCTGTGATGAAATATGCCAAATAGAATTAAAAATCTCACTGCTAATGTGCATGTCAAAATAATGTTGATATTGCGAACAGAAGGTAAAGTATGTGTGTTCTCACTGTGAAGAAGGGACAGTCTATCTGTTCACGATTCCTGCAATTGTTGAGTCCTCGTGGATTTTGAGCATGATAAGGAAAAAACAGTTGACTGCCATATATTCTCCTAAAACACTTTTATTTGCCAGCGTAGAGCTAATCTGTCGAAACGACTAGTGTTTTTGCATGAACCCCAAACTTAAGGAACACGCAAATGCAAACATATTCAAACTAAATTTGAATGTTGTCCCACAGGTTTTTACTGTATACCAATAGACCAGCAAACCAACAGCAGTGAAGCATTTGTCCTATATCTGATATGCTGATGCTTAACACGAATTCCAATGAGCAGGCACACACATAAGCACAAAAACACTTTCTAAGTAACACAACAAGCCGCACTTCTTTCTGTAATTAAACATTGCATAACTGACATCTGGAACTTGCTGACACACTTGCAATTTCCAGTGAATGCAGAAACTCTTGAGGCATCCTATATAACATGAAGCAATGAGGTGTGCGAGTGTGTGTGTTTGTCTTTTGTGTAAGGGGTGGGGGAGGGGTACCAGCCCTCACCTGGCAACCCGCGTTGGCTACACTGTTCAAGCGTCAAACATTTCACAGTTCAGAGATTTCGCGGGGGAAGTCTTTAATATGGCTGGTAGTGTCTGCTGCTGCCTTTGCGTCTTTGCTCATCTGCCTTTGAGGCATAGCGGCAGATCAGATGCATCAGTGCCATCACTGCTTGTCATGAGGAACAATCACATCTTGAAATAACACAAACAGCCTTGTTCAAAGACTAGACATGAAAAGATGACATGCATATCAAGAGTTCTGAATACATTTTGGATGTGTGTGTGTGTGTGTGCCACAATAAGACAGACAGTTTTGCAGCAACACAGAAAAAAGGAGAAGTTTAACTTGAAGAAAAAAGGGGAGTTTAATGTGAATACAACTACTGTTGAAGAAAAGCAAAGAAAGAGTGAGAGGGACAGAGGCAGAACTAGAGAGACAGGCGGGTGAGGAGAGAGAGAAGGGGAGGGGATGAGAAGGATAGACTTTAACTGTCTGAAGGACAAAGCTACTGACCCGCAGATCATTCAGAGGATTGCCTTTCAGTTTCAGAGCAAGGTCAGGCTGCTTATTTTACCTCAGTGTTTTCACTAATCTGTTTTTTGTGTGACACAAACAAACACTGAGGCCATGTACACATACACACAGGCAGCACATACACACGCACGCACATGCAGACACTGAAACTAAGCCTTCCCATACTGCCTTGAAATAATAACAGCCTATGTAGGCTTTGCTATCAATAAACATTAGATGTGCAGGCTTTGTGCCTACACGGGTATCATACTACATTGCACCTGTCAGGAATATCAATTGCTGGGAGAGGGGCCGTCACACACTACACATGTCCACACTGCATTCTAATGTCGCCAAGATTTTTTCCTAGCTGATGATTTGGCCTTCAAATGAATAAAATAGTGTGAGCTTCATGCTTTGATCTATTGTTAGACATGGTGTAATGAGCTAAAATCAGCCTGTGTCTTATATTGACAGGACTTAATGAGCTGACAGTGGTGGTTGGTTGGCAGCTCATTAGTAGCCACACTACATTTATGTCAACGCATTTAGTGACAATCAGCAATGTTGGGAAGCGGTTGCCATCCCCTGGGACCCAGCAGCGTCTGTGGAGGCGACACACCAGTGGAGCACTGAGGAGTGATGGGTAGAACTGTCTTAGTGGCCTACTGTGGGCTTGAGGGTTGTTATGAAGCAGCAGGCCAAAATACCACACTGAAAGCAATGTAATCTGCAGCCAGTGAACGAGTGTGTGTGTGTGTATACAGGGTGGGTTGAAGTGCCCAAGTGTGTTCCATGCTGATCTGATAATGAGTGAGCAGGGTCAACAGGATGTTAACGTCCTCATCAGAATGGCTGGTGGCGCATGGGTGGTGGAAGCACGAGGGCTTAGGGACGCTGAGCCGTGTTTTCACTGTCCTCACTTACCACCGTGTGTGTGTGTGTGTGTGCGTGCATTTGGGCAGTGGGGCAGTGAGGTGCCTCTGTCCCTGATATTTGACTCTTTAGCTCAGCCCCTGCTGTGTTCTCTCAGAAAAGCCTCAGTCAAACAAAGCATCTCGTCGAGTGTAAAACCAACATCAACCCAGCAGCTTTGACTACAGATTAGTTGTTTCTCTGCTGCTTCATTTGTCACGCACATATTGAACAATTAGGCACATCATATGTACATAATAATAACAATGGGAGAAAGTTGGATCATAGTCAGCCTTGTGTTACACTGTCAGTCAGAAGATTGGCGGTACATGCAACAATAACAGTATGTGGGAAATGTGACTAATAATTCTCGCAAATGGACCATACTGTGTCGGATGAGCCATTATCCACAAGGTGAAGGAATACTTCGTTCAAACAGGAATAATCTTACAAGGAACCAGCATGCCAGCTGTGTGTCAGTGGCTAACTTCCTGTTACACGTGCGAGCTGACAGACAGATAGTGTTGACTGACTCAGAAAACACACACACACTCACGCACAAACACAATGAAAGTATCAGTGTTCCTTTGAACTAGTGGGTCAATACGGGCAAAATAATATGGATTCCTTTTATGTCTGACAAGTGGATGAAAGAAGAAGATCCATGATAGCACACAAGAGAGAGTGTGAGGGAGAGGGAGAGGGAAAGCAATGGAGACAGAGGGGAGGTGCGGGGAGCAGTAAAAAACATTGCATGTTGTGTTTGCAGGCGCTCCAGTAAAATCCCTTGATAGTACAGAGATCCTTTTTTTTTCTCCACAAGGCCCTGCCTTTGCCATCTGATATTCAAATGCAGAGGAAAGTGGAGGAGAGCTCCTCCCAGACCACCAGCAGAACTGTCAGGGATTAGTCAAAGAGCACCAACTAGGTCAAAAAGATGCAGGGCCAATGCATGTACAGGGGGATGTGAGGCATTTCACCCACACAGGAGCCGGCCTACTCTTGCCTGTGTGCTCCTATTCACACGCATGAGCTCCCTCTCTCTCTCTCTTTTTGTCTCAACACACAACAACACATGCACACAAATGCCATACTCTCACACAGAGACAGCCACGCTTACGCAGTGACCTGTTTTCTCATACTTTGACAGTTATCCAAAAACAACTCCAAAATTCCTCTTGATTTTTCTATTTCAGAGTGAGTGAGTATGGGTTAAGCATTAGATATGAGGACAGGCGTACGGAGATGTAAACATTCCCAATGCTGTCAGCATTGCCTTACAATTGATTCCCTGGTAGAACATTTGCTTTGCCACGTGAAAGCAAAGTGATGAAACAAGCAGTATTTTTGATAAGTGAAGATGTCCTTTTTAGAACAAAAAAGTTGTTTCATCTCTAAACTTTACACGCTGTGTGAGTCCAGGTAACTTAGACTATTGAATAACCTCTCTGAAGTTTCACAGTCACACCTTAACAAAACAGCTGCAGGCATGATGGCCTTGGAGATTTTTTCCTCTTCTTCAGCTTCTTCTTTTTCCTTGAAACCATGAAGGTGTTTATTAGACCTACTTTTCTCTGTGCCAGTAGCAGACTGAAGAAACTGTTGAATGGGAAAACAGACACCGCCCCTATTGTGAGGCTACCATCATGATATCCCTTCAGAGAGCATTGCGTTGTGTGTTGATCCTTTCAGTCCGCTCATTGGCTCTCCAGAGAAACTCAACACTGGAGCTGCTGCACTAAATAACAATGTCATACCTGGACAGTGACCATAGTATCAACTGTCTGAGTCTCAATACCCCTGAAGACATTTGTCAACGTCCCATGGTGACCTCAGTCAGATATAAGGTTGCTTACCTGGAGCACTTTCCCAACAGAGCTCATTTAAATAACTTAACGCTGCGTATTTATTGTGAATCTGATGAGAAAATAATGTGAAAAGGGAGAGGTGGGGTCATTGTATTCAGTACTTTGGCACACCTTCTCTGACAGTGGCAGCAGTGACTTTCATGTATCTCCTCTCGTATGGCACAGTGCTGCATTGTACTGGAATTATCTGTCTTGTCTATCAGACACAGTTTCATCGCCCTGACACACTTCAAGGACAAAAGTGGAATATTTACTGAGATGGCTGTTTAGCATGTCTGCCATAATCCAGTCATAATCACTCTTGTCTGTTTATTTTGAACAGAGGTCATGGATTTTCTTCCCCATTCATAGTTTGCCGCACCAATAAAGAGAGTTTCTCCGGTTAATGAGTAATCCACTCATCATAAGGCTGGAGTGAGGATGTCACTTTCATGACACTGTTCATTGTTTAGCAAGTTCACGCACTCACCTTGTTGAGAAAACTTTAACAAGCCATTGTAGATTTGGTAAAACTTATGTTATTACTTTAATACAGCCTAGAATTTACAGCATATGAGGCAGGCACCAATAAAATTCTGAGCACTTTCTGGTACAGTCAGAGAAAATAAGACTATGGGGAACAGGGAATCTTTTAACATTTAACTATCACCTGGAGCTGGTCAGTTTTTATTAGCACCAGAGCCATAGTAAGAAATTACAATGTAAATAGCAGGCTATATGTTGAGATGTTCTGATAGATTTACCTACTTATTTATTTATTAGCTGGTGAATTAAACATGCAATACAGTGGAAGAATCTAAACACACCTCATCTGTCTCTCTGTGGGCAGGCCTCTGCTGCGTCATATGGTTTTTAACAGAACCTTCCCTGCAGCTGTATACGTGGGGAATGTCACAACCACCCCACACTTATTCCAGTTCAAAGGTTACAGTATGGTGTGACTTCCAGAGGGCCCTCCCACTGCAGCTCGCACCTGCCTCCTCCCCAAAAGGGCCTTCCTTCACTCCAAACCTTGGGAGACAATGTGGCTGAAACTGGGGAGCAAGAAGGGTCAAAGGTTAAGGGTTAATGTGTCCTGACACTGTGACTCCCTCCCTCTGAGACAATCAGGCGTCTGAATCTAAACTCTCCTATGTTTGCACTGCAGGGCCGAGAGAACAGCGCCACGGAGCCGACCTTTGCCCACGTATTCGTATGCTTTAAATCTATTTGTTTCGTTACCTTGAAGTATTCAGTGGAGTACAGTACAGAACCGGAACTAAAGAGGGACTGGGTGTCCATTTAGTTGATTCTTAGATGGAGGAATACATCAAATCTGCCTTCAATCCAAAGATTTCAATGATTATCTGCCCCCATAACTGCTGAATGAAGCCATGCTGATATCAAGGTGTATCTTAGATGAGCTGGCTACCTTACAGTATTACACTTATGGAACTGTGTCTGTCTGCTCTAAGTGTATATGCTTTGTAGTTTTTCATCATGGCGTCACCAAACAGTTTTAATTCATGGTATTCTCTATTAGGATATGACATTTCACTTTGTGTGTTGTTAAAGGAATTTTGAAATCCTCATTTTCACTTTGCTTTCACTGTGTTTGTTTACTCTGCAAAATTTCAATCCAGTATTGTGTTCCACACTTAATACGACACTGTGTTAATGGGATTGTGAAAAGTCAGTCATAAAATATCAAAGTCCATTTACTGATGATGTTTTAACGCTTGTTAACCTTCCTCTTTATAACCCAACACACTTTTCCCATTTTCTTTACTTCTTTTGTCCCAGGCAACAGCAGGAACAAGCAGCCCATTTACATCTGTATCTAACCAACTTCACTTAAGTTCTGAGCGGAATGTGTAAATCACATAAATAAAATTGTGAGAAAATGTTTTCAAAAAGGGTTCAGACTTTTTCTTTATTTTTTTTTTGTCAGGCTCAATCTGTTCCTTCAGGTTAAAGGACAGAGTTTCCCGAACCACATTTCAGTGAAAAGCTCCAAGGGCAAAGTTCAACATGCTCTGGTTGAGGGGAGGAATGAAAGGAGGGATATTGTATCTCCATTTATGTGGCATTGAAGGCCAGAGTTCAAAGGTGAAAGGTCACTCCAGTTTAGAGGTTACAAGGTGAGATACCATCCAAATGACGACGCCAGTCAGTTAATATGACTGAGAGTCTGAACACAAAAATAATGTCCTGGACAACACTTGCGGTGCAATCAGGCAACAACAATAAACACAGCAACATCAACTTTTTATGAATAGCACTTTGGCGAGGACTTTGATCAGACTTTTAACTGCTGTTGCACTCAAAATGCAAATTGCAGGTAAAACCCATTGCGAACAACAGCCTTGTAAAAAAAAAAACTATCCAATTTACCTGAATGACATGTTGAGTGCCACCTCTGTTTATACTACTGGCAATGAACTGAATTACTGTTTAAACACCACAGTGGGGTTACAGCAGGTTAGGAGGCACAGTATCCAACTGGCTGAATACAAGTGGCCAATAACACAGCAGGATGTGATAGCACAGCAGAGGGGGGAGGAGGGGCAACTCCCACACTCACAAACACTCTCTCTCTCTCTCTTTTCTCACACACGCAAGCACACACACAAATACCCTACACCCAATCCTCCACTTGAGAAGAGAAACACAGACAGAGACGGGTCAAAGTAGGTTCTGTTGTTGTGTTCTCATTCATGAGAATACTGATGTTCCCCAGGTCCTTAGAGACATTTTGTTCAAGGCCATGTTGAGATGACAGACTGTAGGCCAGTGCACCTGATAGCACAGATTAGCGCAAGATGACAGAAAAGAAAAGAGGAATTGGGAGCACAAACATGAGATTTAAGGATACAGGTTTGCATCTCTAATGGTCAACTGTGAAAACTACTTCTATTCAGAAAGCATGGGGGTGACATTTCAGAAGTTTCCTTGAGTGCATCTGCTATTTGTGAATGACACCCTACTTCACACTTAAGCAGCACACGTTCACACCTGGGAGCTGCTTGGGTGACTTGTTCAAGGGCGCCTTGATGTCATTTCTGTTGTTCATTTTCTCCACTTGGTGTCTTTGTGCTGGGGCAGGTTGTAAATCTCCACTACTGTGGTAGATATAGTATTTTAACTCTCATATTTTGGACAACATCCAAGGAGAGAACTAATGATTTGTTTAGAGATGCTGACTAAAAGGTTGGTTGGGGCACTTTTTACTTAATTCTGCATTTAACTAAAAGGCCATTCTATTAACCTGCTTTTGTTATGCGGTAGCTAGATTGAAGAATTATTATCCAGTTTCCATTAAAATTGCTGTCTCACCATTAATTGGTATTTCATTGGTCATGATAAATATGAAACATAATAAACATGACACGTAGAAGTGATGCATTGTCGCAAACAATGGCTGCATTGGTCACCTCCACCAAGTTCAGGATTAGTCAAACTATGGGGAACAAATTTTATTTAGGAGAATTAAGGATGATCCTGTTGTTAATTTATGGCATTTTTATAGAAGTTACAGTAAATTGTATATATCAACAGGGGAGTGATTCATTACTGCACTTCACCTAAGTTAGTAGTCTTGCTAGAGTAAGACATTAAATCAAAATTCATGTTGCTGTGCTGGAGAAATCTAATTTATACTCCTTGTTATGTACGAAGCTACAATGACATTGGCTCTTACGTTTCATACTTTTCACCAGACCTCGCCTACATGGTAACAAATTCCTCCATTTCTTTGCTCAAATGGAGATAACCCTGACAATATCAATCGGGTCGTTTTTTAGACTTTGAAAGGCTCTCCCACAGGCACACGAGACATTAAAGAACTGTCTCCACATACATATAACTAGTAAACTGAAGTGGATGTGTTAAATTATTTGGCCCTTTAAGCGACTCTGTAAACTCAAGAATCCCAGATGATATACACTTTAAAACACATTATTTTTGAAGAGTATACTAATATACAGCAGCTAAGACTGCCACGGAAACAGATACTGCTGCTCTTCTATGAACAGATTAATGTTAATGTTACTGCTAGTTTTAACATTACTGGCATGACCTGGCGGAAGACTGTGAGGCTAGCCATGCTGATACTGTTTTTCATTCATTCATTCATCTTCTACCACTTATCTGTTTCTGGGGGGTTCTGGAGCCAATCCCAGCTCACACTGGGTGAGGGCGGGGTCACCCTGGGTAGGTCACCAGTCCATCACAGGGCCAACACACAGAGACAGACAGAGACCAACAACCATTCACGCTCTGACCTTCTTGTTGTGGGGCAACAGTGCTAACAATTATGCAGCTGTGCTGCCCCAACAGCAGGATAGCATTACTATAATTATTTTTGATTGATTGTCAGCATTCAATGAGTGACAAACAAACTGACTGATGAATTATATTCTACTCTGCACCCAAACTGAACTGGCAAACTTCTTATTCATATTGTGGGGCTACAGCGCTAACCACCATGCTGCTGTGTCTGTTACAACCTCTAAGCACAGTCACAATAAGAAACAAGAAATTGCAAATAAAGTGTGAAAAAATAATGTGTAATAATAACAAAATTGTATTAAAAGCATATACAGTATATATATTACATTTCAAATGATGGGCTTCTACTGGGTGGGTTTCAAATCTTTTTCTCAGAGTTTACGCCGATATCACTGTATTTGTGTCCTTTTTTCTGCCAGATATCGTCTTATTGAACAACTAATCAATACTTCTGTGGGGAGAAGAGTTTATTAATCATTCATTCCAATTGCCATCAACTTTAAAACAACTTTGCATCTCCTTAACCTTTAGACAATTAAGATACCAACACCATCATTTATCTCCAGGGATCAATAAAGTATTTATTGATCCCTGGAGTATTATTATTATCATTATTATTATTGTTATTGTTATACTGTGTTGTGTCATGTTGTTTCGTGTCGTTGCGTTGTGTTGCATTGTGTGATGTCTGGCTGTATTACATCGCGCTGTTGTCTGATGTTGTATAGTATGTTGTGATGTCGTGTTGCCGACCAGCAGCAGCGGCAGCGGGGGAGGCCTGTCTCTTTAAGGGTGGTGTCAGCGGCAGCAGAGGAGGAGGAGTGTTGCTGTCTCCGCTCACTTCCCCACAGCGAGGAGACTCCGAGAATAAACAATTCACAGACTGTACGCTACACGCCTCAGTCCGCGCGCAGTCCTTCCAAATACGAGCCCTTTTTTTTTTCCTATTTGGGACTAACGTTTTCATTTTTATTTTTTTTTTTTAATTTTCATTTTTCTCCGTTTCCTTCCCAAAGTGTCCAGACAGATGCGACCGTTTTCACTGGATTTGCCTCCTCCTCACGAATAATAACGATGCGCCTCTCCGGCTGACTGTGGGGTGGACAACGCAGGTAGGGATCCATGCCTGTAGATAAACGCACTGTCATATGTGGATGGGTATTATTACTGCGGGGAGGGAGGGAAATACACGGTGTGGGCTGTGTCCGGGACGATGTGTCGACGTTTGTCCGGGAAACGCGGTGTTTTTGTCGAGGAGAGGGAGGTTGTTGGTGTCGTAAGGCGAACAGAGGCGCATATGGATTTAGCGCTGAAAACGCTGCATAAAGAAGAAGTGGAGAATAAGCCTGAGTGTGCGGACTCCGATCCGCCTGCTTTAGATCACTGAGTGCTTTTGTAACATCAGCCTCAGACTGTAGCCACTGTCCGTCTTCAGGCCAGCACGTTTGGCCTAGAATAGGAACATTTTTTTCTGTATGAATGTGGCTGATTTGCCCATGTTCATTTATCCTGTCCGAGCGACCGCAGCTGAGTCCGATGAAACCGGCCGTAGTGTCTGCCAGCCTGAGCCCAGTCCTCAACACATCCACGGGGACTGTGTGTTGACACCCTGGACTCTAATATAACGACTATAAACCCTATAGGGCTGTCAGAGTCACAGCAGTTACTGTAACGTTAACGCAGTTAATGTACTTCATCACACTGAGTCATAACAGTAGGAGCCTCCTGGTCTGAAGCACAGTTAGCACCACCAATGGGAAGCACTTCACAGTTGCACTCTTCTCTAAATGACAATTGGCAAGTCCAGCTCCTTTCAAAGACCTGCAAGGACTGTCAGGGACCCCCTGGGCCTTGAAAAGGACGTGAGTGCAGGTAGGTGTGTATTGAGCATGAGTCATAAATGGGCTTTCAGAGGTGGTAAAATACAGCTGTGTCCTGGATGCATTAGGCCACTAAATGAGAGAGCTCCATAGCTGCCCAGAAACATACTTCACTGTGAGGTTTTTGTGGGTGTCCGTCCAACTGTCCATCCTCTCCTAGTCAATAGAATGTCTCACGGGATTGCTTCCAATTTGGCACAAACCTTCAAACAGAGTCCGATATGAACTAATTAGATTCTGGTGGTTAAGGGTCCAAGGTCTAGGCCGCTGTAACCTCATGTCTGTGTCATATTGAACACAATATCGCTGGAATGCCTATAGAGGATCATTCATATTTTGCAAAAATGTTTATTTGGACCTCAGAAATAACTGATTAGATTTTGGTAGCCACAGGGTAAAGGTTGAGGTTACCATGACCTCACATGCGTCCCTTCTCGTAAGTGTCATATGTCACGCGCACCTGGAGAAATTTTCATCCCAGGCCCAAGTTGGGCACAAATGTTCACTCAGATTCGAGGATGAACCGATTAGAGTTTGGCAGTCAAAGGTCAAGGTGACGGGGAGCTCACAATGCACATTTTTTGGCTCTTGTTCAAGAATCTGCATACTAATTATAAACTGTAACTTGACTGGTCGGTGGAAGCAAACAACTGTGTTGCAGCAATTACAGTTTTTGGCTGAATTGGTCTTAAATTGGATTAATGTCTGAAGGAGTCAAAACTTTTTATTCTCCACAGTGTCATTCTCTGTATTTTTCACCACATAACCACCCAGAGGCACCAGCCCCTGAACATGTACAGTAAATAGGCAGAGATAGCTTAAAAAAAGATTATTAATCATTATTGTAACAAGCGTATATAATAAGCAGTATAGAGATAATTGGACACTTTTCTTCCATGACCTCGATTCATGCTTAAGATGATGCTCCCCATTAGTGGTCTTTTTGTTTTGCCTAACATTGGACCTACTGAATGGTCCCTTGAAGTTTATGGAGAGATTTCAGTTAAATGTACAGACCAAAATGCAGCCAGTTGAAGTTGGTCAGTTGCAGCCTATCACATCACTGTCATTATGTCAGATATGTTTTGATAGAGTTCAAAGACTCATGGATGTTTTTCAGTAATTGCCAGGGAAGCTTTGTGAATGGCCTTTGCGTAGGTGCTCCATTTCCTGAAATGTCTTATTGCTTCATTGGACTTTGGATCAGTGTGGAGGCAAAAGGTTAGGGGCTGAAGTTTGCTGCAAGTAACAGGAGAGAGGGCAGAGTGCATCTTCAGTTCATGTTCTAAAAGGGCAATTCACAAAGCCTCCCAGCAGCAGTATCTTTGGATGTGATGATATGAGAATGAAAGAGAAAACTAGGTATGTTCAGTTAACACACTACCTTGAAGAGAACCACTGTGACTTAGACTAACAAAAAAAAAAAGTAATATGAAGAAAAGTGAAACTTTTTTTGAAGCCTTCTAAATACTGTTGCTGTGTGGGGGTCTGCCTTTTAGCCTTCCTTTCGTTGAGCATTTAAGCTGCTTAATTATTTGACCTGAACTTACACAAGATGTTCACGGTAGTTCAGCTTGTCCTCTGTTGCATAGATGACTAAAACCTCCACATTTATAGCCCAACGTCAAAGTTGTGCTTAAAAAGTAGTGTTGTTTGTGTGGTTTGACCAGCTGTGACATACCTCAAAGATTTCTATGAACTGGAAACACCTCAATTTGATTGAGCCGTCTGCTATTGTCCTGGGAGCTGCTGTTGAGTGATGTGCACCAGTCTGCAACAGAACCAGAGGACATTCAAATGGCCAAATGCAAATGTTGTTGAGGCTGCTGAACAGTCACAAGATTGGACTATGTACTCTTTGCTCTTATCCACTGGCTGCCTTACATGATACCAAATTTTTATCTGTCATCAAAACAATAATCCTGTTGTGTCAAAGTGGCAAGTTTTGACGTGTGAGTGATTGTGTTCATGCAGGTGTAATCCCATGATCTGTCCCCCCCCCCTATTTTTTTTTTTTTTTTTCAATTGTGTATTTATGGATGAGGCTTAGATTTGTTTTTAGTGTGTGACTTTCCTTTCTCCTTTAAATAGTTTGATGCAGTAGTATATTTTTGTGCAGGTTGATTCCACAGATACAGGAGCCCATGCACAGTCACTTATCTCCACTAACAGCCTCTCTAACTACTACCACTCTGCAGACTCAAAGCCCACTGGTTGTAGATCTGTCAGTCACAACAGCACGAGACAGAGGGCAGACACAGATTGAGGGTGACATCTTGTTTTTGATTGCTGAGATACAAACAGACTAATGTTCAATCTACACAAACAAGTTACACATTTACTGCAGAGTTTTTGATTTATCACAGACCTGGGAGCTGCCCAGCACTTGTGTTGTTGGCCACCGAACATTGTTCAAGGGCACTTTGACAGTAGATGTTGAGGAAGAGTGCATTTCTCATCCAGTTACAGCCCACGGAGGAATCAAAACAGAGACCTACTGTCCATGAGCTAATTTCTCTGATTGTTTGGGCTTCGTAATATCTGTGTGGAGCATGCTTCAATCAAAATTATTTTATTGTTCTCTTTATGGTCTGTCTGCTAATAACAATGTCCAATACAATACTGTTGAGACACCACAACACATGTGCTGTAAGCAAATTGACAAGATGAATATACAAGTCAATGTGGAATAAAATGTTTGAAATAATCACTTCATGTAAAAGGTCCACTGTTGTATGGTGCAAGATGTCTTTGTCTTTCAGTGTAAAGCAGCACTATGTGCTGTGTTAATACAATGGCATGTGGAGTCCACAGACAAAATGCACGCAGGGCATGATCAAAATCTGTGTCTTAAAACCTTCATTGGGGCTTATGCAACTTTGTGATGTCACAAAACATAGTCCACATCCCAACCACATCCTACCACGGTCTAATGGTGGAGAATTAAATAACGTCTTTGTGTTGTTCATCTGAAAGATGCTGAATTGTCAGTAAATTAGAAGAAGAAGAGAAGGAAAAAACTAAATCTTCATATGGACAAAATCTTCAAATACAAGTATGACATATTTGGCCCTTAAGAGCATATTAGTGCTCTTTAGTATCTAGTAACTGTGCCTCTTCGTCCACGCCTCAAATCTTTCAATGATTATGCACACATACACACATAGAAATATCCCAGACACAGTATCAGCTCTCATCACTGCAACAGGGGCAAATTGTACAAAGTTGGAATACAATGAATGCCTTGATATGACAGAGACAAAGCTTAAATGTCAAGGCATGAGTGATGTCAGTGTAAACATACACAGATTGATGTAGCACCTGATGACCACTGAAGCCAACAAAATATGCAATGCACACTTTAAAAATCAACACTGGTGCTCCACTGCTCCGAGGAGATCATAAATTAGACATGCACATACATAAATGGCCATGTGGAAACGTGTACTATTTGCTAATCAGAATGAATTACGCGTGTATTCTACTTTTCATTTCAGAAAGCAAATTATAAAACTACAGAGTTTGAGTTTTGCTTCCTGGAATAAGATCATTGTGTGGACAGTTTAAGATTATTCCTGCTGTGTGCCGCTGAGGAGAGAGGGTTTTAGTGAGGGCTCGCTGTTATAGCAGCACTATCTCATTCAGAGGCAATCGCTCCAGCTCCTGTTGGTGCTTCTGTCATGAACAGAAGGCAACCAAAGTCAATGGGACTCATTTTGATGACACGGCAGGAATTGCTAAATGTGTCTTTACAGCCATCGCTCCTGGATGCAGGCTGGAATGACGAAATGCGAGGAAGAAAGATGAACGCCTCCACTGCAACCCCTTAGAGCGATACTAGCCCAAGCTCATCTGTTGAATGGCTCCCCTCCCTCCTTCTCCTCCTCCTTCACCCTCAGCTCCAACTCTCCACCCCTCTGCCTACACGTTTCACCTTGGCCTTGGTGCAGTGACAGGGCCCTCAATTATCACCCCCGATTGATCGCTGCTGATTGCAATTGCTGTGAATTATTTAGACTTTGCTGAAAACTGCTCACGGAAAGGGGAAGAGCATTAAAGAGAAAGATGTGGGGGGTCAAATAAATTGCGTGATAACCACGTGAAGCATGGGCTTGTTTCAAAAACAACATCTGTGGAAGCCTAACTAACAATCAATGAGCAGTGCAGGGTAATGGCGGCAAGCTACTTTGTACTGTAACTGCACTAGCAGCTTCACAGTGAATCTCCACTGTATCTGTCCCCTGGTAAATTAAGGAAATGCTGGGGAGATGTAGTGTGGAGCAGCAGACCTCTTGGCTGATGTAGGAGGAGCTGACTCTTTTCCTGTCCAGGTTGGTGTGGTCACAGCATGGAGTGTAAAGGCACTATCTTTCTCCCTCATTCCTTCCCTCTCTCCCTCTCTTGCTCCTGTAGCAGAGCTGCTGCCCCGGGCTGTAGAGGTGCAGTGGGAAGGTTTCTCTACCCATTGTGGCGAGCCTGCTGCCAGGATGCTGCAGTCAGTCTAGGGGAAGGTCTCACAGACCCAAGCAGGCCAATGTCACATGCGTGACAGAGTGGGCAGTCTCCAAGGGGAGTGAGAGGACAGACGCCCCCAGATAGGAGGCGTACACATTCTGTGTAACACAGAGCGTCTGCCTTGTTTTCTTAGATAGGGATACACAGGATAAAGACAAAAAGTTCTCTCCAAGCTTGTTGCTTTCGTTAGGATTGTTTAGATGCAACCATCTGAGGAAATTTCTAACAAAGTCTGCGATAATACAGTTGTTAATCCAAAAGGTCATATGAAACACCAATTCACACAAGCTTGCTTTAGACATTGCAACCCCTGACAGGCAGCCGACAGGGCTACTGCACCTAGTGCACTAAATGCTATTCCCGTTGACTGCAGACCTATCCTTGCATATCTCCCTGTCGTGGTCTAAGAAGCCTAAGGTTTGGAAGCTATAATAATGGGTCGCAAAATCCACAGACAGAGGTCAGCTGTTATTCAACTGTGTCTTATTTTAACCAGGTTATGTGGCAGAAGTGCAGGGGAGAAGCAGGGGCTAAGTGAAAATGCCACTCATTCCTGAAGAGTCCCTGGCCTCATCAAGGTTAGTGGCTTGTCTTTGTAAGTTGAGGGATTGATGCATGAGCCTGTCTGGCGCTGAATTCAAAGTCCAAGGCTGTCACGGGCAGCAGCTCTCTCCCCCTCCTCCCTCCCTCCCTTTGCAGGCTATCACAGGGCCCCGTCCTTCCCAACTTCTTAGCAGCCTGTCCTTTTGGGAACCTTGAGCAGCACAGGCAAGGACACAGCGTCTGGTGCAGTAAGCCTGTGCAGAGGGGGAGGCTTTACGTAACGTTCTGCTTTAAACATGGGTGTATGACTTCCCTGACACGGAGCAGTGCGGTGCAGAGCTGCACAGCTCATAGCACATGTCCCCTCGGCCCCCCTGGACAAGGAGGGGGCAGAGAGAGATCCCTGCAACTTAATTATATCTTTCTCTTTTAAAAGCTTTCGTTTGAAATTAAATTTTCTCAGGCAATTAACTAAAGAGGAGTTTTCAGCATTTATGAATGAATGATGGATATATTGCTTGGGACGACTGTGGGGGTGGGGGGGGGGGGAGTGGAGGGAGGAGGGAGGGAGGGAGGGAAGGGAAGGAGTGGTGTATGCATATGCAGTATAGGCTTCGAGGCTGTGTCCCTGAGATTTATTTCCATTGCAAAAAGGTGAAGTTCAGGGAAATACAGGCATCATTAAACTTTGTACCTAAGAGCCACCAGCTCAACAACACTTCGGAGTTCAAAGTACAACTTTCTGCTGTCAATATTTGGGTTTTGTCAGTGTAACTCTGTGAACATTCACATGCTTTGACATTTCTTGACTCTGCAGCATGTGTGGAAAATGCACAATTCAGGGTTTCCCCACTCCATCGTTCATTCAGACCCACATCTTAAAGAAGTTGGATGTAACTTGCTGAATGATGTTACGTAGTCCAAACCCCAAATCCTCTTTTGGCTTGAACTGTAATTGTGTAACTTTTTGGCTTCTAGTGATGAGCTGAATTGTTGCTGGGCAACAAGGGACCTGTGGGGGTGGCCATGGAGAGTCAGAGCTGTGTGAGTTCAGATAGATCTGCAGCACATTACCAGGGCTTCTGAGAGAGGAATGGTACTGAATCCCTGCTTAAATTCTTCATGCTTTGCATGTTATTCAGAGATACACGGCGTGCTTTCTGGCCAAATTCAGATTTCATCAGTGTTTCTTGAAAGATGCATAAACGGCGACCTTGTAATGGCTCTGGCATTTCAAATTCTTACAGCCCCATTTTAAATTTGTCAATGAATGCATAAATGACTCATTGCTCCGCCGATACATACTCTTCAGCAGAACGCGGCAAAATAAGTGGCATATCTCTAAATTAAAAAAATGAATGCAAGGACTGAGGACATTTGGCATATGTCCAGTCCCCCTCTTTCACTGACAGTGGTCTCTTGAGTTTCTGAAACATGCCGTCCTTTTGTGAACCTCCAGCCCACTTGTAAATCCATTAGTGAGGTGGTGTTATTCAGTACATCCTCACTAGAGCAGACTAAACAGTCTGAAAGACTGAGGTTCAGGAGAGCAGCTTTCTGATAACTGTGTTAGAAGGTTCCCAGTAGTAGAGAGGCCATTTGAGAGAAGATAGAGAGCACTGGGCTGATGACTGGAGGCAGCCATATGACCTATTACTTAGGGAGAATGGACTGGTGACCAGAAGATTGCTGGCTCATACTCTGCTCAACCTCTGCCCTTGAGCAAAGGCAATTAACCTGGATTTCTCCAGTAAATATCCAGCTGTAGGAAAGGAAAGAGATCTGCAAGAGTGATAATTGTGTAAGTGACTTTGAATAAAACTGTCCACTAAGCAGGAAGATTAATACAGCTAATAAAATCAAAGCTTGTGTTTTCAAGTTATCAAGGACCCGAGACTGCTGAACATGTAGAGAAGAACATCATCACTCTTCCCTCTCATCTGTCTTTGTGCACTCTTCCATGCACACATGAAGAGACTTCTCTCTTTTCCTTTGGCATTAAGGCTAGAGCATGACCTTGACCCGATTGCTGAGGAGGCTTTTTAAGTAACTCTCCAGAAGGAGATCCAATCATATGACACCCTTCACCCAACCTCAGCCCCTACCCTCTCTCCCAACCTTGTATGTCTACCAGGACGAGGGGGTGGAGACACATGCCACAGGCCTGCATGCAGCTGCAGGGCCCGCCATTCAATTGGATAATGCTCCAAGGTCACGGAGGGTTGAGGTCAGGTCAGACAGCCACGTAGCCCAAGTGGCCTCTGCCTTCATCTGAATTTCGGGAGTGGCTCGGCTACACGTTTCCACCCTATGTGACTGAGCTGGCAAACCAAGCAGCCTTAGTCATCTTAATTCTCAATCACTGATACCAGCATATGTCATGGAAAGGTCGTTTCTTGTCCAGAGTGATTCATGTCCAGAGTGAGTTGGCTGCTAGGATTTGTGTCATTGCAGTTGTCTTCACTCCCTACAGCTGCCCTCACTGTCTAAACCCCACACTGGCTCACTGTCTCTGCTTTTTTTGTTAGTATGTTAACATTTCTGCCCCCTGGACATGTTTACCATATGGCTGGGGAAATCAGGAGCCCCACTCCCTATGTTAGAACCGAATTAGTAGCCAAATACCAGTCTTCTGCCACACAGGTTAAATACTTTTTTTTTTTTTACTCTTTCAGGACATTTAACTGCTCCTTCAGTATATTTGGACAACCAGACACGGAAAGAGAGGCACTGTTCTCCTTGGGCTCTTTAGTGATATATTTTCATAATGTGTACTGTAAGACAAAATAAGAAGTAAAAATGAGGGTGATTTATTTCTTTCTTTTTATTCCTCCCTTGTGTAAATTCTAGGCTGGGTTCATATTATTAGAAATGTTGTTTTAATTTAACTTTCATTTCTGATGATGATGGGGTATCAGATTCCAGTGAACTTTTAAATTAATATTTCTTGTCTAAACGGTATTCTGTCCTTTTATTTACATTAAATCAACCCATGAGAGCAGCATAATCGAAATGCCAGTTGAATAAACATATATTTTTATCAAGTCAAAGTGCTAAATTGAATTGAATTAGGTCAATTTTTTTAAAAGAAAGAAGGTATTTTGCCAAATGATGACAAATTACCCAAAATACCCTCCACTGTAAATCACAATCCTGAAATGATAATATGAAACTTAATCTGATGATTTTTTTAGCTGTGCTACCCCCTGATATGGGTATTATGCTGCATCTGACAGGAGAGACTTCCAGGCAACTATGTGAAGAGGCAACTTAATCTCTAGCCTTGTTTTCACAGAAATGTTGTGCACTGAGCCAAGTGTCACCAATTCTCAAATGCTTTGCCTCTCATCTCGCTGTGGTGTTATTAGAACACAAGCCAATTCTTCAGCTTTAATAAAATGAGCTTATCATGTTCTGCTTGAGGGAGTGAGGAATTACATAAGACTGTAGCTTTAGTTGCCACTGGCCACAATTTGTCTGGATGGATAAGTGAGGATTTAGAAAGGAAGAAGATGAGCATATGTTTCCTATCTGTTACACACAAAGAGCAAGTTGAACTCATTGTAATTCTCACATTTGTGTAATCTTTACCTTTTTTACTTTATCTCTGGATAAGTTACTCAAATATACAAAACATTAAAATTAGAATTAAACTTTTTCGTTGAAAGTTTTTGCACTTTGAAAATGTACTGCTTCAAGACTATTTAGGGGGCTGAAATCATCAGTGGCCCCCTTTGCAGTCAACCCCCAAAACACCTCATAAGGCTTTTTCATTATGTGATTAGAGTATTACTGTACCAGGACTTGACAGTTTTAAAGTCACACATACCCAACAGAGGCTACAGCAGAGGGGCATAGATGTGTAACTGTACTATGCTCAAAGAGCAGAGCACAAAAGTTGCTTACCTTTCTTTAAACAAAGCCTTGTTTTGGACGTAAAAGCAAATGTGAGCTACAGCAAAGCCTGCATGTCCATGTGTGATATTTTATTTTAAACAGACACACACGCACCCGCACACCTAAGCATACCACAGAATAACTGTGTGCTTGTGTAACTGTGTTTCCACGTCTGGTTGGTGCTGGCACAAGAGCCAGACGAATGTGTTTTATCCAGGGCCTCTTTCTCTCTAAGCCACCTTCCTTTCCATTCAGCATTGACCTTGGTGCTTATGAGGAGGCAGGGCTTGACCTACATCCACCCCCGTAACTGGAACTAGAACCTCCACCAGCCCCTGCAGAATAAAGAGACCTGACACCATATTCTACCTTTTCTCCCCAACAGCCATTTGCTCTCTGTCTCTGGTCATATTTGCTGCACTTCACACTTTGAAAGTACAATCCGGCGTAGCTCCAGCATTTTTTGCAGATTGTCTGGCAGCTGAGGAAAGTGGAGCAGCAGGCTTCATGACTCGTCTCTGAGGCACCAACATGTCTGTGTGCACTAGGTCACCATTAGCACGCAGGGGCTTAGCACCATGCTGGTGAGAGTTTAGCGGCAGGTAAACCCTCCTCTGGTTTTTAAAGCAGAAGTGTCAAACTGGCTGATGCAAATGGTTGTACATACATGTAGCTGCTAGCATCTGGTTGGAGTAATGTTCTTGTTCTGAGAAACTGTGTGGTGGTAACAGAAGGTTAGGATAAATCTCTAACTATTTGTAAGAGGTGTGTGCAACCAAAGTCTAAAGATTTACTCACACATGTGTGTGGTTTTAGAAAGGCTTGGTTGGGTTAAATCATTGTAATGCACAGTGAGTGACTTGCTAGTGCTGAATAAAAAAGTAGCACATCACTGCTGAAGTAGAATTGTTCAGTTCAGCAAGTCTCTTTAAAGGTAAAAGGTTTTTAAAATGTAATAATTAAATGTCGCTGTCAATGCTACAAAAATATCTCTTGAATAGAGGCTAAACAAAGGTTGCTAAGCGACTCCAAGGTGCGGGTGAGTGATGAGTGGTGATTTTTGGCTGGCACATTAATATTCAAATTAGCAGCCAAAGGTGCTTGTTGATGAGGTATTTCAAAGTGAGTTCAAACAGGAATCAAACACAGACAAAGGGTGTCACACAGTAAACCATCAGTTTTGTGAATTAATGAAACTCTTAGCTGCTGTTGGAGGAGCAGGCCCGTTGAGGAGAGTGTGCTTAATGTGCGGAGGGATTACCAAAGCAATGCATGAGTGAGCACGGTTTTGTGAGGGGAGGGTTTGCATGAAAGCACCATGCGTGATTGGAGATATATCATGAGTAGTCGAAACCCACACAGAGGAAATCAAAGTGGTAAGTGTCATGCTACCAGCATTAGGGAAGCTCCTGGCAGAACACAACCCGTAATATCTGACCCTTAGCCAAGAAAGGCTCATCATTTTTCTTGCTGGATGGCATGTCATACCTCCACTGGTGTTGAATGACTGCAAAAATGCGTGTGTATATGACAGTGTTTAAATAAGGCCAAGGGACCCATTTAGCATTCTGAGAGAGACATGAGATAATGGACACAAGTGTTGATGTAGAAATCAGGAGGTGGGGTGGACTGATGAGGCCTCTAGATGGTGTTTCACCTCAGGAGCAGTTGTATCAAGGCGTGGGAGGGTTTTTGCTAAACATACAGCAAGCCAGCTGATAAGGGTTGCCTCTATTCCAAAGACCACAGGAACAGTTTGCCTGAATGCAGGGATTCATCACAGAGAAGTCTCTGGTTCTTTCTCTTTTTTTTTTTTTTTTTTTTTTATTTCCCTTCTTTTGTTTCCCTCTCTCTCTCTCTCTCTCTCTCTCTCTCTCTCTCTCTCTCTCTCTCTCTCTGTCTCTCGCTCCCTTTTACTGTCTCACTCGATCATGCTCTGCAGAACTCCTTGCACGATCTTAGGGAGGGGAGAAAAAAAGAAGAAGAAAAGTGGGTCAGGGCGACCTATTTTTTTTTCCCACAGTTCACGGAGGCAGAGGGTGGCAGTGTTATCGTCAGTTAGACGAGGAGCAGGGCCTGATGGGGAGGCAGGGCCTTGTCGCGAGACGCAGCCACTCAGAACTGGGTCAGCAGCAGAGGCTACGTCTTGTAAACGGCTTGTCATACTGGGGAGAAAAGCTGCAAATGAACCATAGATTATACGCCCCAAGCTGAGCACTGAGGTCTCTCCTCACTCCCCAGCCCCACACTTCAAAAAACATACACACATATAAGCCTCAGAGTAGTGCAGGAGTCTCTGAAGTGCTGCCACCTCCTATAAGTTCCTCTCTCCTCCTCTCAGTCCTCAGTAATAGCGTTTGATTACTGCAGTCAGACCTGACAAGCTCAAAGCCTGAGCCACACATGCTTTTAAGTAAAGGATCTTTTCACATTTCTCTTTCTCTCTCACTGACACACACGGGTGCTGTTTTCTAAATATAGTCTGCTTTCTGCCAGATTTGCTTCGCTTTATTCAGGTCAGGTTATTTACTGTACCAAGTTCAACTGTGGTTTAGATACGATCAATAAAGATGCTTATTCAGATGAAATGACCTATTTGCATATCATCTGTCCCAAATGTCAGGTTAGTGAATAGATAATATGCTTATAGAAGTCCCTGTGAGATGTTATTTGGCTCATTCTGATAAACTTTTCAAAGGAATCCCAACATTTGAGCAGACTGATAATAAGAACAAGGCACATGTCCATATATTTTTGATATTGATTTTCACATGGGCCTGCTGCCTCATATCGTTTGTGTCTTCAGACAAGACAGAGCAGGTTAAACACTGGCTTTGATCGTCTTCTCACAAATAATTGCTGCAGCTGTTGTACTGAGCTAAGACCTTTACAACTGAAAATCAGAGCTTATTCTTGCATTGGGGGTCTGCTTATGGAGCAATGCAATTTTCAGGCAGTAGAGCTCACTCATATTTCACTATGTGGAACAAATCTGCCTGTAATGAATCTCCCAGGACACACTGGTGCCTCTACAACCGAGTCTGCTTTTTGGCTCTAATGTGGGGGGTGGAGGGGGCATATAGTGGGTCTTTTTTAATATTTTAACGCACCATTCTCCCTGATATGAAAACAATATTTTTTATTTATCTATATATATTTTTGATGGCAGACATTTCATTGCAAATAAGCACAGCGTTCATTAGAATTAGTCTTTTCTCTTTTCCTATATCAGTTCTGGCTAGTGGTAATCATATTGGTTTTGCTCTCTGTAAAAACAGTCTTATTAGACAAGGTGTCACGCTAACAAACATAACATAATATCCTGAGGTGGGGCTAAACATGGCAGGGGATCAGATTAGCAGTGAAGACTAGTACACACACACACACACACACACACACACACACACACACACACCACTCTCCTCCGTGCCACAGCACCCGAGCCCTGCCACTGTCAGGAAGTAGACCTATCTCATGTTATTCTTAGCCCCAGAACCTCATGTCTCTGTGCAAAAGCCCCTTCAACACTAATTGAGGAGACTGCTCATGGCTCATGTCGCTCAACGGCAGCCTCTGAACGGGTGTATACATGTCACAGCCTGTGTGTTTGTGTGTCTGTGTGAAGGTGAGACATGCTGAGCAGCAAACCAGTCAGAACCAGTACCTGGCCACTTCAGCCAGTGCTTTTTATATATTTTTTTTTTTTTTTGTTTGTTTTTTTTTTTTTTTTGGTGACAGGGAGCCACCACAGTGCCTTTAGCAGATGGTTTCCAGCAGGCCAGCGTATGACATGTGATAACATTACAGTTTTGAAAGGTCAGGCATGAAGAGAACCAGCAGGAGGGCTAGGACAGTCTCCTGGTGTCCAAACCTCCAATACAGTAGTCTGTACACGCACAGTTGTTCATCATATGTATGTATGTTCAAAAGAAAATGCCTTTTATGAATTTTCAAAGTATTGTGCACACTGCTCCCAACAGGGCAATGCAAATATTTACTGGAGTATTTGATCCTTTGTGGCCTGAGCTGCCGTTGCAGGGAGGCTGCTGCAATATTTGCATGCTGATAAAAATCCTTTCTTGTACTTTTACAGTAGACTATGCTGAGCACTCATGCAAGAGCCCAGTTTGACAGTGCAGGGCCAGACTTTGGACTGTGGACCAAGGTGTTTACATTGGAAAAACAGAGGTCTTCATTGGAACCCAGTGCTGTGACATCAACCTTTTAAAACACCGAGTCTGAGGCAACACCCCATCTATTTAGTAAAAGAAAATTGAATGACTGTTAGCTCACGCTCACCCTTGAAATGGAGGTATAGGAAAAACAGCTTTGAATTTCCTTGGACATAAACATCACCTCTGGAGTGGATGGATGTGTCATCACACAGGTATATTCCAAAAGCAACAGCACCCCACAACCCCTACCCATCGACCTCCCAATCCTGAAATGGCACAGGGCAGCCTGTGCATCAAGGAATAGGTGGTAGTTTAAAAATAAATCTACACAGGCCGGTCAGAGATTTTGAAATTCTGTTTCTATCTCAGTCTGATAGAGAGGTTAAAGATACAGCATCCTGATAAATCGCTTCCCACCAGAGGGAACAGATAAGGAGTGGCGTAGATTGAATAAAAGAGCTGAAGAGAAAGGGGTAGGATAGTTTAGGGGTTGGTGTGGGATGAGAGGAGGGCTGAGATGTCTATCAGGCCACATGAAGGTTTTTTTTTTTTTTTTTTTTTTTGTCTTGCAGATCCAGTTCAAGGGCGCCTGCAGGCACGGCAGCTCTCGCTCTTGCCGTGCCAACACTGCTGCTCAAGGTCATATGAGCCAGCCCTGTGACATTAAAGAGGAACAGGAAAGGGGAACACAGGAGGGGGAGGGGGGGCATCAACCACAGACATGCACACAAACACAGAACTGAGCTATGAGCTGGAAGGAAAAAGTCGCTTTCAACTCCCTAAATCTTTCCTGTGACTTTCTGCACCGGTGTCTGGGGCTACAGTGGATTTTGTGAGGGCAAGAACTTTTTAAGGGCAGTAATGAGAGTGTCTTATTCTCTTTGCACAGAGCCAAGAGATGCTTGGCTAACTGCTTTGTAGTTGCCAGCCACACATACTGTGTGTGTGTGTGTGTGTGTGGAGAGAGAGAGAGAGAGAAAGATGGAAGAGTAGAGTCACAGTGATAAACCTCAGGGGAGGGAGGTAGAGAAGGGATAAAAGGTCTTAAAGTTATTTAAAGGGACAGGGAACCAATGGCAAATGTCCCTCAGCTGAGGGTTTGGGCTGAAGTGAGTTTTAGCTTAAATTAATTCCACCTTTTCTGACCAGTCTGGTCCCTGTGAAGAGCACACACTGCTGTACAGGCCAACTGTAGTGTGTTTGCTGGTGGTTTCAGATAGAGGTTCACATGTTTTTACAATTGGTAGCTGGCGTTTTTAGGCATACTGTTGAACACAAACAACAACTAAAAGGCTGAAGTGTAAATGTAAACAGTTTCGGCTCATTTACTCAGCATTTTAATAATGGCAAGCCGAAAAGTCTTTGCTATCCTACCCACCTGCTGTGTTGATGAAGTGCTCATTCTAACACAAGTCAGAAACACAGTATGTTGATGGTGAAGGGTCCTGGTTTTGTTGATGCTGATGCTTTGACACAGCAGAACCATTCCTAATGTTATCAGTAGCTCCTGTGCTTCTATGAAAATGTCTACATAGATATTTGTGTAATATGATTACATAACATTGTCATTTTCTGGAATTGATGACACATTCATATAAGAATTTGTTAAATAATTTATGAATAAAATGTTGAGTAAGCTAGTTTGGCCAATGGAGGCTATGTAAGAGAAACACAGCCTACATTGTGAATCTAAATATCTGTGCTGTCGTGTATATGTGATCCTGTAAGCTGAAAAGCGCAGCCCTTTCTTATTCATTCGTTCAAGTAAGGTAGATGTGATAACATCTGTATTTTGTGTGTTTATCAGGGAAGCACACTGCTAACCATGTCTGTTCATGCACTAGTTTTAATCAGTAATTCCTGGGCAGAGTCGACTGGTATGTTGTTGTAAATAGTTGATAAGTTTGTGTTTTGTGTTGTGATATCATAAAAGGGTTAGGCTCATTGCTGAATATCATCCAGGTACACAGACATTATAGATAATAGGATGTTGTATTTAGTATCCATGGGCTGCTTCACAGGTCCTCTTTCTGTTTACATTGTCATCATGTGTTCACTGGTCAATCAGGGATTGGTTTGCGGTGCACATTACGCCTGCTGCACGCTAAGAACATTTTCTTGTCTGATAGCAACACCCAGCTACACATATCAGTGTTGTATTTAGGTAGGGGCAAAGTAATGAGTTAACACCACTTTTTTAACTGGATCACTTCAAGCTGCAGTACAGGGTCTCTGCTATTTGGTTAACCTCTGACCTCCCTGTGTCAGGGAAAGTGGAGAGGGTTTCTTACAATAGACCATAAAGTTAATAATAGAATGCATTTAATATAGATGAATTAAAGCACAAGAGTGTATTCTGCAGTAGCCCAATTCAGTTCCCGAGCTATGATTTTATACTGAAATTGAAGAGGAAGTATGAAGGTGAATGGAATTGAGGCTGATTGTTGGATGGAGATAAGGCGAGGCATTCTGGAAGAGAACAAATAGTCCTCCTATCATCTAAACTTCCTTGTAGATTTTAAATCCCAGGCAGACACTATATGGGTCCACTAAGTCTCTCTTCCAGGCTGCTAATGGAGCACCTCGGGCTATGCATCAATATGACATCACAGATTACAATCTTTAGACTTTGGGAGCACTTTAGGTACTTTCAGTGCTGGAAGAATAGAGCAAGAACTGGCCAACAAAACACTGAGCCATTATAATAACACTCACGGAGAAGGGTGGAGTCGCTCGGTGATACAGCCTGACATGTATTACAGCAGTATTCCCAGAGAGGCTTGTGGGTCTCTGGGACCTGATAGAGAGCTGAATGAACTGGATGGTATCTCTTGTCTCACACAGTGTCAAAATGTCACTAAAGGCTCATTAATGGAATTGGAGACTGTAATGTAATTACAAAATATAAACATGTCATCAAGGTGTGTGTCACAGTCCAAAAAAATAATTAGTTAACAGAAAGCAGAAAAAAAGTGAGAGTGGCTTTGGGTGATGAAAAACAAATCAACTTTTAAACTTTAGAGTGTTGCTGAGTGGATTTCAGCGTTTATGTAACCGGACATTTCTCCTCTACCTGCATGGCCCTCTGTGTAAAGGGGCAGATGGGGTTTCAACCCAGAAACTTGTAGCTGAGTGGAAGTCTTTCTGAGGGTGGAGGAACATGTGTTTCCAACCTGTGTGACATCTATCCTTAGTCCCCATGAACTGTACTTTCTACTCAGACAGGATTTACCGGATAAGTGTCCTCGCACTTGTGATGCAATCCTTTTGAACACTAACCACTCAAAGCAGGATTTGAAGCTCCACTGAACCCTGATGAACTTTGACATTTCAGGCAGAAAAGAAGGAGAAGGGTGTAGAAAGAGTCCCCTCAGAGCAGCTAAAAAGCCCACCCCATCCCCACTGGGCCTCAGCTCCCAGGATGTTCGATCACACCTGTGCTGTCTCCCAGCTGGCGTAGTACCATTTTGACTCTATCTTTTGATTAAACGAAAAAGCATTTAGACTAAACAATCAATAGGTACAGGCTTGAGTCGTGCATCATTCTAGCATAAATCTTCAAGAGGCCTGGACTGGAGTCATCCCTGTATCGTTTTTGCTGATTAGTTTTCCCATTACTCAAAACAGATGTGTTCACTGGTGATGAATGATCCAATTATGGGATATTTGTCACCCATTTCATATCTGCTACTAGTCT
Source organism: Echeneis naucrates (assembly GCF_900963305.1). Classification (NCBI taxonomy): domain Eukaryota; kingdom Metazoa; phylum Chordata; class Actinopteri; order Carangiformes; family Echeneidae; genus Echeneis; species Echeneis naucrates. The sequence continues at coordinate 18,631,967 of NC_042524.1, forward strand.
GGGACAGTAAAGAATTTCTCTTTGGCGCTCCCCCTTCATTCCATGGTCCATTGTAGCTCAGGGCCTTGTGATCTGGTCTTTGGATTTTGTGTATGAGATGGGACTTGCCCTGTGGAGTTTTTATGTCCCCAGTAGCACCCCACCATTTCACCCTGATCATCTCATCAATCTTGTAGTTACAGATAAAACAGGTACTTAACAGAATACCCAACACCTGTTTCATCATGAGTTTAGAAGGATATCCCTGTCCAGAAATTTCATTGAACTTATGTATCCTCAAAAGTTTGTAGACCCTGCTGCCCCCCCGTTGACGTGCGTCAGATAGAAGTCATACATGTCTAAACTGTAGGTGACCCCCAGCTGCTCCGCACACGCACACATACTCCAAAACAATACAGCACAGACACTCACAGCTGAAAGGATTCATGTACGCTCCCTCAGCTGCCCCACCACCACGCTCCCCCACTCTCCGTCTGTGGACAGTAGGCTGATTCTCCTTCCCTGAGCCTCCTTCCCTCCTTTCCTCTCTCCCTCTCTCCTGCTCTGCTATACTGAGCTGCGTGTGCTCGTGCCTGTGCATGTGTGTGTGTTTGTGTGTGTATGTGTGTGTGTGACAGCTGCCTAATTGGGCATTCTCCCCTCGTCGGAGCGCCTGCCTCTCCTCTCTCTCCTCCAGCCTGGGCCGGGGCTGCTGACGAATGGCAGCGGATTACAGATGAGGACACGGTGACCCGCCTGACCTTGCTGCACAGCCGCGGGGGAGGGAGAGTGGAGGGAGGGGAAAAAGAGAGCGAGGGGAGGGGCGGATAGGGTGCTAGGACTGCAGAGGGGCGGTGCAGGGTATGGCTTGGTGGGGTGGGTAGGGCGTAGGCGATAGTGAGCATAGGTGGGGGGGATCAGGTCAGCAGAGGAGGAGGTCGCGTCAAGGTGGGTGAGATATTGGGTGCTTGGGGGTGGGGGGGGTGGTTTGCCAGGTGGCTGGGCAGACAGGAGGGTGGACAGACAGGTGATCAGGCAAATGACATGTGTCACATGACAGTGCCCCCCCCCACTACTTCATCCATGTCAAGGGCACGATCCCCCGCTGGCAACTACCACTGCGGCATTTCGCCCCCCATCTTTTTTATTTATTTCCTTCCTTCCCTTTCCTCTTCTATCTCTCTTTTTTCTGTCACTTTGTGTTTGTCTATCAGAGAAGCAGCTTCTATATGGCTGCTGGTTTGTCTCAACACACCCCCGGGGTCTGATGTGGTCGGTCAAAAGGAGGTGGCAGATCCCTGAGTGTGGTGAATTTTAATTTCTGTGCGCACTATAGATATTTCCATGCCCCCGCCCCCAACCCCCCACCTTCCTGCTGTGCGTGTGAGACTGCCAAGGTGAGGTTGTGTCCTCTTGTTAAGAGCGATTAATGGCACTCGTTATGTACATAATGAAATATCCCTGCTGATGCATAGGGTGGTGTTGTCTCTCTCTCCCCCCTTCTGTCACACACACTCTCTCCCACAGCCTGTTTACGTGTGCATGTGTGTGTGTGTGCGTGCAGTGTGACAATGAGGACACTTTGTTACAGCCTCCAGGCAACTCCGGCATGTGTTTGATATGGTGTTGAGACCCCCCCCACCCCCCCAGCACCCTTGTAGGCCATCTCTCCAAATGTAAAACAAATGGGAATTAAAGTCATATCAATTCTCAGTTGAGTTTGTTCCTCTTTTTTGGCTTTAGAAGCAACACTGCGGTTCCCTGCGTGACGTGAGTTCTGAGAGATAGAGATGGGTTGCTCACGATAGAGTCCCATTTTGACTGGTAGAGTAAATTTAGATCTAATCTTCTTGTGTGTTCTTTCATAGCCCGAGAATGTTCACCTTACATATCTGCTTTTAAGTTGACCTTGTTGTGTTGTATGCTCCTCTGAGGCTTGTGTACATGTGTGCCTTTCTTGACGAGACATCATTCCCTATAGGTTATTATTTTGACCTAGTGTGTATGGGTATGTGTGTGTGTGTGTGTGCGTGCGCGCGCACTAACACCATTCAGTGCCTGAGTCAAGCTGTGCAAGCTCTTTTAATCCCACGCCCCGGTGCACGTAGGCTTGATTAGTGGCAGCAGTTATCTGTGCAGAAGACAGCCCGCCCTCCTTTAGCATTTGGTCAGGTCTGGGGCACTGGGGGGGTGTCAAGTCATGAGAAAGGTGAACGAGGAAGGAGAAAAGCAGAGTGGGGGTGGTGGTAGAGGAATAGCGGGATCGAGGAGGAAGAGGGGAGGGCAGAAGCCTGATTAGTATTCTAAAGGAGCACTCCTGCCAGTAGAGCAAATTGATTACTGCACTTTACCTGTATCAGCCTCCACAGCTAAGGATGACAAGGTACGGGAGCATGATGTGTGTCTGCATTCACCTCCCCACCACAGCACAATAGGCGTTAGTATTTGGCTTAGTGTGTATTTTTTATACTTTTACTTATTTATTTATTTTTTTTAACTGTTGTACTCTCCACTGTATATTTTTCTCTGTCCTTCATTACAGAGAAATAATAGGCCAGTGGCAGTTTGTTGCTTGACTTGTCTCTCTCTCTCTCTCTCTCTCTCTCTCTCTCTCTCTCTCTCTGACTTCATTGTCAATGCCTGACTGAGGGGAGACAGACTCATTTCCTGCTGGCCTCAGCCCCATGCTTGTCTGCATCTATGCTGACAATTAGCATGTTTCTCTTACAGTAAAGGCAACCTGATCAACCCTATCAATTCCAAAACAACCCATCATCATCTATTTTACAACTGATGTCTCCACTTCTGGTCTTCACCCTTCATATCCCTGCCCGATTTTTCACTCTATCTACTCAGTCATGGACTGATTACACCTTGGCTGCCAAGGCAATTAATATCAATTAACCTCTGTTTTAAAACCAGCAGTAGTTCGAGTAAAGACAACCATTACTTCTGTCTGTCTGCATTTGTCATCGGTAGCTGAAACAAATATGTAAAGAGGAAAATGGCCTCGGAATTTTTTCTTTCTTGCTTCCACTGTGAAATTTGAATTCAAAGCCACTAATTAGTTCAGCTTGTCAGTTCTATGCACCGTGTTGTCAATTGTCAGTGGCCACTGCAGAGATTTTTTACTATAATTTTTTTTGTTTTAATATTTACTGCCTGGCGCCCGGCTGGCCCTAAGCCGTGAACCCTCACATTCACTGACAGAATGTGGCCACTGGACGTTGATTAAGCACAGCCTTATCTAATCCACCTGTTTTAAGAGGATCTGGTCTAAATGCAGAAGTAGAGTTGTTATTTCAGCATGATTAGGTTTGTTATCATCCTTGATTCAATTGCATCAACGAGACCTGCTCATACACACCTGACATGATGCTCATGAGTGATATCCAGATGAATACTTCCCCCTAACCCACACCCCTCACATTCACATGCTCGGCTGCCAAAATCCATTTACTGTAGTTTGTTTGGTTCATTAGCATTTTTTCTTTTCAAATGCTGCCAAAATAGGCCTGGACATTACCCTGGATAGCTCATGCAGGACCTCACCTCTTCTCCAGTGGCCCTGCTGCAGTTAGCAAGTAGTACTGTGTGACCACTGTGTGTTAGACTTCCATGCAGAGGAATGCTTCGTTATAAACTGGCGGTCAAGCTGAATAAAGTGTGTTTTTGGCCGACAAAATGTACGTTTTCGGTGGTTCTTTTGGGAATCATGCTGATCTCTGCACATCAATAAAAAGGACACATAGCACATAAATAGTCACACATTAACTTCTTGCTGTGTTTAATCCTTGTAGAAAACTGTCTTCAATTATTTTATGTTATGGATACATATTTTTACTATATTTAATACGTAACTTAAGGTGTCCAAAGTCTGGAGACAGTATGAAAAAGATCATGGACTTTAAGGTTACCCTTAGCACTCCAACAAGTCATGCCTGGATTCAGTTATGCCATTGTCTTTTAAGCAAGGGATTAAAGAGGAATCTTCCCATGTCATGTTGTATAGATTTTTGTAATGCCCCTTTAAAATGAAGGTTTTTAGCTGTGTAATTCTCTTAACTACACTGCAGTGTTCTGGGAGTTCTGGTTACATTTGAACTATGCAGCAGTCAGCACTGGAGTCAACTCATACTCTCACTGATGTGCAGTAAAATGTTTCAAAAGAGAGGCTGCGTGTCTTAAAATTTTTATGGTGAATGTAAAGCTTTATATTTCTGGTAAATCACTGCAGATAGGTGTGTTTCCAGAGTCAGTTTGCAAAAGCCTGGTTCAGGTTCTGTCCTTTCTCTTTTCTCTGCAGATTACACTGCATGATGTTTAGCTGAATACGCACACACTGCTTCAGTGTTGTTTTGCGTCATGAAGTCCAAAGTGTTTTAACTTTAGTGTAACACGGGACATTGCTTTATCGTGTTGCCATGTTGCCATTTCCATGCCCATGACAGTGTTGTTGTTGCTATTTCCTAATAATAAATAAGGATCAGATAATAAAGATATGGATTATGTATTCCTCTCTCCTAACCAGCATATTTTTGTTGGCTGACAAAAATCTACAGTTTCAACTGAGCTCATCTTATTCTGACCCAGTTTGCAGTTACTGAGGACAACAGACAACCACATATATTTTCATTATAGTTGACGAGGGTTGTCCTGTTCTATAACCGCTTAAAATTAGTTTCGTCCTTTGCCCTGCTTGGAAGGAAATCATAAGAGGCTTGTAACATGAACTTAAATAGGTGTCTTCGTCTGTGTAAAGCTTACACCTGGTCTTCTCTAGGTTGTGTAACAAAAGGGTTGAAAGTGGCACAAGATCCTTTGCGTTGACAGGACAGCAAGCATATATATATATATATACTGTATATATTTCTATATATATATATATATATTTTTTTTTTTATTTGTTTGTTTTCTTGGGGTTATCCCTTCTGCATTGTCTGGAAATATTCTTGGCAGCTGTTACTCATGTTTTTAGTGCAGCTCTTAATGTACTTAATCCTCTCACAGTTACAGTTCAGTTATTTATTTATTTATTTATTTTGGTCAGTGTACTTCTGTCTTTCTTGATATTTGTGCCATCTGCAGCTTTTTACAGCATGTTGCTTAATTTATTTAAGTGTAGTTGAATAATAAACCAGATCATCCATTCATTTTATAGATCTATGGATGTGTTTGTGTCTCCCTTGCCTGACTGCCAAGTCACAGGCTTAAAAGGGGATTTTGATTATTAACCTGGATGCTAATTCAGAATCTGAGACCGTCAGGAATATTTAGAGCGAAGCTGTTTTTGTTGGTTGCACCAGCCATTGCTCTGTGAGCACTGGGTTGGACATCAGAGCCAGGTGTAGGACTAATCTTATTGAAGTCTCCTGTTCATTGGCATGTACTCAGCCCTGTCCTGCCAGCTGGATTGGTGCTGGTTGAGAGATTTTCTCCAAAAAGGTTGCACATAATTGTTTTATACTTTATTGGGTTAAATGTATCTAATTAATTTAAGAGATTCCTTTAATCGTGTAACTTTGAACTTTGACTTTGAGTAAGACTGGGTTCCCACTTAGGTAAAACGGAGAAAAGAAATACAAATTGTGATTTTGATGTTTCTAATGGAATATCTCTTCACAATGCACTGTACCCTGTAATATTCTCCAGCCTCTCCCGGAGTGAGCATTAGAATGATTTAAAAACTAGAAAGTAGGTCATTGGGAGCATTATGAAAGGCAAATGATAACAGGGACGTGTCCTCTTCTTTTTCTGTCCTTAGATCTCTGCCACACACCATATTACTCCAAAGCATCCCAAATTACCCAGAGTGAAAGGAAAAAAGCAATACTGTTTTAACCCAATAAAGACAGACATCTCGCTGACTCATGGCAATAGCCTTCTTAGGGTTGTTGCCAAGGATATTATGGGAATGATTCTTTAAAGGACAAGGATTTTTAGCTGGTTTTATCCAGCTTTCAGGGCAGCTTGACAGTGGGACATTTGATCTCAATTGCAAAGTGGCCCATTTCCCGCAGACATCACCACTGCAGTCTGTTTCAAGAGCCTAGTTCTGCCTTTTGGCGTGCTGGCCATGGGGCAATCAGCTGTCCCTTTTTCCAGCAGCAGTGTTTACAAATGGAAAATGTGTGTTGTTTCGGGAGGGAAATGAGGACCATTTTGGACAGACGATGTAAGCAGGAGATTACCTTGGAGCCCCATAGAAATGAATCAGGTATAGATTGATGGCAGCCACGGCTCATTAAGAAGGAATGTGTGTGTGTTTAATTGATGCACTAATTCTCAGCCAGTCAGGAAATGGCCCTTGGGTGGGTCTTCCAAATCGCACACAAATATTTACTATAGACACAAACATTTTTGTAAGAACATCCATGCAAGTCTGGGCATGAAAGGTCAAGGGTCTGTGATAAAGTCCAGTGATATCATCAACGCACTGGCTTGTTTGGCAGGGTCGTATTCCAGTCAGCTGGGCTCTGAACCGCTGAGATGACTCATCAGTGTGCATGAATTCCTCTATGCTCTCGCTCAACCCCTAAGAACTCTTTGTACTGATGAGTACAGATGAAGTTAAAATCCACCCCCGCGCTCCTCATCCAAGGCCAGATGCAGGCCAAGAACTTAAGCACTCAGGTCCCATTTGCGTTTGAGTCTAAAATGTTAGCATTCAGTCGTCACACGTTCTTCCTCACACTGAGTGGATGGTTTGTGCTACTTAACACAAGAGCTCTGACAGACACCATTCACATATCATGTTTCCTTTATGTGGGGTACAGCCATGGGATTCTGTGTGCACACATGGGCATGTGTGTGCGCTATGCATGACTTGTTTGGCCATTGCATTCTAAGAAGTGGGTCAGAGTGCCCTAGTTCTCATTGTGCGGGTGTGGGTGGGTGGGTGTGTGTGCGGGTGTGGGTGTGGGTGTGTGTGTGTGTGTGTGTGTGTTTTTTTTTTTTTGCATTTCTGTGTTATTCTGTCCTGATTGACTTATCTGCAAAAACATTTTCTTGCTCCAGCTCTCCTGCTGTTTGGTAGCATGTTATTCTCTTGTTTACCCCTCTCAAGGTGAACAAGAGCTTTTAATTCAACTTTCCTTCAGTGCACCCGTTCACTGGTGGAAGGTGCTGCAACAACTGCATTTGGTCAGGTAGCTTATGTTTTGTCTTATTTAATCATGTCAGGGCATATTGAATTTACAAATAGCGGTCACATGGCATGTGTAAGTGAGCTACCCCCGTTGAGTATGTGCAGCAGGGCTGGGCTGCAGATTACATGATATAATAGTGTTTAGGCATCGCCTCTCCTTTTAAATTCCTTTAACCTTGACTTCCCTTAAATGCAGGGAGAACACATCTGCCAGGCTGGTGTCAGACATTAGTAATACACACCACTCGGGCAGCATTGTCACTTTTTATTAACGCCCAGAGCTTTGCATGGACACCAGCTGTTGCATGAAGTGGAAAAGCCTTAGCGGTATGAATGACCTTGACTTTAACTGCCGCTCCTTTGGCTCTTCCCCTTTTTAATTCTTTTGTTTGGTCTCATACATTTTAAATGGCTTAAATGGATTACCATTCCTGACAATGAAGGTCATTTAGGAACTTTTTTTTTTTAATTTAAAAAAGGAGTCTGCATTACCAGCAGGTTTATGATGGAGTGTTGCTTAGAATGGGTGGGAGGTTATGATCTGTAGGTCAGTGGAGAAGATAAAGGTTTAATCTTAAGATCTAATCATGTGTACTGACACTTTGTGATTTGGAAGTTTTGGAAAATTTGTGTGTCCTAGGAGAGAGCAGAAAGTGTAATGACCTTTCCTGCTCTAGGTGTCTTTCTAAGTACAAGAGGAGCAAAAGAGAGAAAAATAGATGAAGCCCCTCCACATCACTTGCTCTCCCTCCCACATGTACGTGGCAAACTATAGGGGTGAAAATCACTTCAGAGCGGTGTCGGCTCTGTCATTGGCTGACATTGTCAAGGATAATGGATAATGACCACAGAACCCAAAGAGCAGCTCATTGGTGCTGGGGTGGCCCATGGATGGAGGGGCGAGGTGGGGGTGGAGGTCAGGCTTTTTGGGTGCCACCACCAATGAGATGACATGTTAACAGATGTATGAGGTCATTTTCAATGTATACACCAGGGGAGATAATGTAATAGTAATGCACACATCACACACTGAGAGTGGAAAAGAGGGGGGCTGTATGCTACAGAGGACAGCGCTCCCTGTATTAAGGTCATTTATTTGTTAACAGAGCTCTGTCACTGAGGAGAACATATTTTTTCTTGCCCTTGCTCCTGCAGGACTTTTTGACACTGCTTCTGTCATTATTTGTCTCTCAAGAGCCCAAAGGTCCCCACTTTTTTTTTTATTTATTTTAAGAGCAATTCATACCTTATGGAAGATAGTCAATGCGGTAGCTGTGATGTATATAAATTAATAATGTGCAGGGTCGTAGTACACCTGTGCTGCCTTGTCTGCTTTGTATTGAAGTTTTTTTTTAGGCAAAAGCATAGGTAAGGTCATCTCATTCCAGAGGTTCACTGCCAGTAGCAGGGAGATGAACAGAATTGCCCATGTTGAAACCATGTCAGTGTTTATTTTCCATTTTCATTTTTCCTCTCTCTAACTGGAGGTGGGGCACTGTATCGTGGCATTTTAGTTACTTTGCAGAGTTGTGCTGAAGGTAAACATGTTTATCAAATGTTGTGCTACAGGGCATTCTATTATAATTGCGTTAAGCTCACTGGCGGGAAAATAGCTCTAATCCTGAGCATCTAAGATTAGCATGACAGCAGACGTCAGATGGCCCAGTGTGACCAGGTTGGCTTTTGTTGTTGTCAGATTTAGGTCAACAGCTTAAAGATGGCCTTGAACTGTAATTGATGCTGATGGGCTCATCCCTGGGAAGTTTTTCTATTTTATACAGTCTGAAATGTCTCATCCAATTTTGGAGCAACCTGATTGTTTTCCAACTGCCACTCAGGCTTAATTACACTCAGATGAATTTAAATTCATCGTCTAATCCCAGCTCATTCTCAAGGTGGCATTAAAAGTGCCACTTTGTGTTGCCCTGACTGTCATGACAACCTGTGGACCTTGGCCACGGGGGTGGATTTCAGCCTGATTAGAAGCCTGCTGCCTTGTTGTTTTTGGCCCTTGCTGCTGCACTCTGTGAAGTAGTTAGACTGGAGACTGCGTGGGTTGCTGTGGCCTTTCGTCATAATCAAGGGCTGCTGTCCTGTTGTGTGACCTCTATGTTGGTCCATTCAGCGGACACCAAAGGTGAGGACAGCATTGGGAAAGGACATGGACAGCAGCTGAGCTGAGGTGGAAATTCTGTATTAATTAACCTTTATGGGTTGTGGCCAGGACTGTCGGAGGTGTCCTGTATCCACGGAAACCACGATGACAGGGTTCAGAACAGAGGTCTCCCAGGGCAGCGCTACTGACACTGTCATGGCAACTGGCACAATGCTCACCCTGGTGTCACTGGTTCTGCCCTCATGACAATGGTGTGGTGTGACAGGTGCACCTGATTCTCCTGATTCCACACACACACACACACACACACACACACACACACACACACACACTCACTCACTCACACATCCACACATCCACACACAAAACATAAAAATACACAACTGTCAAGTACAGCCTGTCTATTAGCCATAACTGTGCTGTGATTCTGCATTGCCTTTGTACTGTACTCATAAACACAGTCAGTCAGTTCATTTTGCTGCTCACCTCTGATTTAAAAACAATTCAGCCTTAGAAGAGCCAAACCTGCTAAAGGATTCAGAGCTGAGCAGGTTTTAGCAGAGACCACGCAGACTGAGCTGGATTTCACTTTCTCTGCATGACTGAGAGTATGCATGCATGTGCTTTATCTACATCATCATGCACATATCTGTGCATACATGTGGGTGAGTGGGTGGCTCCTGCTCTGTGCAGACTGAAGGTTTGCTTGGTGTGAGATGCTGCTCAAGTGCATAAGGAGCAGAAGGCGGCAGGGGGGATAATCCACTGAAATGACAAGCTGCATAAGAAATTATTCACAGCTCTCAAAAGGCCCTTCACTTTTGAAAGACATCGCTGTGAGGGGCTTACAGCTCAAGACCTGAATGTTTTCTAGGTAGTGGTCTTGAATTTTCAATTTGGATCCAATCAGGCCTAATCTACATTTGTCGTCTGTTCGGTGGCTGTGAAGGGAGAGTGCAGAGAGAAGGAGCCGTGTGCAGTCAATCTGAAATGTTGCCAAGTAACAGAGATGGCTGACAAGGTGGTGAAATGAATATGATATAGTGCTTTGCAAATCCCTGCCTCTCACACAGTTTCTCCTTTTTCTCCTCCTTTTCTCTACCCAACCATCCCTTCCCTCTGTTCTTACTCTCATTCTCTCCTATAGGTCCCCCATATGAGATCTGCAAAGCTGAAACGTGCTACTAACTGAACCACTGCCAGGCCTTAGGACAGACATCCCAGACATCCACAGCCACGGAATGTGTCACCATCTTTGTGGTGAAATCCCAATGACTCCTTGCTTGCTGCTCACATAAGCCTGGAGCCGGGCCTTCTGGGAACCTACGGTGTTTAAAGGCATAAAACAATGCCTGGGAGGCCCACGTTACCCAGATTGCCTCCAAATATGGCTGCCGTTTTATCACGGTACTGACTGTGCCCACTACAGAGAGGGATCACATCTGGCGAGGGCATCCTTCAGCCTCCAGCAGACTCACTCTGTACAATTCCCTGTCCTCATTTTGTTATTTTGGAAGTACATGCCACTGTCAACCAGATGACCTAGTGGACATTTGTTTTCCAGTAGCCGTGCTGAACCATACGAGGGGATCCTAGTATTGAACATGACTCATGGGGAGGAGCCTGGCCCTGAGACACACAAGGATTCAGCTGTTTTAACTTATCTGGAAGGTTTACTGATGCATCCAGTGGTGGCCGGGCCTGGGGCCACGGCTAGTGGGAGGTCTGAGGCTGCCCATAGCAACCAGGAGCAGGGTGACAAAGTGGGCGGGCCATACCAACTGCCCAACCATGTTCCAGCAGCTCCCAAGGCTGGAACCAATGGGCCCACACTGGGTTCTTCACAGCACCTGAAAAAAGCCCGCCTACTGCGCTCTGGAGCCTGGAACGATCCAGGGAATCAGCGGATGAGTTCGCCCCCAATGGAACTGAATGGTCAGGGGGGAGGCCTGCAAAATGGAGGACTAGAGGTATCTCCTCATGCTGGAGAGAGCACACTGCTGGCTTCACTGCTTCAGTCATTCAGCTCACGGCTTCAGAGTGTAGCAATGTCTCAGCACTCTAATAAGCCTCCCAGTGAGTGCTCCTCTCCAGCCAAAGCACCACCTGCAGACAAAGACCCACTTCCTGTGTACGGGACAGCCTCAAGCCGCCTGAAAGGCCTAATGAGGAAGAGCAAACTTCAAAATCACAGCAACACACCTTACAGTCGAAGGGGACACAATCAAGACAGACCCCCAGAATCACCTCGGTCTGCACATAGCGCCACACCCCCCTCTGCTCCAACAGCTGCTGAGTCAGTGTCCTGTGCTGAGCGTTTGAAGGCCGTCGCCAACATGGTGAAAATCCGTTCTAGTCCAGCACCTTCACCCAAACCCAGTGTGGCCTGCAGTCAACTGGCTCTGCTGCTGTCCAGTGAAGCCCATCTCCAGCAGTACTCCAGAGAGCATGCACTCAAAGCCCAGCTCTCTGGAAGATCTGCCAGCGAGAGACTTGCTGCCATGGCAAACCAGCAACATGGCCAGGACAAAAGGCCACCTAGTGTGGGAGGGACTCTGCCTGGAGCTCCAGACACCCTAAGCTCGTTAACAACCCAAAATGGAATGACAGCAACAAACACAATAACAACAACACTCTCTCGAACAGCCCTGTCAAGTCCACAGAGCCCCTCTTTGCTGCGAGGCCACAGTCAAAACTCCCCAGCCACTCCCCCACATCCTCCAAGCCACACTCACAGCCAACCACAGAGGGAGAAGCGAGGCTTTGACTCACGTCCAACACGTCCTCCCCAGACATGCAGCAGCTTGCTGCTCCTGCTACTCAACAACCACAACAACCAGAAGCAGCTGACCAAGAATGGGCACCTGGAAGACAACTGTGGTGTCCTGCCACCAAGTGGCTCGTCCTCAGTCACATCAGACAGCGAGTGTTCGACCCAGGAGAGGAGCCTGACCAAGGACAGCAGTGATGCAGAGAGTTCCTACTCTAGTTGCTCTCCCATTGACCTGTCCATGAGAAACCGAGCCAGCACACAAGATGCAGGCCAGAAAACTTCCACCCCTTCTTCCTCCTTCTCCTCCTTCTCTTCTTGCACCCCAACCCTCTCTGCTTCCACCACAGTGTTTTCCTCCACCACAGCAGCATTTTCTCCTCAAACCTCAGCTCAGCCCTCCACCACAGCCTTTTCACCATCCTCTATTGTTGTCTCCTCCGTTTCCAGTGTTATTTCTTCATCTTCCTCTTCCTCTATCTCTTCCTCCTCCCTAGACAAACTAACAGAATCTTTAATAAACAAGTGGAAGCCTGACCCATCAGGATCAAAGGTGTCCAAGAGTAAGGAGTCTGAAATCTGCCCAGACCTAAAATCTCACCCTAAAGTCACACTGATGCAACTTCTTCTCGACCGCAGAAACAACGAGATGGGTAACAAGAGTATAGGTAACCAAGATTTGCCACTTGATATAACTATGGCCACCATGTCTCGAAGCCAATCAAAGGGACTGGTGCCCTGGGAGGACACAAGGACAACAAGCCCCACAGATAGGCCTGTAGCCCCAGCCCAGCCAGTCTACTCACTTAATCGTGACCATAGTGGTGCCCTATCCCCATACTCTTACCCATCCCCCAATGTCCAGTCCAGCCCACTGGATTTGTGTAAATCTAAAACCTTCCCTGCTGAGAAGGCTTCAGAGCCCACCTTCAGTGCCAGTAAACTGTTGCAGAATTTGGCTCAGTGTGGCACTGCTTCTTCCTCCCCACCCATCCCCTCCACCAAAGAGCTTGATACCAGCAGGCCCATTGCCCTGTTAGAAAGGCTCAATGCTCCAATTCACAGGACCACCACTACTCCGCTGTCCGACAGACCCTCAGGCAGCGGGACACCTTTCAGCCGAAAGGAAGCCTCTCCTCCTTCGACACAGATCGAGAACCTTCTGGAGAGGCGCACTGTGTTGCAGCTCCTTCTAGGAACAGGCTCAGCTGCTACAGTCAGCCGTAAAGACAGGCCCAGTGGGAGGAGGAGTGTGGAGGCGGCAGGAGTGGGCTATGAGAAGAGCCCTAGTGCCTCCATCATTTGTGACACCTCCAATGGGCCTCCTTTGGATGTAAAGGTCAAAACAGAGATCACCGAGGGGGTAGGACTGTCCTCTGCCATGTCTGAGGACCTGAGTGGCAGAAAGAGACCTAGTAGCTACGAGAAGAGCAGCCCCCTCTCAGATTCACAGCAGGACTTAAAAACAGAACCACGGCCTGCGGAGGTCATAGCAAAATATGGCCTCCTCAGTCAGCTGCTCAAACAACAGACTGCTACCTACTATACCAGTGCTGCTATGCAGCCTGAGTCACAGCCCAGACAGGTTAAAGAGGAGCAGAGGGAATATCCAAGCCCCAGTCCTAAGAAGCGACGCCTCTGCTCTGATCGGACTGACAGGATGAATAATATCAGCTCTCCACGAGCACTGGACACTGGTGACACAAACATTTTTACTTCTTCTGTTGCTCAGGAGGACCCTGACCAGCAGAGGAGTCTAAAGGAAGAGGGGGCTCCATCCAGGAGTCCACCAAGTGATAGCCTCACTAGAGAGAGCAGGGGTTTCAACGTGCTCAAACAACTGTTGCTCTCTGACAACTGCCTGAAGGAGCTGTCCCAGCAGCCCCGGGGGGCATCCAGTCCTTCTGTCCTGCAGGCCAATGGCAAGGCCAACGGCAGCATTCTCAGTCAGCCTGCGCATAATCACAATTTCCTCCACCTGCCCAGCTGGCACCCCCACGGTTCCCTCAACTCAGGGCTACAGAGTAATCTCAGACCACTGCCCACACTGCCTGCAGGTGACAGCCCTCTCCGTAACCCCTGGGGCAGCCACCCAGCTCCATGGCCTGTGACTCAAAAACGGGACCCCCCTACTCTAGTCAAACAGGAGCCTGAGAGCCCTGTGCGGTGGAGTAGTCAGGAGAATGAGGAGGAGGAGGGCTGTGACTCAAACCCAGATTCTCCCCGGCTCTCGCGCTCCAACCCCATCCTGTATTACATGTTGCAGAAGGGCAGCATTCAGTTGAGGAAGGATGTGAGGGATCAGGCGGAGGGCACCCACTCTGTGGTCAGAGTGAAAGAAGAGCCAATCAGTGACATGCATGCCTATGAACACAGTCTGAGCTCCACCCCGCAGTCACCGACCCACAATGACAAGCACAGCCATGAGAGCCAGGGGCTGAGCCAGTCATCTGAGTAGAAGTTGTATCAACTACAGAGAAACAACAAGTGGATATCATATTCATTGACTCTTTTCTCATTTTTTAACAAATTGCCAAATTGGTTTGATGAGACAAAAACAAAGAATATAAAAAAAGAATGTCAATTTTTTTGTGGAATAGATGCAAGTTCAAATTCAAATGCACACCTGCATTGCATTCTCTATTTTTAGATCGTGAGGTGATGGGATGGTACAAAACAGGTATATCTTAGCAAAATGGCTAATTGACACAACCAAAACTACACAAGTCTCAAATGTGACTTTTCCCATCAGTGATTATTGTGCACGACATTATTAATTTTACCAGCTATGAAGGCCTCCCTTTATTATTTAGTCTTGCTATGATTTGGACAATTTGGTCTTGTCTTACACTTATTATTTATACCTTAATTGCACTCATATCACTATTACATGTCCTCTTTGTTGCCTGCCCTAAAACATTTAGAGAGAACATTTCAAGCAACATTTATTATTAATGACTCCAAAAATGTTTGTACTCAGTTCAGTGGACATTTATTTATTTTCCCCATCAGAACATTTTCAGAGAGAGTCCCATCAATTTTAGATAAGATTGCAAATAAAGTCATTGTGGAGCAGCAACAGCACACTGTCGCGGTGACATGATGCAGTAGCTTCAGTCAGGATCCTACAATGATAGTGCTTTGTCTTGACTTTCCCCTGGTTTAATTGCCAAAAGAGCAGGAACATATCTGAAGAGGATTGAATGGCCACAACTCATTGTGTTTTGCTTTTATTTGAATTGAATTTTTAAGGCCACAATTTGAAAGTGCAAATTCAGGCTAATGTGTTTGCAGATTGTGCATTTTTTTTCTGAGCAGATGGGTCAACGGTGCTTACAGCTGAGTGACTGTGTGTAAACAGGTTTCTAGAGCAACAGTTAAAAGGCTGCAATGTCTGAGAAACTTATCTTACCATCCTGGGTAAACCCACACAGCTTTTTTTTTTTTTTTTACATACAAAAAACCTTTCAGTGTGAAGCACATGGCTTTTTCTTTTTATTTCATCTAAAGAAGCACCCGGTTTTTGCACTATTGAAACTGAGTTCTTTTTGTCCTTCTCAGAATGATTTAATGGCATGTAATTAAAAAAAAGTCAGTATTGTTATCCGTTGAAAATTTGACAGTTTGTGGTTTAATTTTTCATAATTTCTTAACTGTTGTGGTTTCTGGACATCTCTTTTTATTTTTGTGGCAGTCTCTTAACTCATAAAAAGTCAAAAGAATTGCATGATAATAAAGAGAAGACCACAGGTACATCTTTGTTTTCAAAGCAGCTGGATATGTGTACCTGCCCCCCAATAATCACCAAGATGAGTTGGTGTCTTGAGGGATATTTGGTATCTAGCTCCTTATTTTGATTGTACTGTATTCTTTTCAGTTATTTTCACACACCGCTTTATCCATTTAGTCTTGTGACCTTTTTAATACATATAACTATGATGAAGTATGTCTCTTCAATTATTAATACATTTTCACAATGGTTAAATATATTTGTGTAAATAGTACTTTCAGTATGAAAGATGACTATTTTGTAATGTTTAAGAAAAGATATTACCCTAGTTTTTAATGCCCTGATATGTAAATATGAATTATATGCGTATAAGTGTACATACAAAGGCAGAGGATGCTATGCCCATCTTTTTCTTTTTCTTTTCTTTTTTTTTTTTTCTTTCTTTTTTTTTGGTTGGTTTGTTCTTTGCATGTGTCTCTATGTGGTAAATGATAATCTATCCTGCCCTGTGTTGTGTAATAATGTCTGACTCTCCTCACTGCTGCCTGTTGCATGCAGACGCATGGGAACTACCTGTGTATCCCTACTGGTGATGGGGGAAAATGTCAAGTCTTAAAATAGGTCTTTTTTTATCACAGAGAGAGGTTCGTTTAGAATAAGAACAGTCTCTAAATAACCACAGACTGTTGAGCAAGTTGATAAAAATGTGTGAAAAATAAACGTGCATTGAATATTTTTGTGTTTTTTGTTTTGTTTTTCTTTTCTGTTACTGGTTAACAAAGCTCTATAAAAGAGCTTGGGGCTTTAGTGGGGGATTGACGTACAATCATAGATCTGCATTGTGCATCTAAGAAATACATTTGTAGCAGCAAATATTAAAAAAAAAAAAAAAAAAAAAAAAAGATGTTTCATTTTTTTCATGTGAAGACCTGAAACATTATTTCATTTTTTATGTTTTCATTTTTTGGTGTTCATTTGCACTGATATCTCAAAAATAAAGTACTAAAATGCATGACCTAGTATGAATGTGTTCCTCTTTTTCTAATTTGCAATTGAGAATATTTTCCATTGTAAGAGGTTATGAATTTCAGTGTTAGTCATAGTCTTTGTATTTGAGCAGCCAACACAGCAATGCTTCTGTTTTTTTAAATGATATTAATAGATGATTGATTGATAAATGTGAGTCAGTTTTACAGGACAGATTACTTTGAAGCTTCCATTAGGGAAGCAACCTCATATCCAGTATTAGGAGATACAATAAATAATTGTATAATTGCAGATGGACATCAAAGTGAAATTCACGCTTGTGAGCCAAAAACTGATGCAGAGTGAAAGGATGTCCTGTATTTGCCCCAAAACCCCTGCTTCTGAGTGTGCTGCTGTTCACTACAGTGCTGAGTCTTAACAAAGGCAGGAAAGACACTGAGAGGAGGGAGCACACATAGAGGTCACCAGATGTACGCTGAATACCCAAGGATATGCCAAACAAAATGGGACACACATCTTCTGTTTACAGCCTGAAATAGATTGCATTGTATAGTTGATGCAAAAGCCTTAATTCATGTTTGTGTGTCCATTTTGTGATCCTTTTCTTGACTCAGTTGAAAGAGGCTATAGCATGAGACTTCCTGAAGGTGAAGATGAGTTCAAACTGAACCTCCATTGCTCTGGCTTTGAATATGAAGTTCAGTGAGTGAACAGACGGCTTTTTGTCTGCAATGCACTTTTGAAAGTGCGGTGCAGTTCCTCAGCCCTGACTTCCCTTTTATTTAATCCTTCCCATGACTGACTGCACTCTCTTTAAACTCCTCATAACCTTTCCCCTCTGTGAACTTCTCCATTTCAAGATTCTTATCAAGGCTGAACCACCAGTAACCTCTTGATTTCCTCTGATTGCTCCGGCAGTCGCAAACATAAAGGAGGGAGCTCCAAGTTTAAGCTGAGGTCAAGGTGTAAAACTTGACAATCGGCTGTTTGTCTGTGGCTTCTCTCTTTAATTTCCTGACCTCAGTGTGAGTCCAAAAGGATGTGAGCACGGCACACCAGGCCACAAATGACTCAATCACAGGCCAAGGACTTGGAAGTCCCACAACAAGCATTTCATAGTGACAAGACCTCCAAAAAATATTTCCTGGCGTTGCAGATTCCTTTTCTCTGACAAACAACTTAATGACTACAGTTTACTTTACTGCTCAGTAAAGGCTTTCTTTACATATTTATTTGTACACTATTTAAAACACTCCTCCTGTGCTTCAGTTTTAGTGCTAATGAGTTAGCTACTTGTTAAGTGCTTTGTTTATTCACATGGAGGCCATGCCAAAGCTAATGCTTGTTAAACGTTCTGGTGAGTGGAGTGATAAATATGCTCCCAGATATTTGATCACCTTCTCTTCATACAAGACTTTGAACTTTGATCACATGGTGTGACCTCACATGTTAATACAGCAAAAGACAGAGAGAAATGATGTAATTGGAATTTTATGGGTCATATGACCCTGTTTAAAACATAATAAAGAGCAAATACAATGCTAAAACACTTTCTCCAACACACACCAGTAATTTCCTCTGCGCTTTGCCTGAAGCTGGTGTCACTGCAGTGCCTGGATGAGTGTAAAACACAGGAGAGCAGCACCTCAAGTTAGACAACAACAACAGAAAGAGGTCAAAGCAAACACCTGGGAAATTCCTGCACTGAGAAAGGATGTCAAACTGGTTTATTTTCCCGACCTTAAACTGGTTCTCCCAGTGGGGCATTAGCTTTTGAAGATGTACCTCTTTGTGAAGTCTGTTCCTTAACCTCCGGGGTCACGACATCTTGGCCCCTTCCCTGACCTGACCTGGCTGATCCTGTTTCCCGGGACAGGATCAACTGCTGGCCTGCAGCTGTGACCCCCCCCACCACCACCACCACCACCACCAGACTGACATCCCCACCCCCCCCTTCACAACAAATATAGAAGCCACACACACACATCACTAGCACTTTCTTTCCCCCTGCCCAGTTTTACACCCATGCCATTCTTCCAATGTATCATGTAAATATGACGTAAGTAGTAGTGTGTCTTAAGTGCGCTCTTTATCCTCATGCCTATCCACCTCCCCAACCTCACAGCTTCCTGTGGCATTCTAGTATACATACAAAAAGCTGTAATTAGTCATGAATAAGTAATAAACATGATGTACAACAAGGCCAAAGAAATAATGGAAATTGATTATATATTTATTTTGTTACTATGTTCAATAATAGCCATTTTGTCAAGCTTTCTTACTGATCATCATGTGCATGCATGTAAACAGTCCCAATGTAATATTCATGATGAGTGAGATTCCCTGTAGACCACAGAGCAGCCTGTCAGCTTGAGGGATCTTGGCTGACATTGAAAGAACATGGATGATAGTTGCCATGTCCGATAAGCACAAGAGTAAATGTTTTACAAACTGGCTGGGGAGAACTAGCTCTGTCAGTCTGCTGTCTGCCTGTGTGCTACCTCCGCAGGCATTTTCACACGTGTTTGACTGGTTTTGATTCAGGCAGATAACAGCAACTCCCCTCTGTGGTCTACGTTTACACAGGTGATTCAGTTCTATCCTGACCTTACCCTGCATCGCTGCTCCGTTTGAGCCTTAAGTGAGCAAACAGTTATCAGACGTCTCGCTGATTCCTAACTCTTTCATGAGAAAAATCTCATCTTCAGGAAATGTATTTACCACTAATTTCCTGTACGTTTCATTGTGAACAATAACATTGTGGTTGATCTGCAGGGTCATGAACTTTTCAAGTAAACATCTGTCAAAATCCCCAGTTGAATGAAAAAGGGCAGTTCAGTGTCAACTGATCTGGCTAAGACCAGTTTGGATATGAACTTTGTGCTGCAGGGGGTTAAGGGCCATTTAAGATGAAGCATGCCAAATTTAACTCATGAGTTTGTACTCTGTTCCACTCAGAGAGAAGTCATACAGGAAAAAATAACAGCTGCATCTGGCACTCAAAATGGATTTACTTCCATTTGAAATTACAGGAGCAATCAAATTGTAGAACATGAAGAGGGAACAGAAATGTATTACTTATTGCTCAGCAACAGCTATGGGATTGATTGCCTCAAAATTTTGTGAAGCCAGAGGTTGATTCCCTTTTTCACAGTGCATTCATAAGACTGAAGTTTTAGCTCATGCAGTGAATTACTTACTGAGCTGATCTGTTTTCACCTGAGGACGTTTCCCTCTGTGATTCCGGCTTCTATAATCAAAACCACAGATATATAGAATTGGACATAGGCAGCAAACAGAGACAGACAGAGACCAACAACCACTCACACTCTCATTCAGACTTACGAAGAATTTAGAGTCACCAGTTAAGTTAAACATCATGTCTTTGAACGGTGGGAGGAAACCCACGCAGAACATGCATTCTTGTTTTGGGGCAACAGCAGTAAACACGATGCTGCCATGCTGCCCTACTTTGATTTATTTGATCAGCAAATCTTGATTTAATAGTCTTAATCTCTAGTCTCAAGTTTTCCATTCAACTAGGTGTTATTTTTTAAATTATTTAGAGGAAAAAACAATAAGGGATGTATCTGTGAATGGCTACTGTGTGTTTGACAGAATGGATCACCCAATCAGAATATACACAGCAGGTCAGATCAGGCGCTCAAGCTCCACCTTCTCGTCTAAAATGTGCTTTCTACTGGTTTCAAAATCCAAGCTGGTCTCAAGACAAATTACAGATTTGAAGCTACAATAAAGTGGATATACATTTTGGAAACAAAAAGCTTGCAACTTATATTATTCTCATCATCCTGTTGTAGTTTGTTTACAGCTGATAAGCAAGAGTTAGCATGTCAGCACACTGGATGAAAATAGCGAACTTATAAATCATTTCAGCTGCTGAACGTGGACATGCTAGCTTTGCGATATTATGAGCATGCTGCCACGTACCTGTGCTGGCATAGTTAGCTAAAAGTGTCCCTAGGTGTAACTACAGCCATTTTCAACATTTTCAACATGAACCAGAACTCCATTTTGTAATGCAGGGTTGATTTTTTGTTTGTTTGTTTGTTTTGTTTTCCTGAACCTATATAAACAATAAAGTCTGTTCCACATGGAGGTTTTGACTCTGGGGAAGGTTTTCTCCTTTTCTCTTCAAAGTTGTAGCATAATACTACAATTATTATGGACAGACCCCGGTATTGGCTATTAACTTACCTTTAAAAAAAATCCTAATAAATGTGTAATGAAGGTTTTTGTTGATGGGAGCTGCCCAGGGGAAGTGTTCGATGATTGTAAGAATTAAAGCTAGAAAATGGCTGAAATCCTCACAAACAAAAATCTTGTCAGGATGCCTTACATCCACCCATGACAGGGTTTAACTACTTCATTCTTTACACTGTCATAAAATCAATGCTCATATTACACTCTGGGGAAAAAACAGCAAAAGGAAAGGACACAATCAGTGTTGTTTATAAATAAGTGAACTACGTATTATTGCTGCTGCCACTGTTTCCAACAAAATACATTGATTTGTGTTCACTGACTGTAATTCTCTGCTGGGCTGTGATGTTGCTCAGGTAAGTTAGGCAGGTTCATATTTTCTGTATCACGCATTAACATCTATCATAGTTGTTTGTGTTTGTATGTGATATTAAATATGAGGATCAGCAACTAAAATCTCAGTGTGATACTGTAATTTCCCCTGACTGCAAAAGACCCCACTGAGGCTTATCTTGTTTATATGAAGACCCAGACTTCATGCATGGTCCCCTGGCTTAGCATGAGGAAAGGATATGTTCAGACAGCATACTGTGTTTTATGTTTTATGGCAGATAAATATCCTGTTGGGAAATTATAAGTCAGCAGTGCTGAAAATAACTACTGTGATGTGCCGCTGGAGAGAAAGACTCGATTTGATTGATGTACTGTTTGACTGGGCACTATCTCTAAAGATGTGATGACTATAATCCACATGTAACTACATAATTTTTTTCTGGTGTGTACACTCACTCTTTAATACAGTATGTCAAATTATGTATCGTTGGAAACTAAGCTGTCTTTAAGCCCCCGCAGTAAAACTTGGACTGTGGGGAAAATTTGGCAAGAACGCAAACGGACTCAAGAGGGCAGCACAGAGGAGATGACCATGGATGAAATTCAACAATTTGTCTCCAACGCTGTTGCAATATAATGTGTACACAGAGCGTGTGCCAAGTCAATCTGGTGTGTTTTCGAAGGGTCTTATTGTAGGAGAAAGACTGGACCCGTGGCTGATGTTTTGATAAAAATATGAGACTCATAGGACAAGTTTGGCTTCTCAAAATGTATTCATCCATTCATCTTCTAAATCTGTTTTTGTTTTTCCCATGATCCCATAAATGTGGGCAGCAATGCAAGAATGCTTAGGGTTAAATAAAATAATAACCAAACTAGACTTAATAGCTATAAAGCAGTTAAATCCCCATTAATGAAAGACAACAATTCTTCTGCTCCTAATTAATACTTCATTGTTTCATTTAGTGTGTGGGCTAAAGGCTAAAGACATGACGGGGTTACCCAAACAGAGACTCTGGAGCACACAATCTGTACATGCACTGCAGATAAATTTGAAATCTAACACTGAAGCTGAATTGCAGTGCTGGATTATATGCATTCAGTCTATTTACTTTCTTTTTTATGAATTTGTATTTTTTCATTTATTGGGCTCAGTGACTTTCTAGATCTTTAGTAAGGCTGTGAATGGAGCAGTGTTTTACGGTACATATTATTAGTGGCAGATTACTGAATCAGACAGCGAGCAGGGGGATTTTAAATATCCTGGTGAGAAGAGTGAAGCTATTATCACACAGCCCTCAGGCTCACTTTCAGGATCTGTTTTGATCTTCAACAAACAAGTCTGAGCTCTTTATATATATCAGCTTGTCAGCCAAGGATCTATTCAGACTGCAGCCGCCGCCGTTTGACTTTGCCAATTGATTCATCAACTTATTTTCTGATTAGTTTTCTGACAGCTTCCAAGATTCTCTGACTGATTGCCCTACCTCCTGCCTCGAGGTCAAACTATGTGATGTCTCTGCTCAGACAAGAGTGCGGTTTTAAGAAGCATTCTGGTGTTAAAGATAACCTCTGTACACTCAGTAGCTTATTCTGCTGGAGACAGGCGTTGCTGAAGATTGGATACAGACTTTGTGACCTATAATAGCACTTGATTCACAAAAATGGAATGATTTTCATGATTCATTTCCTTTTCCACATACCTGCTGTGACTATGTAGTTCTGTCATTAAGGAAGCTGGAGCTCTAAAGGGGGATGTTGCCCTCTGCTGGGCAACAGCTGAACGACCATTAATGAATGCCCAATGTTTTCACAGAATTAATCATAGAGGCTATGAAAAAAGACTATATTGACTTTACCAGATATGTATACATATTTTTGTGTAGCTTGCCTCAGAAATTAAATGTTGTACTTGACTTCATACAGGTTTTTGCTAAATCATTCCACAATAACACCACAAAGTTCTGTCTATTCCCATTAATATTTATACGATCTACTTACATGACACAGTTCATGTTAACAAAGAAGATTGACTGCTTCAGTCATAACTATTACAACAATGCTATTCCTGATTCTCTAAAGGATGACCCAGTTCTGTGGGAGATGACTGTTCTTTCCCATCTTACACTGAATTAATAACAACTGACAGCTTTCAATGCCCACTGTTTGCATGTTCCTGTTATTTTTTCTGTCTGAATAATTGGGCCATAAATTAGATAACTGAATTTAGCATCTTTTTCCACAAATTCCAAAGCCTGTGCTGTTCAGCCATTGATACTTTGTGTACTTACATTACACAAATGTGCAGAAAACCACTTCATAGAATGCCCCTGATTAGTACTATAATTTTGCATGAGGGCAATTTAAGGGGTTGCTGATTATCAAATGTATCAGTAATATCACTTTATTCAAGATGATTCATATATCTGTTTACATTTAAACAATTCGAAATGTTCTTAGCATTATGAGTTTCTTTTTACTTACTTTAAAAGGATACAGGACTGAATAAGAAACAAATGATTTGGTTGAATTAAGATATGTTCAAGTAACAAGTAATTACATGAAGTTAGTTGATTATAAAGTACAACATTTCACCTTGGAATGTAAAGGAATAAAAGTGTAAGATAGCAGAAAATAGTAATAGTAAAGTACAAGTATCTAAATTTTTTAACAGGAGGAACCAGAGTTAAAAGGTCCTGGGCTGTTGATTTCCTCTCAAAAAAGTCCCTGCTCAGGGGGTATGATTTTTCATTGTCCCAGTGAGTGAAGCCTGCAGTTCTGAAAATTTTGGATCGGTCATGGTAAGTGTATAAATGTTGATTTGAGTACTTGAGTGTACTCAGCTACTTTCTTTATGATCATCTGTGCTGTCAAGGAAATCATGGAGGTGATCACCATCTGAATCTTCCTACAAAGCGTCAAAGATATCAAATTAATTTAAATTGTGGTTCTGTCCCATAACAAAAGCAAGCAACTCTACAAGTTGTAGGGCTAATCCAACTCCTCCTGAAGGCAGAAGAATGCCTCTTGAGTAAAAAGAGGGGCCAAAGATAAATTGCAGGAGGTAACAGTTGAGTATTTCAGTGGTGTGACTTAAACTGAATGAAAAGTGACATAGGTCTTTATGTGACTTTGGTAAAATTGCACAACCTCCCCACCCCACCCCAAAAACACAATATGTGACAGGCAACAGGGTCAAATTAATATATTCTAAGTTCAGTAATTGAGCACTCTTAGAATATGTGTAAAGTTACAGAAATAATAATAATAAAGGATCAGTAATATCACTTTATTCAAGATGATTCATATATCTGTTTACATTTAAACAATTCGAAATGTTCTTAGCATTATGAGTTTCTTTTTACTTACTTTAAAAGGATACAGGACTGAATAAGAAACAAATGATTTGGTTGAATTAAGATATGTTCAAGTAACAAGTAATTACATGAAGTTAGTTGATTATAAAGTACAACATTTCACCTTGGAATGTAAAGGAATAAAAGTGTAAGATAGCAGAAAATAGTAATAGTAAAGTACAAGTATCTAAATTTTTTAACAGGAGGAACCAGAGTTAAAAGGTCCTGGGCTGTTGATTTCCTCTCAAAAAAGTCCCTGCTCAGGGGTATGATTTTTCATTGTCCCAGTGAGTGAAGCCTGCAGTTCTGAAAATTTTGGATCGGTCATGGTAAGTGTATAAATGTTGATTTGAGTACTTGAGTGTACTCAGCTACTTTCTTTATGATCATCTGTGCTGTCAAGGAAATCATGGAGGTGATCACCATCTGAATCTTCCTACAAAGCGTCAAAGATATCAAATTAATTTAAATTGTGGTTCTGTCCCATAACAAAAGCAAGCAACTCTACAAGTTGTAGGGCTAATCCAACTCCTCCTGAAGGCAGAAGAATGCCTCTTGAGTAAAAAGAGGGGCCAAAGATAAATTGCAGGAGGTAACAGTTGAGTATTTCAGTGGTGTGACTTAAACTGAATGAAAAGTGACATAGGTCTTTATGTGACTTTGGTAAAATTGCACAACCTCCCCACCCCACCCCAAAAACACAATATGTGACAGGCAACAGGGTCAAATTAATATATTCTAAGTTCAGTAATTGAGCACTCTTAGAATATGTGTAAAGTTACAGAAATAATAATAATAAAGGATCAGTAATATCACTTTATTCAAGATGATTCATATATCTGTTTACATTTAAACAATTCGAAATGTTCTTAGCATTATGAGTTTCTTTTTACTTACTTTAAAAGGATACAGGACTGAATAAGAAACAAATGATTTGGTTGAATTAAGATATGTTCAAGTAACAAGTAATTACATGAAGTTAGTTGATTATAAAGTACAACATTTCACCTTGGAATGTAAAGGAATAAAAGTGTAAGATAGCAGAAAATAGTAATAGTAAAGTACAAGTATCTAAATTTTTTAACAGGAGGAACCAGAGTTAAAAGGTCCTGGGCTGTTGATTTCCTCTCAAAAAAGTCCCTGCTCAGGGGGTATGATTTTTCATTGTCCCAGTGAGTGAAGCCTGCAGTTCTGAAAATTTTGGATCGGTCATGGTAAGTGTATAAATGTTGATTTGAGTACTTGAGTGTACTCAGCTACTTTCTTTATGATCATCTGTGCTGTCAAGGAAATCATGGAGGTGATCACCATCTGAATCTTCCTACAAAGCGTCAAAGATATCAAATTAATTTAAATTGTGGTTCTGTCCCATAACAAAAGCAAGCAACTCTACAAGTTGTAGGGCTAATCCAACTCCTCCTGAAGGCAGAAGAATGCCTCTTGAGTAAAAAGAGGGGCCAAAGATAAATTGCAGGAGGTAACAGTTGAGTATTTCAGTGGTGTGACTTAAACTGAATGAAAAGTGACATAGGTCTTTATGTGACTTTGGTAAAATTGCACAACCTCCCCACCCCACCCCAAAAACACAATATGTGACAGGCAACAGGGTCAAATTAATATATTCTAAGTTCAGTAATTGAGCACTCTTAGAATATGTGTAAAGTTACAGAAATAATAATAATAAAGGAGTGAATACAAAATTAAAGAAGAATCATTTTAATTCAAATATAAATTTTACTCTTATGCAGTTTATTACAAAAAGTGAATTGGTCAAATTTCTTTGATTTTTGGTTGGAATTTATAATATAATGTGATGTCTAATCTAAATTTCTAAAATTCTTTTTGAAAGGAGCAGCCATATTAATATTAGACTTGATAAATATGAAGACTTTCTGATCACTTTGTTTTGTCCATGTTGGAAACATTGCAGATTATTATCTGTTTGTGTGGAAATGTTGCAGAAGTCCTTTTCTTTGAACTTCAGTACACAGGAAATGTAAAAACTACAAACAAAACACCTTAAGGATTTGGTACATTAGAAGGACAAACACTTGAAAAAAATGCAAAGCTGTTGCAGTTTAGCAAATGATGCAATGACAAGTTCTTTTTTTTTTTTTACCACCTCACTACTATTACTTTCTCCAAAATGTCAATATTCTTATATTCAAATTTGCAGTATTCATTGTTTCTTTACCTTTGTTTGCAAAGAAATATGTGACAAAAACCAATGATGAGAACTCTAATAATCCCATATCCCAATCGCGATCCTTCGTGTTGCGCCATGAATGAGCAATGGGGCTACATTTTAAGTATATCGCTAAATCAGTTTTGTGTTATACTGAATAAAATTGTATTTCTGTTTATTTTGGCGTTTCATTTTCCAACATTTACAATTTAATAATAATAATACAAAGAGGCTATAAGAGACTAAGACTGTGCAGATGAAGTAAGTGATGGCCACGCAGGCTGAGGCCGAGCAGCAGCACGCCGACAGGTCCGGACTGCGCTCATATCTGCTTCCCCATCATTTCCATACCATCCACCAGTGACGTCATTTCAGCTCGCGGAGGCGTGAGCAATCGAGCCCAGATCCCCGGCAAGGGAAGAGCAATGTTTTCATGCCTGCTGACGATCTGCGGTAGTCACTCTGCCATGGCGCCCGTAATGACGCTGACTGAGGAGGGGACATCATAGCATCGTCTGTAAATTCGCTCTGGTGAAAAGTACCCTGTGCGTTTTACTACTCTGGTTTCAGTTGAATCAAATCAACCTCTGAACCGGCCATGACCGTGGAGCAGAATGTCCTCCAGCAGCATTCTCAGAAGGTAAGCTGACAGAAGCTAACTCGGTGGCTAGCTAACTTTAGCCTAACTGTTTCGTATATAGTTTTATGGCTCCAAGCATTTGTAGCGATGGCTATCAGTCCGCATGGTTGTTTGGGTTATCCTTGGCTTGTTGTATTATCGGGGTTACGGGACGTTTGTTTGCAGCCTAAATAGTATTTTGTAACATACAAGCAAATTGGCCAAAGCTAGGCCTGACGTTATCCTAGTTCAAACTGTTATCCAATATTTTGCTAACTGTTAGCCAATTTTAGCTAACGATACCAAGCAAAGTTAAGTTAGACCATTGCGTTGTTTGTCGAGTTGCGTAACAGTAACAGTAGTTGCCAATCTATACGTATTTGTATGGACGGTAACGTTACATCGCTTAGTGGCGTTAGCATGCTTGGTGAACTGTCATCTAAGGGCGACAGTGAAAGACATAACATTTCTGTCGACAACGTTGTTGTTTTGACTAAGTAAATATTTCATTCGCCCTGGACGCGTTACTGGGGATGGAGTATTTTGGCAGCACACAACAACAACGCCCGGCCCGGAGTGTATATCCGTGTTTGTGTGGTCAAATGGTTCCTAGGTTACTCATCACATATCTGATAGCTTTGTTTACAAAGTGTGGCCAGCGGCGGGGCAGAAACATAACCGAGCCTCGGTGCGTAGCGGGGAAGGAGTAGCCTGGGAGTTAGCCAAGCATGTAAAGGTTCATAACACAGATTTACATTTACTCATTACTCTTAGCTTACCAGCCTGCATTAACGCTCTGTCCCATCACCAAGGCTGTTGGTTAGTTTTACTCTGTGACCGCCATGCACAGCATTGCTACGGTTAGTTATGTAATCACTTGACTGACGTTGGGGAAACGTGGGTAAGCTGTTTACGCTATTAGACGTTTTTGAAAAATAAACCATACTTGTTTTACAGGACCAAACACTGTTTATTGTCTGGGGGTCTGCAGCATAGCCCTGTAGCGTAACTCAAGCTAGCAATATGAGGCGAATATCTGATGTTCTGATGGTAGTTAAAGTGTGGAGCACGGGCCAAAATGAATTCTTGGGCTTCCATCGATGACTCAAACTTATAAGTAGCAGTGTAACACAAACCCTATTATGCAGCCTGACCTTTTCCATCGCTGAAATGAAGCCATGATTATAGGGACAGTGTCAGCAGATATGCTGAAAACTGGTCTACATTTTCAGCAATTTTGTTTCAAAAGATAAAATCTGATTTTTGTGTCATCGCACAAATCAGTTCGATCTATAATGTCAATTGAAGAGTGAGGATGTGGGATGTAGTTGTAATTGTTTCAGTTGTATTTCATCTTTTAGAGTTTTTTATAACTGCAGGGTGTGTGTTGGAGTTCATGCAATGAACAGTGAAGTTGATAGTGCAATGAGGTGATATTGGAGGACCTGTAATTCTACCAGAGCAAATAATTTTTGTTTCAACTCTTCACATACACATTCAAAACAAAAATGGGAACCTGAGCATAGCTTCACTGAGAATACCCCCATCTGTGACCTGCTTCACAGCCTCAGTTATTCGCTGTGCCAGTCTTCTGTGGTGTCTTTCACAAGCTGCCCCTTAATAGCTGATGACCAGTGTGAAAAACAGCCTGATCAGACATATGACATGGAGATGAGAAATGTGTGTGTGTGTGTGTGTGTGTGTGTGTGTGAGTGAGAGCGTGAGTAAATGGTTACGGTCATGGTCACGTGCTCTTGTGGTCCTGGCCTAGATCTGTCACAGGTGTAACGTCCCTTGCACTTCACTGAGCCTTCCATCCTCTGTGCCAGCAAACTTGCATTCATCAGTCTCTGACTGTAACCAAAATTCATTTTCATTTTTATGTATGCTCGTCTCTAGTGTTTGAACTAAGTGGCAAGAGGATGCATTATAATGCTTTTATTGATTTAGTAAAAGAGTTTTCCACACTGCAATGACTGTACCAACTACTGTCAACCTTTTATATGTTGTAATTGGGGTCTTTGGGAATCGCTTATTTTCATCGGAGATAATGTCATAAATATTTTTCATACATGTGTCAAGAACTTAAAAAAATGTTAATCACACTCTATAGATACATATCCTGACGGTTTATCTCCTGCTTTTATTTCAGATGTCTTGTTTCTTTTAAATTAGCAGTGATTGACAAGTTTCAACACTAATACTGTGGATTCGGTTTGGCGACTCAGAGTAGTACTTCCTATATAAAGTGGATAAACACCAGTCGTATAAAGAGTTGTGTAAATTGTAGATCAATAAGTTTATATGCTGTTATTTGGAGAAGAGCACAAAGCGTCTTTTCTCTCTCTCCACCAACTTAGTGAAATCCCCTTTCCCTGTGCGGTTGAAGAAAGCAGTTTACTTTTGAAGAGAAGAGCATCAGTTTGGTGGTGGCTGGCCTGAAGGCACATCTCAAACCAAATACCATAACTAGAACATTGGATTTTTTTGGTTTGAAACAGCCTGGAAATATTTTGGATAAAGCAAGAACACAATTAAACAACAAATGAAGTTAAAAAGTTTATTTCATAGATCAAATACGTTTTAGACATTCTAATGTTTTATAACATTAGTTTACCTTAAGTAAGCTCATAGATTCTAACTTTGCACTGGGTTTTGCTCACTTTTTTTTTTACATAATTGCATTAATGTCATAATTTATGTGTAGCAGCTGTGACTACTTGCTTTCTCTGCTCAGTCAGCCAGTTGGAATTTCAGTGGTTGAATACAGGGTACAATTTCCAAATCACTACACTGTTATTTTGCAACACTGACGGCAAGTGATGTGTTGGACCCACTGCAGAACTGGTAGAGGTAATGAAGGGGATTCATTCGGAATTTTTTATGAAGCTGACAGAATATCAAGTTAAACCTGCGTAACTTTTTGTAACCTTACCCATAACTTTTTTCACATGATGGATTGAAATCATTGGATATCTGCATCTTAAGCTATTAGAAAACCAAGCTAAGAAATCAACCCCTCGAGCAAACCCACCCAATCTCCTGAGAAACACAGATTTTAACTTGTAGCCATTTTATTAAGTGTTTTTACAAGTTTTAATTATCTGGTCCATTTGTGTTAAAGACGAGCACACCCCTGCAGATCGGATCCTGCATATTCTCCTGAATAATCCCTACAGAAGGAATTCCAACCTAAAAATTAAACAGTATAGTTTTGTTGACAATGACGAATTGGAAATACATGGAAAAGTTTATTTGACAAAATTCTAAACAGTTTCCACCATGTTCACATTTAGTGTTACAATTCTTGGATTAATTTTTTTTTTTACCTGTCTATATAACTATTGGCTTCCAGTGATTTGGTTGAATTACTAAATCTCATATCATACAGGTTCAGATTTGTTACTCTTCTATTTTTCGATCATGTGCAGGAAAAATGCACACTGCATGAGAGTAGAGCTCAACACTTGAGTTGGATGAAAGCCTACGTTATTTGTTTGGTGCTGCGGCTGCTTTATGACATGCCATGACTCAAGGCATGAGGGCTTTTCACTGCCTTTTTTGTAGTAGCTGAAGCACAACTCTGTGCGTAACAGCGTAAAGCATTACCTCAGTTATGTTATGCAATAATTCTGTGGTCCATCTAAGAATTTAACCCACAGCAATGAACCCTACAGCAGTGAAGAGCCATGTGATGTGACACTGTCTGTTGCCTGCTGCACCTGTGAAAGCTACTTTGCTCTCTGTGTTTCTCTCCCTCAAGACTTCAGACTTCTGCTTTGGATGCTGACACTAAGTGCACTCCCTCTTTATTTATAGTGCATTTATTCTAGCTGTGTGTTGCAAGTTAAGTGTGTGTGGTTGAAACTGTGCAGTCCGGCTGGGTTTGACATCATTTGCTCATCACATGTCAGTGGAATCATTAATGACGAAAATTGAAGTCACTGGTTAATAATGTATCTCTTCCTCAAGTCAAATATGTAATATCCAAGGTTCTTTTTTGGCATTAGAATTGTTTTGCGATCAATTATTATTTTTAATCTAGTGAATACAGATTAAAATATTGGAATATTTTCTCTTTGAGCTTTTTCCCCTGGATTGTGTTAAGCCAAATTCAATGAAATGATGGTTCCACAGAATGTGTAGTGTTAAACACTACATCTATAGAATATTAAATTTTGTCATGTTCAACTGTTTAACTTTTTATAGAATTTTTATTGAAAAAGAATGTGTGAATTGACACGATAAATGTTGGTGTATTAAATCTAGATACAATTAGCTCATTTGCACTCAGACTGCAGCAAATGCATATTTTCATTGTCAGTTGATGTATATTTAATATAGCAAAAGCTGTGCACTTAAATAATTAATTAATCAGTTAACTGAATAAGTTTTGTGCCCTGAAGTGTCTATATTTAAATCTCTTTTGAGAAGCTGAACCCCTGTATCATTGGTTAATAGCACTGTAATTATTCACTATCAGTCTGAGTTGGATAAAAATAAATTAATTACAATGAATTAAATATTAAGCCTTCCCCGGGAGATGTATACAGAAACAGTAACCTTACTCCATCTTTCCTAAGATGATCTGATTGTCACTATTGGTTAGGGCCAAAAGAGTTAATTTGTTGTTAATTTGTACTATATTCATCTTTAAAAATTTTTGCACAGCATTTTTTGTTATTGTTGGTAATTATAAATCTGATTCTGTAAACTATTCACACTTTCTCTTCCATCCAGTTCTGTCATAATCATCTTATATTCTTCTCTATTCTCTTGTGTTTTGTAGCATCAGCAAACACTACTAAACCAGCTGAGGGAGATCACGGGCACCACAGACATTCAACTACTTCAGCAGGCTCTGCAGGTATATGATGAAATACCTGCGTTAAAGATTCTAATGTCAGAGTTTGCAATTTTGTGTATGTTGTGTAAATTCCTTTCATACCACACTAACATCAGCCTGAACAAACACATTGATCCCGCAGGTGAGCAATGGAGACCTGGCTGAGGCTGTAGCTTTCCTGACAGAGAAAAATGCTAAGGTGCCACAGCAAGATGAGACTACCTACTACCAGACATCTCAGGTGGCCAGTGACAGATATATCAGCGTGGGCAGCCAGGCAGACACAAGTAAGCACCTTGCTTAAAAATTTGGCACACTTCTGGAGACGTCACAGGGACTATTTAAGGGGAAAAACCCCACAGGTTGAGTTTAAACTTTCATAACAGGGAGGTAAGTCCAAACAAAATGTATGCATGAACCTAAAAATGTTCTACAACCATTTTAGAGCTGTCATTCTTTTATATTGTATAAATCGTTTGTGCAAAACATCATTAGCAACATATGCAGCAGTTAATCTAAAGTGGAATTTGAAAAAGTGCTTGTTATACTTCATCTTCCTAATCGTGTGTGCGTACACTTGCAGATGTCATTGACCTGACTGGGGATGATAAAGATGACCTACAGAGAGCTATTGCCCTCAGCCTGGAAGAGTCCAGTCGGGCATTTAGAGAGACGGGTATCACTGATGAGGAACAGGCCATCAGCCGGTGGGTTCTATGGGACTCAACATCTGACCAAACATTTGAAAACCGGCATGAGCACTTGATGTGGCTCAGTTGATACAGCACCCACCATTAAGGCTCCTGTTACTGCATGTCCATCCCCTCTCTGACTGACTTTGATTTTCTTGTCTTTCACTACTACATACTGCAAGTCAAAAATAACTTTGGGAAACAAACAAGCCTTGGATAAACATCCAAATTCACCGCCTACACAGTCTTCATCTTTTCCCATGGTGTGATGGCAGTCTGTTACATACAATTGTTTTGTGCAATACTGAGTTCATGGTCTTTATTGAAACAAAACAAAACAAAGTCAAATCAAATCATAGCCACATAATTGTCGGCTTCGACCATAAATAATGTCTGTCAAACCATTGATAAGTAAGTTTATGTGTAATGTTCTTGAAAGGCAGCAGCTTTGAAACAGGGTTAAAGAGGTTTGACGTTACCTGAACAATGACACTTTCAGTAATGGTGTAATGTTGGAAGTAACTACCTCAACCCCTTTTCCCCTTTCATTCGAAACCCAAGGCATGCTAACCATCACTTATCTTGAATAAAGTCTGATTAATTTGACATTGGCAGAAACATTCACCATGAATGTGAATATATCCAGTATATTATGGCCTGAATGTCATTAAAGACACTCAATCCAGCACTTGAATTAAATCCCAGTTTGAATTTACTTGTGGATTGTGTAAGTAAGTGGCTATGTTAACTACATTATTTATATATACAATGTATCAGTGGCCCGGTTTTGTTTTGGTTTTTGTCTGTTTTTTTTTATTTATTAATTTTTTTTGCACATTAAGCAAATTAAATGTTAATGTGATGGCTTCTTGTGTCATTGCAGAGTTTTGGAGGCCAGTATAGCAGAGAACAAAGCGAGTCTGAAGCGTACCCACACAGAAGTATGGAGTGATTCGCCCAACCCGCATGACAGGAAGAGGATAGATAACTGTCCTGTGGGGCTGAAAAATGTTGGCAATACCTGCTGGTTCAGTGCTGTTATACAGGTGGGCAACACAGACGCACTCTTTGGCAGCCCAAGACCTGGTGAAAAAAAATCAAATTCAAATCTGCTTGTTTGTTAGGGTGATGATAGGCCTTTTCTAGGAGTTCTCTGCTCTCACACACACTTTCTTCAGTAATGGGAAACTGACGAGAAACAGCAACTAATCATTGCATGTAATTGTTATGATGCCAAAAACAGTGCTTTTATGTACTGCAGCCATAAGCCCTAAGTAGTAATGGATAAGAGAATAATTTAATGTTGAAAAATACTGGAAATGCTATCATAAAGTCTGCTAAAGCCAGCGGTAAAATGTGACCTGAGCTGAAATATGCCAGATGAACACTGGATACACCATCACATGGTGTCTGGCTCCTGTGTGCAATGTAACCCCCACCTTGAGAAGAAGGCACTGCTTGAAATTGACCCTGCAGCACTTACAAGAAGAGGAGTAAACAACTTTCTCTTGTTCCAACAAGATATCTAAATGTTGATAGTTTTTATGCTCTCCATGACATACAAAACAGAAATTTTACATCATAATCCTAAGGTAAAAGCACAGAGCAAAATTACTAATGCTATTGCTGTTTAAGAGTTTAGCATTTTGTGGAATTTCTGTTGTGTGTAACAAAATCCCACCACACTGAGTCAGTAATTAAATATAATTTTTCTTGTTATGTAAAAACATTCTTTAAAGCATGACTTTGCTCATATTCTTACTTTCCTAACCTGACACGCCAGATGGTCTGTTCCACAGAGCCATCTGTGAAGAATCTGTCTGGTAAATGGCCGATGCTGTCAAAAATACTTGGCAGGTGATCGGATGACCCATCCGTCTATTATAAGACATAGGATAGCTGCAACTTGACAGCAAACCAGTCTGTGGTGCTTTCAATGCTAGTTTTCACTTTTTTTTTCTTTTTTTTTGATTCATAAAAGTTTCTTTTATGCACAGTTGCTTCTCTGTAGTCGCTCTCCCTCATAAGATGCTGGTTAGTCCAAAACCCGG
Source organism: Echeneis naucrates (assembly GCF_900963305.1). Classification (NCBI taxonomy): domain Eukaryota; kingdom Metazoa; phylum Chordata; class Actinopteri; order Carangiformes; family Echeneidae; genus Echeneis; species Echeneis naucrates. The sequence continues at coordinate 18,667,002 of NC_042524.1, forward strand.
GAGCAGTGCAAGATTGACTCTCATGAGTGAGATAGCCAGCTGCCTCACAAAGTTATTACACTGCCACATCACCTTTGGTTGTTTTCAATAGTTTCCTAGCATGATGTTCTTTCTACACATCTTCACAAATGATGAGAAAATAGACCAAGAATGGAATTTGTAATGTACCCATCACCTCTTGGTTTAAAAAAAATAAACAAACAAACAGAAACAACAAGCAGAATTTTGCTTGTACAATTTGTGAAGTGTACCACGTGTTGTGAATAATTACAATACAACACAATATAAAGTTAGTGCAGTGTAGAGTGAGCCAAGCCATACTAAATAAAGACACAAAGTTTTCCTGTGCCATATTTGTATTGATGATTGTTCTTCACTATAGAATGTGTTGTTTATGTTTGCTGAAGCTGTCTGGTCATTCTTTGGTATTAATTTGTCCATATCTCCTTTGACCTCAAGTCTCTGTTCAACCTGCTGGAGTTCCAGAGACTGGTGCTCAACTACTCTCCTCCAGCCAGAGTCCATGACCTGCCTCGCAACCAGAAGGTGAGCCCCCAAACTGTCCTCACAGCTTCTCAGTAGAGAAAAATGAAGAAGCAACAACCAAGTCAGTTGAGTCACCTGTGTGACCCTACACTGTCAGTATCATAGCTGCCCCTCTATAGTCTATCGTATGTAGCAGTGCTTTAGCTTTGAGGGCAAACTGATGGGAAGTGTCTGATGAAACGTTTTCATTTTACCACTAGGACAGACATGAACATGCAGAGGCAACTTTTTTGTTGAGACGGGAGTTTCTAAAATTTGAGGTGCTTAACTTTGTTAAATCACTCACCACTAGATTGGTTTGTATGTTTTATGTGTGTCTATAATTTCCTTACAGGGTGCTCACTATAGGGTTAGCAGCCTGCAACTAATCTGGTCTAAGCCTCTGATGTGGAAGTGTGCTTTGGGGGCAGTCATCTCTTCATTGAAGTTCCCTCTGTCCTAATCACTGACCTTTTTAATTTAGCAGTACAAGTCTGCAAGAGCTTAAATTCTAATCTTATGTTAGTATGCGAGGCGAAGTCATGTTAGCTAAACATCTGTCATAATGCCATTGTGGTGACACTGTAACGGGAAGATAAAGACAATAGAAAAACAAACCGTGTTTCACACAATATTAATAATAGCACAATTAAGTCTATGGCCTCTAAAGTCACACCCAGTTTCTATACCTTCCACTAAACTCAGGAGGCAATGGAAGGTGTCTACATAAATCACTCATAACCAGAGAAGGACTGGTACTTTTTGTCTTGTGGCTTTTAAAGCAAATTGTTTGCTCCAGGCAGTTTGAGAAACACAATATTTTAATATCCACAGTTGGTCCGTTGACCACGCTTTGACAAAGGCTGTGTTAGGTACGCAGTTGCATCATAGGGAGGTGTGAGAGCTGGTGATAAGGCTGCTAGTCTAGTGCCTCTAAAGTATGATAGTGTTCTCAGATCATTAATTTATTATTTAATCATGAAATAATTTAAGCCTTTAATAAGAAAGAGAGAACTAAACCAAGAGAAGATAAAAGATGACTATTGACACATTGTTAGATGTTCATCTTTATTTACTCTTATGAGATTCTTTCTCATCCATATTATTAATTCTTGCCAGAAACAGTGCTTGGTTTTAGTCTTAGCCTTAGTCACTCAAATGATGATTTCAGTGTAGACGCTTTCCAGCAAGTCTTTACCGTAACTACATAAATTTTGTTACTAATGGAGCATTACCTTCATCACCTAACACACAAGAGATCATGTCACAGTTGTAAATGTTAGACTGCTACGAAAACACAGAGTGGAATACTACCAGAGAATAGTTTTTTTTTTTTTTTGTTCACTAAATAGTTGATTGTGTTACTGTGACCAGGAGCACAGGAACCTTCCCTTCATGCAGGAGCTTAGGAACTTGTTCTCCCTTATGGTGGGGTCTAAGAGGAAATATGTTGATCCGTCGCGAGCTGTGGAAATCCTTAAAGACGCCTTCAAGTCCACTGAGTCTCAGCAGGTAAGCCATATTGTAATTACTTGTTGCACTAAACAATTTCTAGTTGCTTTACTTATCTTTACTTATCAATTAAAGAGTCATGAGGCAATTTCAGTTGAAATGTTGGATGCAAACTGTTTATTATTGTATCTTCCGTAATATCTCAATGTGCAAAAAAAACAAAACAATAATAATAAATAAATAATGTAGTGCTAACAACAAGAATGTTCTGACATCTTTACCTTAATCAAAATACTGCTAAATTGTGCGGTTTGCAAAAGGCACATGGCCTTAATACTATTTCAATTATTGTGCAAACCTACTCTGGAGTGTAAAAACAGTGCTAGAAAATCTGCCCTTTTCATTGTTTGCACCTTCGAAAAATATTTGATGTGCTTATCCGCTTTGGTACCTCAACCTTTCAGCCACAGGCTTGACTCTTCAATTTCATTGTCATCCTGCTGGCTCAGCTCTCCTGAACATCACACCCATAACCCCTCTTACCTGTTTTGATTAATCCTCCAACCCACATCATTCTCTCTGAACGTTGAAAAAAAATGATATTGACTGGAAATCTGCCTTTTTGTGCATTCATCCTGTAATGTGGCACCCATATGTCAAATGTATGAAGTTGTGCTTCTTCTACTTGCATAATCATTTGCGCTAAGCTGGGTTCTGTGCTGAGGTTAGCTGAGGCCGCTCTTGTAGGCTCTATACTCATCAGTCATGTCATTCCCCTGAGTGTCAGTCAGGCTGAATAGACATTGACCTGAATTACTGGGTGGCATGGATGACTATGTGAGAGTGGCCTGAGGGGATTCCGATTCCCTTCGAAGTTCAGCAAACTGTGAACTCCACCACTAACAGCAGTCATCTCATATCAAGAGCTCAGTGAATATCAGTAGTTGATAGACATGGCATTGATTTCACTGATTGGGCTTTCTTGCTTGTAGGTGCAGTTAAATCCTGCGGTTTGACTCTTTGACCTCTATGTCCCAAGGGCAATTCTACAATCGGTTATGTTCTGTGTGTTTGTTTTGTTCAACAGCAGGATGTGAGTGAGTTCACCCATAAGCTGCTTGACTGGTTGGAGGATGCCTTCCAGATGAAGGCTGAAGAAGACAGGTAACTACTGAGCTATCCAGAGGTCACTGTGGACAGAATGCATATTTTTAAGTATTGGACTGAAACAGAGACATCTCAATTAAAAAAAGGCAAATGCTTGTAATTTTTAACACCATAATCTTTTGGTTTGCAGGGAGGGTGAGAAGCCAAAGAACCCCATGGTAGAGCTTTTCTATGGTCGCTTCCTTGCTGTGGGTGTCCTGGAAGGTGAGAAATAGTGTTAAATTAAGCACAACAAAGGCAGAATGTGAGTCATGGATGGAGAATCACAGAGAGATTAAACATAAGCTGGTCTGATTACAGCAGCTAGAAAGCAAGCAAGTTCTTGCCCCTAGTAATGAAAGTGACCTTGTCTTAATGAGATGTGGTCCATGTTAAAGAAGAGAGCGGTTGCATTGATCACAGAAGACCTTGACGGCTGATTGACATTGTGCTTATTATGCATGACAATACTGGCCCAGAGCCACCAAAAGCTGAGCCAGTGGCCTCAGTGGGTTTTAGCTGCTCATAAAATGACCTTAATGCCTCATCTGCATGTCCGCTAGCAATCCCCCCCCCCTTCCCCTTTTGTGAAAAGGGGGTCCTCTCATCAGTAGTTACTGCAGGGAGCTCTCTTTGCTGTCATTTAAGCAGTTGTGATTGTGTGACAGCTGAACAAGTGAAAATCACCTTGGGTGTAAATGAATGTGAAATGAATGTCTTTGCATACGATAAGAATCACAGTAGAGTCTGAAAGTCTGAGCTTTCTGCTATGCAGAGAGAGTGGTTATAACACAGCTTTAAAGAGGTTATTTCAACTACTAAACCTTGGCTTGTTCTTAAATGCTCTTTCACTTTGCTCTGCAGTTGTGACCGTCAGAACTCATCTATTCATCTCTGTAATACTTGTAATTCGACAGGTAAAAAATTCGAAAACACTGAGATGTTTGGGCAGTATCCCCTGCAGGTGAACGGCTTCAAAGATCTCCATGAGTGTCTGGAGGCAGCAATGATCGAGGGTGAGATTGAGTCCTTGCACTCAGCAGAGAACTCTGCCAGGTCTGGACAAGAGGTCAGTGACGACAGTTGTTTCCCATAAAATTATAAAACTTAATGTGTATATATATGTAAATGTAAAATAATGTTGATAGACATTTTGAGAAGTGGCATGGCATAAATTATTGGGCTTTTTTTTTTTCATCCCTTGATGAAATTAAATTGGTATCAGAATTTATTACATTTCTGGGGATTGGTAGAGAGTTTCGCAACTTCCTGCAAAAATGACTGATACTACTCACTGGACGTTTCCATTGCATTTCCATTTATTTGTGTAAGTGCATGAGCAATATGATACTGATTGTAGTTCACCTAACAGCCTATAGTGTTATTTTTACCAAGAGTTTTCTGAATGATTAATATGTTAATTGCTAATAGCATGATGGCAAGTCAATTTAATTGTTGCTTAATATCAAATCAGAAAGGCCTAAGTGACCATGTTTTATCAACACCCAAGACAAGACAATCAGGTTAAATAATGTGGGATTAGGTGTTAGGTCCTATTCAAAGGATTGACCTCCTTGCCTTCATGTGACACCTGGGCTATTCTGGGTTTGACCTCTGGTTTGTTGTAGCCTTGCCTACAGTATCCCAAAGCAGCTGTGAGTAGCTAATTACCAGGCAGGTCCACAGATGGATATGGCATTCAGCCCTCTGGGAAAGCACCAGCTATTAGCACAAGGAAGGGAGGTAGCAGGAGTGATGGTCATATAGGTTTACAGGGCTTCCCCCAGGAAAGTGAAGAGGGAAATTAATGTTTCTACACACCAATCAGACAAGCCATTCTAATCTAATGGTGCAGCCAAAGCAAAATTCTATCTATTCAGTTCATGTGGATCTACAGAATTGTAAATTGACCCAACTTCTTCGCTTAGAGTTGACTCTGACTGAATGTTTACCTTAAAATAGTATCTAGCCAATTTTGTAAGAAGGGGCTGACCTCTCATTCAAATGGCCTTAATGCTGCACAGCAAAACAATAAAAGCAGCACAGTGAGAGTGATGCTGTCCGGTTGATTCGGTATAAGTATAAGATGTCAGAAGTTAATGACAGCAAAATGTCTTAGAGCCTTGTTGGCTGCTACCCAAGCCAGATCCTGCAAGTTGCATTTAGGTTACATTACTACTACAATTCTACCCATGCCATTTTGATTCCTACAGCTTTTAGCCAAACTATACTGAAGTGAAGTAAACTTACCCTCTCAATTTTTGTTTCATTGCGCAGTACATTTGTTGTAAAAATCTTCTTCAAAAAGATTTCTTGTAAACCGTAATTTGTCATAACACATGCTGTGCGGGTTAAATGTTTGTGACTCAATTATAAAACAATATATCTTTGCCATACTCCATATTCTATCATGTTAAGAGATTTAATATCGAGGTCCAATTTTCTTTCAGCACTGGTTCACAGAACTTCCTCCTGTGTTGACCTTTGAGCTGTCAAGATTTGAATTCAACCAAGCACTAGGGCGCCCTGAGAAGATCCACAATAAGCTTGAGTTCCCCTCAATGCTCTACATGGACAGGTGATAGAAATACAGATTCTGGGCTTTTTCATTGGATGTATTAGTCTCTTCAAGATTTAAGTCTTAAGTGTGATTATTGTATTGTTAGATACATGGACAGAAACAGGGAAATAACAAGGATCAAGAGGGAGGAGATCAGGAGGCTGAAGGAGCATCTGACAGTGCTCCAGCAGCGATTGGAGAGGTACTGCTTGTCCAATATTACCTGTTTATTTTACAGTCAACATCAGCCATAGAGAATTATTCAATCTCCCTTGACTCTCTTTATTCCTTCATCTTATTTCTGCTCCCGCTTAGGTATCTGAGTTATGGCTCGGGCCCCAAGAGGTTTCCTCTGGCAGATGTCCTCCAGTATGCTATGGAGTTTGCCTCCAGTAAGCCAGTATGTACCTCTCCAGTGGAGGACATAGACTCATCTGCACCACCTGGTGGTACCACAGGACAACAGCTGCCCCCACCAAGGCAAGCATCATCTCAGAAAGCCTGAAGTGTGATTTCACTGTGTACTATTTGGCCATATTTTCCTATTTTTTGGATTTTAAATGCATGAACAGAGAGTTGGATAAAGATCTCATACAGAAATGCTATCATATTCTTTCACCAAACTTTTTAATTTTAAAGCGACTTTAAATAACATTTATTAAAGTAATTAGCTGAGAAAAATGTCTCGAAAACCTGCCTTAAACTTGAAAGCTATTTGTGAATACATGCACGATTTAGAGATTTGAGCATTAACCTAATGCTCCCTGGGTACTTCATTCAACTTGAACACAGTCAATTGAAATTCCTCCAGTGTGAGCTTAATGAAGATGGAATGTTTTAGTATGAGGAATGATGCAGAAGCATCATTCTTAGCAACACAGTCAGAGACTGACATTTTAAGTAGTCAACCCAATATGTTTCTTTGGGGAGGGGATGATTCATTCATTCATTCATTCATCCATTCATCCATCCATCTTCTACCACTTATCCGTTAGCTACGATCCTCAACCTACATTCACCAGTTAACATAAACATGATGTCTCTGGATGGTGGGAGGAAACTGGAGTACCCGGACGAAACCCACGCAAGCATGGGGAGAACATGCAAACTCTGCAGAGGCTCCAGGCGTGGGAACTGAACCTGCAACACTGGGGCAACAGCATTAACCACTATGCAGTCATGCTGGCCCTCAGGGAGAGGATGATTACCTGGCAGCAGCATTATAAACCCACGTACAGTGCATGTTCTCTGTACATGTTTGATATTATTTTTAAAAAGGGGGTTTAAGCAGTTGAACGTAATTGAAATGTTTACCATAACTTAAACTGAAGAGCCACACTGTATAATACCTAGAAATTTCAGAAGTGCTGAGATGCTGTTAGCAGCCACACTGCTCCCTGCTCACCAATGTCAAGCATTTCTGAGGTCATTTCTGCTCAGATCTCCTACCATGATGACGATTCAGACTCTATTGTTAAGTTGGATCATCCTCCTATTGATGTTTGTGTTTTGTCACCCTGCAGCACAGCTGATCAGGACACATTGCCTCCCCAAGAGAGCTCATGCCCTGCTTCAGGTCCCACTGCAGCACCTGCTGCAGCTCAGCAACAGAGGGTACCCATTCATAAACCCTTTACTCAGTCCCGGCTTCCCCCTGACCTCCCCATGCACCCTGCCCCACGACACATCACCGAAGAAGAACTGAGGGTGCTTGAGGGCTGCTTGCATCGTTGGAGGAGTGAAGTAGAAAATGACACCCGTGGTAGGTGTTGTTGTTCCTCCAGCATAATGTGCTTGTACATCATTTTCTACACTATACTGTGTAAGTGGACACTATATGGTGGATTGATAATACATTTATACAATTTCCTTCCCATCAGATCTGCAGGGCAGTATAACCAGAATCCACAGAACTATTGAACTAATGTACTCTGACAAGTCTATGATGCAGGTAAGCAGCATTTTTCTGAGATCAGTTTCATTTGCTTAATAAAAAGCCACATCAAGTACTCCATTTGTAAATCAGCTATTTAAATCTTCTTTTCCTTATTCCAGGTACCATACCGGCTTCATGCAGTGCTGGTCCATGAAGGGCAGGCGAATGCTGGCCATTACTGGGCTTACATCTATGATCCACACCAGCGTTGCTGGATGAAATACAATGATATCTCAGTCACAAAGTCATCATGGGAGGAGCTAGTCAGAGACTCATTCGGAGGCTACCGCAATGCCAGTGCCTACTGTCTCATGTATATCAACGACAAGAAGCCCTTTCTCATAGAAGGTGCGTATGGACAAAAAATTAGTCAGTCATGGAAAGGACTAGGTTGCTTATCGTCCTATTAAACCCTGGTTCTCACACTGTGACAAAAAGTATGGGACTTCTTTTAACAGTCATGTCTCAGTCTCAGCTGAAAAAGCAGACATGACCATTTTCAATTCAGTGTGAGTTTCACTTTCAAATGCCCACCTCAGACTTCCGTTCATAGATCCTCATACGTATGGTAGAAAACAATACATTGTCATCACGAAGCTTCTCTGGCAGTTATCACATTTTAATATTTTGTTTTATGTAAAACGTTTTCCACTGATTAAATCTTGGCATTCCAAGTTATCAACTAATTCAGTCAACTTTTTAATAAAAATAGACTACCATAATATAAATGGTTAAGGAAGCGGAATTGAAGGGTTATCCCACAGCTTACTCTGTGGCTTCATGGCAACTTATATACATAGTTTGTCCAAAATCTCAGCATGGGCTGAAATTCAGAAAGTCAAAATGTACATGTTTTTCATCCAATGAATGCTCACATTTTGTCCCAATTTATGATTTCCGGTTTCATATCAGAAACTTTGTGAGCGTGCAGATAGCTAAAACAATTAAAAACTTGGCCACAAAGATGAACTGATTCTACTTTTTGTGGTCGAAGGTCAAAGTCACTGTGACATTTTTGGCCATATTTCAAAACATGGACACTACTTTTGACTCAATTTGACACAAAGCAGTTTTGATTGTTAATGTTCCACCACTGAACAGAGAAAATTTCAAAGCCCATGTTTAATGAGCGTAAATGTTTTGTGGAGAGAATATATTATATCACAGTCTCTCTCTCCGCTGACTTTGCAGAGGAGTTTGATAAGGAAACAGGACAGATACTCAGTGGCATGGACAAACTGCCCCCAGACTTGAAGCAGTATGTGAAAGAGGACAATGAGCTGTTCGACAAGGAGATTGAAGAGTGGGACACCCTGCAGACCCGCAAGGCCCAGCAGGAAAAGCTGGCACTAACCGCAGCAGCTGCAACTGCAGCTGCATCAGCGGAATCCAGCACCTCCACTTCTTCTTCTTCTCCTCAGCCCATGAGTATTGAATGCAGCCCTCCAGACAACACAGGTCAGGATCATGACCATCTGAATTTATAGTAGAATACTTAATTGAAAATCAATACTTGGTTGTAAGATTAATACAAAAAAAAACTTGATCCTTTGAGAGTTTGAATAGATAAAGAAATGACATTTAGATATTGGCATGCAGCTTTATAGAGTATATAACTGTGAAGGATCTGACTCAGTATTTAGCCCTCAACACTTAAATGTATGGCTGTTAGTTGTTGTCAAAACTCACTATGATATCTGAATGAATTAAGTCAATGGGTTGTGCTGAAATGTTGGCGTGTTGTTATTACATAAATTAGATTTTAATCAAGACACTTAAAAATACAAGTTTTCTTGACGTTGAAAAATAGTAAATGCTAATGATTTCTGCAGTCACTCTGCAAAATTGTTTTAAAATGCTTTGGTGGATCAGCTGAAATGTAAAGAGGCATGCATCTCTCTGTTTCTTTAATGGTGCTGTCACCCCCCTGCAGTACCCCAGCAGGACCCAGAGTACATGGAACAACCATCACCCACGAATGACTCCAAACATCTGCAGGAGGACACGGAAAGAGCCATCTCAAGGGCGGCTGCAGAACAAGAGGATAGAAGCCCTGAGGCATTGTTAAATGCTGTATGTAAAATACACAAACACACAGTATGCCTCTCACACCATGTAGTCATCACCCATCTTGTCCATCGGCCTGTTCATATTAATCAATAAACACAGTTTTTTTTTATTTTATTTTATTTATTTATTTATTTATTTTGGTTTGTTGTGTTTTGTTTTGTTTTTTTTTTTATCATATTTTACTTCATCTACTTCCATCTTTTTCTGTTAAATAAGTTAACTGAAGGAACACCAGTAGGACTAAATGTTTGCTCAAGATCCAGTTGTATTTGTTGAATGAGCTAGGGGGGGTTTGTCATAAAAGGGTTAGTAATAAGTTAGTGTCATCACAAGCACACTTTCGAGCTGCAATAATTAATATTTAATTAAACTATTTTCACAGATAGGTGTAGCAGTGATGTGATCATCACAGACACAGAATACTCTGTATTCCCTGCAGCATTATTGAGCTAAATGAATGGTAATGGTATCTTCTTCACTCTGTGTTTGTTTTTGTTTTGTTTCTTTTCCTTCTTTCTTTTCTTGCACTCCCGGTGGCAAGTCTGACTACAACAGAGCACTTTGTGTTCGAGAGAGGGCGAGAAGGATGGGTGGAGTGAATGAATGCCATAAGCTACAGTGAAGCAGCAGTGGAAAACATTTTAGCTACGGTTCTGTTACTTTGAAAAATGTGGAAAGATTTTTGAAATTCATTCTCATGGACAAATATGACAAGGGTGCGTGGATGGCATGAATGGGTACAGGGAGGAGTGATTAGGGATTTTGGGAGTGAATGGATTGACCGATTGTGTAACACTGCTGTGGTAACAAGAATAAACACAAGACACAATAACACAAGAATAAATATGAACCTACCTTTCAATTAATTTTTAATGCTAATTCAAGTTAAAACCACATTTCAAGAATTGCTCCCCCTGAGTCTGATCAAGGATGAAGTGTTGTTGAAATATCAAAGCCAGCAGAATGAGTCAGTCTTTAGCAGAGTGTTCAGAAAATAAATGAGTTAAATTGACTAGTACTTCACTAATATTTCATTGTTATTCCCCTTAATATTTCATGTTCCTTGCCTTTCTACCACTTGTCTTTCTTTCCCTCTCATCTGTCCGATTGTCTCTTCAGTCTGTTACCTTTCCCACTCCCCCTCAGCCTGAGGTCCAGCTGAGCACCCCCCCCACCCCTCTTCCTGACCTGGCCATGGAGGATGAATCTCCTGGCCAGCGCACGGTTGAGGTGGCCATTCCTAATGTGGGGACATTTGTCATTGGATCAGAAGAGGGGGGTTATGATGATGAGGTAGCTCAAGTCCAGATAAATATTCTCTCTTACTGCTGACGACTTTGCTTATTTGATACATGGATTGAGCATCCTTGCCCATTCACTTGGCTCTAAATTAGATTTTTCACACCTGAGAAATTTGGACACTTGATGCAGACAGATTTCTGGATTGGCTTGAAGCTGGAAACGCCATGCAATATGACCAAGCACTTTTTTGGCCTTTCTGTGTTACCCTTGTGTGAAAAGTCTCTGCTTGAGTCGGTTTGCATTTTGGCACAAAGGCAGGTTGACCTTTTGCAGAAATGTATGAGTCACTGTTAACTGCAAAACCATGACCAACGTCTAATAGTGTGACGTGAATAAGCTGTCGTTTGACCTCCACTTGACTACTTTTACCTGGTTCAAAATAAAATGCATCTATTACAATATGTGCAGAATTTGTACATCTATTAGAGTCATAGTATAATTTTCTTTTAAATTGGCCTCATATCTGCAGAAGTAGTGGATCAGTGTGCTCTGCGTGGAGAGTTGTTGTTGGTAAATATTCCAGCCTGTTGCCTCACTTCCCTGCACTCTATCACACAGCTGTCATATGGCTGCCCTGGTGTTCTCACATTATCCTTTAGAGGATCGTGCATCATGCCATTGAACCAACTAGCTTTGTCTCTCACAGTCGTGTCACTCTAACCAATGCATGGGTTGCTGAGTGATGTTTGGCATGCCCTGAATGTGGTATGCTTTATTATAGTGCCCGGGAGCACGTAACATAAGAGATTGACCTTGCTTGGTTCATCCCAAGGACCTATTGTTTTGTTTAACATGGTTCCTGCTTCCTGGGCAGGCAATGATGACCCCCAACATGCAGGGTATAATAATGGCCATTGGCAAATCCAGCAGCGTATATGAAAAGAATGGGCCTGAGGCGGCCTTTTTTAAGGTACTCTCTATCTCTCCTTTACCGTTCCTCATTCCACCTCCACATCTTTTAACCTTGTGTTTGATGTCTCTTTTGTACATAGCAGTATTGCAGTATTCAGCAGCTGTAATGCAGTTATATCAAGATATAACTAGAAAGTTTTCTGTGTAGTCCCGTGCTGCACAGTTGTACAGCTGTGTAAACAGGCGGATGCCTCTTTAGCAATAGAGAGTAAATAGGAAAAGAAGACAGTTCTTTTGGGCCATTTTCAGCAGGTGCAAGATCCAAAAAACATCTAACAGTAACTCACATTGTAATGTATTGAAGAAGCTCATTCTGAGCAATAATCTTTAACTGCAGTTTTCAAGTGCAGAGAGACTTGAGGTCAAAAGAGAACAAGTGGACAGGATATTTGATCTTCAATATTCATCTGGAGACACACTCTGAATTCTAATTGACACTACAGTGCTGCTGTTGTAGTAGTTTATTATAAGTTAACAGAGCTGTCCAAATAGTTTTAAGTCCTGATATTTATTTATGTAGGTTAAGTCAGAGTCTATTGGAGCAGATTTTAAGTGTGTCTAAGCTCTTTAAGTACAGGTGAAGTACGAGCTCAATTTTATGTCCAAGAGTTAACAAATACAAGGGCAATATTCATTATCTAAGATAGAAATTCACTGCAGATTACCCTGAAGATCTACCCTCAAGAGCAGCCGAATAAGCTCCATTCATTCCCTGTCCCCTCAACCTCAGTTGATTTTAACTATGATTTGCAATAACTTTGTCTCTCTGCTCAGGCCATAAAGTTGGAGTATGCTCGTCTTTTGAGATTTGCCCAAGAAGACACAACACCTGAAAATGACTACCGACTTCAGCACATCATCGTTTACTTCATTCAAAACCAGGCACCCAAGAAGATACTGGAGAGGACTCTGCTCACACAGTTTGCAGACAGGAACCTGGCCTTTGATGAGAGGTAATTTAGATGTCACACAATCATACTCTCTGCGTATTTCCAGCCTTATCTCTATTGGTGTTATACGTCTACATTTACAGTACTATAATCAACTAAGATATTTGTGTAAAATCAACTTCTCAGTGTGACCAGCAGAGGGTAGCAGAGCACCTTAATGCTGACATTACAGCTTGTCCAGAAACCTTCATGGCTCACTGTCAGCACAATCTCTCAAGTGGACAATGCTTTCAAACTACAAGTCCTGTCTGAAAAACAGATTTTAAAATGCTCATGTCTAGTAATTGTCTTTGTAATACTACTGGCAAATAATATTCCCTTGCTAGTAAGATTGTGATGCTCATCTCATTTGGATGCATAATGCTCCTTACTACCTCTTAAAACTTTTCAGCTACGCTTGTTGGCCTCAATCCATATTCATGAGTGAAGAATTGATTTCTCCCTTCTCCTCTATTTTCAGCAAGATAATTAGATTTATGTGTGCATGTGGCCTCAATAGGAGCCTCCGGAGGAGTGTTTCACTTCTCCTCTCAGCACTAAAGAGTGATTCATTAGGCCATGTTAAGGCCTAGGGGCAGGGTGGACCGTTTCATCTCCTGGAGTATCTCACAATGACTCACCATCTTATTGCTAATGCCGGATCATTTTCTTGCCTTCCCACCTCCTCCCATAGATGTAAGAGCATTATGAATGTGGCACGTGCCAAACTGGACCTAATTAAGCCTGAGGAGGTCAACATGGATGAATATGAGGTCAGTAGTGGTGTTTATTTATCTGAAATGGAAGATTGCCTTCAAAGGAGCCTTGTATATTGTCTTTTAAGGTCCTGCTGTAATATAGTTTATATTCTATTATGCTAGCATTTATATCATTGAACTTCGTAGAGCTTGCCTTTATTAATTTGTCTTTTTCTTAATCAGATATGGCATCAGGACTACAGGAATTTCCGAGAGACAACCATCTACATGGTGACTGGCTTGGAGCTCTTTCAGAAAACAAGGTGTGTTGACACCTTACCTGAATAACATTTACTCTGTGCCCAACTCAGAGCTTTAACTTCTACAGGTTCACTGCTGCACACAACATTCACTTTCAGTTCACTACTCATCTGTATCAGCCAGTAAATATCCAGTTGTCTCCTGCAGAGGGCAGCAGTTAACTGCCTGTGCAACCTGAACCTTCATAGCTTTTCACTGGGTTCATCAAGTTTACTTCTTCTGTTAAATGGTTTACTCTCTAAGTTCTTAGGGCAACTTTGACATTCAAGTCAGGCTGTTTTGTCTGAATGTAACCTCTGTTCATGAACATCCCTTTCATTCCAGTTACGTGGAAGCTCTGATGTATCTGATTTACTCGTATCAGTACAACAAGGAGCTTCTGTCCAAAGGACTGTATAGAGGACATGATGAGGAACTTCTTGGTCATTATCGTCGAGAGTGTTTGCTGGTGAGTCCATTCATGCTCGTTCAGCACAGTGATTTATTTCCAATGGCTTGTCAGATATCTGTTGAAATGATTGATATGTTTTTTCCTTTATGTCATGTGTCTTGAATAATACAAAGTGAATACAAAGTGGGTCTGTTTTGGAGCGGAAGCTTTTGTGTCTAGTAGTCCTTCCCTGTGCTCCCCGTCTCTTCTTTGTCACTCCCTTTCCTCTGTATCAAACTTCCTTTGTTGAAGTGACTCAGCAAAACTAACATGGCCAGACACCCCCCCCCCCCAATCCTGAGCTGTGGTAGTATAATCAAATTACTTTAGTTGAGATATTACTTTGGCTTGCTTGCGGCCCACAAAAAATTCCACTGAAGATTTTTCATCTGATACTGACAGATGAAAATCCTTTCAGCCTTGTGAAGTGAGCCCCTTTTCATTTCACTCCCACCAAACTCCAGGCTTTGCTCCGGTATTATTGGTTAGGGTTGAAGGTATTTTGGTCTGATCAGCCTCACACTGGTCTTCAGCAGCCCTCTCACTGCTGCACTCAGTAACCTTACACCAGCATTGTGCTCATAATGTAATCACTGGAGTGGGAATAGGAAGCAGGAGGGCCCGTGAGTGTAAACACATTACCATGAGACACAAGCATGTCCTCAGCTAACCTCAAACCTCAGCGCTGCACAGCCTGATTGGTCATCTTAGATCTCTGGCCAGAACCTCTGGCTCTGTCCACTCAGTTGTTTACCTTCAGCTCTTGTTTTAATTGAAAACACTGCTAACATTGACACAGTTAATGTACTTGGATGTTTTGCAAATCCAACCTCACAGTTCCCCTTTCCAAACTGGCTCGCAAAAAACAAGTCATTTCCTCAGAGAGAGGAGGTCGGGGAGTTTGTCTGTGACAGAGAGGTGGTTCTGGCCAAGACCAGGAAGAAAAGCTTGTATCCACATGCATGCAAGATCGTCAGGATCCACTTAAGTTTCAGTGGCTGTAGGACACTG
Organism: Echeneis naucrates; assembly: GCF_900963305.1. Taxonomy (NCBI): domain Eukaryota; kingdom Metazoa; phylum Chordata; class Actinopteri; order Carangiformes; family Echeneidae; genus Echeneis; species Echeneis naucrates. The sequence goes on from NC_042524.1 coordinate 18,682,294, forward strand.
TCACATTAATGATCCCTATTAACTTACTGTTAGTACTTAAGCTGTCACATATTTATCAGACCAAATGGAAAAGTTGACTCGGAGGAACAAAACAAGAACAGTAAAATAAATGACATTGTGACCGTTAACCAGAATCATGTCAAAACCATTCCATAAGATAGCACAAACATATAAAACAAAGTATTCCTGTTTAAAAGTGGTGAGTGCAGCATGACTTCAAAGTGACTTTCAAATGAGACGTGCCTCCCTGTGAGGTTGATGTGAGCCAAATATGCAGCATGAGGTGAAAGGGACGGGTACATGGAGGTGTTCTCAACCCAACAGGAACTTAGTTACTCTTTTTTTGGTTCACAATTTAGCCCACTTATTAATGCAGGCAGGATTTGGTATAGCAGCAGTTGCAATGACACACGACTCGTGTAGCAGATTAAGATGATTTAAAAGTCTTACGGGCTGATTGGGACATTTTTCTTCAAACCACTCTCCTCCTCAAACTGCTAGCAGTTAATTGGGCTTAATTCCAATACTGCAAATGAACAAATATAGGCTAAAAATCAGAGCTCATGTTGGAGCTCAATGCTGACAGACTGTTTCCATGGCAGCAATGTACATTTCATGTTTAGGTTCCCCAAAGCCAGTAATGTCTTTATAAAATGCCTGAAATTGAGTTCTTTTACAAAAGATTTTCCTTTCTTTACAAAAGAAATTTTACACGCAATTCACACAATTCAACTTTTGCCCATTCAAGACTAATCATTTTATCCTTTCCCATAGAAATTAAACGAGCAAGCAGCAACCATGTTTGAGTCAGGAGAAGAACCAGAGGTTACCACAGGCCTAGGCATCATGAATGAGCTGGTGGTGCCTTGCATCCCTCTGTTGCTGGTCCACGACACTGAGAAGGACCTCCTAGCAGTGGAGGACATGAGGAACCGCTGGTGCTCGTACCTGGGCCAAGAGATGGAATGTGAGTCCCTGAGGGAGCAGGAACAGACTTGGCCTGTTAGATATTTCTGGAGAGTTTATGTCTTAGGTTACTAGTACATTCCTAAGCACCTCTGGCAAAGATCATGATAATCAGGCCACAGCTCAGTTCACACATGTGAAGCTTAACAGGTCGTGCAGCATTACCACTCTTCCTTGGAAACCAGACATTTTAAAGGTTGTGAATAATAACATTTTCAGAAAACAGACATTCTGACCACATGACCTTGAGAAATGTAGGTTTTCATCGTTCACTGATATTTTCTAAACAAAGCAATTAATTGACTAATCAGAGAAAAAGTCTGCAGTTTAATCGAAAGTGAGGTCAGCCGTGCGACAGACTGCACTGAGACATGTTCAGATAAATTACTCGAATAAAATAGCATCATGGAGGATCCAACTTTTCTCAGTACACTCCAGTATCAGTCCACAGAGAGTTTCTGGCCTTTGTTCAGGAAAAGTAGAGATGTGAATTCATTGGAGTCTTACAATCTGTCTCTGTTGTGGAACAAGTTTTCAAACAGCATGCGGTATCGCATTGAAAATATTTATCCCTTCCTTTCTGTGTTAAGACATCTGATTTTCACAATATTGTGTTGTAAGGTCCACGCAGTTAATCATTTACTATCTCCCTGTCTGTCTGTCTGACCTTCTGCTGGCAGCCAACCTCCAGGAAAAGCTAACCGACTTCCTGCCCAAGTTACTGGACTGCTCGACGGAGATCAAAAGCTTCCACGACCCTCCCAAGCTGCCCTTGTACTCCACGCTGGAGCTGTGTGAACGATTCAGCCGTATCATGGCCGCCCTCGGCAGGGTTCCCACAGCGGGGAGATGAGCTAAGAGGGACGCCCAGACACCTTCCCCTCTTCACAGGCCCGACCCTGGGCAGAATCCATGGACCTCTCTTAACCCATGCCTTCCTTATAAATCCAGGGGTCACTCGCTTGTAGCTGTTATTTCTCTGTTACTCTTTTGCTGCTATAGGTTTTATCATTCTAAATATCATTTCACTTTTATTTTAAGCAAAACACAATGGAGGAAGGAGGAGGAGAGGATTGACTGATGGGAGGGAATTAAGAAATGTGAGAGGAGAAGTTGATTTGGAAAAAAACAGTGGCAATCCTGCAGTGTCACACACATTCTGCTTCAGCTTTGCAAAAAAGAAAGAATTTGACATTTTTTTCATAGTTTATTATTGTTGTTGTTGCCGCCGTTTGGTTCAAGCTTCTCCAACCATCCTCACAGCCCTTTCTAAGGCACCCTTCTCTGCTTGAAAAGGATCACCCTGCTGCTCTGCCTCCAGTTTGGTACAGTATTACCATGTTTTGTTTTATTTTTCTAAGGAAGTAAGGAAGAGCGCCTTCAGATTTATCAGCAGCTCAGAGTATCTCAAATGGGTCAAGTATCTTTGTGGACTGCGCCAGGATGAGATGTTTTAAGTGCTGTGGTAGACGGCCACAGACTTCCTGTGGCTTGTTAATAAATTGAGAGAATAAAATTTTATTTATGGCCCTTTTAGGCCAAATTAACCAATGCTTGCCTGATGTTGATTTTTACTTCTCTTGCACCATAATAACTGAGCTTTATATTATTATAAACATTGCACTTCAATGTTCAAAGTGTAAATTTGTTTAAGATATTACCAATGTAAGCAGTTATCCTGCTGAGATCCTTCAGGTTGTGTTCATTCAAATAAGGCTAGTAGGAAACACTTTTGCGGGTCTTTTCAAAAACATTGCCACCAGCATTGGCCAGAACATGAGATGACATTGGCATCCAAATTAAGTATAGGACAGTATGAAGATAACGGTGATGTGTTTTGAATCGTAATCTGTAGCTCTGGGGAGGTTTTTTCATCCTGCACAGCTTTCTTCATTCCCTTGGACTCCAGCACAAACAGAGTTATTGTTGGTGGTCAAAAGTCAAAGATCACTGTGTCTACACTACAGTGATTCCGAGTCCAGACAGACATGGATATAAATGGCCAACTTGATGCTGATTATGCAGGTTTTTTATTTTTATTTTATGATCTTATATAATCATCAAAACCCCCTGTTCAGCTGTGGAACTCTGTAACAGAGTACTTTGATACTTCCTGCATGTTTCTGTTTATGAACCAGTACAACAACTGAGTCACTGACTTATGATATGACATCAGATGACTCTCAATATACATTAATGTAAGCAACACTAATACTGTTGCATTTGATGAAGGTGGAGCCAGTTTTAGTATTAGTATACAGTTGACCCTAAATGGCTACAAGCAAAATCTGATGGCCGTGAGATGATTAGGAGGATTTTTGATCCAAATATCAGTTTTCGTCTTTAAAACCTCAATCATTTTTTCCTCTCAAATATTGGAACGTTTGATCTCTGCGTGATTTATTATTCACTTATTCAGCTGTTTTAATGAAACCATTGGACAAGCTTAAGGGGGAAATTACTAGTTGGTGGGTGAGTTAACTCACAGGCATCAGATATGCAATAGGAGGCCCAACTCAACAGGACCAAAACATAGAAAAAAAATGTCCTTCTACTCTGAATTGTAGTTAGTGTAAATTAGTCAAATGTAGCGCATGACCTCAGAGCAAATCGAATTTACTTTCCACTCCTACATGTCGATGGCATAAATCTCCCAAGTGTAATGGTTATGTAAAAGGTAAATATTCCCATTAACGGAAAAGCAGCAGATTCCTCTTACCCCACAGTATAATATTTACACCCACACTCAGCTACAGAGAGCGATGAAAAAGTAAAAAAAAAAAAAAATATGTAAGAGCAGCAAAGCAGATCTCACTATGCTGACTCATCATCAGTTTTCCTCCTGGAGTTCCAATATATTATATAGAGTAACTCTACATTTATATAATTGTATTGTTATTTAGGGAGTTGCCTTGATGCACCTTTACCGCTGCCTAGGACCACATAAACAAATCCAGCTTGACCAGAGGTCTGAGAATCCATCCTGAGCTTCGATTCATCCTTGAGGCCGATCAGACAGGGGCTCATTCAGCAAACAAAAGCAAACAACAAAGCTTTCACTAATGCGCATCTTTTTACCTCTCAGACAGCAGGCGGTCAATGCTTTGTGCACTCAGGGCGGTTATGCCACACTGGGAGATGTCATTGTTTTGTTTTGTTTTTTTTTTTTATAAATCCAAGTCATTCTTTTAATACTGTTGTCTTTTAATCTCTTTGTAAAGCTTTCTCAAAAATTAGGTGGTTTCAAAAGGCTGGCTTAGTTCCTTAACTCCCACTCAGCTTTGATGACAGTGAATCCTCTCCATACAGACACATCGCCTGAGCCTCCAGACTGACACCTGATACACTGTCCCACTGTGGACATCTATCTGAGGATCAATATCCTACTAATCAAGTAATATGACTGGGAGACGACAGTAACTGTATGTCATCCTTGTTCTACCTTTGCTTTAACATCCTGTGTGTGTGTGTGTGTGTGTGTATATAAAACCACCTTTTTTTTTTATAGTTCTGTCTAAACATACCTTGCTGGATTGCAAATTTTTATGCTGTGTTCACTATTATTACTTGCAGCAGCATCCTCTAATTTTGATCATTAGTTCCACTGATTTGAAGAGGCCCATGAAGCCAAGTTGTGTGATGATTATAGAGTAGAGACAGTGGCAGTCTATGCAGTCCATGATACTGATGGACAGGCTTAATTGGTGGTTTCAACTGGTCTTCCAACTGCGTCCACAGACCCAAGTCATGACCTGCAGCTGCTGGAGAGAGGGATGGTTCCAATCTGTGACTGCTGCAGTATACCAGCTTGGTGGTGAGAGGAAGCTATCTGGCGCTATCTTTGATTTTTAGGCCATAAAATCATACTTTATAATTATCTACCTGCCCGATAGATTTTACTCACAACTGTAGATGCCAAAAAAATTATCTGGCAAAGGTAGAGAAGTGAATTTCTATTGTCAACCATTTTATGATGCAGGACACACTGTGGCAGACATCAGGACACGTTTCAGAAGACTGACAGGGTTAAGCTCAACACACCGTGGTTGTTATCATGTTATATTTTCCACCACAAGTTACATTGTGAGCTTTCCCTTCTTTGCAGCTCTAAATTTACTTCACACAGGTTTAAGTCAACTATTTCAAATTCATGAGGAATTCACTGAGAATGGAAAGAAAGTGATGAGAATGATAGATAGAATTACATTTTACTCCAGATCCAAAGTGTATCTCCACTGTGAGTCGGTCAGAAAGTCTATGCTTGGTCCTGAGGACAGGACCACTTGTAGGTCCTGTTCAACAAAGAGGTGTGACCTGCTGTTGGTTCTCATGGAAACCAAGGATTGGCCATTCACACAGTGAGGTAGAAAGGAAGAAGTTGCTCAATAGTGGTGGTATATGTTGGATGCAGAAACCAGACAAAGCTTATGTGGTTTGAGTTTCATTGTGTGGTCCACATGAAACATTGCACATTCCTCTCTCACTTAGTGTAAGCTTTTGGTTTCAGACCCTGCCGTCAGCCCTGATGTTGACCACACAAGTATAAAAGTTCTCAAACCTCCTTCTTAATGCCTGAAGGTTTTCAGCATATAAAGAGCACTGGCTGGCTGCCTGTGCAGCAGGCGATGCCAGTGGGAACATGTCCATGGAAGCCGGTCCATGCTCCATGGCCTTATTCCATAAAAGCCTTAAAGAGTTGGGGGGTTTATCATTTTTTTAAAGTTTTTATTATTATTATTATTATTATTATTATTATTTCCATATTTGTATTTTGGACTGTGGATGATACCATGTTTTCACTGATCCCCTAAAGTTCTAGTTCTACGATGAGAACCAGGAAATCGTCCATCGTCTGAATGTACCACCCTACCTCATGACACAAGTTTGTCCTTGTGTTGCTGAGAAGAGCATAAAGGTAGGACTTTCCCAAGTGATCTACCTCTGTGTGTACAACACGGCTCTGTTGATCAGCTCAGAGAAGAGGTGAGAGTTTAAGTTGTTGTGATTAAATAGAATTTGCCATCTGCACAGGCTGATCCAACACTTCCACCCTGGGGACAGGGTTCTGGAAACAAATGCACCTTGATACAGAGTAAAGTGGCTTGGCCATAACTCTCATTTTCCCATCATGCATGCTGTGCCACCTTGGTAGAATCACTCGCAGCATATCTGATATTTGGAAGCCCCACTTCCATCAGTGGATTTGTCTGTTCGTAGAGTTTCTTTGTTGATTCTCCTCATGATGGTGTTGTCAGATGAAGGCACTTTTAATGGCACATACAGTATGTGCCATGTGGGCCCGCTGTGACACATGCAGGGAGGATGAGTGAGAGTTCCTGCTGTTGTGTGAGGTTTCTTCTATTTTCCAAGAAATGTAATTAGCATATATTTTGCTTCCATCAAGTCATTAGACACTTTGACATAGTCCAACCAACAGTCTTGTGGACTGAATCCCATGCTCCGATCATGTCATACATCCAGCAACTGTACAAATGAACCAGGTTTCTTTTCACAGGAGGTTGTTGAAGAATTTTTTTGGACTCTACCACCGTACTGAGGAATGGATGTGTGCACAGTCCTGATGTTCATGGAAGAAAAATCACAACTGCATTTCATATGACCAAAGGTAACACAAAACAAAAAACAAAAGACAGTGAAAGAAGCAGCATGACCACTGTCGTGACGTCGCATCCAGACAAGTTCATTCGTCTACACCCTGGACAGGTCACCAGTCCATCACAGGGCCAACACACAGAGACAGACAGAGACAGGAAACCGGAGTACGTGGAGGAAACCCACGCAGAAACAGGGAGAACACACAGACTCTGCACAGAAAGGACCCAGGCCAGCGACTAAACCCACAACCTTCTTATTGTGGAGTAACAGCACTAACCACTATGCCCCTCATGTCTTCTTATATTGGAATTGACTTTCCATATTAAAAGAGCAATATGTTCTTATTCTTCATGTATATTATTTATCTTATGACAAGTGTTCCTCTTAATTTCAAATTATTCGCCTGTCACTTTTTTATTTCACAACACCTGTGTATAATCAGAATTAGTGTCAGTAGCATGTTATACACGATTTTGCCTGAATGCAAAAAACTCACACATTCATCATTAATGTAAGTGACCTTGATGCTGCAACACAGTTGGGTTTCCAGCCTTTGTTGCAGCTTATTTAGTGTGTTTCCCTTATAGAGAGGGAAAAAAAACGACAGTGATGGACTCTATTCCAAGACCCGGTTTGGAGTTCTCAACTCCCACCTTCACGGCAACTTCTTAATTTTTGTTTTTTATGTCATGAAGACGAACACATTTTGGCACTAGGAGCTGCTGGTTCATCATCATAGCAGCAGGATTTTATCCTCTACATGATTGGTTGGCATAAACAACAGTTAGTTCCTACTGAGCGCTGAGGAGAATATCATTACATTATACCATACATCGTTCCAAAATAAATGGCAAATGAATATGTTGATTGTTTTTTATTTTTATCCATGTATATGGACATCTTATTGAAGCTTTTGTTTCAAAAGCTTGTGAGTGTATTTAATCAAAGCCATTAACTATGGATAAATAATAATTGTGTGTATTTTTATATTTCTCATCATGGTAATATGGGAACACTGGGGTTAAAGTTATTTTGATGGTGCAGATGATTTTTAAAAACATGTATATTTGCATTTCATCTGGGAGACCAACACACTCAGAACCGCAGCAAAGCTATGGAGCAGAGTGACAGTCATAATATACCGACTCTTTTGGTGCAAGCTAGTTATGCCCCCATGTGAGATAGTGACTGTTTTCTTATGCAGCACAGATAACTCAATGTACTTTGTCTTCTGTTACTGTAGAAACCCGACTCCATTGCTGCTGTCCCTGCTGTCCTCAACAACCAGCTCCAGCTCCAGCATTATGCTTCTGCATTCATTCATTCACTGGCAAATTATGGATATGCTCGTCCTACATTGTTCTGCAGGTGAGAATATATTATGTCTGGTAACTCAGAAACTCTGCCGGAGATCTGTCCTCATAGCTCCCTGCATTCTAACCTAACTGGCTTCTTTTCCACACTGAAAGCTTTTGGCTGGGGATCTAGCTATATTGACTCATATATTGATTGTTATGATTACCTGAACTGTAATAAAATAAGTGCTTCCATCCAGCTATTAAACAAAATGCTCTCCAGGTTATAGACAGATATAGTTCTTCAGAATTAGTATTAGAAATACTAAGTAATCACCGGTGGGAAGTTCTGCATCAACAGTAAATAAAAAGGACTTCATAGGAAAACCTCGGAGGATTCACCATCGCACAACTTCAGAAAGATCCACACAAGTACCAGACTGCATCCTTAAAATACTGCCAAAACAACAGGAGCTTCTCAGGGTGGGCAGATGAAATAACTTTGACCGAGATATGACCCTAATTTCCCTATTGCACCTTTCAGTGTCAGGCTCTGTGTGTTGCAGTCGTTTGGTGTTGTTGCATGTCTACTCTACAGTAACAGTGGTGTAAAAGCCAGCTAACCTCATCTATAACAGTCTCCCCGAACCGTCCAAGTCCCTGTGTGTCTCTGCTGCAGTGAGCTGCAGTGACAGTCAATGAGGTGTCTGAAGCCCATAGCTGGCGGCACATTGTTTCAATTCTGCAGCCAGTAAATGTGACACAGTCCTTTCTCTACCTGCAAGGTTAATTGATTTGCTTTCCAGTTGAGTCAGCGATTTGTTTCTTTCATACTTTAAAATTTTAACAATAAATAAGTATATCGGGGGAGCTCAGCTCTTTGCAGCTGCAGTGGCTGATTCAGGCGAAAGCCACTGAGCACAGAGCTTTCCAAGTTCACACTGCTGGCAGTCGGCAGCCGTTGTATGAATAGAGAGCAGCGAGGGCATTCTTCACATAGCCATTCTGAACACATATTTAACATCTTTGTTCGTGTCAGTTGTTAATCCTCCTTGAACTGAATATCAATTAACAAGCACCTCTTTATAGTCAGGTTTGAGAATAGCTGATGGTGAAAAAGGGATCTCAAATTGATGCCCGTTCACTTAACACTTATGGTGTTTTCTGAGAGTTCTCCCTTGTTGGGCTGTGTTTTATAGTCAGATAAAAGTTGTGCAGGGAGAAAAATGCCATCTGGGCTTTGAGCCAGGGGCTGGTGTCTCACAGCAGCTACTGCCTCTCACCAGGATATGATGAGAAACTTGGTGGGGGAGGGATATGAGGTGAGGAGGAGGGGTGGTGGGAGCTCTCAAGGTGCCACTTCCATAGAGACGCAGCTGACTCAAACAAGACTTCCATCAGTGGACAAACAAAAGGTGGCATGGCTGTCTGACTGGCTCATTAGTGGCAGCCCAGCAGCCGCCACCAAACTGCTGAGATCTGCTTCTCCATCCTGGCAATGAGGGCAAGGCTAATCAACATCTTTTGGTAATGAGTGATGCTGAGCATTAATCGTTTCACATGTGATTGGCTGTGCTGTTGCTTGGTTGCCTAGGAAATAAGGATCTCGTTGTATGTAGCTGGCGGCAGTCAGTGTTTTTTTTTTTTTTTACTTTGAGGTAATGTTGAGTTTGAAACTGGGCATGGCTTCCATCAACTTGCTCTTGTTTTGTGTAAACACATTTTGTTACCTTGATGACTTTCAAGCGTCTGTTTGCTCAGCATCTTTATAGTTCTGTTTTCAGCACTCCCTCCTTTGGCTATAATTTGAGGAGATGAGAAAAGGCAGGAAAGTCACATCATCATGAACATCTTTCTCACTGCTACTTATTCTCTGACTGTAACCAGAGGCCAGGGACTCCCAGAGCACTGGCTGGAAAAGGATATAGTGCCATATCATTTAGTTTCTCCTTTCTAAACGCATAGTGTTGCACTGTGCTCAGGTCAGCACATGTGGAGAGGACCCAAGACTGGGCTCTGACAAGATGGTCTCAGGAGATCATGGGATTGTTGTTTTCAGTGATGCATTAGTGGAGATACATGTATTATTCATATTTACATTGACGCCAATACAAACCTAAGACAGAAAGATATCTGTGATGCTGAATATAGTTAGAAAATTGATGTTGATGACAGTGGCGGAGCCATCAAACCCAATATTGAAGCATAAAGGTTGGTTGGAGCTTAAATATTTCTAAAAGCACTATGTGCACTTTATGCCTCATGTATCATCTGATTGACAATAAACACTTCAAATAGCTTATACCTATTTTTATAATGATAATAAATCTTTACTTTATTGTGGTTGCTTTAGGTTTGCTATTAAGTGCGTTAGTGCCTGAGGTTAATCCTTTGTAATAAGCTCTTAATTACTGCCTGGATGAGGCAACTCTTAAGTACCACTGAACACATTTCTTTCAGAAGTCGCCAATAAGAAATGAAGTCAGGAGCCCAGAGTGATGGAGCTGAAGCGGCAGCAGTGAGCACTCCAGACATCCAACTTTCCCATTGAGGCAAAGACACAATCAGCAGAGAGAGTGTCTTGGCTTCCAGTCAATGAAGAGGACTGGTGCATTTAATATATGAAGAAACATTCACCGAAACTCAGGGGCCATAAATCACTAAGGAACTCACTAAGAGCATTGTTCCTCCTGCCAGCTCACTTGGCACATCTTGTTTTCTTAAGAACCCTCTGGCTGTCTGGCAGGAGGGGGGAATAAGCAGTGGTAAAGGCATTTATGAGGTTGTCCTCAAAGAACCTTTCTTTATATCCACACTTTTGCTAATGCATGTGACAGTAAACTTGATGTTGGCAGCAGCTATGAAGAAGTAGTCCGTATGACTGATGCTGGTTGTGATAAGTGCCCAGCCAAGATGTATTAATTATAGTCATTTCTAAACAGTGTTTAGGAACTAGCTAAACGACCTAGCTTTTAATGATCACAGTTCCCCAATATGGTTTAAGGAAATAAAAATATATATCATGTTTTCAAATGATTCATGCTTAACTTACTGGAGTCTGTAATGAGAGAAGCGCTGTCATGTGGAGGATATGTTGGAGCACCAGTAGCCTGGAAAAAGGCCATACCACTGAAGTGTCTCTCATTTGAATCCTGCCGCTGGTCTTTGTTTCTTTGTTTCCTATGCTAATAAAAAAAAAAAACCAAGAAAAAACAAAAGCATGGCAAAATCTTAGTATTTATAAAGGTTTAAACATAACAGCACTCTCTGCTAGTAAACTCAGCTGTAGTTAGCTCCCTCAATCCTCTTGTTCATAAATCAACAACAACAACAACAACAACAGCAAAAACAAGCATCAATATGTAAAATCGCAGAGGAAATTCCACATATTGAACTTTTAAAACTGTATGTGATGACAAGACAGCAAACTGAAATTTGACACCTTCAGCATGCCAAGAACCCGATTCAATGCATGCATACCAAATTGAATATACACAAGAGTTGTGAAGAGCCAAGAGTACTAGTGACCGCTAAAATCTGTCTGCGCTGATCCAGATCACTACGAAAACTGCCGCAGCTGTTCCCGTTCCTTTGCCAATTCCTTTGCCCTGAGATAAAGGGAAGAGAAAAATAATAGAGTGGTGAAAAGCAGCAGAATGTTCAGTAAAGACTGGAGATAGAGAGCACACGTGGCTTTATCTTTGCAGGAGTGGGAGTCATGCAGGGGCTGTGCATATCTGCGGTGGGAGAACAACAGCATGATGTTTGTGGGGTTCATTCACCGGGGTTTTAGAGCCGAGGAGATCATATTTGCACGCTAAATACAATATAATACAAAGTTAGTCAGGTTTTGACAATAATAAATAATTGGATTATTTGCAAATGAGGATGTATTAAAAATGTGTGTAAAGTATCCATCTAAGATTTGAGGAAAGTAATTTTATTTGTTTACTGAATGAGATCCTGTAAAAGCATTACAAGGTGCAAACATGAAGGCCCTGCATGTCAGCGCCTTGTTAATACATTTATCATAAAGGTCTGAATACGGGTGCAGAATTAGGAGTGGTAAAACCAGAGGTGCCAATGGCAGCTTGATGTAATGGCAAGTTTTATTTTCCTGGAACTTTGAGTGGATTCCTTCTCATTCGCATTTTTGATAAACACTAATAAAACAGAGGAAACACAAGGGCTCCCTCTCTCCTGCGAAAAAGTTGGCCATATAAATGTTATGTTTTGTAACAACCACCAACTTTCAAGCAAACGTTTTACCCTGGAAAAAAAAAATTCTTAATGTGCTCTTTTCTCTCCTTTCTTTGTTCTTTTTTTAAATTATTACTTTTAATTTTTATTCATTGTTCTTATCATGGAGTTAACCAAACACTGACAACTTCAAATGACTGTGGAGATCGTTTCTAAAGTAAGTGGCCTTGTGTTTTTAACTACTAATCAGCGCAGTAATCACAGTATAGGGTTTCTCTCGTTTGTGCTGCTAAAGGTCAGAGAAATCCATTTGCCAAGATTTAAATGATGTATATCCACTCTTGTGCTTTTTGAGAAAGAAGGATGAGAACAAACTTTACAGTAGTCACAGTGTACTTGGAAGTGGTCAAACTTATTTTAATTTTCTGGGTATTCCTTCTGAATCTTCCTGTTGTCTGTGTTTCCTTCAATCAATCTTAATGTGTTCATAAGCACAAAATTAAATCTGTTTACGTTTTTTTACTGTGATATAAAGATGCCAAATACCAAGTGCTAACATGTCATTAAGGAAGGTAACCATAGCTAATAAATGAGCTACAAACCTCAGGCATTGTTTAAATTTCTCTTCCTCTTGCTGTATCTTGTTTCTCTAGATGGTGTGTGTGTGGGGGGGGGTGGTCAAAGGTGCTGGTTAGTGTTACCGTATATCATTACAGCTAATTTGTTAATGATACTGACATCCGCATTTTGAATTTATGTAGGACTTTCAGGATAATGCTAATATTGATATAACGCTGGGAATATAGACACTTACCTTGCTTCTGGGTGTGATATTAAGCATGTCATTTTTTTCATAAATAAGTGCAGAGCTGTCAAAGGTTTTGACTTCTATAAACATTGGAGGCCTCGCGCATTCAGAATCAAATAAACAGACGCTGTCAGACCTTTCCAGCTAATTTTGCCGCAGGAAATAGGTTCCGCATTAAAAAGACATTGATACAAAAATGCCCTAATTTCTCTGTATGTAAGCACACCATTTCTCCTCTAATGTGTGGAGTCCTCATAATGGTGGACGCCATACAGCGAGACATCAAGCATGAAAAAAGCTTGTTACACTTCTTAAAAGCCCCGACATTGCCATATGTGCATATACTTATTCTTCACTTCAAGTCCTGCTGCCAGAAATCATAATCTGTTATTTGACTTCAAACTACAAAACAATTCCAATTATTTTTCGATCAGGTAAAAATATGATTGTTTGTTACAATCAGTGGTCTGGATTTGATTATTCACACAATCATTTCATCACATCTTGATAACTTCAATGACGTGTGTCCATGCCAAACTGGTACCAAAATGTCCACCCATTTAAACTGCCTTACGTGGGCTACTCGTACTTTTAGAATAGAGTATAAAGTAAAGTAAAATTTCCTTGAAGGCCGCTTGGTTTAGTGACTATATGTACAGAATTTAGAATAGAACTGCTCTCTACCTGAATTCCCGCCTGGTCAATATTTGTTTTCACTTCTTTCTAAGAAATACAGCCTCTGTTTTAACCACTGCTATATAAATCTCTAAATAAATTCTTGTAAAAATACAAATTCTTAGTCGCACATAAACGTGGCTGAAGCCGCAAATGTATTCATCATTTATTTATATTTTCAAATATTGTACAGAAAAGGATTATCAAATACTTTGAATTGATGCAATTTGGCCTCGTTGAGCAGTGCATGAAGCTGTATGTCAGTTCATTACCTGTGGAGGGCAGCAGCAGGCTTGGGATGCATCAGGGCTGCTCGGAGGGCCAAAAGAAGAATAAGGAAGAAGGAAAGCCGGCTGTGAGAAAAAGGTCTCTGAAAATCTGCTGCACCTTAGAGTGACCAGGCCTTTTGAAGACATACTCACCAGTTTGGAAATGACAGAGTTTAAGGGTGGCTTATTTTGAGTGCTTTGAGTTCACAAGCAGTGGCAGAAAGGTAATACTGCATTCGGTAAGAAATAACGTTAACAATGTTAAGCACTCAAACACGAAGGCCAAATGTTAATTTATATTATGAAGGAGTTTATGTATTTATATTTATATAATAGTTTATTTATTTATTTTTACATTATACCGGGATGTGGAAATATTTCATTTTTAAGGCTGTATTTTGACTCTGTTAACATCAGATTGGGCTAAACTATGGAGTTGTATTTTTTTTTTTTTTTTTTTAAAGCATAAAAATATAAATAAGTACTGGTATGACTTATAATATGAATGATGGTCCTGTTTGTTTCCCCTATAGTAAGTAAATATGCATATTTTTCACTGAAAGTATACTGACTTTGAATTAATGATATCTGGATTTTATTTCACTGCTTTAATTTCATGGTTTGGTAATGTGCAGGCCGCTGTCTGGCAGTATGATGCTTTATATTTGGTGGGTAAAAAAAAAAAAACAACAACAACAACACAACAACAGTATTACACATGTAAGATAAACAGATTCCTTTGATTAAGAACTGAGATCAAGATGCAAATTCAGTTAATACAGTTAAAAAATACAGTGTAAATGTGCCTGCCCACTTAACAGGATGTCTTCCCAAACAAATAATTTCTCAAAAAGTGAAGAGACCCATAATATACAGTTTTGCCAGAGTCAAAAAATTTGTCAAAAAATGAGTCAAAAAATTAACCTGAAGTCATATCCATATTTCACATACATTATCATGTACTTTTGAAAAAGCAAGAACTATAGGATGGCTAAATGGAATTTAGCACCATCAACAGTAGACATCAGTAATCTCTGTGCTTGCTTTCTGCCAAATGTCATAAAAACAGCTGAAAAGAAAACCTGCAACTGACAAGCGAAAAAGTTCCACCCAAGTGTTTCCGAGCATTGAAGTTAGCATTAAAGAGGCCTGATATTGTATATCAATACAACAGAGTTATGTGTGAAAGGGAGTGTACTTGAAAATATCACAAACTGTACTGTTGTTGTCATTGGCTACAATTCAAACATGTTTGTTTTTTAAGTGGGGCAGAGAATTGGTGCAATTCGTTTTGACTTTGGCTTTCATTAACAAAAAGGCTGTATGGTTGTTGTTGTTTTTTTTTTCTGTGTTTGTGTTTATTTTCAGTATAAATTTCCAGTAAAATCCATTGTAATTAAGTTTCTAACAAGCAAGAGGAGCTTCCATATACAAGGAATATGGTGCACTCAAAATCCGTTTACTAGAAAAGAATGAAGAGCTTTGTTCCCGAGTAATATAGGTATGAGAATCTGGCCATTCGTTCATGGCTGTCAGTTTGGTTTAAAGGTGAAAAGAAGTGACTGTCAGCAGAACAATACAGGAAAACACATGCTATTTATGAACAAGATAACCTAGAGGCAGGATAGAAGGAGGCCTGACACGGTGCTCTGAGGAATTCCACCCTGTACTTCCTCAACGACTTTGGTTTTCAAAAAATTTTTTTAAAGGTTGTCAGGCAGAAAAGCGATAATACGTGTGACATTAAAAACATCTAGTTAGTCTCTCTTAGTAATAAAAATGGCAACTACTGTTTGAAGTCAGGCATTTTACATGAAATAAATGCTGACTAACTTTTTCGGCAAAGGCTTCAGAATGACCAGAGAAGGGAACATGCTTGATATGAGATGTTAAAATAATCATTAGTTTTAATTTAGTTATCGTGTATTACTTTGAGGCTATGAAACGTAGAAGCACATTTACAAATATACATGTTCTGTATGTGCAAATCTAAATCTCCCAATCGTATTCACTCAGTTCATAGATGAGTTTAACTAGGGCATCAAGGGTAGTAAAGGACTCCTAGAGCAGTCGAACTTCCATTGAGGAAACAGTCTTTATGTGGGGTCTATCACCTCATTATCTCCTGGCTGGGTCCAGGAGATGGATGCATTATCTATATTATATATCTATCTTATTCCTTTCACAGGCACTGAAAACCACCTAGTTGTCCAGAGACTGACTGAGGCAGAAATATGACTTTCTAAATGGTAAGTAACCACGTCAACTGTTTTACCTTTTCTCATCATGTCGTACCAAGTGATATCATATCATGTCATATCTGTTGAAGTTTGACATTTTCTTTTTCTTTTTTCATTGCAGTATGTTTATGTATAAAATTCTGCACTTCATTCATTTTAGAAAGCCCAAATGTTGGGAACATGAGAGGTTTAATTTAAAATCAAACGTACTGTTTATAGCTCCATCTTCAAGAAGAAAGTGGCATAATGTGCCTAAAGGTCACACTTTGCTGAAAAGTACATAGTTCTGTGGACTGTGTGTGTTTAAGAGAGCTGGTGTGAGAAAGACCGACGGAGAGAGACAGACAGAAAGAGAGAGGGCAGGAGGGACCCATATTAGCTGAGACACTTGAATGAATTTGAAGAATAGGTTTTTACATGCAGAGCAGTTACAATACTGAGCCCCGACTGGCAGATAGTACAGCTTCTCTGATTCAAATGACGCACACCTGCTTCACTGGAGGGATTTAAACACTTCGGCACAGTGGCCAAACAAAAAAACGAGTCCAGTCCAGTTGCCTTGGTTTAACGGCCACAAATCTGTAATCTGAAAAGAAAAGAAAAGAGAAGAAGAAGAAGAAAAAAGGAAAGGTTCGCAAGTTTGGTAAATCCGCCTCAAATTGGTGTTTCACTTTGTCTGACATGCAGTGCAGTGAAAATCGACCTCTACACTGTTTTTTCCCCTCTGTCTTGCAGGAAGTGTTTCAATGTGTTAACTTTGTCAAGACACAACGAATCATTAATGACAATACTTTCCGGCAATGCGAATGAGGTCTTCCGTTAATTTGTCTTTGACATTATAATGAGAATTTTTTCTTCCTATTCTTACCATGGGGCTCTTTTTCCAAAGTATATAAAAAAATAAAAAACAAACACGCATGAAATATAATGAAATTCACTTTATACTTTCATAAGGCAACAACAAAATGATTAGGCTTGCTGTTGTAGTGTTGCAAACACTACACTCTATACTTTTGCGGTACATTTAAGCAGAATAACTTGTTCAAATTACATAAAACCTAAAACAAATGGAACAGTGAAACATTAGGTTAACAACCAGACCCGTTTCATACAATCTTATGGAGCGACACCAGCCACTGTGTGCATGTTTGTATAGTCAGCGTTAGATTAATTGTGACTCACTTTAGCAGCGTAAATGTCCCCCAATACTGTTTGTTGGCAGTTTAGTGGGTTTTGGATATGGTCAAATAATCTCATGAGGTAAAGCTAGCTCCACAAATTCTAGTACGCACAGACACAACTTAAGTTCCTACACAAACACACACACACACACATAGTGTCTGACCTGGAGGTCAAGGTGCAGTGACTCTGAGGGTTGTCTAACTGGGCCTCTTGAAACTCTTGCCTTGCATTCCAGCGCCCAAAGGAGGGGGTTGTTTTAGCCAGGCTTATTACCAGAGAGCGAGAGAGAGACAGAGAAAGAGTGATAGAGAGTGAGAAAAAGGAAAGCGAGAGAGGGTGGAAGGGAGGGAGGGAGAAGTGGGGGTAGAAAGAAGCTGGAAGGTATTATGCACTATTTCCTTGCCTTCCTAGAAGCTCCCACTTGTTCCCTCCCATTCGGCCAGCAGAGTTCTTCGACAAAGTAAAGGAAACGCTGAAAACTTGAACCTGCTTTTCTCCAGCTGCCTCGGCCCTCTAACTAGCTTGCTTGTTTTCGTTCCCTGCCGGTCCCTCTGCATGTTTCTTTCTTTCACTCGCTCTCTCTCGCTCTCTCTTTTTTCCCTCCCTCGCCCTCTCCCTGTTTGTCCCTCTCTCTCTCTTTCTCTGGGCTGTGTGTAAGAGGATCACTTTGTTTCCGTTGCCTTTTTCCGCGGTGCTGCAGACAGATATTGAAGGGAGGATTGGATTTGAGGAGATACTGACGGGGTTGCACAGCTGCAACAGTCCCCTCCATCTCCACACCAGGACTAATGCCCCCCTCTCCCTCTCACTCTTCCCCTGTGTGTTTGACTCTCCCTCTGTCGCACTCTCTGCTTTTGCCTCTCAGAGGGGTGGGGGTGCCATATGGGAGCTCAGAAAAATGGAAGTGGATCGGAGATAGACTAGAGAGGAATCTTTCATTCTTGGGCTCGGATGTCGGGATCTATATGGTAAGTCCATCTCTCTTTTTCTGTCAATAGTTTTTGGAAGTTCTCAGGTCCATAAGATTCCCCATTTGTTTTAATTCCTTTTTGCTTTTGATTCATATGTTCCTAACTGTTACCTATTTTGAGATTTTTTGTTGTTGGCTGCATGGTGCGGTTTTCTCTCCTGCTCTTCTTCAAAAGATTCAAGTTCATGCTTCATTGTTACAATTCATTTACCAGCTGTAGGGATAAGAAGGGCTGTGTGCTTCTGAATTTATAAGTTTTAAGGGTCAAGGTAGTGCAAGAAGGGAGGTGGAGTGAAGGCCGACTGGGGGAAGGGAATGTGGAGGGGTCAAAGAGAATGGCACTTGGCCCAGGCTGCACAATGGCTTTGAAAACTTTTTAGAATGATATTGTCAATGCGTGGAAATGGCTCCATGTTTCAGTTGTCTTGCTACGAAAGCTGTTCATTTATCTGATAAAATTGATCAGTTGCTCAATGGTTTCACTTTTTTATGAGTCTGGAATCTTTTGGGTGAAATGTAGTTTTGAGATATTGGGCATGGACGTGTGATTCACCATCTGAAGAAGCAGTTTGATTACAGTATCATTATTTGTTTTAGACAGTACTGTCTTTCACAGAAATCGTACAGAAGCAGTAGAAGAATACAGAAGATGTTTTTTATGAAAACCCAGTTTTCATCGAAAAGAAAAATCTAGAACTTTTAGGCTTCTAGGTTGACTTGGCATATTAGTATACTGAGCCTGGATCTGGATTTGATCGGCCCCGGGTGCTTTTCTTCATGAATACAGACTGTGTGGAGTGCATTGCTGAAAGTGCGCTTGTTGCAGATTATTAGCTGTTGGCTCATCCCCGCAGAATTATGAAACAGTTCATGGTAGATGTTTTTGCCAGAGTAATCTCATGCATTACTGCAGCGTCAGTAAATAACCCCATGATGTGATCAGTGTTCTGGTTTCTTGAGCACCAGGCTTGCAAGTAGAAGTTTCCACCTTTGTCATAGTTTCTGTTGTTATAGCGCTAGTAGAATGTACAGTAAGACTATTCCACCAGATACTGAATAATAATTTATTTTAGCTCATATCTTTTTATTTATTTCCATACAACCAGATTATTGTGCATCAGAGATAAATCTGAGATAAATTTAGGCAAATTTAGGCAAACTAAAACAATGTGCCGACTCACCAGTTGCTCTTAAAAAATTCACCATGATGCATTTTCCTAACAAGTTAGTGGTATTACGTTAATAGAGTTTTCAAACATCAGAACTCAAAACTAACTTTTGTGTTTAAGTGTTGGAAGGTTCTGTAGCTGAATGAAGTGAGTTTGTGAGTTCCTTTTAGGAAGCTGTTGAACTTCAGAACTGTACTTTATGTGTTTCACCTTGATGGTTCATTGGTAGTTTGGGGTTTTGACCTCACTCCTTCATCTCTTTGAGGAAATCAGAACCGTCTCTCTGACTGACTTATCCGGCACCTCCCTCGTTCCCTCCGTTCATTACAGATCTGTGACATGGGAATGAAATGTGTCGACTGGCTTTAATGGACCCTTTTTCTCATGTGAAAGGTGGTCTTAAAGCGAGATTTGAAGGGATTGAAAAAAATACTGAGGTGTGTATGAATGTATTACTGCTCTGCTGTCTTTGCGGCTCAATGTCTGAATGTCGAAGTTGAACTGATGCAGTGTGGGGAGGTGCTGCTAAATTTCACTACTACTCTTTTATAAATACACATAAGCTGTGTCTGCTGCAAAATCTAGTTCTCTATTCTGGGCATGTGGGTCACACTCTAATGAAGCAGCAGAAGTGCACACCTTAATGAGGACTGGTAAAGTTACTGTCAGAAAGTTGGTAAAGGTGGCTCTTGTTTCACCTTCTACAATGTGTTAGGACTGCATATTGAAGGATGAATTGCCTGCTCAGCGCTGGGATTTAGAAGAGGAATTTGTGGATTGCTTCATGTGGATCAGCAGCGCTCTCTTTTCTAATTTTTCTCTCTCAACACCTTCTATTCTAAAGATGTGAACTGAACTCACTAGTGTATTTGAGCTAGTCGTGGCTCTTTATTTTATTTAGCCAAAAGAGGTTGACAGAGTGAGTCAGTCAGAATTTGTAGAAGTTACAGTTTATCCAGCTGCAGTGATATTCATCCTTTAGACCGATATACATCGCGTTACAAAGTTTGTGAGCCTTTTTTGTTTTGTGTGTTAAAAAGATTCTGAATTTGTGGGAACAGGTTCGTGAACAAAGGGCGTCAGTGTTTTGCGGGCCAAAATGAAGTCAGCTGTTGTGGAACAGTTCTTGCACTCATTGAGGACCTTGGATTATTATTAGAAATGAGGTATTTCGTGTTTTTATTTGTAGTCCTCTTTTGGCATATGTCTACAGATGATCTAAGGTATTTGTTCTCCTTTATGCCAGGTTAAGACATGTCACTAGATAACCCACCTGACCTCCACAGCCAATTTTAGCCTGTCCCTCATGCCTCCTCTGGTTATAAATTAGCCTGGTTGTTGTTTCCAAGCAGTGAAAGGAAAGGCTCACTTAGTAGCAGTGATTTATTACTTGTTGGCCTGATGCTGCCATGTGACTGACAGAGGTGCCAGTCAGGATGAAAACAGAACACAAGCAGGACTGGACTGTCGCAGAAAATAAGAGGGGGTTTCTCTTCTCTCACTGGCAGAAGAAGCATTTCATTTACCTTATGGGAGTCCTTTTTAACTGTCCAGAAGGCTACTAATTAATCGTGTCAGAATGTAATTCATGCAATATTTTTTAGATTTTAATATATCATCTGCTCTTCCAATTCCATAAGTATCTGTTATGACCTATAATAAAAGAGGAAATAGGAATGTGGGCGTAAAATTGTGGTATTTTTAACATTTTTCTGTGTGCTTTTGATGCCTTTATTTTAATTAGCATTCGTTTATTTTAATTGGCAGAGAAGCCAACAGGAAACAGGGAAAGAAAGAGAGAGGGGAGTGAACTGCAGCATAGGTCCCAGGCTGGAATTAAATTTGAGATGCAACATGCTGTGTGTGCTAACTGCTCAACCACCCTTTCTGCCATATTGTGGTGCTTTTTTTATTGATGATTTTACACTTAACTTTAATGCAACCTGTTTTACATGCGGTAATTTTCGTAAATAAAAATCCATTTTCTTAATTTTTCACCCTTGCATGACTAGTGCGTCCTCTATCAAACAAATCTAACATTCAGAAACAGATAAAAAATATAATATAAATATAATTGAAGTGGGGGAAAAAAAAGGATGTACCAGTGAAAATGTATAAAAAATTAAGTGTGAGATGACATTAGCATGTGGCAGATTATGGTTCACTATAATTCATTCATTCATTCATCCATCCATCCAGCTTCTACTGCCTATCCCTTTCCAAGCGCAAGGCCGACACACAGAGACAGGCAGACGTACAACCACAATCAGAACTACGGACAATTTAGAGTCACCAATTAACCCGATCATGATGTCTCTGGACGGTGGGAGGAAACCCACACAGAAATGAGGAGAACATGTGCACTCCATACAAAAAGAAACCAGGCCTGGGAATCAAACTCACAACCTTCCCTTGAGGCACCAACCACTTTGCTGCTGTGCTGCAAGTTCACTATCATTTCTGTGGAAAATCCACACAGATTCACATGGAAGACTATAGTGGATTTATGCTGAGCCATTTTAAAGATCAATGTGTAATCCATCTTTGAAAATTGAGTTGTGCTTACTTCGATTATGACCTTAATGTAAGTAAGATAACTTTGTTAAGATGTTTGTATGACAGTCACAATTGTCTGAGTATTGGCTTACTTGGGTTATGATTGAATTACGTGTATGTAAACGCAATGAGGAACAGCCCTGTTTGTTTCCTCCCCTCTCTTCCTTCACATAAGTGAAAACTTGCTGTAACCTTTTCAGCAAAAATATTCTGAGGACCAAGCTAGGGATGCAAGTGCCAATTATTTGAATTACCTGTTAATCTGTAGATATTTTTTTTAATTCAATAAATTACTAATTGAATAAAAAAATGAAAGCATTTTATTTCAAAAAACAATTTCAGTTTATTCTTGTTCATTCAGCAAAGCTTAAATGTATGCACAGTAAAGGTACCAAAAAGCATACAAAGTTATTTTGTAGCATGTCTTCTGACACATTCGCCTCATTCTTCAGTTTACTGAGTTAGAAGCCGAATGGTTTAATTAATATTAAAAATATTTTTTTAAACAAAGTGCAACCGGTATTTCTTGATATTGTTTTATCAAACAAAATCACCCAGTAGTGCTGCCATGCCATGCAAGATCAGCTGTGCACATTTTGCAGCTGAGGCTGTCCTTTGAAGGCTCCAATGTAAAGTGCTGCCAGACTTTTGAGGACTTCTTTTCTCCATGCTAACGTTAGCCTCCTTTGCTGTAACAACCTTATCCTCTGCTGTCACTACAGCTGCCATTTTTTAAACAACTTCTTCCAGAGATTTGTCACGTAATCTACACAAGGTTTAGCATTGGCTCTCTTATCCTTATATTTCCCTTCTTTCTTAACGCTGGGCAGCAGTCAGCTAATCAATTAATGAAATTGTTGGCAATGATCGATTTCAAATGATTTAATTGATGCAGCGACAGACCAAACCTCAGACCTCCAGGTCTCAGGTCCATAAAGAGTCGAAGAAAGCATGAGGTACCCTGAAAGGTACACTTCCTTACTTACTGTTGTTTCACTGGACTGGACAGAGGTATATATCTCTAGCAGAGTTTTGCTGAGTAATGTGGGCAGACTCAATGACTGTGAAGCTGTACTTTTCCAGGAAGAAACATGATGTGGGTTGTGATCAGAATAACTGTTCCAACAATGCAGCTGTTCTTGTAGACGAAGAAGTTCATAACCCCGGAGGCCAAGAGAACTGCGGCCTGACTGATTTAATTTATTTTCAGCACTCTCGTCACTTTTCTGTGCTGGGACACATATGAGTGAAACTATCACTACCCTAGAAACACCTCTTCAGTCTTTCAGTCAAGAATAGATATTGGATCCTTATTTTATTATTAATCTTAATCTGTTTTTTAGTATTCTGCACTGAATGTTCAAGTTGCATCAAAGTAGAAGATCCATCTCCAGCCAGATGGTTCAGCCCCAAAATTAATGGTCAGCTTTGTCTAGGGATAGAAAAGCTGTTGGTTTGGACATGCTTCCTTTTGTGGTTCCTTCCAGCCTTGAGCCGTGCTGTGGGACTTCTTTAGGATCTAAGCCTCCTTGTGGACAGAGGGTTCCTCACAGATGCAACATCCAGGCAGCCTCTAAATAAATCACTTTTGTCCCTTGACCAATTTAGACAAGGTTACCTCGGCACTGACCCTGACCTGCTGCAGTTTGTCCTCAGCTGTCAGGTACACTCTGACAACAGAGAAAATGTTTGATTCATCATCTTCTTTAGAGCACCTCGGTGAAACATAGACTAACATCATAAAGCTGAGTATTCAGCTTTGAACTTGGGACACAAGGCAGACCAAGGAAAGTGACCAGGTGGAAATAATGGAAACAACTTAAAAGTGTATTCATGTGGTGAGAGAAAGTCACTGTGAATAATGATGAATGATATCAAGGCCAGATGGATGCAAGGTGTCATTCAAAACTGAGATAATGATGACAGATGATATGCAACTTAAGTCAGAATCATGAATTCTTGAATTATTAATGACTTGAGCCAAGTCTTGGGCCTCACTGGTGCAAATAACACAGATGTTCATTGTTTCTGTAATAAAGCGCTGCCCTGGCTGTATTGGATTCACCCATTATTACGATATGAATAAGAAAACTGGAATACCATGTGACATTAGACTGAAAGCCACATAAAAAGATATTCCATAGACAGCTTAATTACAGCTTGATTAAACGAACCTGCACGCATACGCCAAAACGCTCATGGAGCGTTGAATTCTAGCACAAGTGGCCCCCAATGAGTTGATTCTAAAGGGGGTGAGGTCATGTCTGTGATGGATACTGTGTCAGTGATCCATTTCTTATTCAGCTGTCCTTAGTGATACAAAGCATAGAGAATGGAATAACAAAAGCAATGAAATACCCAAGTGGGCATTTATTAAAATTTTTTATCCTACTGCCCTTCCAACTTTACAACTGCCATTAAAATTAAAGAAATGATTTGTTGATGATCCTGAAGCCAAAATAGTTCCCAAAATGTGGCCATTTGAATGCATAATTTCAATAAGTACTAATCTGTGTTTGTACTTTGATGCATCCAATTTCTATTTAATTGTGTGTAAGTTATTATCCCATTTTGCGTTTAATCAGTTTTAGAGCAGCCTGTTTTGGATAGTTGCCAGTGTCTCAGGTCAAGAGATCACAGGCAATTTGTCTGCTTGTCTTTGAATTGACAGGAGCTCATCCTCCTTTTTTGCAGGCAAAGAGGGTGCAGAGTGTCTTGGTGGAATCAGCAGTATACATGCATGTGTGTCAGACCTAGTGTTTGGAGCCACATGACTCCCGACAACAGCTTGGCTTCTTTAACCATTCAAGCGTCTTGGTGGTCACTCAAATGTGGGGGGTGGAGGAGGCATGGGGGAGGGGAGTCCATACACATCGCAGGGGCACACTGGGAAATGTTTTCCATACATTTAGTATTTCCTCTTCGAGGGCAGTCCACTGTGGTGCAGGGGGGTTGTTACGTCAAAGCTGTACTGAAAGGAGGGGTGGAGGTGCAGGATAATGCAGACACAATGGGCAAAGGCAAACATTAGGAGTGAGACAAAGGACACTGCACTCAGGTCACAGGGGGGGCAACTTTTCCCATTATCTGAGGGAAGTGTTCTTAACCGAGGGACTTTTTAAACCTATCAGCAAATTAGGGGCTGTGCTGAGTTGCTGGTGTGCATTGGGTCATGATCAAAGCCTTGAGAGTGTGTCTGTTTACAGAGGAGAGCTGTAAAGCATCGGACAGCAGTCACAACACGACACAACATGGGGCTGGGTTAGCACTGAGCATGCTATCATGGCCATGTTATCATTGTTACAGCTGGGGCATTTACTCATGGGAAACAGAGGATAACTTCTTTCTCATCTACATTAAAAGCACCACAAGCACCATATGTCAAAGGGTCAGTGAAGTGTTCCTACACCATATGCATCCACTTCTGTTTTCAAATGAGCCAAAATACAATAATGATATGTCTGTGTTCAGGATTACTGTGACAGCTTGGAGGAAATCTTTACACCGCACAATAATATCCTGCAGTCATTTAAAATGAATGACCAACTTACATTGTAGTTCCTTTGGGAGAAATATGCATTGATACTCTTGTAATATAAATATGACTGTGTTTTCATTAGGCACAAAACAGTATTAGGTTTTATCAGTCAATGGGCAGCACAACATAAAATTGCTCATAACCACGGTTGCAGTGGGCATCATTTTACATTTTCTATCATGAATTAATCCGACAGTTATTTTTTCAGTTCACTAATTAACAATTTCTACCATAAAATATTTGAAAATAGAGATGAAACATTCATAATTGTGTCTTGATCAACTGCCCATAATCTGAGCATAGTCCGTTAACAGTGACCACAGAAGCAGGAATCTGAGGATCTTTGGTATTCTTAGTTTAATGTGATTTGTCAGTTGTCAAAACAATAACAGATTATCTTAATAATTTATTAACAGACCACTCACTTTATCTCTGCCTACCATTTCACAGCTCAGATGTAAGTTAGCTTTTAGCATTTTTTATTAGCTAAGTAGGCTGTCAGGTTGCACTCAAATTTATTACCTGAGAACAAGGCGTCAATTGCATGGTAATTACACCCTCTTAAAGCTGCTGCCTAACTGCTACACATTATGAACATTTATGCTGTTGTCTCTTAGTAAACATTCAATTTACTGTTAACAGCACAATCAGAGCAATTATTCATGCTGCACCAAAAAAGGAAAGGTCACTTAAAAAACCAATAAAGAGAAATGCTAGGACACAAATGTAGGTAGGTAGACAAGCTCTATTTTAGGAATCTTTAATAAGGCTTAAGTAATGTCTATTCACATGTGGTCATCCAACTGTGTGTGCTTTTTTTGTATGAAATCCTATGCGTGTTTGTGTGACTGAAGGGCCATTATGGGACAGGCTTTTAAGGGAGATCTGGGAAGTGGAAACCTAATACTGCCTGACTGCTGCTCCTATGTACATGAGCCCCACAGCTGCTGGAGAGGGACAGAGAGGAAAGAGGGAGAGAGAAAAAGAGAGGAAGAAGGGAGGAGGGGGTAGAGCGAAGCGTGGTGCGCTCAGTAATTAGTTGTCTGGTTTTGTATTGACCAGTCTGGTGCTGAGACCTTAGGGACTGTTAAATTTGCTATTGAAACTGAAAGGATTATGCACCCAAAAGAAATTAAACGGGAGCAATGAATAGATTGTGGGCCACATGGTGGATGGTTTTTTTTTTTTCTTCTTCTTTTTTTTCCTCTTTTCCTCTCCTCCTTCCTCTGGCCTTAATTCTTCTTCAACTAGACAAGGTTGTATTTTTCTTGCCAGAAACTGTTGTTTTTCACGTTAAAGGTAAATTGAAAAATGCACCTTAGGGTCATGTCAGTTTTATGTCATGATAATGATGCCCCATTCTGGGACTGACCCATTAACAACGCCATACAGTTATTTGCCCTTTGCCAACTGTGAATACTAGACTGTTTGTTGGGGTGTGTTTATTAAACAGAGACAAAATCCAAAATCATTTCTGCATGTTAGCTTTTGAAGGGTGTGATGTCACAAGGGTGTAATGAAATCTCCTTGACTGTAGACGTGGTGGTTGTAGGCGGGAATGGATGTCTTCTGCCTTGGCCGCCCAGAGGGAAGAGATTTGTGTCTCTGTTTACTTCTGCTGAGGCTGGACTTACTTATTATTGTGGGCACAGTTAGAAGGGAACATCCTCCACATAGGCTGTCAGGGCTGCCCTCTCAGCAAAAAAAATAAATAAATAAAAAAAATTCCAAGTTGACTAGTTGTCACGTGCAGATGATATTCAATTAATTATTTCAACATGTATTTTTGGAGAGCATCAGACAGTGGTGCGAGTTCACGGCTTAGCACCAATATATGTTATATTTTTTAACATTGCTATATTAAAGAAATACAAAATCAAAACGAGCCATTTTTTTTCCAAGCACATGCATGACACAAGTCACCTGTTCAATACGGCAGCAGGAAAATAAATTTGCCAGAAAAACTAGGAAGTTTGAGACTAGCATAAGCAGCCTTGCTAACATTAGGCTAATAAAATCGGTGTGCTGCAGTGTTGGCACATTGTCTATGGGGTTTATTTATTAGCCTCCTCAAATGATCCCATCCCGTTGATTTTTGGCCTGCCTGTTATATTGTGATGCATTTGTCAGGAAAAATTCATGTTGAAATTTCTTTATATAAAACTCTGCATCGCAATTATTACTTTATTATTTGTATCTAATTAGCACAGGGAGCAACCTTTCAAATGATGTCTGTATATGACTGAGCGATCATGTCCTGTGACGATTATTTTATTTATTCATTTTTCCAGCAACCGGTCGGCTGATCAAATCATAGTTGACTCTGTCTAACTTTTGATTGACTCTTAGCAGGCAACCCTGCAGACTACATTTCTTCAAGGGATGGTACTATTAACCACGATTTAAAATGTCATAACTATTCAACCATAGAGGTTGAATAATTCTAAGATTATTTAAAAAAATAATAATAATAATGGGTAACTATGTTTACAGAAAGGAGGGGCATTGAGGGTAGATTACTGTTAAACTGCAGCCCCTGCAGCCAGAACAAAAGAACAGAAAGAATACACAGCTTTTTCGTTGGGTTTCTTTTGGTTTGTTTTTTTTGTTTAAAGGAACAGAATAAAAATTGGTGCACATGCTGGCTAAATTGCCTGTAAAGCTAATGCTGCTACAGTGACAATGTCAGACAGAGCGAGTGATTTTTATCTGGTCAAAAAAATGGATGAAATCTTTAGTGTGGGTGTATTTTGATTCAATTTGGTACGACATCTATGTGAACACTGTCCAGAGATGGTGATGCACACAATTAGGTACACAAGCCCTTAACTACTTTACAACAATGTACGGTTTGCAGCTGGTGTGTGTGTGTGCATATTCAGTAGATTGTTAAAAACAAATAAAAACAGTAGCCATTAATGACCTCTAAAATAATTGTGATAATCTTGAAACCGCAATTGTGTCTCTCACCATAATCATATCGAAATCCATGATGGTCCCATCCCTAATGACTTCCATTCCAACTTCCAGCGTGGTTAGGCTGCTGTCTGTCTCAATCTCTTACCAGTTCAGTATCTTTCAGGAATGGTGAAGGCGACAGAAAAAGTCTGCCTCAGACCAAACTGTAACACAACCCCCTTGTAATGACTTCCAGCGAGTGTTAAGCAGGCCAGCGCTTCGGGGAAAGTTTTAAAAAGGTGGCTATAATATGAAGGAGCTCTTGCTCCAGTGAGTTAACATTAGCCTCCATGTGCATCAAGCATTTAAACCTACTGAACTGTGAGCTTCAAATGTATCTCGCGGATGATAGAGGGGTGATGTCATGTTCCCTCTCACTGTTTGTGTAGCTGGCAAAGGCTGACGTGCTGCTGGAGAGGGTCGCACGCTATTACTCAGTCAAGACCAGAACAGTCCAGTGGGACCATCTCCAAAAACTGGGATAAAATCAAGTCTTCTTTATTGAACCCTGCTGCTACAGAAACTCGTAGTCTTTTGAGTTTCTGGGTTTCTCCTTGGTTATGTTTTAACATTAGGATTTGAAATCTTGGCTCTACAAATGTTTCTTGGAGCTTTTTGATGTTTACAGGAGTGAGCCCTCTTTGTAGATAAGGACTGGTGGAGATCCTCTTTTGTGATTATCACAGTGTAAATACAGGGGCTGGGACACAGGTGCCTTGTCCTGGACTGATGGTAACCAGACCACGCCGTTGTCTGCATGCAGAAATATAATCCCTACTACAGTTAGGGTTACTAGATCATGCATCCGATGTTTTTCATGGTATATCACTGTGCAAACTCATCGTGTTGTGTATACCATCTCACATTGACATGTCCTGATAAATATCACCTATGTCTCTTAAGTGGGGCCAGACTCTCTGACTGGCACTCTCTAAATAAAAAAAATGTGCACACATATCTCGCTGTTCCCCAGCGATGGTCTCTGACAGATTCACTGTACAGGAGACCCAAGCAGTCATACTTGAGCTAAGTGTTGGTCCCCTAAAGAGGATAAAGTCAGGGGAAAGGAGAGGAAAATGAGCATCGAATGAAGGCTTGAGTGAGAGTCATTGTTCAAGGGCTTTGGACTGAATTTCACTGGCTTAATTTACATTAATGCTGTTAACATGCACAGGCATGGTTAGAGTTAAATTACTGTGTGTGTTGTTGTCGGGTGTTAGGCTAAGACTTTGTTTGTGGTGCTTCGTTTATGATGATTGCACTGCAGCCAGCAGTGACATTATTAAAACCGATTTGGGCTACTTGTTTTACAAAGTTTACAGAATAGAGATTGCGCATGCACGTTATGGGTTGTAATATGTCTCCCTCTGGCAACTGTTTTTTGTTCCCTCTGCAGTTTCTCTTTTTGTTTCATAACAGCGCTTTGACTGTTTACATTTCATCAGCATTGGAAACATACAAACAAACAAACCAAAAAAAATATTTATTTAATTCATTTATGTATTTATTTTAGTTTTTGTATTGGCTTATTTAGGGTTTTCTGGTGATTGTTATCAATAATTAAATTACACTCATTATGCTAAATATAGAATTATCTGTGTAGTTACTAATTATTCTCCTTAATTTATATTA
Source organism: Echeneis naucrates (assembly GCF_900963305.1). Classification (NCBI taxonomy): domain Eukaryota; kingdom Metazoa; phylum Chordata; class Actinopteri; order Carangiformes; family Echeneidae; genus Echeneis; species Echeneis naucrates. The sequence goes on from NC_042524.1 coordinate 18,712,368, forward strand.
GAGGGAAAAATATTCCAATACTACGGTTAAACTTTCACTGCATTCTTCATTGAGAACCAAATGAATGTGACCAAAAGTAATATAAGGTGTTTTTACTTCAAACCTCTATGCAACACATCTGAAAAGATGTTTTCATGTACAGGTATCAGTTTTCTCTAGACACCCTGGCAATCAGCTTGCAGCAGCAATCTTTGGCGTCCTGTTATTTAGAACATATATAAACGCAACTGACAGAGCCACCCCCCATCATCTCTGGAAATAGATGGCCTTATCATTCTGCATTTCAATCCACCTTTAAACAGTGTGACGGGACTGGGGTTTGTCACAAGCCAAACGGCGGAGGGGAACAATAGGAGCGTGTGACATTGTCTCTGTCTGAAACACATGTATAAGCACGTGACGGTGGTGTAGATGCGGCCGGCTTCAGCCCTCGGCCTGCCTGCTAGCAGAGAGAGGATACATCCAGGGTATGCAGATCTGTGCTTTTTGTTCATGGAGGTCGCTTTATGCATATGTCTGTGCACCGTGTTCATTATCACCATTGTGCTTCCTGCTGTTTGTCTTCAGGACAAACCTTTTGTCTGTCTAAAACCTAAATACAGAGTGAACGAGATGTAGCCTGCATGGAGCTGTCCTGTATGTGTGCGCGTGTGTGTTTCTGTGCGTCTATTCATGTTAAAGCCTCCCTACATAGATGTATGGAGTTGTGTTTTGATTCATAAGCTGATAGCGACACTGTCCTCGGCTGTGTTTGAATGCGTGTAAAGAGAATATAGAGAGGAAGAGTTTGTGTTAGTGTGTGTGTGTGTGTGTAAGCTGTTTATTTTTTCCCTTTGTTATTATCAAAATGGTCTTATGATGCCAGTATTCCTTTAGATGTAGAGTCCTCCTTGCAAATGTGTGTTTTCTCACCCTGCGGTGCCTGCTTAGGACAAGGATCTTGCTTGTGTTTTTTTCTTTAGCATATTCCACATTCATATGGAAATGGGGGGCAGAGGAGGGACAGAATCTCACATCAACTTGATCTGGTCATGAATAGCTGCCAGTGTTTGAGCTGACCCAGAGCTGGCTTAAAGGCACTGCCCAGCCTCTGCCCTAAGACCATGGAGCTACGAAACGAGCACATTTTCAGCTGCAGCACACGCGTTTGTGTCCTCACACACATATGCTTTTACTGAAGATGAAAAAAGCATATGCTCATAATTGCACTCACACAATTAGATACACTTGAGCACCTGGGAACACTGAGCCGTCTTATTTTCTGTCCCTGTCTCCGGCTTTACACATACACAGACAGTCCTGCTAAATCCCAGGGAGACGCCAGCCTTGCAACATGCTCTTCTTTTTTTTCCTCTCAAATCTTTTCTTTATTTCTGTTAACCCTCACTTCCCTCTTTTTGACCACCCAAACTGCCACCAAACCGCAAATAATGACGGTCTATTAGCAGGATGGAGGAATTTTAACATTGAGGTTTAATGCACTTTATTTTTTTAAATGTGGTGATAACTGACTACGAAATAATGTGATCCCTAAATAATGAAGGGCATTGAAATTTGAGAAAGCAGTGAGTAGAAGAGTTTTGCTTCATCACATTTAAGCAATTTTGCTTGTATTCATTTATCTGCATTTGCTTGAAAAAAGGAATAATATCAAAAGAATTATCAAAGATATGATTCTGTATTTTAATTTAAATGGCTGTAGTTAAAATAGAAATCTGTATTTTAGTTAAAAACAATTTTTTGATATTATGAGAAAAGTACTAAATTAAAAAAAAACATTATTTACTGAGATTTCAGAATTTTGTGTCTTTTAATCTAATAATATGAAAATGGTGCATTCCCACTGAGAGAATACAGAGGCCTCAGATGGATTAAGATAATTTGCTTTAGCTATGCTGTGTGTGAATTAATATTGTATTTGTGGAGTTTCGTTTAAAATACATTTTTAGTGTGTTTCCTTCTTGAGGGCCTCCAGTACAATGGGCTTCCTAGACGGGACTGCTGCGGTTGGATCTAGCAGCAGGGATCCATCAAACAAGATTTGTCTCGGTGGATATTCTGGTTTTGTCCTTCAGGATTAGAGCCAACCACCCATATTCAGTCCCGGTCTGAGCTTTTTTCTTTTATACAACTAGACAGTTAGCAAAAGTGTGCCCGCAGACTTTTAATTAATTTTGTAACAAATCTCCTTTTCTTGTTTATTTGTTTTTATGCATTTTATGATTTTCTCTATAATTGTACTTATTTCAGTGATTTATACTTTTTTCATTATACATGTTTAAAATGCACAATATAGAAAAAAATCTAATTATAATAATAAAAATGAGGCATGCAAATGTTTCTTATTTTAATTCATTTAATGTTTAAATGATATTTAAATAAAATATTTTACATATTTTATTTTAAGAATATAGGTGTATGTTCTGTGTGTATAAAAGCAACATTTTCTCTTAATTTCAATAGTGGTTAGCATTTTCATTTAAAGGTGAATTAATTGAATAATGTTAAATGTTGCATTCCATGCTGTTTTTCTGGCATATATACATCCCTGGGATTGTTCTTGACGTATTTCTCATTTTATTAGATTTTAGTTGGTTTTATTTCAGTTTTGTTTCGTTTTCATTGTTACATTCAATTACAATTTAATACATAACAAGCTAACGCTTTGCTTTGTTGTGTGTGGTCATCCCTTGACTTACAAACACAAGTGTCCAGTCTAGCCTCAGTCTATAAAAAGAGCAGTGTGTTGCAGGAGGGCCTCAGTGCCTGTGTGCTGTTTTGTCTCTCCATTAGCACCCATTCAAGAGACAATGACTTAGAGAAGCAGACGATGGGCTTGTTAACACACAGGCATTAGTGAATCAGTGTGTGTCTTTGTGAGGGAGGGGACACTCCTCTAGTGTTATGACGGGGGTCTTTCACCAACGATACACTCCCCTCCAACACCACAAGTGTCCAGCCACTGAATGGGGAGGATTTGTTGCCCTACACCTAATTAAACAGTGCTTTGAGTAGCAGTTATGGTGAGGGGCCCCTTTGTTCCAATTCACCTTCTAGAGCACCTATGAAAGCTAGAAGTTTGACTTTGGTGACAGTGATGGTGTCCGTCTGAAAGCAGAAATACAGGAGCTGCCTTTCTTGCGTAGTGATCATAACTCCTCACACTGTTTGTGATGTACAGATGCATCCAGTGTTGTATTTCATTTCACAAATGGCTGCAGGGCTTTACACAGCAATCTAAATCTGATCCTGACTGTCCACAATCGTTATCAAAACTGATCCATTTAATTATTCTTTCATACTCCAGAACAACATTTTTATAAGTAGTCAGGATTAAAACTTTTTTTTTTTTTACACAGATGCCAAATTTAGTCAAACAGTATGAGGTTGATAATATAGTGAAGATGTTTGGGATCTGCTTAGCTCTGAGGATTTTGAGCAGGGCTGGCTCCAGGGGGTTTAGGAGATTATGATACTCTCTGCTCTGTGCTTTGTGTTGCAGCCTATGGGCTTGACCTGAGGGAGGGAGACGCATGCCTTTGTTGCCCTTAGAAGGGACAACAGATCATGAGTAATGGTGTCTAGTTAGTTCTGCTCAAAGTTTTGTTGTTGTTGTTGTTGCTTTTTTTTTTTTTTTGTATGTGTGCGTCTAGGAAGTGAGCAGCAGTGTCAGACTGATCTGTTGGTGTGGGGATATCAAATATACCTTTTATTTTAAAATGTATTTTAACCTGTGGCCGTTGCTACCTAAATTCCTTCTTCCCCACGACGGCATTTGTCAAGACTACAGTGAGATTAGTGTTCTCCTCACATTGCTTTATTTTGTGAAATAATATATTTTGTAGATCAATTGTTTATTTCAAATTCAGCATCTTTGAATATGTGAAGTCTGTCACCGTGACAACCCAAACTGAAAACAGCAGCTAAAAAAAAAAGAAAAAAAATATTTATTCATATTTAATCTGAAAGATTAAGAAGAAATGTAACACTTGATTTAAGTGTGGCTTCACTCCTGTCCTGACCTTTACGATCATTAAAATAAATGGTAGCTGCTCAGATGTGTCACTTGTAAAACTGTAGTCACACAGTTTGGTGGCTGCTCAATCTGCATTTTGGAAACTGGGACAAGATGAGTTCGGAGACTGGGGGGGGGGGTCAGATATCCGAGGGTCGGAGCTGTTGGAACTTCTCATCCCTTGCAAACTCTGCCTTGTATTTGGTAAGCTTCGCTGCCTTGTAATGTTGCTTGTGTGCTGCTGACACTGGGTTGTGTCTTTGCAACGCTGAGAGCAGACGTTTGTAGCGCTGCACTTGGCATTTGGCTGCCACTGTTTCCAGGCAGCATGATGGTGATGATGGGACGTTGGTTTATTTGTAACATCTGCCGTAGCTGCTGTCCGAGGTTGTATGTGTGTGTGAGGTGCAGAGACAATGAGTGGTGCAAGGAAATCCAACAATGCTCTTTGTTACCTGTTTGTAGATTTTTCCTTTTCCTTGTCACAGTCACAACTGTAATGTGGTCGTGGTAATATGAACAATATCAAGGCTGCATTTGTTCCGCAGTACTTCAACAAAAGAAATAAAAATGTTATTTCTATATTAATTTTACCAACATAGGGACAATTTGGCTTTTGTTTGTAGAGTTTTAAAATATCTGGGCTAAAACAGGAAATACATAAAATGTCCTTCGGTGAAGAAACGTCAGTATAATTGAATTTTTTTTTTATGTTGTACCTCGCTCAAATATTTGCTCGTGCTTGTGTGTAATATGAGAGAAGAAGGTTTTGATTGTTTTTGTGGCAGATTTGGCCAGCCCTGTCCCTGTCAGTGTGTTGTATGTTGGTGGAGACCCTTCACCTCTCCACACCCACACCCACCCCAACCCCCATCCCCACCATTGTTCCTGCCATAATGAGCCAGCTCTATTTTCAGGTGTTTCTTTTTTTTTTTTCTTTTTTTTTTTTTTAGCGTTTTTTTAATTGTTATTCATTATTTGTTGATATATTCTATACTGAATCTTTATTTTTAGATATTCAGTTTTTAATAAAGATAATTTATACAATAGTCTTTATACTTAAATATTTATAACATTATTAGACTTATTAAATATATATGATACACTACCTATCTATATATCTATTTATATATGTATATAGATAGACATTTTCTTTTCATATTTCGATTTCAATGTTATTTTATTTTATTTTTGCTCTTCAAAGTGATCATGTCAAATGCAATTTTCTCAATTGATTTTATTGGTTTTATTACATTGTGTGTATGACATAGTGATACTATTACATTATTCAACAATCCTTAGTCATATTTTGGTCAAAATCTGTCAGAAACTTTACATATTTGGCAGATTATATTCCTATTGAATTTTTATCTCAAACCCCCCTAGTATTTCCACTGAATAGTTTTCACTGGCTTTTGGCGATGCTGCATTTCTTGCTGTTTAATTCAATTTTTTATTTTCACATGGTCGCGTTCTCTAAAACCAGCAGCAGACCTCCTGTTGGAGCATTTGCTTTTGTGCTGTTTGGATGTGGTTTGTGGTGGAAGCAGTGTGTTCACAGGCAGGCCTGGTACTCACTGTGGGAGCAGCCTTGATTGTTGTGTGAACACAATGCCTTTGCCTTCTTACTTCACTGGTTCCTTTGCTTTCCTTCCTCTGCCTTTGAATTTGCTCATTTTCTGCCCCGTTTTGTTCCCCCTCCTGCCCCCTTTGATTGGCCCCTGCATAGCAACTTGTCACATGGACCATGGAAGCCCTAACTGCTCTTCCATGCAGACTTTGTTTGTTAATTTTATTGTGGTAACATGCTTTCAATTGTCACAAACTTAACCATTCTAATTTGTTTCTGATCACACCTGATTATGTGCAGCTTTTTTGGCACAAGAAAATATATTAAAAATATTTGTCTGAGTTGGAATGCATTATATATATTTAAAGTTTTTTGTTAGATTTTTTACATTTTGTTAAAATACTAAAGGGATTATTACATTAAGACAAGGTTGGGAATTTTTATTATATTTATTGGATTTTGTACATTCACAAACATGTTGTTCATTTTTCGTGATTTAAGACAAATTCTGAAAAATATACTGGGGGTGAATTCTATTATTTATATTATATGTTTATACAATTTTTTAAAGGATTTTCAAGAGAACCAAGTCATGATATTGTTTTTGCTTTTATGAATCATATTGAACACAAACTGTCACTGTATCTGTGGCCTTGTCCTTGGTTTAATAATATTGATATGTTGACCTTGATCCTTTCTCCTTTTACTAAAACTATTAGTAAAGCCCCCTTTACGATCACCCTTCAAAAGCATCTAAAACACTTTATTTCAAGTGGTTAATATTTAAACACACGTATATGTTAACACAAAGTGGGGATGTAATTCAAGCTGCCCTGAAGTAATGATTATGTCTCACTAATTATTGTCAGTTGCTATGTCTAGCAGTTTGGTTTGGTATGGCTTGAAATGATTATTTGTGTCATATTGTGTATAAGTTTAGAAAGCAAAAACCACAAATTAACGCATTTATGTTAAACTTATTATTTTAAAATCTAAAAAGGAAATAACAAAGTTGCTTTTAGAGATCAAAGTTTCACTTTGAGGTTTTTAATTTATTTTTCATCTTTTTGTCCTCCCGATTTTTAATTAGGGTTTAGATTTAGATTTATTATTGTGTAGAAAATTCATTAAAATCTAAATTTATTTGCTAAATTGCCTCACACCTTTGATGCACTTAATGTATCAGCTGCTCATTTCACATTGTGGGTTTTTTTTTTATGCACAAATACAAATGACTTAAATCGATAAATAAAATATAAGAATTATACAGCAAAGTAACATCAAACTAATACAATTATTTAGTCATCACTGAAGAGGAATAAAGTCTCCAAATGTAATTTCTGCTTTCTTCACTTATCAGACCACATCAAAATTCAACCGAGCAGAATTTATTGAAAAGGAAAAAAATGTTTTTTAACAGAAGTGACATATTTATAAATAGTGAGAAAAGGAATCACAGCTCTAGGTCCACAACACTGACCTTAGAAGAGAGGGGGGGGGAAATGCTTGCTAAGCTATCCGTTTCACACACAGGGACAGAAGGTTCGATATTCATTCGATCGATGAATGAAAAGGCACAATGGCAAAATCGGACAGGCTCCTTTTCAAATCCACGTCTCCAATGTCCCCCCCGCCACCCCTCCACAGTCTGCAGTCGCTGGGCGGCTGGTGTGGCAGGCAGAGAGAGAAAGAGAGAGAGAGGAGAGCAAGGGTTACATCAAGGCTGCTCCCTGGACCGTGCAAACAAGTCTAGACCAGTGACCTGTTCAATGGCTCCTTTTGAGGAGTGGGGCAAGTTCGGTCAGAGCGAGGAGAAAGGCAGGCATACCCTCTTTTCACTGCCGAAGCAGCTCACAGCCCGCGATCGACAGGAGGTAAGGAGGGCCGGGAGGGCAGGCATCTGCTTCCATGGTTACAGGCCGGGTATGGGGACCCTACTATTGAGGAAGCTCCGTTCTCATGCTCCCACAGAGGCAATGTCACGCATTTTAAAAATGCGTCAGGCCGGGGCGAGGACCATATCCACTAGCGGCAGAGTTGCTCTTTGAGAGGGGAAATAAAATGATAGCACATCAGTTTGAGGAGGGGAAAAAGAGTTGGGGGAACACTTAGGGATAGGGGTGGCAGCATGTGCTTGAGAAAGAAAGAAATGCGTCACATGATTGGCAAATCCTAATTCAAAATAGGATTTTTTTTTTTTTTTTTTTTTTTTTCCCAGCGGCAGTGATGCTCTCGCATGTGGCTATGCATTTTGGTCTTCTCTTGTTTGAAATTGTATTGTTCTGTGGAAGTCAGTGGTTCAGATGATTTATTCTTGGAGGGAGCAAAGGTCAAGGTTTATGTGTGAACTCCTTTGTTGAAAGGCAGAGATTTCATCTCAATGAGTGTTCTCCTCTACTTGCAACTTTCATGTTTTAAGTTTTAAAAGGAAGGAAGGAGGGAAGGAAGGAATAATTGGAAAATATGCATTGAACACTCTCAGGAATTTTATACTTTAATATTTTCTCCTTTTAATAATAAAATTGTAACATGCTTGAAATGTCAGAATTTACAGGCAGGTGTTAACACCAGCAAAATGTGAACAATTGTTAAAATAACAGAGGTTGTGTGTGTGTGTTAGTGAATGTGTGAGTGAGGGTTTTCAATTGAAAATCTGTCGAATGTGAGGAGTCACATCTGTCTGTTTGTTTGTTGATTTGTTTTTGTTTGGGCACAAGCTGTGTGTGTGCTGAGATGAATGGATGCTTTGGGCTTTTCTTCATGAAGGAGGGGTGTGTTGGAACGTTGAATTTGGTCATGCAGCTGACGCTTTACCCCCTAACACACTCCAAACAGAATGGACAGATGGCCGGCCCTCAGGAAGGGCTCGGGGCGTTGGATTTGGTCTCAGACCGTGGGAAAGTCTTTGGCTCACTTCACCTGCTCAGGGAACTGATGTGACTGGATTAAACTGCAATGAGATGAATGAATGTGAGTGAGAAGTGAAAACTAATGTGGACTATGGTGCACAAGGCTTTGTTAAAGATGGAAAAATGGGACAAAACAAAACCACAGCAAATACGAACTATTAAAAAAAAAAAAAAAAAAAATCTGATTATTCTGCGTACGTGATAAGGGACAAGGTGGATAGGTTCACTCTTTTTTTTCTGCATGTCTCTTTGTAAATCTAATTGGAAACAGTTGAGCCCCACTTTGTTGGGACATTAGACATGATGTTTGGCCCATCTCACTCTCTGCCTGTTATCTCTGTCTCAGAGAGAGGGCCATGTGCATGCTTTAATTTATTGTCATTAAAAAAGAATGAGGCTGTTTGTCAGACTTTCATCTGATTGATGCTAAGATATACGCACTTTAAATTCATACTCATAAGAAAGCACAGGCCATACATTTAATGGCTCATTAATTATCAGTTTCAATGTGCAGTAAAGTTAGATGGATTAGTGACACTCAAACATTGCGTTTCTCCTCTTTTCATTTAGCATCTGGATGTTGGGATTTATGGACATGCCACTTAAAGGAGTGCTGACAAGTGTGAAACTCACATTTCAAACAATCCAAATGAATTATCAGCAACAAAAACTAAAAATCGCTGCAATGACTGGAAGCATGATCAGTGTAGCATGAAGTCCAGACAGGTAGCTCTTCATTCACCACTGAAGGATTCCCTTCTCCTCCCTTTTTTGTGGGTGTTGTTTTCACTCACTTGTTCTTGATCTGTTACATATTTTATTTTTAAAAAAAAAAAAAAAAAAAAAAAAAGATTGTTTTTCCATTTTCTTTTTGGATTATTTTATTCTTTGTGCACTGACAATAAAAGCCACCTAACTGTTGTGTTTATGACGCCCACTCAGATGGCCCTGAAATGTTGATCCATAAACAAAAGAATCTCCGATGGCTGCTGCTATGAGTGCCTTGCTTTCAATTAAATACTCCATTGCAGTTTGACTACAAAAAGGCATTATCTTTCATAGAAGCAGAGAGCATTAGAGTTCAATTTAGGTACAAGTCAAGTATTCTCCATCCAAGAAGGTTGTGTGTGGGTGTGTATGTGTGTTGTTGTGTGGAGGGGTCTGTGGAGAACTAATAAAATGAGGTTATACCCAGAGCACTGCAGTCTGTGTTTGACAACGAAAGTGAACTTGACTCCATAGTACTTAGGAGATCCTTAAGGGTTTTTGTATGGAGAGGTTTGTGTTGTGCTCTTCAGGTTTAACGTTGCTTTATTCCCTGGGATGAAATGCGCCATATGGATCGGCTCAGACAGTTGTACATTTGGTGTATATATGCACCACATCCCCCACCAGAGTAGAGACACTGGGACAAATGTCTTCTTCCTCCACTCTGACGTTACGCAAACTCTCTAAGCACTTCCGTCAAAGACAAATGATGCTCCAACTTTTTCCTTCTGATTGTCGGGTAAAAAACACACTTTCGTATGACTGCACAACCATTTAACTTCGATGTAGATGGAGCTGGTTCCTGACAGTGGACGAACACTAATTGGGTTACTAGAGCTCGTTCCCCATTTGCTCATATACTGTATATAAATACACACTAAGAGACATTTTGTGCTCTGGCCTCAGTGACCTGTTCACATCATGGTTTATTTTTATAGTGGTAATTTGCTATTGGCCCAATGGTTTGGTTTCAGAGGCCCACATCATTAATCATGGAGGGCATTACTGCAGTGTAATTACTTTCTCTCAGTGAACACGCAACATTCCCCGCGTGTGCTCTCTCTATCTCTGCCTATAGCACAAACACATTCAGTAAGGAGGGTTGAAGGATCAACACCAACAAAACGGTAGAGGAGAGAAGAAGGGGCTGCTATGGGATGCTGAAACACTACACACAAGTGTGTATCCAGTGAGCAAGTGTAATATCCTCATATAATATGCAAAAGTCAATAGTTTTCTGAACCACATCTGTATGGCTCGAGTCGATTGAACTTCATGTGTTGGTGTTGATGACTACACTGGGAGATCCTCTTCAAAGTCATTTGAAGGTGTTTGCAAGAATTTAAGACAAGCATTTACAATAATTGAAACTGCAAACACCCAGGAAACAAGGGGGGGGGGTCGGAATCATTGACAATGCTGTGTAACCTCTTTAAGATGATTATTCCACACAAAATGCACCCCCGGGGTGTGTGACACATTTCTGAATGGGCTCTTCCGCGGGATTTAACGGGTTAACAGCAGACAAAGGGAGCTGGGACCATGTAGCCCAGCAGGGGAGACCCCAGTGGAAACACCAGGCTGACTTCTTATCCCTGCTCTGTCCCATCCTACTTGCTCTGCCTGCAATCACGGCTGACTGACATGTGCTCTGTATGGCTACATGGCTTTGGGGTGAATGTTTTAAACTGGAGCGCATCTCTGCAGAATTACCTCCAAGACCTCATGCACACACACATATGCACACATGCGCTCACACCCCTCCAGGACATGTAAGGATATTTCATGCTTTTGACCAAGCTGGCCAGAGAAATGATAATCTAAGACAAATGGTTGAATTCTGAATGGATGGAAATGAACTTTGGATAGAAGCCCGACTTAGTTGTTTTGACAAGCTCCGTGTGAATTCATGCTGCAAGTTCTGCTCTGTGGTATACAATTAGAGGTATCATTACATTGAAGGTCAGCATGTATCCTGTAGATCTGGGTGTATGCTGCTAGCAAAACACAACCAGTGCATAATACAGCGTTGCACAGTTGTCAGTTCCACTGGTGTCCTCAGCACTTTCTTATCTGTGTTGTACTCGGCCAGTCACCATAACTCATGGTCATCTTCTCTAGTTAGTTTTTTTAAAAATTATATAGATGTGATAGTATTTATTTATTTATTTATTTTAGATTGGAGCATAAAGCTCTGTGTTTGCATCAGCAAAATATGTTTTTTTTTTTTATTTGCATACTTTAATTCAGCCTCAAGGCTGTGTCCAAGCTGATTTAAAAAAAAAAAAAAAAAAAAAAAAATATATATATATATATATATATATATATGTAACTGGACTTTCAGTATTAAAAATTATGCTAGGTTTGACTTACATATATAAAAATATGAGAAAAGAATCTAGAAATATGTTCACTTTCATTACGACACAATTTAGACTGCACATTTCCGTTCTGTGAAGCTTTATGTACTTTTGCTTTCTCTCCCTTCCTTTAATTTAGCTATATTGTGATGAAAATACAGCACATACTTATTACTTATTGATACTTAAGAGAGTGCTGGTTTAACATCATCAAAGTTCAGTTAAATTTTTCTCTCCAGATAGTTTTTACATATCAAGTGTCAGCACCAGTATTTTCTCTAAATGCTCAATTGCCAGGCTTAACAGTTAACTGAAATATTATTCAAATTACAAAATTATGAAGTGTTGCAATTTTTTTTTTGTGATAAAGATAAAATATACTATAAATGAAACTGAAATGCTCCTGGCCTCAAAATGATAATCCAGACCTGGGGGAAAGGCCTTATGGCCCATCATTTTTTATCTTTTTCCAGTGAAATGGAAAACAAAAATGAACATTTACACTAAGGTTGTGACTCATAAGACAAACAAAATATATGCCAAAATTATCAGTCTTGAATTATGAAGCTTAATAATTACAATGAACTTTGCCAGTTGTTTTCCACTCATGCCAGTGCAGGTTCAACTCTTTGCTAAAACATTTCTGTTGTTCTGGATCGTCTTCATGAATTTTGTGTTGTGCATCAAAATCAATAGGCGTCAACATGAATAGGTGGCGGTCATTTTGTCTAGGCATGACTTTGGTTCTGTGAGAAGCTCAATGTTAAAAGTTGTTGTCTGACCTGATCTCGAAGCTGCTGCATGATGCCTCAGTGATGCAGCGGATGTATCTGGACCCACCCAAGCAGTGCTTAGGTAGTCATTTTCCATCTAATGGTCGTTTTCATTTGAAGGCAGAGCTTGTTCACCTGCTGTCCTGCAATTCACCAGCTTTATTAGCTATAATAAGAGATGCACAGACTTCCCACCACCTAGCACCAAACTGTGAGCGAAAAGCATCTTAGCAACAGCCATTTAAAAATCATCAAATATTAATTCATCTCCACTTGCTTATGAGTTTTAGCTTATTGACTGGTACTTCCTAATTGTGTCTGATAGTTTGGCGAGAGCCTAATTAAAGTCTTGAATCAGCAGTCATTTTTCCATAGCCCTACACTAATTCACATAATTTCCAGTGTTCTTCCACCCATTGTCAGGCGATTGCTTTGATAATGAGAGGTTGTGCGGAGGCATTATCTTTGGGAAAGCATTTGGTAAGGAGATGCTGAGAAAAGGTATCATTATGATAACTGCCTCCTAAATGAGTAGTCATCCTTAATGTTGTCAATTATGGAAAGGCACTCTGGAGATAGCCAAAGGAAAATTATTTGTGCCGTATAATGTTTCTCAAGTTTCTTTGAAATTCACACACCTGTCTTTGAGATGCTAGGTGGCAGACCGAGGCAGAAAAATGTCTTTTATTGGCATCATTACTCATGTTGGGTATAACTAGAGCACAGTGTCGAATGTGGGCTGATTCCTCCAATAACATTTAGGGAACTAAAAGTGGATTTTTATTTTGTGAAGCCTTTTACTGGCTGCATTAAGAAAAGGTTTATGTGCTCTTTCATACCAAATCAGAATTTTATGCATAACCTTTTGTGTCGAGGAGCATTCATGACCACTTTGAGTTTTGACTCACCTGCACCACAATGCGTTTTCATCCTCTTTTGATTCATTACCTTGTTATATATTTAAAATGAGCTAATATCAGTGACGCACTGCTCTGCAACACCTTCCAGATTAAATATTGTGTTACTTTTTAATGTCAAGAGCATTTATCAGTTCATCAGCCAATTTTAAAATCAAAACTATCCCTCTACATACTCACATCTTCACTTGTAATGAACATATAATGATGAATATTTAGAATGTATCTAAATATCACAGGTGCATTTACAAAACTGCTTACTTATTATACTATACTATACTATTTATACTTGAAAGAACATGGTGACACAGTAGGTTCTGAAGGCAGAACTCTGACATCCATATTTCTAAAAGTGACTTGTTTTATTTTCAGCCATGAAAATGCATAAGCAGTTGTTACTCTGTCGCACAATAGATTTTAAATGCCGGCAAAGATTCAGCACCATTCCTGTAGCATCAGTGGTTAACATTTCTGCACAGCAGCACTGTGTTTTAATTACATTTTGATATGACGACAGTTCTTACCTTATCTTTGTTTGATGCTAATTCTATCACTATGTAAATGCTAAACTAAGGCTTTAATTTTTCCATTGTTTTCTCCATATTGCCTGGGCCGCCTAATAGGAGACAGTGGTAATTAAAACACAAGGCCAGGTCAGGAGGTGAGCCAAACACACAATAAATGGTCCCCGAGATTCCAGGACGAAAGGTGCCACAGAGCCCAATCCATTTTAATTGTTGTTTGAATTAATTTGAAAATGCTCAGGTCAATTAAGAAGATGCATTCCTTTGGCTGTGGGTAATGTCATATTTATCGATCTGCAGAGGTTACTTTATGCACTCGTGTAGGATACATTTATGTTTCTAAAACTCCGCCGCTTGGAATTCATTAGATATCGATCCCTCTCAGCAACGGTAAAAGCACAGTCTGATAGTAGCCTTGTCTCAAGCCAGGTAATCAATTCAGTGCCATTCAGAAACAGATGCCCTTTTACTTTGTTATTGTTATGCATCATCATTTGATATCCCAGCAAAAACCACTTTCATCTCTATCACCATGTGACTTTGAATTAAAATACAACATTTTTGTCTCTTTATGGTCCCTGATAGAAAATAATGTTTTTTTTCTGCTGGAAAGAAGAAAAGACAGTTGACCTTGTCTTGTCTAATTTGTGCAGTTTTTGTCCTGGAATTTTGGTTGTATGCTCAGCTTCTTCCTCTCCCTTCCACTCTCACAATCTTGTTCTTGCCCTCTGTCCATCCCTCCCTGCATGTCGATTGGCTGCCAGTTAGTCGGCTGCAGCCAATAAGTCTTGTTGAAAATCTCAGTGTTTAGTCTGGTGCTGGGCAGCAGGATCAACAGACAGGTGGATCAGGCGAAGTCATCCACCCGAGTTGGCTGCACGGCAAAGCTCTGTTAGCTTTTAAAGCAACATCGCACCCTGGGTTAGCAGCCTCAAAACCTTATGTCTGTCATCTTCAGCAGTTTATTCAATATTTGTGAACCTTAACTAAAACCAGAATAATAAGAAGCATTGCTGGTATTTTGTCAAATGTTCACTAATTTGGCTCTGCCCTTTTATATAATTTAGGCGTAAAGGAATGTGTACCCAGGACATTTCTCTGTTGTGCTAGATTTCCAAAATTTGTCTCAATCTAAATTTATTTGTACAATGTAAATGGTCACAGCTCTTGTTAAAGTTGCATTTGTTTTGATATTATTCCATTATGAGCCCCCCCCCCCCTTTTTTTTTTTTTAAACAAGTGGCTGAACACTAAGAAAGAGAGTCCAGACCGGGGCACCCAGTAAGAACAGACCACTTTACAGGGGATTCTGAATAAATCCTGTGCGCAGTCTCCACTCTCTCTTTTACTGCCAGTCATAGGCATCGTTCTGTTTCTCATTTGCAAAATACTTCAGGATTCAGGCTTGTCCAAAATATTCCGTGCACACTATCAAATTTCAGCATTTAGGGTTGTTTTTATTGTGTTATTCAAGTCACATACTCAACCCCAGCAAAATGGCTGGATGAGTATGTCTCTCATTAGACTGAACTGTATAAAATTCTGTCTGGATTAACCTGTTGACTGTTTTTCTGTCACAGCTTGAGGCAACATTAAATTAATGGAGATAAGAGCTTTGAGCCAAAAATAACACCCTGTCTCTGGTGTGCCTGTGGAGAATAAAATAGCACAAATGATCTTCCGAGTTGTGTCTGCCAGTGCCAGTGAGTTTTGGTAAAGATAACACAAACGTGTAATGCGTTAGACTTCTGCCAATTGTCAAATGAACACCTCCTAATTAATCTTGCATTTATTTTTATTTTTTAACAGGGGATGTCTAGAGGACTCCTGTGCAGTATTGTTTACTTACCGACCTCCGCCGATGATTATATTATTTATCAAATTCTGGAAGTGTGATTTTCAGCCCCTGTCTGGTTCACGATGGCATATCCTATACCCATGGGAAGTCCTTTACCCCAACCCCCCATCCACCATCCTCCAATTTGAACTTTGACCCTGGCCTCCTGCCTTTCAGGATATGAAATGATCCTCTCAGTGGGAGAATGTTTCAGGACTGTTTTAGCCGAGTCTGTTTAAAGAAGACTGAAGCAGATGAGGAGCTTAAAGGGATTCATGGCCATTTTGTTTTGAGGTCTCTTTTGTATATATGTCGTCACAGTAACCAGCATGAAGTCAGTGATATTGTGTGCTTTTGTTGACAATGGGGATGCATCTAATTTATGCTTTGTTGTGTCATATGTCGTTTGCCAATGTTCAAAAAGGTTGTATAGCACACGTCTGATATTTGAGAAGCGCATGTACCAATCATGAGGGCTCATCAGCGGAAACTACAGGGCTGTTTCTGCAAGTCAAGTGTCAGTGTAGACTCGGGATGTTACTGTGAACACAAGTAGTAGTTTGCTGCAGTAACGTGTTGAATACGCAAGATTTCATCAATATGATCACGGAGGATTCTCCAGTTTGATGGCAGTACCTCTCAGGTTAGAGGCTGTAGATGTAACACGCACATCTGCCCTGCTGCCTTAAAATGGTTGCAAGGATTTGATAAACTATAACTCGTTATTCTACCAATAGTAAGAATCAGCCATTAATCCTAAACCTGGTGCAGCCCGCTTTACTGGAAGTCTAATCACGTCATGCTTTCATCTTTGTCACCAATTAGTATTAGAATGCGTTTATTGAAATTATTTAATGTTATTGTGCATTTCGCTATTGCTGTCATTTGCGTGTAGTATCAGTAGATTACCAAATGATTGACACAAAATTCTTCATCACTAAGTCATCTCCTGAGGACTCAGTTGGCCACTACACGAGACTGCGGTGAACACTGTTGGCCATAAGACAGGCCACAATTGACTTTGGATACATTTTCAATTGTTTCAGCATTTGAATGCTTATATTGTATGTTCTTTTTTAACCAGTATAATTATCTGCTCTCTAAAAAATCTTTCTGCCAAACCCAATGCATGCAATTATACGTATGATAATATGAGCAAGAAATGAAGCTTTTCAAACATACATGCATACTTATGTTTTGCTACTGCATGTAACTTACGTACTATCTTACTAACCAGCATGCACTTGTGAGTTCATACACACATTTGTTATTTTCTTATGTGTAGTTGAAATGATCCATAATTGAGATTTTGCTATTTTTATAGCACGCGTAACATTGAAAATAAAAATTTGATTTTACTGTTCTGCCTGCAATCAAAAACAGTTCAGTGTTCAATTGAGTGGGAGAGGTAATGTGTGAGAGGCTGGCTCGGTGCAAAACTTCAACCTCATGTCTGGGTGAATCTTTTGCTCTTTCGTGAGACACAAGCTTGTCACTTATGCTTGCGTTATTATAACACATGACCAAATTGTGTGCAGCTCCTCCTCTGGCTACACTGTTTGCAGCACAGAAAGACACGTTGGTGTATTTTGTGATGCCAGAGAGATTCAGATTCTTGTTGAACTCAGGGCTTCTTGCCCTGAAAATAGTCTCCCTGCTGTATTTAATCAGTCAGTAAAGGAATAGGAATATAAATTCACTCTTCTTTAGTTTCCCCTCACACCCTTTTCTTTTTTTTTTGTCTTCAGCCACATGACTTGACTTGATATGGTCTGTTGTTTGTGTTGGCTGAATAGATTCACATAGTTTGGATGAATCCTGTTTTAGAAAAGAAGTATATACATTTTATTTAAGATATATTTGACTCAAAAGGTACAGTGCAAGTTTTTCATTAGCTTGTCATGCACCCAGTCTTTTGTGTTTACTCTGTCAAAAAAATTCTGGCATCTGAGCTGAAATCTTAAGTAACCACCCCGCCCATGGAGTTGACTTTGGAAGGCACTGAGCATTCCTGCTCAACACCACATTAGCCCCTACTTCTCCCCACCTCGGGGTGCTGGGCTGCCTGCCAGTTAGAGGTTGCCATGACTCCTAACACCACCCTTTGCCCCCCCCCCGGCAGAAGGTGTCAGATTTTGGGAGGACAGGCTGGACTAACATTTTGATTTCGACAAAAGATGTCAGCAGATGTCACAACGTCAGCAGAATACATAGTGGGAATGCAGTGACTTTCTGGTAGGAAATCATGTGATTTTTGCAGCCAAGGTTTTTTAATGGTGCTAGATGTGAGAGAGGGAGAAAAGGGGGGAAACTTTGAATAAAGGCAATTATTTTTGTCCAGTTTTTTTCTTTTCCTATTCTCGCTTGTTTCATAGAAAATGGCGGACACCACATGGCTAAACTGAACCTGTATTGTCAGTGAGCTCAGTTTAGAGGTACTCCTTTGTCTTTTCATCAGTCCTCTAATTATCAAAAACAAAAACTAAATTTTCGCAGCATCCCCACACCCAGTAAGGAAGTGTACTGAAAAAACTAAAGATGATAAATCAGAGAGGATAATAGAAATCTGGGTAAGTGGTATTTTCACTCTTTTTGCTTCAGACTTTGTTGCACTGCAGCCACGAATATTCTGGCATTCGTGGCTCTGTGGCATTGGCACAGTTAATGGTAGCTCACCGTGGCATGCTTGATTACACTGGCATCCCTCTCAGGCTCCGCTCTTTGCGGTCTTGGC
Organism: Echeneis naucrates; assembly: GCF_900963305.1. Taxonomy (NCBI): domain Eukaryota; kingdom Metazoa; phylum Chordata; class Actinopteri; order Carangiformes; family Echeneidae; genus Echeneis; species Echeneis naucrates. The sequence continues at coordinate 18,730,775 of NC_042524.1, forward strand.
AAAGTTGAATTAACCTCTCACCACAGCCACATTGCTGTTGACCAGGAAGAGAACTGCTATGGCAATCCTGTGGGATTGTTTGAGGCAGCAGTCCGCAACATGAGTTTGGATTATTATTGCAGACCTAATTTCATATTTAGGAACTCCTGAGGCATGTGGTACTCTCAGACTAAGGCACAGCAACTTAAGAATGTACAGTAATTTATGTCAAAATATTTTTCCCCATGAGAAGCTGATGGCGTTAGAACAGTTGTAATGGTAATATTTTCCTTCTCTCATCATCAGTGGTTTCTTTTGCAGTTTAGTGAATGTGTTGCAAGCATTTAATAAGGCACTGTAGCTGTTTATCAGGTGTCGAAAAACAATCTAAATATGTAGCAACAGGCCTTTAAAAACATCTCTTACCGTTGTGTGGTGTTTAAAAACAGCTATCTCTTTCCTGTTTTTAGAGGGATGAAGTAAAATTTGGCCCCAGGCAGCAAAGCCCCCATGAGCAAGATGCACACACAAAGGGTAAGTTATTACAATCCTCTCACCATCTGTGTGAACTTTCATTTTTTGGGTGAATCTCAACAAACACTCTGGGTTAGGTTTCTCTAAATGCCATCTGAACTGAGCCCACAGTCCTTTTGCTCAATATTTTTTACAGCAGTTCTGTGCCACTGCTGTTCTTTTATCTCATGTTATGGACACTGGGAAAGTGTTGAGGCCAGTGGTTTTTGATTGACATCTCTATTGAATGACACCATCCCAGCCACATCACAAACACCTGTGTGTTGTTGGTTTTTCTTTGTAACATCAGATACTAAATGGCTAAGAGTTTATTCTTTTGTTTAGTTACTTTGGTACTTTGGCCATAACCATTTGGCACAAACCCGTAGATCCGATCTTGTGGCAAATCTGACAGCACAAGCTCGCCTCTGTGGGTCTTTGTCACTGTGGTGTGAACATCGTCTTTTACATTTTTTTTTTCTTTTTTTTTTTTTAAAGCTCCGAAAATACGTATTAATCCTATGGCAGTGTTCTGTTAACTTGATTTTCTATTAGGTCATACCTCAAATAAGATTATGGTCATGAAGCCTTGTGATAGATATGAAGGACAAGGAGGAGCATGGGCAAGAGGAAGGTCTATAGAAATAATGAATAGAGAAGAAGAAACCCTTGTTGAAAATGTGTGCATCCGGGTTGAGGTAGTAGGTTGTATGGTTTAGAATTACATCCTGGGAGTTAACTGTACAACCTTCTAGCTTTCCTTGGAGTACACGTGTGACATCAGTTTGTCCAGAAAATTGCTTTGCTTAGAGTGCAGCATACAGTTTGAAAGTTTTCAAATTTTATCGTGACTCCACATGGCATTAATGATCTTCTTATTAATGTAATTCTTTCCTCATTTCATAGCTGACCTTTAGCTATGGTCAGCAAGCCCATTCTCACTGAAAACCTTTAATTAGCGTGAGCTCCACGTACGCTGTGTTTTCAGACATAATGCATTGTGGTTAGACACGGTAACCATGTTGCATTGATTGCATTATTTGTCCCCTTAACTGAGACTCACACAGAGCAAAAATGAATAAATAAAAAAAAAAAAAGCTGTCCACTGCCTTCTGATTTTCTAAATTTCTGATATATGGAGTCCTGTTAATGGCAGACTTTGGAATAATTAGAATTGACATCTTAAAATAGTTGAAACAACACTGGCATTTTGTCAATTAACATGTTGTAACTTTGTGTTAGTTATCTTCTTATGTGGCATTGTCATTGTCTGAGGTGTAATTGTGTGTTGGAACCTATTTCACACAGTGATGCTTCGTTCTCTTAACAGTTGCTTCATCTTGCGGCCTGTTATTACACCTCAGCCTGTTCAGTCAGCATGGGTCTGCGGCATCTTCTGACTCAGTCATATGTGAGCTGTGTGCCAGACGTTATGAACGCACAGATGGTTCGACATAAACACAAAATACCAAATATTGTAATTTTAATAAATCTGGCTTGTTCTGTTTAACAGATTCTTCATGGTGAGTGTCATGCCCTGTGATTTTACAGCGTCACCATTTGCACTTTACATTTTAATCTTTATCGGCAGCAGACTCTGGTTGGGTACATATCTCATTTCTTGTGGGGGTTTGATCATCAAATGTGTGATTATTCAAGCTGCCTCAGTAGACCTCAGCTGTGCTCCAAGTTTCTCAGGATTAGAAAAGCTGAATGTTTATGTGTTGCTTCTGAGCGTTGTGATATATTGCCGCTTTTTCATACAATGCACATTTGTGACATGAGGTTTAGTTTCAGGATGAAATTTGCTTTGGCGACTCTGAAGTCTCTGTTTACTGTAGACATGTCCACAAGGCTGAGTGCATCTGACTTCATCTCTGTCTGGCACTAAGCCACAGCTTGTAAAATGACTCCAAAGCACCACACGTAAGAAAAATGACCCAGCAGATCAGCTCAAGATTTACCACAGTTTCCTAATCACTAGGACGACTTGATTTGAAATGCAGCTTGAGGAGGGAGGTTGGTTGTAATTTCTGCTGTAGTTCTTTATCACTGTGACAGTGTTTTTTTTCCCCCATTTGATGGATGACACTGCTTTTGCTGTGTTTAGGGCCAAAGCTGAGTGGACCACCTCTCTCCAACCTTTGTCATTTATCCAAATAGCTCTCTGGTTTCAAGTGGTTTCAACTGCATCCTTTTTACTGTGTTTGATGGTCAAGAGTTTCCACTGCACTGGCCCAATGTGAAACCAAATTTGTTGTTGTACTTAGAAAGGCTGTATTTGTTGTTTAGACTTCTTCTGGCTTCAGGATTCTGGTTATGTTAGGTTATTTCATTTTATATGGAAGTAATTTAAACCACAGTGCCAAAGCTCTACAAAGAGAGCAGCTTAGTAAATAGTCATATTTAAGTTTTAAGAGTTAATTGACTGTTAAAATCATGTTGGACTTATAGACATCCCTGGAAAACCCCTGAAATGTTTCCTGTCCATGCAGACATTGAATAGGATTAATTGGAACAGTAATTAAATCTGGAGCGCTGCTCAGACCTCCAGGCCAAAGATCCCACTCAGCTTTGCATCGGCAACAGAGTCACAGTCATCAAACCGTTTTCTGTGTGTGAGTAAGATCCTGGTAAATCCCTGGAAACCCAGCAACTCCTTTTATCTCCTATTTTGCAACAACAAGACAGGACGATCACACCTCACTGTACCAGCTATCACCAGGGTTCACACCACTGCTGCTTTGACTGCTAAAAAGTGGACGGTGTGCAGTGTCATGCTAGCTGGTTTGAAATGTGAAATTACTTGATGTTGGACACAATCCACCTACAATGTTAAATCAGAAATAGATACTTTATGTGCTGTTCACCTGAAAAGAGCTTTTTCCTCTTCGTTTTTTACAACTCACAGAGAGCATGCAGAGTCAAAATGTGCTTTGCTTGAGTTTATTTTAAGAACTGTGATTTTCTCATCTTTCCTCACCTCTCAACCCCAATCGTTCCTCCAGATGTGTAGAGGGAAGTGTCACTGCTGAGAATCTTGCTGCCTCAGCACTCCCTTGTCCAGCTGCCCCAGCAGACAGCTAAAAGTCAGTGGATCCAGCTGGGCCTTCATTTATGGGATGGTTGGACAAATAAATTATGGGATTAGATAGGGGCGGTTCAGGCCTCCGATTCTCCTCGTTCTATGGGTGCCTGCTGCTATAACTCTTTGTGTCATTTGTGCAAGCAATAATTATACCTGTTCACAAAGCTCACATCCTATTGGCCTAAATGGTTGGAGGCCTTTTTCACAAACAAATCTTGTTTTTTAAATGAAAGTATTATTTCAGAAACACAATTTCGAAACAATCTTTTAAAATATATTTTTTCATCTTTATCCAATTAAATTTGCATTAGACAGCCTTGAAATATGTTGAATGCTGTCTTGTACTGCCTAAGCCAAAAAAGCTGATTGTTTCCTTCTGTGTGTGCTGCAGATACAAATCTCTATAAATCACAGCAGCCATCCCTGGATCCAGGGTATACGCTGTGATCACACTCTAGATTTCACATTAGCATATTATCCACAGTATCTGACCCAGCCCAAAGGTACAATCTACTCTCATACTTTCTTTTCTCTCCTTAAGTTTTCAAGAGCCACCCTAATCTATCACATGGAGTGGCACAGACACAAAATACTGCTAAAATCAGCTGAATGCATTCGTAACCACTCAAAGAGCAGTGATTGGCTTATTATACTTGACGTCACAGACGAGTGTATACCTTTTTGTCAAATCGTCTGGGACCAGAATACTGTCAGTCCTGGTCAGACCAGTACTTTGGCTACCCAACTCATAAAATCTCACTTCCCTATTAAATCGAGTTGCCTCAAGCATTCTTTCTTCCCCAGGAAACATATTCCCTTAATGTGGTCAGGGTAATGGCAAATGAATAATCATAACACACCGATGGCAGACGGGGGTATCATTGATCTGTCTGGAGTCAGCCCCTCTCCGCCTGCTGCATCAGCCACTCTCCTCCTATTGATACGCTCTTGCCCCTTGACCCCTGGGACAGATCAATGCCATTGATTGGAGAAGGGCAGGGACAAGGGCAGGATCTGCTGACTGGCGCAGCAGCTAGTGTGACAAGACATGATCGTCATTAATGTCCCGCTGGCTGGCTGGCTGGGATGGCTGGTCAGACGCTTTGCATCACATATTCCCCGCGCCCTGCCCCCCACCCCTCTTCCTTCACTCTCCTCCTTCATCCCTCCTACTGTTGCTGCTCCATGATCCCATTTTGTGCTGCTTGTCCTGGCTGAGAAAAGGCCATTGCATGGATACCTGTCTAATGCTCGCCTGGCATCTGTGGCACAGATATGCATCTTCAGGCGGCAAGAAGAAATTTTGACCTTATTGTCGGAAAACAGCGTCATTAGAACTGTCTGCTGCATGTCTCCTAGCTCATTCTGCATGCTTCGAGCAGGTCCTATTTTACGGTGCTTGGAAAGGCTTTTTTCCTGACACAATTCAAAGGAGGGTGACAAAAACTTTGTTCTGAATTCTCTGATCAGTGGCTAATCCCACCCTAATTAGATACCCATGAGGCCTGATGCCCACCACTTCCCATAAATTGTGTCACTGGTGCATAACAGACTTCAGTGTTTATTTTGCATGCGGTTTGAGCTTGTGGACCAATTTCAACTTACCAGTGGTTTCTATTTCCAGTCTAGACTAGAACTGAGGCAAGCGACACTCTTGTGGGCATGCAGAGGGGTGATGGGTGGGTGATGCAGGGACAGCTCCCAGACTCTGCAGTGACATGGCTGTAACGGAGCTGATTGATCACCTATATGGCCGCCTGCTGGCCCTGCTGGCTTTAACATACAGCACATTCCCAACCCCCCGTCTTTGCGTCACCAGCGTCATCACTAAACCAATCTGAGGAGACGAGCCCTCCCCCGTAGACTTCAACCTGGCCACGGTTTTGACATTGGCTGCTGGATGCACTCCTACGTGTCTTGTGCTCACTACTTGCTCTGCGTCTGCATGTTTCCTTACGGTGAAAACGTTGTGATGCAGTGACCATCTTTAACGGAGTGACATTTTCTAATTTGGCCATTTCTGTATTTCAGCAGAGTTAAAAAGATGCTGTTTTCCATTTGAATTAAAGGGCATAATCAATCAATGATAACATTTGCAGATCTTTTTTCCCTGCCCCCTCTGTCACACAGGGTCATAACCTTAATCTATCCAGGTTGTTGACGGTGATTAAGATCTGAGATTGGAGCAAGCTGTCAAGGGCAGCCCTTATTCAGGAGAGCAAGAGAATGAGGAAAAATGTGACAAATTTCCAAATTGGCCCACAGTTTAGTTTTCATTGCATGTAAACCATACAGTAAAAATAAAATGATCTGTAGCATTTACAACATCTGGAATTGATAATAGTAATGATGATTGGATCTGGACTGGAACTAATTGTTGCAGTAGAAAGATTAAAGTTTCCTGATGATTTTCCTCCCAGATGTTCATCTGAGCCATATCTGAAAGTGAAAGTTCTCATAAACAGTAAATGAACACATTTAATTTTCCCTTTAAATCCACAGACACACATTTAAATAGTTTGACTTCAGATTGTGACATTCAAATGCATATTATATTGCACATCTGTGTATCTTATTAGTATAGGCCACTGGTGTGGATGGTGTGTTTCTTCAGAGGATGGCAGAGGCAAATAGAGAATGTATCACACAGGTCATTTAGAGGTGTACTTTGTGCAGATTTTGAAATTTGGGACCATGATTTAAACAATGACAAGCAAAAATCATAACACTGCTTTCAAAGAATGGACAAATTCACATTATTGGACATTACCCATCTCAGACAGTTGTGCACCTGACGTTGATGGTTTCAAGTCCCGGTCAAAATATTGTGACAGGGACTGTTTAATGCCTGCACTGACCAAATCAACTCTTAGTGTTAGCTTAGCCAAGTTCCTTCAGTGTGAAATACAGTGTTCTGTATCTTTTCTCCCCATTTAAGCCAAGTTTTCATATTCAAGCAGGTCATGTTTTTTTGCTATAGACTGTGTAGTTCCGTCCCTATCGGGGTCCCCATTTGTGTGTCGTCTGTCTAAGATGAGTGTTTGCTCTCAAATGTGTATCAAAGGCTGTATCTGTCAATTAGTGCTCTTTTTCTTTGTGTATGCACAAAAGAGTGCAAGCTGCATTCATGGTTCAGCCTATGTTACAAGACAGTGGGATTGCTACAGTGCATCTTCCTCCACGGCCAACCAGTTCGATGCAGTGTGTGTGAGTGTCTATGTCTGTGCGCCACTGGAAAAAAGAAGAAATTGATCAGCAAAGGGAGGAACGTGTTCACCAGCAAAGGCTGGATGGAGGGTGTGAGAGAGAGAGAGAGAGAGGGAGAGAAAGAGCGAAGGCTGTCGCTGCAGACTCCTGCTGCAGTATCTCACTTTGGGTAAGCAGCTGCAGACAGGGAGTAACAGACAAGCGAGACAAGAAGACAGGTACAGACCTGGTGTGATGGGAGGGGACGGGTGGGGGTTGGTGGTGTGTAGGTGAGGGCAGTAGATGCTGGAGAGTCAAGACTCGGGGGTGGAAGGGTCAAATAAGGGAGGAGGAGGGGTGGCTGTGTGCGAGATAGTGACTTGCAGTGGAGAAAGCAAATCATTTTTTTGTTTTTGTTTGTTGTTTTTTTCTGGGTGATGGCAACCTATCGTACTGGACTTGTGACAATAGAGGAAAGAGGGAGAGATGGAAAAATAAAAGTAGAAGGTGTAGATGACAGTGTTACGACATGGCTGTCCCAGTGTCTGGAGCATGGGGGAGGAGGAGGAGCGCTGGAGGAGGTGATGGGGGAGTTAAGATGCTGAGATGGAGCTGACAACACGAGCACTGGGATGGAGTGATGGTCTGTGCTGAGGCGTGGTGGGGGGAGGAGGGTGCGGTGATGGGCGGAAGGGTGGAAGTCGTGGTTGTGAGTGGGAGGGGAGGTGGGGTAGCGGGGGGTTGTCCCACCTCACTGACCTGCGTCTGGCTGCTGCAGCTTTCCTCGGACACCTCGTCTTCGTACCCCCCTCCATCTCTTTCTTTCACCCCCTTTTTTCTCTTCCTCTACTGCTGCCCTTTTTTCCTCATCCCCAGCTCAGAGGCGGATAACAAAAGGCGCAGTCGGTGGCAGACAGAAGAGCGAGCGTGTGAGGCAATGCGTCGGGTGGCGCGGAGCATTCATTTCCGGAAGCCTCCACTTTGCCTGGCGTTCCCCAGAGAGAAGGAGACAGTCAGAGACATCTATCCGTTTTTTTTTTTTTTTTGGTTTTTTTTTTAATGTCTGAGTGGGAGGAGTTGTGAGGTGGGTGTTGGGATGGGGATGGGGTGGAGGGGGTGGGGGCAGGCTGTCGTGTGTTTGGGGACATCACAGACAAAAATTGTGAATATTTTTTTTATTTAGTTTGTTAATCTTCCTTGCTCTTTGGCATTTAATGGCTCTGGCTGCACCCGAAAGCTTGAGTTTGATAGGAGCTTTTTTATGTCCGCCTGAAGCTTGTCGCGGTTTGACACTGAAAACTTATTGCATGCCCAGCCTGCTGCCATGGTGGCAGAGTTTGGCAGGTGGGTGGTAGGATGTGGCGTCAAGGGTATTGCAGTCAGTGTTTGAAAGTTGGTGGGGGTCATGAGTTTTGGAGACATCTTGCGAAGCTATACCTGTGCTGAAGATGAGCCGGCTCTGTACTAATTCATGTGTCTTTTCACGTGGAATTTTACCTGCGTGCTCATTATTGCTGTGCAGCCACAGAGAAGAGCCAACGAGCTCTCTGGTCTTTTCTTCATTTATTAATATCTAGCTGAACACTGTTTGTGCCCACTCCTGTGGTGGACAGCCAGAGGCTAAGGCGGCGGGGCGGCTCTCTGCCTCCATCCGTCCGTGTAAATGGCCGGATGATCTACCAGACGGATCTGGGTCCTGGCATCCTGGATGAGAGAAATGTAGACTGATGATCAGCCGACGCTAGGACAAAGAGGCGAGCCCGGCTGCTTGGCTGGGGGGCTTTTCCATTTCCAGCACAAAGGCTAGTTAGCACAGAACAGGCAGTGCAGGCATGTCTGTTTGTCTGAGCCTCTGCTTTTTTCTGGGTGCTGCAATGAAGATCATTTATGTCCAAGATCATTTACCGCTATGTCCAACTAATTTACCTCTTTGTCTTCCTTTGTTACCTCTGCTCTCTTTGGATGCTGCTGTTGCTGTGTAGTGTCTGGTGGTATTTTCGAGGTTTGCGTGTCTTTGTGTGCACAGGAATCAAGCTGAACCCTGTGAACAAAGTAAGTTACTGCAGTGGAAGAAAGGAGGAACATGGGAACCTTTTTTCGCTGCTTAGGACACAGACCTTTTTTTTCCCCTTTGCAGCAGTTCGAGGCTTATAAAAGATAGACAATGGCTGTGGGCGCCTTTGGGCAGGAATTGGGTACTTTCAAGTGGCAGATATTGAGGGATAGACTGTGTGTGTGTGTGTGTGTGTGTGAGAGAGAGAGAGAGTGAGGGAGAGAGAGGGAAAGGTGTCAGTGCCACTCAGTGCCCTGCAGCTGACTGCGGCTCCTCAGTAGACTCTGTCGTACTTCACCTGCTCCCTGAGACCCTAACTTGTGAGCTCTCTTGATAAAAAATCACGGGTTAGGCTCTTGGGACGCGGGCGGAGGGCACAATCGACTTTCTGCCGAAGGTACCCAATGTGCAGTCGGAGAGAAGTGACTGATTTACTGTTCAATATGTGAATGTATACGACAGGGACGATTTAGAGGAAGTTGATGAGTACAATAAAGAGCAAATGTTTGCAGGATTCCTGTACAGTCAGTTTGTCCATCACATCGTTTATAAAGTGTGCACCTAACTGTTTGCAGGGATGTGCATGTTCGGTTCGGATTGAAAATATTTGGTTCTCCAAAAATAAATCAAGAGTGCTTTTCTTGATTGCAACCGTTTCACAGACAGAAGATTGAAATACCCGTCGACGGGGCAACATTATAATCTTCCTTTGTGCCACCAGCTTTGAATACCATTCAGGTAACACATGATCTGATTAGACATGACAGGACATCAACCACCACACCCCAGAATCATGTTATTTAACCCCTGCTACCACCACAGCACAGCAACGCAGAGACCCGGCCAATATATTTGATCCACCATTACTAAGACTGTCGCTGTGAATATGATCACTCCAGCCTCATTTAGAGGCTACAGCAGCAGTCTGCGCTTAATGCCATTGTTTTCTCATTTAAATAACACTGCTCTCATAGTTTTGTTTATGGAAGTTCGCAAACTTAATCGCTTGCTGTCAGCTAACTAATTTATATTTTCTTACTTTTTTTATACACATATAAATGAATTTTAATTCACTTCATAAATTGAAATTAGTAATATTGGTGAAATCTGTCAGCCCACTTTAAGGAAGTGTTGTATTTTATTATATATATTTTTATTGAATTTAGACTTATAAATAAATAAAAATCATAATATCAAACAATAACATCTGATTAGTTGCTAATGAATGAATAAATGAACCCCTCAGATACTAAAGCCAAATCCTAAATTGTTATCACAATTGTTTTACAGAAATGTATTTTTTTGAAGAGCTAACTGAAATAGTTCAATTTCCACACGCATTTAAAATAAGTTGATTTTAAGTGACTTAACGTGACTTAGGCTAGGGTTGAAACGTTGCTAGCTGCGTTGAGGGTTGAGAGGAGAGGGGAGAATTTAAAGTGTGCTGAATTAAAACCAACGAACACACATTTAAAATACGTAATCAGTTTCACAGGAATTAGGTTTCTTTGTCAATCTGATCTTTTTTTTTTTTTTTTTATAAAGAATTGTCACTGACATGAGATATCAGAGCCAATTGCTTAATGGTCTGAATCAATATTTAAAGTGGAGGCATAGGACAGTTCAGACAGACATATAATTCAGCAGGATGGCGTTGTGAAAAAGCAGCTCAACAGTGAATGGAAAATGAAAACATGGGACTGGTCTGTTAAAAGCAGGACAATACAAGTACAATTACGATAAATTAGGTGCATAAAAAGTGTTCCTTTCCTTCATGCTATTGAAAGGTATGAATTCATTTGCCATTACAGCTTGACCTGCTTTTTAAACTTTCAGTTTCACCCAAGGCAGCATGCTTTTCTGAAAACCTAATTTCTCCTAAATTACCCATATTAGGAATGCAGTTCAAAACAATTGATTTTCTCTCTAATACCCTCCTCTCCATCTTTCTCCCAGTCTCCAGTCTCCCTCTCTCCCTAATTATGTTTTTTTTTTCTTCCCGTCTCCCCATTTGGTTTCATTGTGAACAATGCCGATGCCAACTAATCAGTCTGTGCCTATGCCACAAAGCCCCCAGCAACAGCTGAAGGACTGCCATGCCCCATGAATACCAAACAGCCAGGCACAGTGCGACAAGTGCTGAACAGTCAGACGCAGCACAGCCAGAGCAGAGCTGGTGCCCACAAAACAGCCAGACAGTTTTATTAGGGTCTGTCTGACACGCAGCAAAGTCTGGCAGCACCCAAACCCACTGACGATATCCTCACCGCTCCCCCAACAGTAACAAAGCAGCAGGTTCAGAGCAATACGCCAAGGATCCAATAAATATCACCCCGTAAAAATCAGCTCCCGGCTAGTTTGTAACTCCAGCAATGGAGTCAGTAAATGGGGAATTCAAACTTTGTTCAAAGTCAAACTAGTTCTCAATGAGGAAGTGCTAAATTGATCTTTTGTGCCATCTAAACATTGCTCTGACTGATACGGAGAGAAGACAAAAGCTCCTTCTGGGAAATTCTGCATAAGTGATTTTTCTATAAAAGCAGCTTTTTATTGACCTTTAAAAAAAATGAAGCAACATTAATTGATTTCTGCATCTCTGACCTTTTAAATAATGTTTATTAAACACGTTGAAATTTAAAATAAAACATTTTTGAGGATAGGCAGAATGAGATACCTGCTTGCATGTCAGCCATGAATTAGTCAGGTGCACTGTGGATGTGGTCATCAGAATCAGTTCGTTTGAAGTGAGAGCACCTCTTTTAACTTGAATTTATCTTTTATTTCTGATATGCTCATGAAATCATAGTAAATCTGCAAGTGGTTGTCAAGTTCAAGTTACTTAACAGCAGGGTGTCCTATTAGTGTTTTTGTTTCTCAATTAAAGGATTTATGTGCTGTGTTGTTTATTCAACAAGTCCAATCACTCTGTTTTACTTTATCAACAGCAGTGATATGGCTAAAAAACGGACTCCAAGAAACCAACCAAAAAGCAGTAATTCAGCTTTAGCTTAATTTTGTCCACAAGCAGCTAGCATAGTGCTTCAGCAAAACCCCGAACGAACACAAACAGACAGTGCTAAATAAACTGCAGTGTATATTTCTACACTCAGCTGGTCCTTGAGTTCCTGCAGCAAAGATTGATTCAGACCTTGAATAGGTGTAGATAAACCAAAGGCTCCAGCTGATGGACCCGAGTGTGTGCGAGAGATTACACTCCATTGTTCAGAGGTGGTCATGTAACACGCCGCGCCGCCACATCACTCCCTGATAAAAGTAATAAGAACAGATTGACATTTATCCACCACATTTGGATTTAGGCTGGAGCTGACATGAAAATCAGATGGATTCAGTGAATCAGAGAGTTGTGTGTTTTAGTTTTTTGTTTTTTGCATTGATTGTCAGGTTGTGTTGTGTGGTGAAGCAGCTCACTGTTCAGTGGATCTCTTATCGCAGTGGGGTGTTGGTGTGTGTGTTTGGGGTGGTATTGAGGAAGGGGGGGCATCAGGTAAGCCAGATAGCAGAGCAGTTTGCAACGGAGGGGGGTGGGGGGCGGGGGGCGTCTGAGTTTCCAGACACTGCGGCAGGAGTCCAGACAGTCACCTGAACACACACACATACTCGCGTGCACACAGACACACAAACGCATGCATAAAAGTGTGGTGCTGACACTGCACACATGCACCAATACTGAAACATGCAAATACATTTTATAAATGCCCCCCCCCCCCATAAAATCTGCACTAAAGCAAAATCAATTTTATTTTTAATTCAATCAGGGGTACAAATTGTGTTGCCACTTGTAACGTAATTATCCCTGTGCATCGAAAGCACAAAAGTTTCTCTATTATTCTCAGGGTGACAGGGATGAAAGATAAACTCCATTAACTTTTTCAGATTACAGTAAGTGCTGTGGGAGGTGGGGGTGTCAATTGGAAGTACAGTGGAGCTGCGATGAGACTGGGCGATTTTCACGGTGGGCCTGTGGGCTCAGAGCAGGAGTCTGGAAAGTGAGGCTGATGATTGAAAACCAAACACCAAAGCTCAAAGGGAGCAGACTGACAGCCTGGCGGGCCAGAGGTCTCAGCACAGCCAACTGGAATGCTCTCAGACATGGTGTGTGTTTGTATTGTCTAAATGTCCACAGTATTTGAGGGTGTACCCCCTTGGCCCTGCTTCTTCGCAGGGTCCTGTGTTATCTCCCCTTCTCTTTCTGATCTGATTCACTTCGGAGGCGTTGCCAGGGAGACCTGGTATCTGGCTAGCAGCTTGATGGAGTTATTGAACTGTAACTGGCTGAGATAATTACGCTCTGTCTTGCAGGTTGGCTATCCAGAGGCTGAGACTTGACTTTGACCTATAGTTGTCTGAGCATTGTCACCACAAGCAAAAGCTTTTAACCCATTGGCCGGCAGACAGGTCCACTGCTGTCACCTTACCAGAGATGTCCAATCACATTTCCAGCCTCTCTGTGACTCTTCCTGTTATACACCAATGCTGCATTAGTGCCTTGAACAATTATGCCATAAACTAAAGATACAGATGAGTTGACATCTGGTTAAATTTCCCACCTGCGACACACACACAAAGTGACACGCGGTCAGCCAGCAGTCACACACTAATTTGCTTTGTGTCCCAGATGAAACAGGCCATGACCACAAATTCCCTGTGTGTGTGCAAATACATCCATCCGGCTCCTCAGCAGGTGGGCACTTGAATTACCACAAGTGATTCAGGTCATTTCACCGCAGAAGCATTGCATAAGAAATGCTCTTACATTTAGCTTGACGTCCAAAGGGTCTTCACATCAATGTAAAGGTGGTGAGAAAAGCTCAGTTGTTTTTTCAGTTTTTTCCAGGTTCATACTAAATCGATATCATTATCTTTTGTCATCCAGGAGTCCAGGAAATAGTCGCATCTTTCTCCGCGCTCAGAGGTAGGACAAATCACTACCTGCATTTGCAATCGTCACAAAATAATTTTCACACTGATCCATTAAATTAGCAGCCATAAGAGAGGGGTACTGTTTGGGTGTATGACTGCATTGTTTTGCTTGTGCACTTGCACTAGACAAGTGAGTCAGTAAAAGTGTCAGACAGCCGTAAAGGACGGCCTGTGCAAGATAGTTAGCCTGGAGACATTTGGAAGCAGCTCAGCTCTACCCAGGTGCCCAGTGTGCACAGAAAGCGACCAGATGACCTTTTACTCAGCTCCATCCCACTGCAGTCACTTAAAACAGTGATGGATGTTTCCCTTAACACACCCTGTTCTCTAGTCTTCGTTCTCCTTCTCCCTGCAACCCCCCCCCCCCCCTTACTCTCATCTTACCATTCCCCTCCCGTTCCTTTTCTCTGCACTGCTCCAACACCACTCTCGCCTTATTTGTCCCATCTCCTCCTCTCCGTGTTTTTCTACCTTTCTTTTTCAGAGTGATGAGGAGGAAGAGGAAGGCAAAAGGTGTTGGGGGAGGTTTTGAAGTGAAGTGGTGGAGGCGTTTCCTGTCAGCACAGAGCAGAGTGAGGCCACCCCCCACCCTACTCTCTCCCCGCAGCTCCTCATTACTATGCAGCGACTGTTGCTCAGGTGACATGGCCGCTGGATTTGGTCCCGACTGCAGGAGCATCAGCAGCATGGCGGAGAGCAGGATAGCAGGTAAGGACAATGAAGAGAGGAGGGAAGAAATGGAGATGGGTGCGGAAGAGGGAGAATAGGGGGAAGGAATGAATTTACCACTTACACACACACACACACAAACACAGTTATGCACTGTAAACTATTGTAATACACGTGTTTAGGTTCAAGTCCAGCCTCCTTCCCAAATCCGCAAAGTTAAGGACAGTGTCTCAATAAATAATAATTGTAGATATTCCTGTTTGTGCTTTTCATATTGTAAACTGTGATTTCAATAAATGTCTGTGTTGAAAAATTTCTGTGTTTGGTTATTTAGAAATGTAATGGTTTACTGTTTAAAACAAACAGTGGAGTTTCCCTTCAAAACGTTTTCATTGTTTTATCATGTAAGGTTTTCACTCCCCCTGATATGTAGGATATTGGTTTTGTTGCCAAAGGCAACAAAGAGAGGGGTGTATTAGACAAATACTCCTACTCTCGTCTGTGAGAGTGTGTGTGTGTTTCTGTGTGTGTTAGTGGATATGAGAAACCAAGAAGAGGGTAGGTGTCTAGGTATGTTTTTGTTTGCTGTATTTGTGTGTGAGAGAGAACTAGAGGCAGACTGTGTGTTTGTGTGCTATGGGGGAGCAGTGCGGCCAGGCTGCAGATATCATCCATCTCCCTGTCACTGGCCCAGGGGCTGCTGGGAAAGTGGCAGACAGCTCCCTGGCTCTGACAACAGAGGCTGCATCCTAATTTTCCGACACAGAACGCTTGAAGAAGCTGCGCCGCTCCTCCCTCACCAGCCTGTACAGAAAACCATTAACCCCACGATCTTGGAACAAAGCACGGAGCTCAGCCCGAGCCACCACTGGTAGAGAGTCATATCAGCTCCCATCATCAACCAGCCCCAACTCCAAGCAGCAACACTTTGCATGAATGGCACTTGATAAAACATTCATGACACCTGGCAGACTACAGAGGGAAGCTGGACACGAAGTTGCTCCTCCAAATGAGATCATTTCTTAAATCAGATCTAATAGGGCGGTCGGATTCGAGCTTGATGACATTGCAGTTATTTCATTTGTGAAGCATCTTTGTTAAATAAAAGTCCTCCCGGCAATAGCTGCAGTAAGTGGATTACATGCTGTCTGCTTAGCCATGACTAATTGCGTTATAAAGCTGTTGTCAGACATTCTGCAGCTTTTGTTATATACACACACACATTTGAGTTCCCAACTCTCCAAGTGTTTTTATTTCCTGCGTCTGGTTAGAGGCGGCAGAGAAAGTGGGATTTATCCTGGATTAAATTAGTTCATTGTTAGTTCATTGTGTAGCTGTCAAAAACTTCTCACACATCCTTTTAGAATTGTGTGATAAATAAGAATCTGCAGTTGTGCTGATTCGAGTTATTTAAGTTTTGGTCTCATGACTCAAATATGAATATGAAATAAATGTAAATATAAAATGAGCTGAAAGCATGCCTTAACATTTATTAGTTGAGCAATAAAATATAGTGATGTGTAAATGTGAACAGTATATAATCATGTTTATATGCATTTTAAATATGATCAAAAACTGCATTTAATATGAGGTTACTAAAATAAATTCACATTTAATAGAATAGGTTTTAACAATGCTAAGAACAATAATTAAGTTTACATCTTCTTCTGTCATCAAATGTATTAATCTATTTTAATTTACTATTTTGTTAAAGCAAAAAATAAAAGATTTTGATATTTGAGAACATGAAACCATCAACCCGTGGCATTTCGATTGGAGAATTATTAGTCTATTATCATCATTTTACTGTGTATCAGCTTTATCAGTGGAATAATTGGAACAGGAATCCATGCTGAAAATGCTGACATGTAAATGGTTTGAAACCTGACTATATATTTACGATGAGTGGAGCTCCCTCTGTCAGTCAGCTGGCGATCTTAAACAACTGGATAATTCATATTGGAAACAACAGCCACAGGACTCTCAGGGAGTACAAACTGCACTGATATCCTCCTCCCAAATACAAACATTTGTTCTTTGTGCAGAAAAAACAAATACCAAAGATTCGGATAATCAATTAAAAGGAGAATTAGATTTTCCTCTCTTTGAATGGCAATAGAGATATTTACTAACACAGAACTTAATTCATGTTAGCTCTTTCTTGCCTTGTCAACTATAAATGAAGAAGCTCGGGCTGTTAAAATTCTCTTAAATAGTGTGAATGTTCTCAAACATAAGAGTTTCATTATCATACTAATTTAACAACATGGAAACATGGTACCAACCAATTCAGAACAGGAGACAGCTGAACACTCCTGATGCTGCCTGTGCTTCCAATGGAGGGTTTCACTGTGTCCCAGATTAGGGCTGGTATGGGAACATCTGCTGTCAGGGCTTTAAAAGCCATGAATTTATAATCAAAGCTGTCTGGGCAAGGTCTGTGTCAGATTTTTGAACACCGGTAACAAATCAGCACAACACACAGATGGGATCAAACACAACTTACGCAGCACAGAAGAATTACACTCGTCTGCATACTAATACATTAAAGCTAAACAAAGCTAAACAAACTGAACAACATGAATGCTGTTCAATGTTGTGGTTGTTATGTTGTGAATATGTGTAAGGTTAAAAAATGACATACTAGCCTCTGCATGAGGCAGGGAATTAACTCCTGCTGTAAGGCCATGTTATCATGTCATCATAGAAGCAGCTGAATAAGCGTTACTGTGTATCAGACTCCAGATACAGCTGGAAGCTTTAAATCTGGTGACTGATCATTGCAGCTCTTCGTGTCTTCACCCGTTTGGGAGTCATCTATCATCAGTTTCAAGCATGAATGTGGACAATCTGTGCATGTGCTTCCATTGTTTATAATGTAGCAAGGTTTGTATAAAATCATCATCTAGTTAGCCCTTTTATAGTTTTTATCATAAGTATGTGTGTGCAAAAGATACTGACATGAAACCAGATCAGAGACGTGTGAAAGAAAAAAGGGGTGGGGCTATACCTGACTGATCACACCCCTCATTTCGCAGCACAACGTCTAATTGTTGAATTAGTTTCCAGGGTGTATGTTATAAAACAGTGGGTAAGCTGTTTCCGTTAATTAATCTTTAGATTTTTCTGAACATTCTTCAGCTTTTCGCTGCCCAAAGTGCTTCAGAGAAGCAGTTGGCTCAGTGTCAGACCGATATTCTCAATGTATAATCTTCTCTCCATGATCTGGTTCCAGTGGGGTTTTCGGTATATCGGAAAAAATGCTGGAAGCAGCATTTAATTTTGTGGCAAAGTAGAAAACTGTGGGTTTGAATGGATCCAACCATAAATTAGCTTTATTTATACCCAGTTATTAATCACTCATGAACTATTTATTTAGCAGCTGCATTTATTAAATTAAATTATAGTATCTTAGAAGCAATGATTTTATCCCTAACGTACATTTTGCACATGTACAAGTGTAAAAAGACATAGTGAACAAGGATTCAATGATAAAGCCACTTGCAGCTGTTGAAAACCAGGACTTTGACTCTCTTCCTGCTTTCTGGTGTCACCTTTAAATAAACCAAACGAACTGTATGACCTCAGGCTTTTTTCTTTCTTTCTTTCGCTCTCTTTTTTTTTTTTTTTTTTTTGCTGACATGTAAAAATATCACATGAGCATGCAACTCACTGGGTTTGTCATTTGTGGTTTCCATCTATGTTTGGCTTGCTGTAAAACATGAGCGCCATAACCAAGTGCACATGTGAAATAGCTTATGTGGAGAAACTGAAATCTACAGACAGCAGCAATCACTGTGTCATTACAGCTTCATAGTGCATCAAAAATGAACACTTCCACTTGTTTGCCTTTTACTGAGAAGTAATTTCTTCAGTTTTTCCCGCATGACACAAACGCAGCATGCCCATTTTATGTTTTTGAAGTTTATTACTCATCAGTGACTGTGAATGACTTGAGTTTCATGCCACACAGAGACACACAATCAAAACAATTATAAATATGGGTCAGTTTATATGCTTTGACAAAAATGTAAAAATGCAAATAGTAAACAGCAGTTCATAAAAGAAATGCAGACAAAAACCAAATACCTGCATGTCAGTGCTGAACTATGAGTGATCCTTGATGAAATCCCGGTAGCTGTGATTCAGCCACAGCTTGGAAACGCTGTGCTCTCTGAATCCTGGAAATCCGTCCCCTGCTCGACACAAAGACGACTTTGATTTCTGATGAGTAAAATAAACATCGTGCTTGTACATGTTATCAGAATCTGCTGACTGCGTCTCTGTTAAGTAGCCTCCGGGAAATTCGCTCTGCAAAAACAAAAGAAACTTCCCAAATGCTGCAAATGAGGCTTGAAAATTCATAAACTCAGCTACTGCTAAGGCTGAAAGTATCATTGTATTTTTTTTACAGCCCACAAAAAATCATGCAAGTGTTTGTGTGTGTGTCTAGTTTCAGCAGAACACTTAACACACTTTGTCCTTTTTATGTATTAATGACTACTTTATAAATGAAATTTTAATTTTACTTATGGTTAGAATTTTATCATCTGAACAATGCATTTAGCCACACATGCTAGTAGCAATGATGGTGAATTTTTTCATGGTCCCCAAAGGATAACTCACAATGACGTAGCTGATCCTCGACTCTTTCTCTCTCTGGCACCACCGTGAGTTTGGTTTGGCACGTGCTGTTAGGAGTTAAATGTCTCAGGTACTGAATGGGTGTTGAACACACACTCATCCCTCCTGGATAATCAGGAACACCTTGGTGTGTAATCTCCGAGTTTATATCCAGCACCATCACCAAAATCTCAATATGTCCACTTCCTGTTGTCTGCAGCATCAGCCCTACATCATTTATAGTGCTAATCAGGAGCTGCCGAACATTGGTTTGTAATTAAACCTGATTACAATTATGTCAGCATGCACGTGTTAGCTCAGCACCATAAACCCACCCTTAGATTCTGATTAGTCAGGCTTAGTTCCATTTCCTCAGTCTTAGATTGAGAAACAAATACTACATATGATTCCAAGGCACATTAATACAACAAAGGGAATGTTTCCAGATAAGATATTACAGCTATTCAATGCAGCTCCACGTCATGTTTATCAGTAAATCCAGTTTGGATTAAATGATATTTCCTGCATTTCAGCTTCCTCCAGACTTCAGCAGCCATTTTCCTTTTGAATCTGAAACCAAGCCTGCATGAGCTTTCTCCCTATCCTTCATAATGACATGAAATCAGCTTTTCCACTGATGTTCATTCATAGCAGTCTTTCTCTTTCATGCTCTCACAGCCCTGGGTGCTCACTGGGCTGCACCCCCCCCCCCCCCCCCCCAAAAAAAAGAAAAAAAAGAAAAAAAAAATTACCTCATGACTGCTCACATCCTTTGTGAACTTTAAATCCTCACTGCCAAGCAGTGTGGTCTGACACAGGACAGACAGTGACTGACGACTGACTGAATTCACTCTGCCTGCTGTTATCTTAGTGCAGATGACCGTTATGTTTGGATTCTTGGTGCTGTTGCATAAACACTTGTTCTTTTTTTCAGTAGAGAAAGCAACATTTACTTTAACTTCAAAATGAAATGTTGAGACCTGCTCAGATGTTCAACAATAAACAAGTCAACAAGTATAAACTCAGTGTAGGGCTCTACGCTTAACACACAAATGCATGCACACACACACAGTGTGTGTGTGTGTGTGTGTGTGTTTACAGACAGTCTTACACACCAATTCCAGCTATGGCTCAGCACGCTGCCAGGCGAGCGTGTACCACCTCGTGTTCTGCCATGCACAGTGAGCAGCACAGTGCAGGAGAAGAAAAACCTAAATATACAGATGTCTCCGTCCCTCACAGGCTCGCTGGTGCCTGCACGGCAGACAGCAAACACCCAGCACTGCTGCTCCGGCCTGTCAGACAGACACCCATCAGTGCTGAGGATGTAGCCGCCTGACTGCGGCGCTGTCTCACTGATATAAGAGGCTGGAGGGGACAGAGCTGCTGTCTTCTCCCTCTGTTAAGGAGCCACTGGACCGTCTGTGAGGAGATAGTTCAAGTCTAAGCACAGAGATGGGTGAGTTATAGATTGGGCAAGTGACTGACAGAATCGAACTCTATATGAACTAAGCGTGTCTAGTTTGTAAATCTCATTAGCCCAAAGTTCTGTCCAGATGTTACTCAGCTTTATCTGATGGTAAATAGCCCACTATTAGTGAGTCAGTGGCTTCAGCCTCCACAGGTCTGGCCCTCCAGCAGACCTCACTGTCTGATGATTGGACGAGAGACCTGCAGCCTGTCCTATGACAAGAGAGTACTCTGGAGCCATCTAGTGGTGAACGGCTGTACATCATGACACTTCGACCACCATTACACACAGTTGTTTCTCTGCTTCCCTTGCTTTGTGATACTCGTCCTGCAGGTAACCCACATATTTGGCTGTCATAAATTAACAAGAGAGAGAGCACATCTAAAGTTGTTCTTTTTACAAATGACCATTTCCAGCAGTGTTCAGTTAAATTAGCAGTTTAGTGGTTCTTCCCACCTGACATTACCCCTACAATGTCTGCCTGTCGCAGCCAGTTAGTGAAGGAATATTATCTTACTCTCTGGAAGAGGCCAGATAAAATGACAGAACACAAAAGACTGTGGTTATTGTACATTCAAATTTAATCTAAGATTAGAAAGAAAGCTGACACATTGACCTTTTGTTGTACAAAATTTCAGAGGTTATTTAAAAAAAAAAAAAAGGTTTGACTTCATCAGCGGCCTTTACTAATGAACACCGCAGACTAGTACCGCTAACAAACGCAGAGCCTCAAACTGAAGCAGTTAAACAGAATACAGTCATCATTCTGTACATTATTCATGTATCTAATTATTATCTAAATCATCTTATTATTCTAATTATTTTTGATGCTTTTCCAGAGAGCTGATTCTGTTGAATGTTTATACTGTATGCTTTGCCCTCACACAGATGCTTTCACCTCTGCTCCCGCATCTAATAATGTTGTGACAATAAATATTCATCATGTGTTAAATTTTGCAGCAGCTTTTGAGACAGAAAGTACCAAGCACAAAGGGTTTAATCAACTTCTTATATCAGGCACCGGAAAGTTCAAACAAATGACATGGAGTAAAATACAAAACAATAATACAACAGATAAGAAAAACTAAAAGTTGAAATGAAAAACAGTCAGAGAGGGGCAACTGGACAGTAAAGGGGGTTGTCAGTTTCTCCACACTTACACAGCCCTGAGAAAAACAGTGCCATTATTCATTCCAACACCAATGGCACTGGGACAAATATATCACTATTAATGACTTCATTTTATTGTCATTGCCGATGCATCAATAAGCTGCATGTTACTGTTGCAGCTTGTGTAGACTGAGTTCCAACCAGGAAGCAGTGTCAGTGAAAACACCTGTGGGCTTTAAATGTAATTATCTCTTGTTGTGCTACATTGTTTTGTGATAGAGCCAGGAATGGCACCTACCTAACAAAGTGCAGGATATATACATTTATTTTTTTTTTCCCTGTGATGTGTTTGTCAGTTAACAACAACAGCCTTATTCTTCCCTTCATAATATCAGCTAGCACTGACAGATTTCTTTTTTATTCTTCTCCATAAAAATATAACCACATTATTACACAGCAAACAATTCCTGCTGGTGTTGTGAAGCTCCTGCTGAAGATTTGTAACTGCCATACTGAGAATATGCAATGCATAGCTGCATCAACTGTGGCACAGAAGAAGAACAAGCTCTTACACAGAAAGTGACACCAAATCACCTTTTTGTCTGGCAACAGACTGCAGTGGTTTTTGTCTCTGCAGTTGGGCTTCGTAAGTTGCCTCATGCATATAACCCCAGAAGAGCCCGTGCTCAACCTGATTGGGAGCTAAAGTCTCATGAAAATGTAGCCCAATAACAGGGTTCATCACTTCCATGAGCAGCTGGTACCAGGACTCACTGGGAATCATCACACAATCACCAGTGTACCAAGAAAGAATGATGTGTGTGCCATCACTTCACTCATTCCTCAGTATTTCCCCACAGGAGTAAGACAAAGAGCTGTTCAAACACGCAACTTCTGTGTGTATTGTCACTAATAAAAACTAAACATCCTCTTTCCTGTTACAGTTTTCAGATCCCACAGTAACCACCTGGCTTGAGTTGTCTGGAATATCCCAAACACTTTCAATTTGATTGGATCAAGTCAAAGTTTGTCCAGATATGCAGATGAAACACTCCAGTAACCTCCTCTGCTGCCATGTTGGGGTTGACATTAGTGGTCTGAAGTGAATTCACTCAATAGCTATGAGATAAATAGCAAGGAAACAGTGAGGATGAACCCTACTAACCCTTAAACTAAGGGTGATATCAGTTTTGTAAATACTGACTTTCTAGATCAATGCTTTAATTGGTCTAATCCTGGTTTGAAGTCAAAATCAAGTTCATAATGCATGCTAACAGTAGGCTAACTAGTTAGGGTAGGCTAATCTTAGCTAAAAGATGTAATTGGCAATTGCTAACAGGATAAGACACTCAACTAGTGTAACCTTAGTTATTGTATACATTCGGATTATTTTAATTTTAAGTTTACCCTACAAATTTGTATTTTTCAGTAAGTGTTGCACCATTTTAGTGTTTCATTTTCTCAATGATTCATATTTCACTCGGTCAATTGTATCATTTCATAATCAGCGGAAGCACTTTATTTTGAATCTCTGTAGTATGTATTTCTGTTCATTGGTGGTTATTACCAGCTGTTGATGACAGGGGGACAGGTGTGAATTGTTAACATGGCCTAAACTTTGGTCCACTGTAGTCGGTGCAGTTTGTAAATCTGATGGACCACAATATTGCATCACTACTTTATTTTTTAATCAAAACACCAACATGGGGCATCTATCTTTTCAGAGATCATTACCCGGCAACTGCAGTGTGAGCCAAGTTTGATGAATTTGAGCCATACATCACTGTCATTATTATTAAAGTGAATAATTACCCCTTTGCTCTCCTTGCTAACGTTGCAAACAACAGCAGCAGCAGCTGTGGGGCAGCTCTTGGCCTCAGGCCTTTCAGGATCGCCTCCTGTAAAGAGTTCTCTTCTCTCTCCCCCTCTAAAGGTCAGACAGCCAGAAAAGTCAAGAAAGTGTGTATCTAGCATGTGAAGTTACTTTTTACACTAATGAGAAATTATAGAAAGTCATTTGAGGTGATGCTTGTGAGCCTGTCGGAAATGCACATTTTTGCTTTTGGGTAATATTTTTCCATCCATGCCAAGTGTGTTGATAGGCGCACTTTGTCCACATGAGCTGCTAACCTTTAACTCATGCTGCTAGATGTTGAAGACTGAAGGGAGTTGACAGCAAAAGGCCTAAGGATTTGGCCTTTGAATTGGGGGAGGCGTGTTTCTATCTCTTCCTCTCTCTCTCGCGCTCTCTTGCTTTTTTCATCATCAAGTGAAATGAGAAATCAAACAGGAAGAGGAATCTAGCTCAGTGCCCATCCAGACATGTTATCATAAAGTATTATATTACTGGCCAAGCTGGGAGATGATACTTGAAGCTGCAGCAGCTAGGATCTAGTAAACATCTGAAGGATTTATCACTTTTTTCTTCTTTTATCCTCTGTGGCTTCTCCCTGCTGATTTATCTGCACTGCATAAAAGAAACAATAAAAGAAAGGCTGGATAGCTGGGGCAGTGTGGCCACAAACAAGGCAGTATCATCTCAACAGCCTCTGGCTGTGTTTGTCCTGAAGCCTGACTCTGTTGGCTATCATACATTTTACAACGAGGCTCGTAAATCTGTGACACAGCCAAGACCAACACTGTGACACAGCCACATTGGTCTTTGTTTATGGATGTTTGTGAAGCTGTGTTTTCATTTTCATCAAGTCATTTGAGAACCTTATGTTTGCACAGAGCAAATGGAATATAAATCCTGAGGTTCCTGCTGCTGGGAAGAGAGGAAGATGACTCCTGCTACCTTCGCCTGACTACAGGTACAACCTGTTAATGCTGCACGGCCTGCAAAGTCAGCTCACTGACACTTGTCTAAACTAACATTTGCAGTTTTCTGTTCCAACCGAACTATTATTGAATTGAACTTTAAGGATCTTCAGAAAGCAGATCAGAGGAGTCACTGTTCTGTGTCTGGGTGACTTGATGTAAAGCCGACTGTTGATATTGTTGATATCGTGATATCATTGCTGCTGCAAACTGACTAATTGGGGAACGCAATTGATGACTGTATTCCTTCTCAGTGCGCACTTAAGATATGAATGTGAGAAAGATATTCACATTTATGACTCAGATTTTTAGTGATAGGGTATTTTAAGTACCAAGTGTGATATGGTCCTGTCACACTCAAGCAGTCCAGTATCATTTCTGTCACTGTTTATTGCAGCTGTGCCAATAATATCCAAATCATTGGAACTGCAGTCCTTTTGATAGAGTGAAAATAAGCATGACAATTGTGCATGTTCAGATGTAAAGGTACATGTTTGTATCTACCTGTCTCTCTACCTGTCTCTATACTTTCATATTGTGCAGCATGCAGACAAGTCTATATTACCTTTGTAGCCAGACTGACAGAAATGAAACGTGCTCTCAGGGATATTTTTGTACAGCCTGGTCCAAACAGATATCAGTTTGATCGCTCATTGTCTTCTCGTCTATCGCCCCCACCAGGTTCACACATTTAGTGACAACCAAAATTAATGTTTTTCTGCAGATATTGTGCATCTCCTGGGGGCCAATCCTAATCATGGGTTTGTTGATCTGCAAACATCAACTTTCCCATCAATCTCAGTGAACATCATCTTATTAACGTTGTCATTCTGAGCATGTTAGCGTGCTGATGATAGCACACACTAAGCACTGGTGAAGAAGTCACACACACAGGTTGCCAGTCAAGGCTGAACATAAGGAGGCCTGCTGAGTCAAACAGACATTCACACTCTCACTCATGCCAGCGATCAGTTTAGAAGTACCAATCAACCCTACTTACGTGACTTTGAACTGTGGGAGGCAGTCAGCCCTGCTCTGCAGCTCTAATGGCATGAGCGCATATAATATTGATAACATTGGCTCTAATTCATCTTGATGTAATGGATTTGACCTATAAATTCATGTTTTGTTCTTGTGCACATTTAAAGCCAAAAGATATGCTCAACTGATTGCATTCATTCTTCTGCTACACACACGGAAACCTGTACTTTAATCTCCTTTTTCTGTCTTTGATTGGTTTTACTTTTTAAGCCTTCATGAAGGATGAAAGAGTAGTTTCATCTAGAATGCCCATTTATTACTTTATGTGAGCAGGGGGAAATAAACTGCTGGATGAATGCAGAATTTATTACAAATATATCTGGCACTGTGAAAATCAGTAGTGCTAACACTTTCTAATAATGCTACAAAACACAGGCATGAATCCTTCTACTGTTTGGACCTAGACACCATAAGTCTATATGACTAACATGTTCTCATTTCAAATCAAATCAAATCAGCCTTATTTGTATAGCGCCAAATCATAATAAAGTTACATCAAGGCACTTTGCATATAGAGCAGGTCTAGACCAAACTAATTTCACTATTTAATGCTATTTCACCAAATCAGCTATAATTTATATATTATGATATAGTTTTGATTAGTCCCGATATCTAAAGGTAAGTGTGAGGTTACAGTAAGCAGTGAAGCGATGTTAAAAACACTGATAATAGAGTGTGTTATGTTTTAATTTGGTTTATGCTCAGAAGCAATTGTATTATCGCTGTTCAGGCTGAGAGATGTTGATTCTAGATGCTCAGATTTGTGGTAGCCACAGGGAGGAGGTTTTATTATTATGAATGTAGATTTTCTCTTACAACCATAATTTCTATATTTTCCTTTTGTCATGTCCTGAAACTCAGTGCTGTCTTGCCATTTCCTGTTTTATTTCGACATTCCTACTCTCCTTCTGTTACAGTTTCCTTGTCCTTCCTTCTGTTCCAGTCTGATTGTCTTTCCCCGCCCAGATATTGTTCACCTGTTCCCCATTCCCTTGTGTATATACAGTCTGCATCTCCCTTTTTCCTGTGCCAGTTTGTCAGGTCTCGTGCTGTAGAACTAAGTTATCTCACAGTTCAGTCCATGTCCTTTGCGTTGTCTAGTTCCTGATTTATGTTGATACTTTGATCCTTTGTGTCGAGCTTATCCTTGTGATTTGTGTCAATATCTTGTCTAGTTTTCTCCAGGCATGGTCTTGCGCCTTTTGTTTCTAATTGTATAGTGATTTCCAAGCTTTTGCTTGCGTCTTTAGTTGTTTCTTTTGCTATTCATGTTGTACCAGTTTGTTTCCTCAAAGAGTGATTTGGAATTGAACTTTGTACATAAAAAGTTATTAGTTTGCTACTTTGTCTCGCGAGTTGTGCATTTTGGTTCTGTCACCTTTGGCGTGGACACTATAATATTCATTGTCTGGGTTACTAGCTAAAACAATAAGCCTGCTGATATGGTTTCATGTCAAGAGAACAAACAATTTCATCCCTCACCTGGTAGTCTTTAACCAGCTAAACCCTATATTACTTTTCCTGTTATTACCTGCAACAACAGTGCAGAAGTGCTAAGACTGCAGCAGAAATTGATTTTGTCAGTAGCAGCTTCATTATCCTTGATTACAAACACTTTCAATTGCAACTAATGACAAATGGTAATAGAGTCTGGTTGATAGTTTTTGTCTTTCTGGGTTTTATAACGTGTGTTTTATGACTGTAAAAAGAGAAAGAAGAAAGAGTCTTTACTGTCAGAATGAATCAGTTTGAAGTGAAGAAAAGTGATACTAACTAAAATGAGTTCAGTCTGATTCAAAATACCATCATCATAATGTAAGGCATCAGCAGCTGTTATCCATTTTTTTCCAACATGCACTCTTGAGGGCAGGACTTCTGGATAACTGCAGAGGAGCAGTGTGAAATCTGCTGATTACCTTAAGTTCTGAGTTTGGTGCGTTAATATACACCGGCAGTTGGAGCCGGTCAGACTAAAGTCAATGGATTTTATGAAACTAATGAACATGGGGAAAATGAAAGATGACACTTAATTTTAGGCTTCTGTAGATTGTAAAAAGTATTATAAGACATTGTCTGCGAGTAAAATAAAATCTAATTGGGGGGATTTTTCAGACCTCACATATTTAAACTACAGTGATGTGCTCGCAGCCATTTCCACCTCATCAAACAGAAACGGAAATGTCGAAAAGTAGATGCTGTGACATGAAGTCGCCCAAGTGTGAAGCTCTTCCTGCAGTGTCCTCAGACTCAGTCTCAGAATAACACACTGTATAGAGATGCTGTGCATGAGGAAAATCTGGATGTCTCTCTTGGGTATATGTTAAAGCATTCAGGTGACTATGCCGATTTGTTAACACAAATACCTGGCATGATCACAGATTGGTACTGTCACCCACTCCCCACCACTGATGAGCATAGAAACAAAGAAACCAGATAACTGATTGTCCTGATAATGTTCCTTAATGCTGCTGTTGCATTGCCCATTCTCCCACATTTTGTATTCACCAATCAGCAATAACGTTAAGACCACACAGGTAAAAGAATAACACTGACTCTCTTGTTGCTATGGTACCTGTCAGTGGGTGGATATATTAGACAACAGGTGACCATTGAGTCCTTAAGTTAATGAGTTGAAACAGAAAAACTGCTGATTTTGAGGATGTGAGAGACTTTAACAAGAACCAATCTGTGAGGTGTAGACAACTAAGCCAGAGCATCTTTGAACACTCAGGCTCTGTGGGATGATGATAGTCTGCATTCTGCTGAGCAGGACCTACCAGAAGAAAGTGATCTGCTCTGATGGATTAGGTTTTCTTTTACATCATGTGGATGGTTTGGTGTGTCCACCTGTTTCTTGGGGAAGACAAGGCCCCAAGGTGCACTGTAGGAAGAACACCAGATGGTGGAGACAGTGTGATGCTTTGGCCAATTTTGCGCGCGGAAACCTTAGGTCCTGCCATTTGTGTGGATCTTACTTTGACACGTTCTACGGACCTAGACAGTTCAGACCTTCATGAAACAATATTTGCTGATGGCAGTTTCAGCCGGCTAAGGCTCCCTGCCACACTCTGACAATGGTTTAGGAATGATCTGAGGAACAACAACCAATTAGGGGGTCATAATATATGGCGGATTACTGTATTAAACTACAGAATGCGTATACTAACATAAGTCACAGAAGATACTAGGCATTCCTTCATCTTCTACTGCAGCAGATGTAGGTTCCTGCAGGTATTTAAAAAAAAAAAATCCATACATTAATCTTCTACTGCTTTTCTGTTTCTAGGTAACGGGGGCTGCTGGAGCCAGTCCCAGCTCACATTGTGCGAGGGCGGGGTCACCCTGGACAGGTCGCCAGTCCATCACAGGGCCAACTCACGGAGACAGACAGAGAGTCATCAGTTAACCCAAACATGATGTCTTTGGACGGTGGGAAGAAAGCAGAGTACACAGAGGAAACCCACACAGGCACAGGGAGAACATGCACCCACAGAAAGGCCTTAGGCCCTGGAACAGAACCCACAACCTTCTTATTGTGGGGCAACAGGGCTAACCACTATGCTGCCCTAAAACCAGGCATGTGAACCAATATTCTTATTCCACAAAGATTATTTAAATAATTTTAAATGACGAATTCGATTTTAAGACAAATTTTGCCATGTTTGGGATTTCAGCTTTGAATGGGAAAAGCCATTTGATTGTCATGCCTCATGAGGTAACTCTGAAACGCCTCATGAATCCAGGCAGTGAAGGGAGGAGCATTCTCTTCCTTTACTCAAGTAAATTTTGCACTGACATAGTAAAACCTTTATTTAAAATGCCAGTGAAGACATCACTTTTGCCATCACATACTGATGAAGCAGATGGCAATGGGTGTCTCAATATAACCACGACTGGCTGTCAGTCTGTGCAGTGTTTAAGGCAGATACCTGACTGTGAGGCCTTATGGCACTGCTTCACTAATTAAGCTTAGTCTCAAATTCAGTCGACCCTCTGGGAATACCACAACTGTTAAAAACAATCAACATGAAGGGCCCCAATGCCTGTCAAGCAGCCTGCAGTGAGCTGCTTTCATTTAAAGCAGTTGATCTACTGGCACTGTTTAATGATCATTCCTCACTGTGTGTTGCTGCTCTGTGAGTTGTTCAGTAACTTCACTGAAAAGCTCCAGAGACAGTTTATCCCTCCTTCTTCCCTGTAGCAACTTAAATACTCATTCCTGCATTAAACACACCTCTGGCATGGTATCATCATTTTGAAGTTAACATGGTGAACCTGTTAGCAAACCGTTGCCTTGTTAAACATCCATCAGAAACAGAGCAGCATTGTTAATCAGTTAGTTTTGTTTGTGTCCATGTGACAGGTGTTTTGGTTCAGCTTTGGCTTGGTTATCTGGGGCATGATTGTTTGTTCACCTACTAGTTGTTGCCTGCCAAGATACAAATGTCAAACATTTAAAGCCCACTGCATGAACACTTTGTGTGATTGTAGCATCAGTCAGATAATTGTGATGGCCTTATCTTTTGTTTGTAGGGAAAATGGAAAATCCCAGTAGTTTTCAGCCCATTATTTCCTGTCAAGAACATTTAGGAAGCTGAGAAATTTTGGATGGGATGGTACAGCCACCAATAGCCAGAATACTCAGATACAAACACAAGATGAGATATACAACTGCACTATAATATATTATAAGAGGAGAATATTACTATAATAATATTTATAAGAGTAGGAGGTTTAACCACAACGAGGGATGATGAAAAAGTCATGGTTTTCCTGTTTTGTGTTTCCTGAAATAAAACAGGTGAATCTAATCCTTGCAGATACATATTGTACATGTCACACTGTCCATTAGCGACAGTCCTCACTGTCGCTAATGGGCCACATCTTTTTGTGTGGGATGGACATGAGGCTGCACTCTGTGGTCTATAGTTTTCTGTGTTCAGTTATTATAAGTGGTGCAGAGGAGTACACACACTGTAAGATGGATGTGATGAGAATGTAGCAGAGTTGAAACCTGGCTCATCACTAGAGGAATTTAGACTCAGGAAAGACTTATTTTGTGGCTTGTAGATGGAATCAGTGGTTTGTTATTTCTCTGTGACAGCAAACATGTGCAGCGCAAAAGGCCAGCAATGAATCCTGCCTCTGTGAAACTTTAATATTCAGTCGAGATGTTGATTTAACTATGTGGTAAATTTTCAGGCCAGAGTTTATGATCTTCTGGAATTTATTCTATTGAAGCAGCCTTGATATTTCCTATAATAAAACCTGATCCAATAAAACAGGAGAACTCCAGTTGGAACATTAGTTTTGAAAAATCGAGACAGAAAACTGAGTTGAGCGAATTCTATTAGTTTGTGTTCTTGACTTTTCTCCAGGGACAGTGACTCCCATCTCTTATTGCATTGGCTCTGTTCTCTTTGTTATAGCTCTTTGTTATTATTCAATTACTAGAACTGAAGTCTGGGCACAAATTTTAAGAATTTTTCCATTTTGTTCTATTTCTATGAGTACAGTGAATAAAAGCAGAGTTAATCAAACGATATTCAATTATGTAAAAGCTGGTTTTACTGCAGTGTGAGCAAGTCACCCAGCAGGTGGCACTGTCTTACTTGTCTGGACCAGGGACAACTCAAACAACAGCTACACCTGTGAACGTCCAGGTCTGTCCAGCCAAATAAATTTTAGTTCTCACTTCACGTGAAACATTTAAAGACTTGCTACAATAAATGCACAAACCGGTGTAGACAGTGCCAAGCGTGTTGCCTCAGAGTGTAAACAAACTGACTTCACTCAGGTCAAACTAAAGGCATTTAATAAAATGAACAAATGAAACAGCTGGATTTCATTTACAGTTTAAAGCAGTTCCACTGTCATCAACATATGCTTTTGTTCATGTTCAGTCAGAGGAATTCATCCACCCACATGAAGCTGCTTTAAGGCTTTTATCATCATGATCACAGCATGTAGGAACCAGTGGATTCCCACAGTAACACTGTATAATCTGTGTTAGTATGACATTTTTTAACATGGGCGTATGCCAGAAACACAATAATGTACTAAAGAGAAAATTGTAAAGAATCACAGGAAAAACCCTGGAACCAAAACAAGCCCATCCTGGATTAACAGGGTCATTTTTTGTGCAGTTTGCAGGATAATCCCAACACTGCAGGCCAACAAATGATGTCAAATCCTCGGAGTATTCGGCATGTTCGCTGCTCTGAGAGGAAGTCCCTGACCCCGACTCTTTCATCACGGTTCACTATTGGATTTCACAAGAACAGTCATATTTTCTCCAGTGACCCCCACTGTGTTTCAATGACTCTAAGCCATTCACAACATGTCTGGCTCATTGAAAAGTCAGGTGGTCCACTTACGTCAGCCAGTGTGTGTCTGTTCCCTACAGAGCACTCGCTGAAGAACTTTCCCTTCACAAACCCCTGCCAGACCAGGCATTTGTGACCTTTTCATATCATCATCTGGGGAGGTATTCCTGTGGAAGGCCACTAAAGTTCCTGCTCTGCAGTGCCTGGTCTACGGTGTGAATGAAGGAGTCAATCATCCGCTTCATGTCTTGGGTGAACGGGTCAAAGGAGGGCCGCTGGGCCACTGAGCGTTTGAAATGTCCATCCTGGTTGCTCTGGGCACAAAGCAGCCTCTCCTCAGTCATGGTGACATTTAGAAAGCCCGTGATGAGACGGAGCTGAGGGAGGAGAGCTCTCTGCAGCTCCTCATAATGCACCACCAGCAGGCGGCGTCCAAACTTCAGCCAGCTCATGGCGTGGGATGCCCACCAGGGGGCATAGCTTGAAACAAATTCTGGCCATTCTGCAAAAGACAGCACAACTGAGAGTTACCAGCTAAACATATCAACCGTGGATGAAGCTGCTGTCGCCTGATATAACTCACTGCTGAATCAGGTGATGGTCTTTCTTGTGCATTTATATTGCAATTACAGGAAATACACAGTTCATATTCACGCTTTCCATCTTATCTTATCATAGTGTTTACAAGGTTAATGGGAATAGAATGAGAGACTGTTAGGTTTGTTGAGCTTCATTTATGAATAAAGGTACAGAACACATGAAAGGGTCAGCTAACTCAAACTACCACAACTACAAAATAAACAGAGTAAATATAATAAGATATATTTCTAACCCATGCCATGGGTTTAGAAAGAAGAACCTACAGAACACACAGTCAACTCACTATCACATTCGAAAGTTTTCACAGGGGAGTACTTTCACATTTGTTAATGTTTTTATTGTGAATGCCATGAACATCATTCACCTTCACTATGTTTGAATGGAGGCAGAAATGTCCATTTTCAGGAAAATAAAACCAGATCAATCCACAACAGGTAATAGTAGACTGGTAGAGAAACTGTAAGGAGAATTTACTGGTTTATTTTTAACTCCTGTAACCTTTCTTTGTTACAGAAGCTGATTTTTGTGTTCAATGACTCATGCACTGTAAATTGAGGAGTACGGTCTGCATGTATGTATGAGATTAAAACAGCTTCTCTCTGCATTTAGTCACAATAACTGGATGCCCTCAGCTGCAGTTTCCTTCAGCTGAGCAATAAAGCTCCACCATTAAATCTATGTGGACTGTACACTGTTACCTTTACTCTTCCACTGTGTATCTGTGGCGTGTCCTAAATGTCCAGCACACTTGCGGTTGAACTCAGCCATGAGGGAGCGGTAAGGGTTTCGAATCAACAGGATGGCAGAGTCGAACATTTCGATCTCTTTCTGACCACTCTCGTGGGTCTTCACACAGATGCTGCGGCCGCTCTTCCAGTAGTCCTTCTCTCCTTTGAAACCTGGGAGTGATGAATAAATGAATCCATAATGGTCAGCTGCAGGGCAGTATTTCACAGAGCTCTCACTCTGATGCTCATTTAAAAAGTGTTTCCATGCTCTCCCCACCTCTGTTGTATAATGTGCCATCAAAATAGAAGCTGCCAGTGTAGTAGCCTGTAGCAAGCTCAATCAGGTGCCGTACCCAGGTGTTGCCTGCACCAGGAAAACTAGACAGCGCCACCAGGGAGCTAGATCGCTGTGGCAGAAACATCCTCTCTTTGCACCTAGAGTCTGGAGGGACAGAGCTTTTATTGTCAGTTTCGGTTGTAGAGCTGCAAAAGATCAGAATAACCAGAAAGTCTAAACTCCTGGAACCCAAGATGCATGGATGAATGCATGGAATAAGGGAGTCATATGTGACATAAATGACAGCAGGCCTCTCAAAGCACTGAAAAGGATAAAGACAAAACACATTCAGATTCAGTGTCAAGAAAAAGAAAAGCTAACCTTGCTGTGTGTGACCTATGAAATGACTGACAGATAAAATTATTTCCCACATGGTTGGACTTTCCGACAGGACCCTGTCACATGCAGATGTCTGACACAGGGCTTGAAGACAAATATCTCACCAAGCACAGGGGTGTGATACACCTGGTAGTGGTCATGCTCTCTGGGTGCTGTTGGTGTAGAGCTACTGGTTTGGTTCAGAGCAGCATTCACCACACACTGCTGCTGCTCAGCCTGCTGCTTGAGACTGAAAAGAGACGATGTCCACGTGCAGAAACAGTGCAGTGTCTTGAACACAGCCAGCGGCAGCTCCTATAAAACAAGAGCTCAAATGATCTCTGTGTTTTTCTGTGACTTGTCATATTACTTTTTTTGGAACTTTTTTTTGATGCAACAAATCAGAAACTCTGCATCATGTCCTCACTCCTTCTTCCTCATTTGCTTGTTTTCCCACTTTTGTGGGTACTCACTGTCAAGGCACAAGGACTAATGCTGCAGGAAAAATAAAAACAAAAACCTATGCATAATCAACAACACATGCAAAAACATGGACATGCACTACATAGTGAGAAATAATCACAATGCGCTCACCACAAGATGGTAGTTCAATATTTCTACCATTAGCTATTTCTGTTTTCAGAGGAGGCAGGGCTGTATCCAGGAGATCTCAGTACAGGATCCAGGCTAGGTTTCGTCAGGGGCAAATTAAACCTTAAATATTCAGCAGAGTTGAAGGAGCTCTGTGCTCCCACATATGATCTCCTGGGAGTGGAGACAGCTCTCTTATGCTTGATACCTTCCTCTCCCGAGACAGTGTATAGAGCTATGTGCAATAAACTCTTCAGGCTTGTAATTTCAGACAACTGATTCAAACCTTGTCGGTGCAGGTCTCAATGCAGGACTGTGTAGTTAGGTTGGGCTGAAAAGAGTAGACGGGGAAGGTGCTGATTGTACTCTTTTGCAACTTGAAGCAGCCACGGTAGTGAACGTTTCTGACTGGAGAGAAAAATACATGAGGAAATAGTTTCATGCTTGCAGCAGGAGTGCAATCATTTATGTGCTAGGATTGATCAGCCTGAGGTGGTATTTTCATGTATCTGCAAACAAGAAAAAAAAAAAAAGAAAAATATATCATGGCCTTGAATGAGAAAAACAACTTCAAAAAAAGTATGCGCAATTTGGTTTAAGGGTTAGATTTCAATTGCCCATTTTTTCTCCATATTTCCACCCTCATACCTTTACCTTCCTATACTTGACCGAATTCTGGTAGCCTACATAGGGCATTCACAACTCGGCTGAAAACCTCCACAGAGAGTGACGCCTCCAGAGACACTGAACCATCCAATCATGAATATTAATACTGTATATGAT
The DNA here is from genome assembly GCF_900963305.1 of Echeneis naucrates. Taxonomy (NCBI): domain Eukaryota; kingdom Metazoa; phylum Chordata; class Actinopteri; order Carangiformes; family Echeneidae; genus Echeneis; species Echeneis naucrates. The sequence continues at coordinate 18,765,952 of NC_042524.1, forward strand.
ATAGAGTTCTTATATAATAGATGTCACCTTGCCGGCTACAAGAAGGGAAAGCATATCTTTAAAGAAAACTGATGAACATGTCTGAGAGCTGTTGAATTTTCCAGAAAGTTTGAAATGATAACGATTCTTTAATAATAATCATCATAATAATATATAAGATGAACTGAAATTACAAAACAGACGAAATGTGCAAAATACCACAATGACTCAATAGAGGCTTGACTTTCAGAGAAGGCTTCAGTAACCTGAATCATGATGCATCACAGTCTCCATCAGTCTGTGTGAAATAGGCTACACTCAGCTTGGTTTTATGCAAAGATACACTTTTTCAATCAGCCTAGGTCATGAAGTTGGGTCTGCGACAAAGCGCAGTCCCCCCACTACTTCACTCATCCTCTCTACTCAAAGGATTTTACATTCCCTTTAGTCACGTCTGTGGTATAATCATAATGAGCAGAAAACCTTCTCAGAAAGATTCCAAAATAGGTGGACACTGTAAATTCTGTACAGGGGGAAATATTTTTTTTTGGGGGGGGTCTATTTAATCACACATTTAGCTCCAAACTAAAGACAGGACAGGTTTCCATAAATTCACTGTTCGTTATTCACGTTTCATCATGCTGGACCATTTTCCCTAACTCTGTTTTCAAAGCCCTGTTAAAAGCAGTTACACCACAGCTACTGTAGGACCGCTGACGACAGCACTGTTGTCATTTGTCATAGTTATGTAACCTGCTTTCCTCAAAGAGTTGTGATCACTGTTGGCAGTGATTTGATGAAATGTACAGGTAGAAGAAATGCTGCCGGCCACAACACATGCACTGAAACGAACACAAGTGACACACAAGAAACTCATCAGCTTCAGTTATTGCAGCTGCCTCGCTACAGAGTGCAGTTCTAGTTACCACTAATCCTTATTGGTGAATATCACCTTCACAGCTGACACACAAGTCCCTAAAATCAGAACCAGGAGTTTACGCTGATATAATAGAAACAGAATAGAAATGATAGCAATAATAATAGAAATATAAATATATCAAGAAAACAAATACAGCCGACTAAAAGGTCCTTGCTGGGTGACCACTGCTCTGATGTGTACTAGTTTCAGCAGGACTGTCCGTGTTTCTGTGGATCTGTCAAAATAAACTACAGAGCCCCGGTTTGTTGTAATGAAAGATAATGACGCTCACTGATTTGATTTCTGATATTTTTTCAGAACAACATCTCAGGGGGATGAGAAACAGAAGCTCTTGGTTACACATGTGATTAGTTCCTGTTTTGATTGTTGTACATTTAGGTTCAGCACAATCCTGACTGATACCACAGTCTATTGGTCTGTAGACTTTTGTTGGTTTGTTTTTATATATATATACATTTTTTTTTTTTTTTTTTGAGAATTGAATTTTAAAATGTTCAGCTGTTTATCTGCTCATCTGAGAAGTCGCACACAGTGTAAACAGCCAACAGAGGCTTTTCTTCTCTCAAGGACAACTGACTTACACTTTCTGTGTCCTGGCAGCTGCTCCTCCACTTTGTAAATAGAAAGACGGCCAACGCCCCCGCATGGAGACCCTCTCTCACCCCGACACACCAGACTGCAGTCCTCCTCCGGAGCCCGTGGGCTACTGATCCGATTCCCACAGTGGCATTCAGCTCCGTACTCCAACCCTGCAAACTGGTAACCACTAATCACACACCCACACACACCCACACAGACACACACACACACACACACTGTCACTGCCCTAGCAGAGGGCAATCCATAACCCGGAGCTATTGCCCTCTGGCTCAGCCATCCAACAGGACATTAGTTAACATTTCAAACTTATCATTTTACTCAAACTTCCCACATTAAGTCTACAGTACGGTCCATCCCCCGTGATATCCATCAGGCCTCTTCCCTCGGCACTCATCTGACTGTGAAATGCCTTTTTCTGGCTGAACTCCGGTCACCTCTGATCTGTACTTTACATATCAATGCAGTTGTGACTCATGCCTCCTCCTCTTTCTTTATCCTGCCTCCTTGGGAAAAAGAGAGAGACCATCAAAGTTGACCTTTTCATATATGTCCTTTGAAGCTTCCTCATAAATTGACTTGACTTTTTACTTTTTCTCATTGCAGTAATTGGCCTGCTCAGGTAACGAGCAAGACTGCTTTTCCGTGTGGGTGGGTGGAGGAGTGCTGAACGGGGACTTGAGGGGTGTAAGTGGGCTTGAGATGTGAGCACTGTCTGTAATTCTGACTGCATCCATCTGTCCTCTGCCGTTCTGTTTCAGTGGGACTACACTTGCTTCCTTTGCTGCTAAGATATTAAAAGGAATAATTCAAGCAGGTCAGCCTTTTGAGTTTGGCTTTGAAAAATCCACCTGTCTCTCCAGATTGTCTTGCAGAATTTGAGAATGACTTCAGTGCAGCTAACTGGGTTCACACTGACCATGAGATGTCACACTGCGGTCACTTGAAAGCACATATCTAACCACTGATTAATTCACCGACTGCTGTAGTCAGCTCATTAGGCTTTCTAACACATACACACCTCCCTCCTTCCTTCTTCTGCAACAGATCAAGCCTTCTGTCCTAGCCCGCTCTTCACACTCCCCTCTCTCACCCACACTACCCCCTCATCTTTTACTGTCATCCAGCCACCTGGCTCTCCACTGGCTCCAAACACAGGAAGCATTCATGGAGGAGACTGAAATCCAAAGCATTTACTCAAACAGCAGGCCTTTTGTGGTCCCTTGCAGCAAACGCGTTACCTTTCTGAGCAGGTGTCCTGACACAGAGAACTGGTCATTTTGCGCAGGTCATAAAGCATGGTCCCTCCCAGGGCTCGATCACTAGCATTGTGCAGAAAGCAGCCGATGTAGGTTCCTGCATGAGTTCGAAAAAAACAAAACAAAACATTCATTCATTTATCTTCTACCACTTTCCAGGTCGCAGGGGTGCTGGAGCCAATCCCAGCTCACACTTGGTGAGGGCAGGTTACACCCTGGACAGGTCACCAGTCCATCACACAGGGACAGACAGAGACCAACAACCACTCACACTCACTACAGACAATTTAGAGGCACCAGTTATCCCAAACATGATGTCTTTGGATGGTGGTACAAAACCCCCAAAGGCACAGGGAGAACATGCAAACTCCACATAGAAAGGCCCCAGGCCAGGAACCAAACCTGCAAACATTGTGTTGTGGGGCAACAGCGTGAACCACTATACTGCCGCCAAAGCACAAGCAAGCCAAATAAATAAAGAAAACCTTCAGTCTAAAATATCACTTCACAGTCCAGATTTTAAAAACTGCACATATTTTTTCCTGAAATGATCATTTAATAAGTAATAAATTCTAATAAATTGTTTTGCAAAATACAAAACATAGTTCCTCTAGCTTCTGAAATCTGAAGGCTGCTCCTTTTCAAACACTGCACATTGTGAATTAAATAGTTTCCCTCTGGGACAACATAGCACAATTTGAAGGCAACAGGAACTTAATCTGACATTATTGGACTAAAATAATAATCACATTCTGGCCTTTATAACACAAATTGCATAAAATATAAAGTTTTACTATCCAAACTTGATGCCGTGCTTTATTTTCACAAGAAGTTTAACATGTTTCTGTCATCATGCACCTTTATCAGCAATGTATGAAGATTCACACTAGACATCAGCCTTTATTCTGGAACTGATGCTTTCCTGAACATGCGCAAGTGGCCCTCAATCACCACCTACCTACACCACACATGTATTCTGAATCATGATATAAATTTGACTGGGGCCTAATTTTTCATGTAAAGTAGATCATTCTCAATCCTGCATCAATTTGAACCAATGCACTTGCATAAGATTAAAAATCACCTTTTCACAAAGAGAGAATGTAATGCATAATAGGCTACAACAGACTATTATGATGTGCTGACTAGATTAAGGCTCCATATAAAATGTCACCCAGATTCAGTCTTTGATGTTATCCTTGTCTTTGCCACATTGCTGCATGAAGCACAGCTTATCTAACACATAAAAGTCCTCTGCAAAAACACCAGTCTCAATGTGGAGGGTAGCACATTCATATCTTTTGTGGGTTGACTTAATTTTGCCCCTTGGGTCTATGATTGGCAAATTTTTAGGTTATATGTTGAATGTTTTTTACTCTTTCTGCAGTGAACAGCTTAAAGTCTGAGATAATTCGACTGTGTTGGCTTTTAGGTTTATTTCACAAACTCTGTATTCATAGATGTTTTGAAGGTTTCAAGGGCACTGAGGACTCATCTTGTATATTTATTTAAAGCATAGAAATAGACTGATGCCAAGCAGCCAAGAAAATGGACAATTGTAAGGGACAAGATGGGAAACATGCTACTAAGAGTGGAGAGATGCAACTGCAAGGTTTACAGACAAGATGGAAGCAAGCAATGGACCATGAAATCTCTTCCAGGCCAAGCATCACCTTATTGAATTTGTGATTGAGTCAGTCTGTGAGGTCGTCTGAAGCTGGTCCAGCCTGTTGTGCTGGTACTAGACTGAGTCACTAGTCTCCAGTGCCTCAGCAGACAAATGCAGCCACTGCCTAAAGTCTCTGAGAGGCCAGCGCTGCCAAAAGCATCACAAGAGGCATCACCTAGAAGCCCCCCACCCCCATGCCCACTTTACTGGGAAGGGCAGGTCATTGTTTTAATCAAAGTGAAGGAGAACCTCCAGGCAGCAGCAGCTGAGAGTTAATGGAGGGAAGCAGCTTGAATTCCCAGGCATGACAAAAATGACCGCACTTAGGTTTGACACTGTGGTGCTTCTTAAACACCAAGACAGATGGTCGCACTAGAGCTGATTTCTCCCCACAGGATTGGATGGAGGAGGCTAATGGCAGTATGGCCAAGTGTGTACCTCAGCCACAGGGAGGTTGTGCACTGTGTGTGTTCATTAGACTGGGCTTTAGAGGGTTCACATTCTCTCTACTGGGTCAACAAAATCCTCACAGATGGGAGGGGGCTCTTCAAATGCACAGCAAAGGGGGTCTCATATGATACAAAAGCTAATGCCGGTGTCAAGACCAGATCATCTCAACAGGAAGAGGAACAACTAAACAACCTGTACTGCCTGACATCCTTACAGGGGAATCAACACATACTTCTTTATCACAATGAAACTTCGTGAAAGATCAACAGCGAGTGTAGCTCCTTCTAAATAACTCCAGTAATGCCAGTCCTTCTGCACATACATCTACTATATACTTTATGTATCAAGTAATTACATATCTTACCTGCAAGCTACAATGTTTCCGGCTGCAGACACAAAGTATGATCTTCCACTTTTATTGGAAAATGTTTGAATAGGCTTCAGTCTGTGAATATCAGAAATTGTACTTTTGCACCTGGGTGTTAAATGTTATTACTACAGTGAACTGTATGAATTGTCAGTGAATAGAGATCATTCTTTCCCTCAGACCTACGGACAATTTAGAGTCACCGATTGACCTAAACATGAATGTCTTTGGACGGTGGGAGGAAACCAATGCAAGCACAGGGAGAACACGACACACAAAAGGCACCCAGGCCCAGGAACTGAACCCACGACCTTCCTATTGTCCTAACCACTATGCCGCCGTGCTGCCTTGATTGAGTAAAGAAAATTAAATGGCAAAAGACTAAAGATTATTAAGAATATATTATATTACAAGCACAAGAAATGAGCCGACTTGTAATTAGAACTGCAGCTACCTTTTCTTTGTTATTCTTTTTTTTTTTTTTTAAACTTTCCCTAAACTGCTTATTTTCCTAAGCAGTTTTCAGTTTAGACTGATGGCTACGCTGGCTTATTAAAATTATATCAGTGATCACATGAAACAGCCAATGACTGTTGAATAAATTTAGGAATACCAAACACATTGACTGATGTGACCACTAAGAGTGCTGACAAGTTTATTTTTCTGCTGTCAGATTTTACATTTTCTAATAACTCAAATATTGTAGCAGTATCTGCCTAAAACATCTGGTCTCTGTTGGACTCCAATCCAGAGATTGTGGCTGTGATTGATGGCGGCTGTTTAGTGGCTGCACATCATGATGGTCCTGATTTAGCACCTTATCATTTGCAGTTGAGTTAGTTTGAGTAGAAATGTTTTAACATTCTTCTCCATTTTTCGGTCTTTGTTTTCCCTGAGTAAGACAAGGCTTTGGAAACCATTTCAGAATGATTGAAGTGAAATGTTACATTGAAGCTATAGCTGAAGATCGTTTCTTTAAATTCAATTCATTGAGCTCTGCTCTTTGTTTTTAGTCATCTTATCAAAAGGGGAAATCACAGTGTATTTCTACTGATCAGAATAGTCAACAGTTTATTTTCTCTCAACCAATTAATCAAATGACTTCCACACTGACCACTCCTACATGATATATGCTCATAGTGGCTGTGGAGATTTGTGAGCAATATCACAAACGGAAGGGCCTGTTTACTGTTTTGTCCATGACATGTGACACAACAGACCTGGGCAATTTCATTCTATGATCTGGATAATACTTTTTAAAAGGAGGCTTTATAAGGTGGCTGTTGCTGAAACTGATCTCATTCCCCCTGCCGCTGTTTCTCATCTGTATTACCCTGCTTAGTGACTGAGGGGTTATGTGATGTTGGTTTAAAAAAAAAAAAAAAGGATTAAGAGCTCTTGCAGCATGCCTTTAAGAATGAACCGGAGGAACAAATGTTCCGCTGAAAGTAATTCTATCATATTTATCAATTCAACAAAATGGCAAAGGCAGTGACAGGCACCATTAAACAATAGAATAAATCTCTGGGGGTATCTTACAGTGCTCAAGTAATGGTGAAGGGTCCTTTAAGAGAAAGAGCAGGAGTGGGGAATGGTATGATTTTTATCTTCATAATTACTAATTTATTTTCTAGGAACTACTTTGGTGTTTGCCTGCCTCTACGCGCTCTGGTTTTGAGGGGATCAGTAAGCACTACCCCTAATCTACAAGATCTGAAGCACCCACACGGAAAATGTCATATAAATGTATAATGAAGCTCCTCTAAATGTTCTATGGTCACAATTATCTGTTCATGAGTGTAGAGTGAAACCTGATGTGACTGTGCCATGGAGCATTGAGCTGTGTGTATTACCTCGCCCCAAGGCCATCCCAACAAAGAAAAGTAAATCACAGAATACAATATAAACTCGAATATTTTCTCCTTCATATATTATTAACCAGAAAGGCAAGTCAACATCTTCATCTGGATATTTCAGTCACACACACCCTCTTACATAGCTTTGTCTCAGATAGTATGATAGCGAGGGCAAGTCAGAGCTCTCTTTTACAATACCTTTCTGCTCTTTTGTGACATCAGAGACAGCAGTACGCAACCTTGGCTAGATACACAATAGTTAGGGACAGTTGACAAAACCACATTCGATTTAATGAGGAGGCTACACAAACAGAGGCCTGTCAATTTCATGAGTTTTGGAAAAGGGGGACAATTAAGCTGCTGATCAAATGAGTTATATGAGAACTTCACAGTTCAGGAGAATCAATTGCACTTGAATTGTCTCTGTACAGTTTGTGTTGAGCAGTAATACTGAACAGCTGGTTTAAAAATACTGCAGTATCCTGTTAGCAATCACTTTCAAGTTGTCAACACCTAACTTGCAGACTAATGTAATTAGGAGGAGCGGGCCCCAGTGGTCGCATGTTAACATTAACACATCAACGTGATTGCTCTGATTTGTATGCCTGCTGGTTATTGCGCTGTAAGGAAAGCTGCAGTGCAGAGCAGAGTACAGACCTGGAATAAACATAGCAGCATCAGCTCAATTTAGATATGGATCCCAATGAGCTTTTTGTATTGAATGTATTCACACAGACAGCGATTGCTAGTCTGAACTGTAATTCACTTATTTACCTTTGTGGCTGCTGCTCCTTTGCAGAGAGACTCTCTGCTCCGGGCTCTCTGGCAGCAGACTGTGAAACCAGCGGCGATGCAAGTGTTGGACCCCAAGGCTCCGGGAAGTGGGCCAGTGTCGCCCTGCCTTGGCTCCCCCTCCAGACACTGACTGAATGGCGGCCCATCTCGAGCGTGCCCTCACACCCAGGCCTGCAGTCCTGAGGGCGGTAGGCGGTGCCGAGAGCGACATTATGGGTGGCAGGCCTGCAGGATTTGGCTGGGCCACTCTGATGCTAGAGCGCTGCAGGAGCAAGATGCTGCCTGCCATCAGATAGGCGATGCCCAGGCACAGCAGCAGCATCTGGGCCCGCTTCAAGAGGCAGTGAAGCTTGTAGAGGGGTGCCACCATTCCCAGGCTGTTTACTGTCTCTTACCTCACTGGAAGGTCATTACATGGATTAGGAGCAAGAAGATGGATTTGTAACCTACTTACAACCTCATAATCTTGGGAAGTCCAGCAGCATCTGGCAGCGGTGGAGATATTGTGTCCTGTGCCTTCATTGCCACTGTGTTCCAACAGCAGCAGTGGGACAACGAGTGTGTTAGGACAGAGAGGGATGTAATATCCAAGGCTGTGGTCAATCACTCAAGGATGATCCTTGAAGGAGAGCTGAGGGAGAAACACGCGAGCAGTTGGATTTAAAGCACAACTGTATTTTATTGTGAACATGAACACAACTGGAGGGAAGGGAAGTGGTTGTCTGGCAAAGTAGATACACAGCCCCTGTTGACATATGGACTTGTGTGTCTGTCTTGCAGGAGCTTGCAACACACCCCTTGGTGTCTGCTGTTTCATTGCTTTCATTTGTGCCATTTGCTTTAATTCAAAAGCTGGCTGAGATTGTTTTCTGTAATTCCTCCAATTCCTGATTCATCACTGAACTGGGATTGTGCTCTCTTGTCACATTCATTAGTTTTTATTTTCCCTCAAATTAATTTTTTATAACCTTTGATTCTATATTAACCTTTACTAAAAGGACTTTTAAAATGGATTATCTTCGAGTGCAGAGATTTCATTTAATTCCAGCACAGTTAGATTATATTCAATTTAACACTGGCAATATCTTCCAGCTTCAGAATTTAAGTCTCAGTTTATCACACTGAAATGACATCGTATGATACACGAAAATCTCTAGAGAGCGCATTATGAAATGGGGATTATCGTAGCAATATGTAGACCATCTCTGGCCTCATCTGTGGAGATGGATAAATGGCGAGTAAAGCATGCACGGTTGAGACGTTAAATGTTTCAGAATGATTTGGATGTGAAGAGCTCTAGCATTGTGTGTCTGAGCACAGCGGCACTGAAGTGCGGCTCTGACCTCCTCGTGTGTCTTTCATTCATCTATTTGCCCTGGAAGTTCCCATGTAAGACCGGGTGGGAGTGTGTGTATGGACACCCCTCACTAGATGCTACACCGGCTCCGGTCTTCTTCTCCTTCCTGCCGATCATCTCCATTTAAGCCTGTTGGTTTCGTTGGGCGTCTCACGCCGTCATGCCCTTCAGCTCCACTTTTTCATCTCAGGCCTGTTGTGTTGTGTTGTGGAGCAGACCCCACACGCTGTAGCCTAACAGCCTAACCCCCCCCCCAAAAAAAAAAAAAAAAAAAAAAAGTAGGGGTGCGGTAGTGCTCTCGAGGATTGAAGCAACAGTTTGCACATTGAACGGCTTCGGCTCAAGTCCGAGTGCCCAAGTTATGTTCAACTCTGGATTTTTTTGCCCCAAAATAACTCCCGCAAACGTTCCAGCCCGGAGCCTCGATCGCGGTCTGCTTCTGTTTGGTGGGATGTATGGGAGCATGAAGGATGGATGAATGGACCGGCAGAGTAAACACGCATCACCTAGCCTATTTAAGGAGCCGAGGTCTTCCATCTTAAAAAAGCCCCTCTCGGTGCCTCCATTTACAGTAGGGGATTTGAGCCTTACCTTCAGCGGCGGAGCGGAATGCGCGGTCACCTCGTACCGAGTGATCACTCATCAGTTTATGGCCGATGTGATCGCTGTTTTCCATTTATTGTCCAGTAAACGTTCTCCCGGATCGCCAGCATTTCTCACAGCTGGTGTTATATAAGCTCTCTCTCTCGCTCTCTCTCAGCCAGTCCTGTTCTCCGTCGCTCTTACAGGCTGGCACGGCGTTATAAAGCACAGGCAGTGTGTATGTGTGTGTGTGTGTGTATGTGTGTGTGTGTGTGTGTGTGTGTGTGTGTGTGTGTGTGTTAGTAGGAGAGAGAGGAAGAGGTGGTGGTGGGGAGGAGGGATAGTCAGTCTCATTTGCATTGGTGATCTAAGCGCGTCACAGCCCCTCCACTGTGCAGAGGGGGGTCGTGTCCAGCAGCTCTCAGCTCCCACTGCACATCAGAATAACAGACTTCACCTTAAACATCACACAACACACATCCACCAACACCGAGCCTCGCAACCACCGTGCCCTCCACGGGACTCTCCACCGGACCCAGAGCCTGCAGTCAAGTCGGTCATTTCACTTGTTCCAGGCAAAAACAATTGTAGCATTAACCCCCCCCCCCCCCCACTCCATCAGACATTTGAGGTAAATTTGGCTCTTTGGTGAAGAACTGGGATTGGAGTTGGAACCAGTTTGGCAGCCAGTCCCATCAGGACTAAATATTCGGATTCAGAACTGAAGTCATTTGTGTTTCATTGAACCTTTAATAGCACACATTTCTAGCTGCTCGCCTTCTTTAGCCTTGCATCATGGTTTAGATGGATTTGATAAGTGAGTGGACTCCTGTCATGAGTCATAAATGACGCACGTGAATCGCTGACTGACGTCCCAGCGTTTCAGAACCACGAACAGCGACTCACCCGCTCGCCCCGGCAGAAATGAACCACTGAGCACCTTTTTTCACGTGATGGACCTTTAAGCAAGTCCATCACATGTAGCCTACAAGTGCCAGCGTGTTAAAGGGTACAGGGTGCCAGGAATACGATGCTGCAGCCTATTCATGTCCAAATCTTAAATGGTAACTAAAATGGAGTCGCAGACTGTAAAAATGTTCGGTTTCAGCAAGCATCTGAAGAAATCTGAGAGCTTTGAAATACCGACACCCTTTTTCCAATGTAAATTAAAATGGTTTGAAGAAGTTTCTCAATGTGAGGAAGATGAAGCTGAGGACGCTGTGATCAGTATTCTAAAACATCCACACAGGATGTGACACTTTCCCAGCCTTGTTTTTCTTCTTATTGTAATTCTTTATTTTACTGTAATTCTACTCACCATGCTACTCTACCTGCCCTCAGAATAGTTTATTTGTATTGTAAAAGCACGCAAAAAGTAGTCAGAAAATATCCCTTAGAGAATGTTTCGAAGGTGGTCCCACTGCTTGACAGCTACACCTTTCTATCTGTGTGCCCACATGCAGTTTGAGCATTATCAACACTGCCTTGTTGATTGGAAGAATAGGCAAAATGCTGGGAAACACTGAATAAGTATTTAGAGTGTTGAAGCAGTTAAAGGGTTGCACAGTACTGAAGAAGTTCTCATCAGCATAGTTAGTGTAATGGTTCCCACTTAATTTCAAATCTAGTTTTACAATCTTGCTGCCAACTCCCCTAATCTAAGATTTACTCAGGGGTTCCACAAATATAATTTCTTGGGCGCTTGACTTTCAAATTCTATTTGCTACCATTTCTCAACATTACAGAGAAACATATCCTTTCACTCATATGCAGATGACACACAGTTGTACATTCATTTGCCTTCTCGTGATCTTAGTGATGTCTTGATGTCAATACAATTTAAAGTCATATCAGTAACTTAACCAAGATATATCTGAAGTTAGGCTACTATAATAAATAAACAAACAAGGAGGCTCCAGATCATTCTGACCTTTCATACAAATACACATAGAAGACACCATACACTTACAAACAATCTCATTTGCTCAAAATCTAATGCAGTACACTTTAGTCCTTAATTTCTGAATGGTTTGACGCACCATTATATATTTGTCTTGCTCAGGGACCACATTCTCTTCCTTTATTCTTGCTTATTCTCGAAGCCATATCACAAGGCTGCTTAGATGTTGAAAACCAAAAAAAAAAGTGATCATGATGTGATAAACTCCTACTTCAAAAAACACATTTGGTGAAGTGGTCACTGTCAGAAAAAAATCCTCTGTATTATTTAAGAGAGAATTAAAAGGTTTGAAGGGCTTTATAGCTTATAAAAGACTCTCCATGGTAAAAATAACAACCAAATGAGAGCAAATAAAATAAAAAAGACGAAAACATTGCTCCTAATCAAGTGGCAATCCACCATGACATCACTTATTGTTTTTGCGAGCTGCCATTTTTAAGCCTCCACTTTGTAATTTAGCCATCTGAAGCTTGTTTTTTTTTCTTTCTGTTTTTATTAACCACAGGTAAAAAAAAAAATTGGAGGAAGTACTGGAGAGAGAAGGTGGAGCAAAGGAGCAGTGAGGAGTGGAGCTGACCTATGCTGAGATTTCTCTGGATGCCGTTACTGGTGCAGTCTGTCAATCACATTGCAGCCCCACCCGTTTGCTTTGTGGTCTTTTCATCTCTGAAATGACTTCTTTTTACAACCTGTGAAAATGAAATCCCCTGGCGGTCATTACAAGGCAAGTTTAAGGCTTTTGCAACAGTAGTTTTACATTTCAGAACTGGTGTGTATGTTCATTTTTCTATATGGCCCATGCTCCTAAACTGTGTGTCTCAAACAGTGTTGTGGAATGAGCAAGGAGAAGTTTGATTTTAGGCGTCACATCGTGACAGCAGTGAGGTAAGTCAGGGTCACATTCTTCTTTCTGAACTGACAGAAGCTCCCACCTCCTGAAGAAGTCACAGCAGTTCATCTCTGCACTGCACTGACACGTTGTGCTTCTGGAAAACGTTTTGAATGATTACACGTAGTAAAATGTCCCATAACTGTTGAATTTTTCAGCAGGTAAACAGTGCTTCTGCAAGAGAGCTGAGCTGTTTGAAGTCATAGTTCAGTCTAATGTGTTTTTTACTTTGTAGGAACATTTCTAAATTTACCCAAGATTCATGGTAAATAACCAATGAAGATAATGAAGAAAAGGCTACCTTGACCAAGAGATAACTTCAGGTCATTACCACAAGTCTGATTGCTAGTTAGGCAGTACACCATTGACTGTGTGTGGGGGTGGGTGGGCTGAATGTTAATTCTGTAGTCTCTGCTGTTTGTTTCATTTTCTCAACATACTCTCACATGCCTTGTTGCTGCATCCTCTATGCAATAATGAAAGGGCTGTATAATTCAAATTCCCCTGTCTGGCATTAAAACTGTGTTGTGCTGTCTGGGTTTGGTTTATTGCCTCGTGGGAGTGAGCTGCAGTTAGCTGTTACCTTGCTGTCACCCTCAGTTGACAGGTGCCTTGCTGTAGGTTTGGTTCACATCCAGTTTATAAAAAGTGACGCTGCCTCCTCCACAGAGCTTAACACTGCTGTTATTATTCCAGTCAACATTAATATCAGTGTTTCTCAGCCTTTTCTCTCGTGGTTGTTGCAGTTGCAGTCTTGTGTAACATCCTCTTTGTGCAAACAGCTGTATAAAAACACGGCAGCTTAACCACAGGAGCTCGCTGAGGAAGGAGTAAATCCACGCCACTATGCTTATTTGCTTTTATTACTCTTCCCTTCACAGTATCCTCCTCTATCTTGCCTCTTACCCCCTGCTTGCTTTGTCAGAGTATGGACCATCTGCCCCTGACAATGCAGTCAATTTAAGCGTGCTCAAGCCTTCAGGCCAGCTCAATCTCGGACTATTGTAGAGACGGGATGCTGGAGCTGTCAGTCAGCAGTCCAGACACCAGAGCTCATCTCTGCCATCTCTTCATTCCTCTGCTGCCTCCCACACGTTGATCACTCAAGACAAGACAGAAACACTTGCTGCCATCTTTATGCAGCACAATGCCCCAGTCTCTGCTCTCTACCCCCCTTCTCCTACAGCATTGCCACTCCTCTTCATTCCCAATTGGAGAGTCCCTAGATCAGCTTCATGCATGTGAGACACACACTTGCTGAATGGCAGCAATATTTTAAAAGAAAATATTTTTAATCAGCTCTTCCTGGAAAAATACAGGCTGAACAGTAAACACAGGTGATGACGGTTGTTATTCAGCGGTACAGTGATCAGTGCTGAGCAAAGTAACACCCTGCATTCACTGCTCAAGTAAAGTGTCCAGTTTCCCTTGATGAATTCTGTTTGTAGATGATCAAATCATAATAAATATTCTCTCAAGGCACATTACAGGGTAAGGCCAAGGCCTTTAATATACTGAGGGAGAAACAGCCTTTCCCATAAAGGACAGCATGTGCTGATAGTGGGGATGAAAAGCTCCAAAAAGAAACCTCTAATAGTTTTAATTGTATTTTTTAAATGGTAGCACAGTTAACTTATTTGTTTCTGTGATTTCTTAGGAGCTTAGAAAAGCAGTATAAGAGGTGGTTTATAATGGGAACATCAGCACAAGATTATATGACTTTGAAACAGACTGGACAGCAGCCAATGAGAAAGATCTTTGACTGATATGGTCGATATAGACCTGGGTTATGAATCCTGAAAAACATCTACGGAGTCTTATGTGAAGCAAGATTTCACTAAATATCAAAGATCTGTGTACATCATTACATTCAGATACACACTGGGATTCTTTTGGCAGTCCTCAACACAGTTATTACAGCCAGTTTAGACTTCTCCCACTGGAAGGAACTTTAATGAGAAATAATCAAGCTGTTTCACTGGTCTCTGAAGAGAAATGATTATGTTTGTTGTGTGATTTCAATGGCATAGAGGCTGAAGTCTATTTCAACTTCAAGTTTTATGTTTTGCTTTGTTTTGTTTTTTTGGCCTTTGTAGGTGTGCACAGTGTTAACAGCACAATGTTGTACAAGAATCTAGTTGGCTGTTGACAATAAAAACAAGCATGTTATGAATAATAATTGATAGAAATAAATCAAGAAACCAAGATGATGACAGCCAAATTACAAACTGGAAAGTAAAAAAAAAAAAAAAAAAAACAGCTGTTCATAAACCACTAAGGAAACTGACACCTGTTTAACTATAAAACACTTGAGTTTGGATGTGAATGGAGCCTTTTTGAGACAGGGAAACATTTCTGTATTTGTAATGTAAGAATTTCTGTAAAAACTGGGTCTTCTTAGTGCCTTTCCACAAATGGAGTGGGTCTTTGCTGGTTTCATCATCACAATATAGAGGTTGAATTCTCCCATTTCCATCCTTGTTTGACTCCATTAATATTACATACATAATCCTCTGTATTACAGTATCTCAACAAACCTTTGTAATTTGGTTTCACTTCACACTGTCACTGCATAGAAGAGTCTGCAATCTGCAGTCTACTTCCCTGACTTCATAGGCTGAACTGCTCCTGCAGCAGTCGCCTGTTTTTCTTTTGGCCTCCACTTTCATGATTTCCTCCTCCAGCTCTACAGTCAGAAAGCCTTGCAAAATTAATTGTAAAATCCTTTCTGTTGCTGACAGAGAGAAGTAAAAAGGCTGCTTTGTCTTGTCTTGCATTTTTCATTTTTTTTGCATCTGTTTGATCCAAATATTCAGCAAAACAATGAACTGAAATGATATCTTTTCAAACGGGACTAGAGTCTATGATCCCAGCTTCTCTCTATGTACCACACACTCTGCTTTTATCAAACTCTCATGTGAATCTATTGTATTTGAGGTTCCTCCTGCCTTCAAGCCACTGCTGTCTGCTCCCTCCTCATATCCTCTCACCCCACTGGTTCAACATTATGTGGGGTATTCTTTTCCTTGCTTACTAATTTGAGGTCTGCGGTTTGATTGTGAAATATCTGTGAGTTACTGATATAACTTCAATTCCAAATGACAGACCTCAGAGAATTCCGAAACTGTGGGATGTCAGAGGATTGAAACAGCTCCTAAGTCCAGTTAGAGGGTGCTCTGAAACAGTCTGCAAAACTTGCCCACAAACCTCAAAATTAGAGATAATTGGCTTCTTTGGTGGACAGTCCACCACATGGTAGTATAATGTAGCTGTATAATCATGATAAAACTGACGTTTTCTGAAAGGAGTAAAATACTGCCGATTGAGAATATAGAAAGTAACATCCTGCACATAACAAGCCGTACCAAGACACAGTGCTGCCTGACTTAGCAATAACATTAATAGTAGATAAATCAGTTGATATTGATTGATCAATCCTACTTTACTGTAATGTTTTACAGACAAAACTCATTGAGTCCATGCAGGTCTGGAGAAAATGTCATTTGAAAAAATCAATCTTCATCCGTCCATTGTGTTAGAGACCTGGCTTGCAGAGATTACCCCAGTAGAAGCAATTTCTTTGCTGTGAACCCTATGAACCACATCGGCTCACCAAAGAATCTCTTGTGATTCATCTCCTGCCATCAGCGGGGTCTGATCTGTCACTTACAGCCCCACTGCTGCTTCTATACTCTACCATCCAACCATGCAAGGTTCTCTACTATTGTTAACACTGACAACACTAAACCCTTTCTCCTAACCACACACATATTGAGGCTTGCACCTCTGCTTGCTGAGCCGACATCTGCAGCTGGTTCCCTGCCAGCCACATCAATCTCAACTTTTTTCATCCTTCCTCGACAAATCCTACCTCCTGTAGAAGCCCTTGGTGACACTGACAACAGCACACTGTCTGCTGCTTATGCTACCAAGAATCCTAATGTGAATTCACACACAATCCAACCACAGCCGTCACTTGCTTTTCAAATATTCCTGTCCCAACTCCTCTCCTTGCTTTCTCTCTGTACCACTACAGCTACCAACTGGCTAAGCTCCCAGAAGACCTTTTTTCAGCTTCTTCTCCTCAAACGATGCCTGCTTCAGTCTCCTCCATATTAAATTCTTCTATTGCATCCCTCACTAGCTCTATTTTTCCTCATTTTGAATTCAAAACCTCAGCTCTCCTCTCCGTGCGTTCCCAGTGGTGTGATGACCTCCTCACCCTTGACAGAACAACAGCCAGAGCTGAGAACTCTACCCAGCCCAAACATTTCACCTCCACGTTACGCTACGTTATATTTGTGTGTCCCGACCCAGGAGAGTTCATTCATTCATCTTCATTTATTCACCTGCTTCTACTGCTTCTACCACAGCGGGTGCTGGAGCCGATCCCATCTCACATTGGGCGAGGGCGGAGTACACCCTGGACAGGTCATCAGTCCATCACAGGGCCAACACACAGAGACAGACAGAAGCCAACAACCACTCACATTCAGACCTACAGACAATTTAGAGTCACCATTAACCTAAACATCCATGTCTTTGGACGGTGGGCGGAAACCGGAGTACCCAGAGGAAACCCACGCAGAGAAGGGGAGAGCATACAAACTCCACACAGAGAGGCCCCAGGCCGAGAACCAGCCCCACAACCTTCTTATTGTGGGGCCACACCGCTAACCACTGCGCCGCCGTGCAGCCCTGAACCAGGAAAGTGCTTCAGAAAATTCTCATGTCAACATACATGCACATCAATGTGTGGGCTGAGCAAAAGCGTTTTATATATATATATATATATATATATATATCTTGTTTCCACAGCAGCCAGACCTTTAAAACAGCATACCAATAAATATAGATTTGTTTCTATGGTGGATTAATCTGCAATTTGAAACAGGCATAAGAAAACTGTCACTATTAATACAAGAATATAAATCTTTCCTTACTATAGACCAATGCACACGGCAGAAAACGGCTTTGTTGTTGCTCATGGACATTATTATGGTTATTTCCAGTCAGAGAGGCCTACGCTTATAATAGATTAGAATTACCTTTAGAAATTCTAAAAACAAATCCAGTGCATATTTAAAAACAGCCTTGACGGTTAATTTCTAAATCACAGTGAACACATGAAATATTCCCTGTGCTAAATTCTACTAATCCTGGTTTTGCTATTTTACCTTTACAAAGGATCCAGAAAGTGGAATTAGTTCACTTGGAAGAACCTGTGACATGAATCACAGCGGTGGTAATAGTTTTAGCTGGCTGACTTCCTGCTGGATGGTGAATCAATTATTGACCTGCCAATATATTCAGTACACCCAACAAGAGAACAGTTATGCTGATTCAGACCATAGCCAAAAGCAAGATGAGGTATGTGTGAAGAATAATTGCTACACAAAGCATCAGAGGCTGTGAAAAAAATTTGTTTTGTTTGTTTTTATTTTTTGTTTTTTTTTTTGTCATAAATAAAACTTTTTTCACACAATCCTCCATCTTAATAAATTTACTTGACAAACTGTTCATTTCAGTGTAGATGACAAGCTTGAGAAGATTGATTTTAAAATGACTTGTATAATATATCAAACTAGAAGGGTGTTTTTTGACAAATGAGTCAGGATTGGGTGTACACATTAGGTATGCATCTGGGGCACTAGTGAGTAAACACTGCTGCACCCTGTCAACTGTTTCAGATAGTTGTGTTTGTGTGTGGAGCAGTGATGGCTGGCATTAGGGGGGTGACTCTGGGACGCAAGCGATCACTGTCTGTCACCTGATGACCCCAAAGACATGTTAGCTATCATTGCTCACTGGCCCAGTTAGACATTATCTTTAGGGCACATAGGGCAGGGCGAAAGTTTGTTGCTTGGGAGTTAGTCACTGAGTCTGGCCCATTTTTTTGTAGCACAAGTTTCTTGTGTTTACTCTGAATTCCCTGGAGCACATGAAGCCCAGTTTAATAATATTTACTACTTTCTACATGATTTAAATGTATAGAACTGAAAGAATAATAAACATTGATAATAACATGGTCTTTTTTAATAACCTATCACAATTATGCCTTTGTGGATCTAATATGGTATAATTTTTAGATGCTACTTCCACATCTGGACCAACTTTGGCATACACACAAAATCTTCTGGCTGCCAGTCAGTACCAGAAGAAACAGCAGAATATGCCCAGGTCTGGAGGTAAAAGGGTCAGACCCAGGCATATGATGGGTCAGAAATTTCATTTTGGGCAGAACCGAGTTGTTTCCCAGTCTCAGTGCTATGCTAAGCTACCTAGCCGCTGAACAAAGACTGGCGGTGACTATTGCACAAAAAGTTGAGCGATTCTTTTTAACGTGGAAGTTATGTTTTTACCACATTGATTTCCAGTAACAAACAATGTATCTGTCATGTCCGCTTTAACATATGTGGTGGCAAACATGCAGCCAGACTGGCCAGAATACAGTGTGTTCACTGACTGAATCTTTGGTCAGGCCTAGTTTCTTGAGGGTTGTGTCTTTCCATCCTTCTTCGCTTGAGGGGCCTCATACTGGTCACAACAGAAAACCTGAAACGACAAGAGAGAATGTAAAGTGGAGGAGAATGCTTTTAATGCTGTGTACAAATTGCAGAATAATTATCCCTTCAAGGAAAATAAGTAAATAAATAAAAAGAATAATTACCTTTTCAGCTAACAAAATTCTGTTAAAATCTAATACATTCCTGAAATTATTTCTGCGGAACCAATGGGATCCAAATGAAACGACAGGCAATCATTCAAGGAACATGTTTGCTTTTTTTTTTTTTTTTTTTTCGTTTTGGTTCCTGCAGTTATTGTTAAGGCGGTATGGTGCAGTGATAAGCATTCTCACCATGTACAGTGTTTACCAAAAAAGACAATCTAATTTCTATTACAGTGCAGAGCAGTCTAAGAGATTAAATCATTTGCAATTATTATGCATATTATGTTCCCACCTATATGCTATGCCAACATCTCATTTGCACTTATCCACTACCACTTGCTTTGGCGTTCCTGTGCGTGGGCAGAATGTGCCTTTGTAAACTTAACCAGCTTTGGCAATTCTTGATTCAGATGGCTCCCCCATCCTTACGCTGTTGACTGCGTTATTAAATATTCCAATAGCTCTTCTTTGCTTTGACTGAGAATGAGTCACTGATGAAGGAATGCATTTTCATTTTTTCAACGTTTTATTTTACAACTGAACAAGCATTCCTCTTATACAGGACACATTTACCAGCTCCTCCTTGTATTTCACGACACCCTGGAAATTGAAGAGTAGCTATAATCAATAAATCCTATCTTGACTGTGCATATTCTTTGTAAAAGCTGCTCCATGTGTATTCCTTCTACGGACAGCTTTTTGTTCAAATTCAGGTTTATAGTGCGTTGGTGCAGTGTAAAACCACTTCATCATTTGCTGGCGGTAGATTCTGCTGATTTTCTTGCCCACTGACTTCTACAAGATGTAGCATCAACGGAAATGCTAATAGGTTTCCAACAAACACAACAGTGCCGTTAGATAAATACCAACTGTAGTATGGTAACATGTATATGGTAAAAATTAGCATATTGGAACTTTTACGTTCTAGCTTGTAAGCATGCTAAATCATGCTGATTAGCTATAAATACAAATTAAACATTGTAAAAATTGTCAAGATGATGGTGCCACCTGATGGTAACGCTAAAAGAAAAATAAATGGATCTATCCTCTTTGGACAATGAATATCTTTCCTGATTTTGTGGTATTCCATCCAGCATCTGTTCAGATGTAGTGTAAAATTGTGAAAGTGGTGGTTTGATCCACTGCCTAACAGACAGATTTCAGTAATGACCTCCTGAAAGCATGGCTAATACTAGCAAACAAAGAAAAAATCCCCACGTATCAACAAGCTAATTAATGTTTTCTTACGTACTAATTTCCTCCTGTTTGTTTTTCATCTGACTGCAGCTACCTCGCCTCCTGAAGGCTCCTGCGCCTGTCTGCTTCCTCTCTGATTTAATCTGCAGGTTTTAGTTTTAATGAGGGAGTAATTTTTTTCCCTCAGGTGTCCATCTCTTTGACATGGCTCTGCCAAACAATGGTCTGTGCTAACCGAGCACTCTTATTATTTGCTTGCTCAAGGTCACTGAACAATCACGAGATTGACTATGAGCAAGCTCGCTGTTCCTGCCTCAGAGGGATAAACTGGATTAAGGTATTGGGAGGGCCGCACAGTTAAACCTTTAGAGAAGGCAAACACAATCAGCATGTCTCTACATGCCTTGCCTCTTTCAATCATCCACAAGCAATCACGGTACAAATGGAAACCCCCATCCTCTGCTCAAATCAGACGCAGACGCGACAGGAAAAGATATGATCCCTGTAATAAGTCTCTTTTTGACTTTGTGTGCATCTGCATTGGGATTCACATCTGTTCTGCTCAATTTGCACACTGATAGTCAGTAGATAGAAACCGTAGACATCAAAACGACAACACCCAAAATGAGACACTCATGGGGTATAAATATTAAAGTAAAGATAGCAACCTCAAATTTTGCATGTGGGTAAATATTGCATGAAGCAGAAAAATGCAGCAGATCTGACTCTCTTGGGGGTCTTAAAATGTAATTTCGCATCAGACATGGATCATTACATTATTTGAATATTAGAACAACTCCAGCTTTCAATGGCGAGTGTAAGATGAATTTCTCCTGCTCCATTCAGTCCTCTGAAAAACTTACCTAAATTACCTCTTTAAAGAAGCTCTTATTAATTTTCTACAGCTACGGGGCACAGCTTTATATTCAATCCACAAAGGGGCTGTGGTTATTTCTGCGCATGAATGAAAACATGAAAAAACAAGGCCTATATGCAAAATTCATTTTTAGGATTTTCATATGCTGTTACAAGTGTTCACATACATGCTGGGCAAACCCACGGCCTTTCATGGTTTGGCATAGCTGTAGCTTTTTATTGTCTGAGTGGCATTAGTTTATAACTTCCCATGGGGGTATCCAGTTGCTTAGCCCACAAAGTATAAAGCAGTCATCAAAAGTACAGAGGCTTTCTCATATAACTTCAAGATGCCCCTGTGGCTCATTCATCTGTCCTTGTTTGCATGGCGGAAAAACATTTTCTTCTCAGCTGTGACCCATTTTTCTTCTCTGTTGCTCACAAGTGTCAGATTGCCACTGTTCATGTCAAATATGTTTGGACACACTAAAAAGACGACCAGTCATGCAGATATAGAGATATATGGAAACAATATTATTCAGGGTTTCAAACACCAACAGTCTATATTTTCTGAAATAATTTTTTGTGCTTTTTTTGTGCTTATGTGAGACTGAAACATCTATACTTACATATCAAAAATACCTACATAAATAATTGTTTCCATGAAGATGTTTTGTTTTTTTTTTTTACAATTTACAGGGATTCCTCAAACAAGTGTTTTGTAGTGACAGGCCTGAAATTAAAAATGTTCTCATACCTGATATCACATTTGCTCAAAAGTTTTCAAACTATTTCTGTAGATAGAAATAAATCATGATATTAATAACACAGACCGAATTACGAGGCCACGGCTATCAGGAAAGTGCATCAGTCAGTCGGTACTGTGGTCTCCATTGAAATATCTCATGCTGACGTTAGCTGCTAGCAACACTGTATAGCTTTTGTTCAGGCCCTGAGACTGTACTCTGCTGCTTAAATTAATGTGTTTCTGTACCTTTGGGTAGATGCCCAATAAATGTGTTTTAAGATAATCTCTCTTTGCAGTGTAATTAAGAGTTTCACATTCAGAACAGAGTATTGAACCGTAAAATTAGTGACATTTCATAGATGGGCACAAAGGTGCCCATCTATAATTATCATTCGTACTCCTAAAGGAAACCAGAAAAATCTAGAAAATCCAGAAAAAGATACAACAGTAGCATTGACCCCAGTATTTCGGGCAAAGCACAGGACCTAAAGTTCTTCAGTTAAAACTGGAATAACTGAGTATTTACTTATAGGCACAATTTATCCTGCAGCGCCTTTGAACATCCTTCTTAGCAGAATGATGACAGAGGAGGCCTAGTTTGCTTTCAGAGTCATGCTTTGACCTCTTGGGATGAATGCTGAAAGACATGTTTTGAAGTGTGAGGTTACATCTCTCTGGAAGGCCTTTGGCTCACTATCCTCCTCAGCCTGTCTCTCGTGCTCTCTTGAGCTGCAACGATAGCCTCCAGTGTTTACGCATTGTACTGCAAGACTTATACATGAAGAGGTTGCTCTTTATTCATCTTCTGGACTCCCACTGTGTGAGCGTGGCTCTCCGCCGTCTCTATCACTTCAGCTGCTGTAGCTTCTCTAACCTTGTGTGTGTGTGTGTGTGTGTGTGTGTGTGTGTGTGTGTCTGCCTGTGTCACTGAGTGAACTTGTGAGTTAAGGGAAAATAAATTAACTCAGTTGTTTACTTGAGTTCTGGTCCATAAAAAAAGTATTATTTTCATTTGAACTGTTTATATTTTAGTCATATTTCATACAATATAGTTTTAATAATGGTGGTCTACTAGTAACCCTACTAGACTTACTAGGGTATTCTAATCAACCCTACATGGTTATATCTAGAAATGGCCAAAATTAGCATCACTTAAGTTTGGTACCACCAGCCCTGATGACCTTGATCTGCCAGTATTACAAACATAACTCATCCATGAATCAGGTTCATTACAGTCCTGTTTGCAAACATTGGATAACAAAACAAAGATATTACACATAAAACAATGCCTAAAACATTGTAAACGAAAAAAATTTATAGCATTGTTCATATTCAGGTCAATATCATATAGGCTAAGCTTTAATTAAACTTCAAACATGTATTTGGCTGTGATCGTTTGCATAACATATTTGCACGTTAGGACTGTAACTGTAGATGTTTATCAGCTGAGTGAGTGAACATTTTCATTTTTCACAGAAGAAAAATGATACAATTAATTATTTTTTCAAACTCAGATTCGTTGGCTTTGGCTCACTTTTTGTGATGTACATATATCAGAGCACATTTTCAAAGGCCACAAACTGTATACCCCCCCTACACATTTGTATTACATACGTGCTATCCGGGTCCACTGGACCCAGCCTAATAAAGGTGCAGAAATTGTATACCACTCTGTCCTCCTATCTGGGACTGCTGTCCCAGCCATCAAGGCTGTAGTGTTGCAAATTCCAGTACCAGCACTGTCTGTTTTCATATTCTCACACATTTTACCCTCCATCTTGTGGGAACTAATCTTTATTTTCTCATACTCTATCCCCAGTGCAAATCACGGATGGGGCACAATATAGATTTCTTAACATATAACAACTGATCAAAATTCTAAAAAATTCTGAGTCTGACAGTGAATTTGAAGAAGACGGTGAGACTGAGCATCAGTTAGTTCCAAGACAAAGAGGAGCCGCAGGTCCAGCCTGTCAGCAGCCAGCTCCAGGACCAGAACAAGGCCGTCAGCAGCTAGCAAGTGAAGTAATATGGACATCAAGAAATGGTGAAATTAAATTGCCCAAGAAATGAGCCACTCCACATGGCTGCCAATCTGATAAGGATGCAACCAGAAGCCAACACAAATGACAGTTACTCATGTGCTGGACATCAAGTCTTTTTTCAACCTTTTCATTTCACATTCCATCCAGAAAATTATTCACAATTGCACTAATTTAGAAGCAAGGCATGTTTTTGAAGAAATGTGAATGGAGATGGTCTATTTACATGACTACTTTGTGGTTCTTATCCTTGCTGGAGTTTTCTCAGTGGGATGACAAATCTGTCAGAAAGCTTTTCCGTCTTTGGAAAAACTTCTACAAAATTTCCAGGATTATCCACTTCTTTACTTCACAGCAGAGAGAGAACCCCAATTTTATAACCCTGGGCCTAATGTCACCATTGATGAGCAGCTGATGCCATTTAGGGGGCAGTGCCCCTTTGGGCAGTATGTACTATCTAAAAAAAAAATATCAGGGAATGAGAATTGTCCTGGACATGACTCAGGGGCTCAGGGACAGCTGCCAAAGAGGACGCAAGAGGAGGCAAAAACAAGTCTGAACTCCCATCCCAACTGCTGACTACAAAGAACAGGCCTGTCGAGCCAAGTTGTCTACACTGGCATGGTTACTGTATACGTTCAGCCTGAGTTGACTGGGTTAAATTTACAATGTTAAACGTTCAAATAAATAAACATCAGTAGTAATGCCAGGCCTTGCCTCATTTATAAATTTGTTGAATTTACCACTCTCATCTGGATTATAATTGAATATTAATTTTCCTTTTTTATTTCATTTTCTGAAAAAAAAAAAAAGAGTAGTACTTTAGGCTGCATGGTGGAATAGTGGTTAGCACTGTTGCCCCAGCAACAGAAGGTCCCTGCCCTCGCGCAGTGTGAGCTGGGATTGGCTCCAGCACCCTCGTGACCCAGAAACAGATAAGCAGTTGAAGATGAATGAATGAATGAATGACTAGTACTTTAACTCATCAATGTGATCTATAATGGTAAAATTGCAAATATTAGCCATGTATGCTGTTTATATTACTTGTAACAGGGATAATGTAAATATCTGCCGAGTATTTTAATGTAAAATAGTTTGGTTGTGTTGTTACAAACCCAAAAATACAGTGGGTCCACCAGACCCACAACATCAGCAAACTAACAAAAACATTAACTCAACAAAATGTATGTTAATATTATATTCAGCTCAAAGAACTTCTTTGCACACAGAGCTGCTAAGCTGTAAACTGAACTTGAATGATATTTTCATATGTGTATTTTTTTTTTCACTTTTCCCCACACAAACTCATGTAATTGTTAAAAAATATATACCACAATAAATTCAACAAATCCATCCGCCCTATGTAGAAATAATTCCCACCTACTCGCCAGCTGTCCTTTAGTCAAGCCTTTCAACTCCATATGAAGACATTATGAAAAACCTCTACTTAGAGTACTATTAAGTCAGACTCATCTTGTTATCAACAATTCACTCATTCATCTTCTACCGCTTATTTCTTTATTTCTCTGATTACTGTTTTTGTACAATCTTCATAAACACCGTAGCTTTAAATCTAAAGTTGCTACTGTAGATGTAATTACGTTTCCTCTTTCCAAAGATGAAATAGAGGGAAACAGACTGCATTTGTCAAGTGATTTTTGTTCACATTAATCACTTTGTTAATAAGATATGAAGACGAAAATGTTGCTATAGCAGTAGGTTTATCTTTGGGTGAGCTTGCTGGTGTAATAGAGTGAAATTCTCCCATCTACTGAAAATACTGTTACATTTTCAAACCAAAAAACAGGAACTTTTCCCATAAAGTGTACTAGTAAAACAAATCAACATATCTTACTTACTCACAGTCAAACATGGATATTAATCTTTGATTTATGTTTTGTCACTTTAGCTGAGAGAGTTTGTCATGTGTATCAATACAAATCAGCTTTAAATTGGTTTCTTCAACAGCGATTTGTCTCACAAAAGATTTGAGATATAAAACATTCAAACAGTGACACTGTGCATAATTCTTTTTGAAAAACACAGACCATGTCAAGCATAGTAATAAAAAAAGCAGCCAAAGACTTAACTTTTATTCCTCTGGCATTTGAGAGATAAGGTTATAAATATAGTTTTCCTCCAGGTTAGTAATAGGTATTCACCTGTGGGGGTTGCACATGTCTTTCTGTCAGCTGCGTATTTGTAATCTTTTCCTGTCACTGTCCTTCACATCCATGTTTACCATACTTGAAACAGCAGCCTGGACCTCCGGTATGTGCTTTGTGCACGTTAACTCTTTATAAGTGTGAGATGACTCATCGTGTCTGTTCTGACATGTTTGTTTATCATTACACTGTTAAGAATTCTGATCCATCTTTCAGAAAGTTCAATGGGTCTACTAATGTAAAAATTAGGAATGCTTTGCCAGAAGCATTTCTCTTCAACTCCCAAATGGTATAGGAGCTAATAACTATCATAATAAGCTGCTTGTTTGATGAGTATGTTACCATGACATCTATTTATTATAGAGAGGGAATGTCAAACCCGAGACTTCGAAATCAAATGGATGCCTGGACGCCAAAATTTCCAAGAAACAAACATCTTAAGAAGAGACTTAAATGAGTATTCACAGATTCCTCCAAATAATCTCCTCAGGTAGACTTTTCAGTGTTTCTGGACCCTGACTGCAACGCTTTGCCCTCAGTTTTCATTTCGTTCTGGTTAAATGGCATGGCAGCAGTGTTCTTTGCGGTATGGAAACTCAAGTAAAAAGGACTGTTGCTGTGTTCCAAATAAAAGCATGAAAAATATCCTCAGTGTCTTGAGTTAGACATGGCTGCACTTTAGGAATATTTCCAAAACCTGATTGTACAAGTTAAAATACATAAACAGTGTGTTTACCAGGAGTCCCCTACCACGGTCCTGGACGGCTCCTGCCCTGAATGTTTAAGATGTTTCCCTGCTCTAGAACACTGAATTCAAATGATTATCTTGTCATCAAACTCTGCAGAGGTCTTAGAATGAGCTCCATATTTGAATCAGGTGTGTTTGAGAAGGGAAAGATCTGAAACATGCAGGAGCGTATAGCCCTCCAGGACTAGGGTTGGTGTAGTCCATATAAAATAGGTAAGGTAGGGAGATCGTGGATGTTGCATCACTCACCAGCCATGACAGATCATCATATATGAGCTATATATGATACACTGACTGATAATGACTAAGCACCTTATTTAGAAGTCAGTGATATCAACCAAAAAGTTGATAAATTCCAGCAAAAGGTCAGGACATTATAAAATTACAGCTCCCTCAGCCAGCTGAGCATGTGTGGTATAAGTATCATCTCTCTAGTCTTTTTCATTAGAGGAATCAGACATGTTACAGCCATCCACTCTCCTCTAACTATATATATATAGTTATAGAGAGAGAGAGAGAGAGAGAGAGATTTTTTTTTTTAGTTAACAAGGTTGTGTTTCACATCATAGGTGTCAGTAATTAGTCAACACCTCAAGTAGACTGTGGTTAGAATGTGTATATTGTACTCTGATTTCACCTTCTCCTCTCCCAAGGTGCTATTACACTTTTTTAATGGGCTTATGCTCAAATGAAGACTAGAGATGAAAATTGTTTTGGGTTATACTTTCAGTCAACAAATCCAGACTTTTCATCTGTACAGCTGTGAAAATAAAGAGTAAGTTCTTGCACAGAAATATGGAAGAATTGATATTTGACCCAGAGTCTCATTTCCTGAATATCCACAGTTTTCTTTTTTTGTTAATAAACTCACAGCGTTGTGAGTTTTTCTGCGTCGACAAAAAGTGCCCTCATTGCTCAGCCAGAGGATAGCTCTGTGTTACAGTACCACAGTTTGAGTCTTCCTCAATGTGTTGGGAGAACCTGGGCTATAAAATATACTCCATTTTTATGTCATTTTCAGCTGTCATTAGTGCTCCTCTTGTGAACTGCTTTACATCAGGGTGTAGAGCTCACGCATGATATGAACAAGGCTATTTTTATCTTCAGGTTTCCTGTGATGAATACCAGATGATACCTGATGGGGCCATGGCCTGAGCATGGGAGGGGTTATTGAGCTTTTGTAAATCAGTAGTCTGATTCATGCCTCAGGTCAGAAACACAGAGGAGCAGTACAAGCCACAGCACGAGCATTCTCCCAGAGCACAATGCAAACTGATTGACATTCTCAGGTGACTGCTTTTTATTTAGCCTATCATCCTCCCTCCTTTCCTACACTGTAAACTCGGGATAAGTTGATTGTACCGTTTTCATCAAGTGATTGCCTTAAACGGTTTAAGTAATAGACAGCAGCGAAAATTAATTTTTTCAAGTATAGTCAACTTTAGTTTGCAATAGTCATAACTTAACATTTTTATGTTATATAAACTTAAATGGTTTAAGTAATCAACTATCAAAAAGAATTGTGACGTCTACTTAAAAGTAGCATTGTCAGAACTTAATATTTTTAGTTAAATGCACTTGAAATCCTAGTTTTATTAAAAATATGAATTCATTGGGATGAGAAATTTCCCAATTAAATTCTTAGTTGTCAGTGACCACACACTGCAGTACATTTTATGTATTTTATTGAGACATTCAACAATGCAAAATGCAAATCCAAAATAACAGTAATGCTTTCTTTTCAGAAAATGTTTAATTCTTTTGCTCAGTGAACAATTTTAAAGTTTGAAAAAACTAAACAATAAAACACCACTGAACATACAGTACAGTAGCGGCTTACTTCGAGTGCAAATGGAAAAACTCTCTGTTTTATGTTGATCTAAAGGGATAACAAAGGAAACTTAACGGTTAAGTTGAATTGTGTAAATGATTTTTTTTTTTTTTTTTTTACAAAATGTAAAAAAAATTAATAAAATAAATACAAATAAGTGTTTTTTAGGCTCTTTGGGTACTGCAGGTGCATATGTTAAGCCAAACAAGAGGCACATTGCTTGAGGTAGGTTGGTGAGTGTTTCCATTACAGCGCTGCCCTCTAACATGATACCCACTCTTGTGGGGTTTAGTCGTGGCAGTGCTGGTCTTGCTGGGTTTGCAGCGCTGGTGTCCTCATAGCAAAGGATTCCCAGGGCAATGACAAGCGAGTCTCCCTCATTAAGAGCCTATAGTGAGAGAAACAAGACAAATAGAGAACATACAGCTTAACAGCAAGTTGTCTACAATCAGCTGTATGGTTTTCACAAACATTATTTTTATAATTCACAGTGGTTTTATTCCAGATAATGTTGTTTAAACAAGCTTTTATAAGAATTTTGTGTGTTCATGTATAGGTGTCTGTTGTAGTGTAGATCCCATGTTGTGACAGTAGGTGATGTATTGGACAATGTGATATGTGAATGGTAAAGTTATAGAAAGGGTTAATTCCTCTTCAGTTGTGCTGTTGACCAGGGTGAAGCACACATTTTTTTGAGAGGATTTTTAGTGATTGCTCTAGCTCACCTTGACTTTCACTGGCTGCTTCATCACAAGCATCATTGGTTATACTGACAATTATTTCAGGCTTGAAATTCTTCCAAGTGTGCTCTCTATGTGTTTTACTTTTGTGTGCATTGAAAGTGCAAGTATATACACTGCTCTGAATTGTACAGTCTTTATAAGGACAATCAACTTTGTGATTTACTTTTAAGTGAGTACTCTGCAGATGAGCAAAGTAGTCAGTTTCAGTGCAAGTTCAACAAATTTGCATGACAAACAGCAGAACTTAATTTGAGGGACTACAGATTGTGATTGTGATTGATCCACACCTCTGGGGTGAAAACGGGATAAATGGCTATGGAGTGCATTGAGAGACCTGAATGTACACATACATTCCTGATGCAAGCAAGGTAAGGGCTCAGTTCTTGCATAAGTCCCATGTTTTAGCCTATAGTTTAAAAAGCTGTGCTCTCTTCTCACAGATGGCAGGACAGTGCTTGCATTTCCAAGGCATTTTCATATCACTTTAGACAAAAATATTAGGGCAAATGAGGCTTAAAACTGTGCATTTTTTCAAAAGAATTTACTGCTGCAAAAGTGTAAACACACAAGTAGAGAGATCTACTCTAAAAATACAATGCTGCAAATGTCCAATGTTGAAAATTTACCTCAGTCAACCTCAAATTTACACACATTAACATCTACTGTAAACGTTTCAAACTTCAAAAGTTCTGGTTTCTAATTTTGAGCATAGAATACTCACCTCATTCAGGCAGGAAATGGTCTTTACGGCAGGCAAATGTCCTGTTCAAACTTGGAAAAAAACTGAAGAAAGCAGGCAGAACTGATGTTGTCAGAGGAGCACGTAGAGTGCAAAGACCTTAAATTGTTCCGAAAATTTGAAAGTGGCAACTCGGACAAGTACAGACTTGTAAACATTTGGGCCAAGCTTTGGGCCAATCACAACAGGGCAGCACTGTGGTCTGAGGTAAAACTTGATAGTTTAAGTTTGTTAAATTTACAAAAATGAGTACACTCAATGACTGTCTCAAACTCTCTTCACATACTCATACTTTGGACCTATTTTTATGAGATTATAGCGGGTAAAGTAATGCAATAAAACGATTTTTAAAAGTGGTATTAACTTCAACTGTTTGCACAGAAAGGACTTTCGGGTTAACAGTGTAGGCTTCAAATTTTGCTCTTATATTTGTTGTGGGCATGGAAAGAGCTGAGGAACAGCTCTTTTTTTTAACAGGAGGAAAACTAAAACTCTTCTCTTTCCCAGTCTTTTTATGGTTTCAGCAGATTTTGCATTATTAGTAGGGTAAGGATCGGTATTTTAGCAAATTTGGACCTATTTTTATGAGATTATAGCGGGTAAAGATAATACACTAACCCTTTCTTGGCTGTGATCTACATTACATTACTTACAAAGCTTTTATATCCCTTCATAAAGATCATCATCAGAGCATGTGCATAAGGCTCTTGTGTACCAATTTGTCATGGCAACTACCTGACAATGTACCAACTGCTCATGAGCTGGAAAACAAACACGGGCACCATTCTAAAGAGACGCTCTAAAACAAAGAAACCAAATGGGCTGTTATTCATGGAGAATTCCCCAGAGTTAGGTGGGATGTGGAATATGCAGAGGAGGATTTAATGCCAATATAACAACTATGTGGGTACCCCATTTGGAGTCGGCAGCTCTCTGTGTATGGGTCCTTAAGGGAGGACAACTAAGGCCTTATTCACAAAGTGCAGCTGCTCATTATAGCTGTTACTGACTTTTGCCTTCATTAGCTGGAATGGCACAAACTGCTGGTGGCAGGTCGTATCAGATGTTGAAAATTGATGTAAATTTCATAACTTTATGTCAGATTAAAATAAAATGTGTGTGTGTTTGGATGGTGAGCCCTCAGCAGCTGATGTCTGAACTCAGCCAAAGATTGTGTGTGAGGGAGTAACCTCCAGTGGATTTTCGTCTTTCGCTCATTTCCAACGCCAACACACTTGCCAGCTGATCACTTCACGTCATTTTCATGAGTCGACAGATGCCCAATAATAAAAGACTCAGATGGGAATCAGAGCCAAAAATACTTAATCAGGAAATCTGTTATTAGCATTATCAGTAAGCTGTTAGTCAATTCTTATAATAGTGTTGGCAAAAGTATTTTTTCTGCAGTTCCTGATTTAATGCTCACAAAGACAAATATGAAATTAGATCCTGACAGGTGGCAGGTCAGAAAAAAGTCATCAGAGGGAAACCAATTCTTCCAAATCAAAGGCCGGTCAACTGGACTTTTTAGCAGAGTTTGAATTGGCATGTATATTGGTTAATTCATTCATTGCTGATGAATGAATCAAAGATGTTTTCAGGTTGACAAAGAGCCAAAGGGAGCATGTTTTTCCTCTTTTAGACACCTCCTGCAGCTAAAAATGTCCTGTTCAGGTTCCCGCTGAAGAACACAAAACCCCAACAAAGGCTAAGGAGAACCAAATTGGCAGTATGACGAGAGGGAAAAAAACTGCAATGTGAGTTAGTCCATTTTAATAACCCTGGCTGGATTTTAAAGCTGTCACTTTGATCTTAGCCTACTGTACAGCTTTCTTCCACCACCTGACATTTCAATGAATCAGTCAAGCTCCATTGTGCAGGGCAAGGGACAAGCATAGAGAAGGTCGCTTGCCATCTACACTTTTCTCCATCACAAATCCAGAGATAAACATGGTGCTAATGAAGGGCCACCTGGTACAAGTTTGCTAGGCTGTTGCCGTGACTACATCAAAGCTGCTGCTTCATTCAAAAGATTCTATATGGAGGCTGAAGAATTCGATTTTAAATTCTGATGGACACATTCTTGTTACTGTGGGCACAATCACGAAGAAAAAGGTCTTCATTTAATTAACTAGCATTTCTTTTAGCTGTTCAGCCAGTGTTTTCTTCATCCTTGGGCTGAGTCTGCCTCTGAAAACGTAGGAATTTACGTGTCATTCAAGGGTATAATGACTCACCATCCGTTGTTCCTCCTGGCATCATCAAAGGTCATCCCTACACTGCCGTCACACTCGCTCATCAGAATACAAAGACTGCAGGAAAACTTATCTCATCTGCTTCCCCATGTGCCTCTTAAAGAGATATCTCTCTGTCTTAGAGCATTTTGTCTTTCGTTGCCTGTGTCAACGGACTCAATCAAAAAAAAAGGAGATTTGCCGACCCAAATAGGACTCCATACTAATACTCCTTATTCAAGGACACTTGGTGTTTTTTTTTTTATTCTGAGTTCAGATAAATGAACCCAATTGACTTCTTTTGGCAGTTCAAAAACAGGGAAAAGTATGTGTCAATATTTTTTAATTCCTGGGTCTTCCTTCACAGGGTGCAAATTTTGCAGTTTGCAGTTATTAATGTCATGTGGGGAGAAACAAATCCAAATTGACAGTGGTAAAAGCAGGTCCACAGGGCGGGCACTTCGAAGGTTGAATGCTCTTGAACTATGATGAAACCATGATGCTACAGATAAACTGGTCGCCCATTTGTGAGGCACTATTAAATTTTTCCACTTTAACCATAACTTCTTATTATAACCATTTCTTAGACTCTAATTCAGTCTGTGCTTCAACACTTATTATTTGTGCCATGTAGCTATGGCAGTGAAAGCCTTACTGCTAAGGCTGTTGTTCCACCTGCCAGCTTCAAAGACAAGTCTCAGAAGGCCAGTTTTGGAGATGGAGTTGTGCAGGCTGTGTGCATGTCTGTTTGGGTAGTTCCAATTCCAAATCACACAATGGGCTTACCTCTCCATGTCTCATCCTGCCGTCTGTGCTGTCGTACCAGACAGCCAAATACTGCACGCGCTCTGTTCGCTATGTTCTCTCACACTAAGTGAGAAATGCATTGATTTCATCCTTTTAAATTGCAATAGTGAGTCCAGTCTTTGCTTTTTGGCCGCCCACAGAACACCTTCCTTGGCTCACATGTTTATTTGCGCTTGTCCAATTCCACCTTTTGTAATGTCTTGTTTCATTCCTGCATCAATCACTTAACCCTCCCTTTTTCTTGGGCATCGCCTACAGATTGATTACCCTTCAGGATTTCAATGTAATGACAGGAGGCCAAGCTAATTTCTGAAGTGATAAATGGTGAGCTAAGTGACTACAATCCACTGGGAGGCAAATGGTCCTGGACCTGCTCTCTGAAGTGGCATTCTCAAACAACAATATACAAAAAGAAACATGCATCCAACAAACAAAGAGATGCAATCAGCCTGACTGCAGTTCATGCTACTTTTCTTTTAAGTTTGCTCTTACTAAATAGCCTTTAAGACCCAATTTGTAATGGGAGAGTGGTGAATGCTTATTAAACCACCAAGTAACACTTGAGGGTGTAAAAGAGTTTTGCTAATTTAAAGTGTCCATAATTGCTTTATTATACCAGGCCTCCAGTTAGGATTATGATAGAAAGAGCATGTAGTAAGTTCCACATTACAATATTTCAAATTGTTTTATAAATCTGCGGTTTGCCTAATTTTCAATCTTTTTTTGTTCAGCCATTCTTTGATAAAAGAAATTTGAGGCTGCATTTCCAAAGGAATTTACTTTTTCAACTGTGGCAGAGAACACAAAAGGCAGCATGCAAGTGATTAACGGCACACTGCTTGGTGATGCTGCTGTGGTCTTCTGTAGACATCATCAGCCTTGCAGAGTTCTTAGGGAAATAAAAAGCCCAGTGCATGGCTCAGCATATGGGGGAAAGGTAACACCTGGACACTTCAATTAATCTATTCTGTTGATTTCTGCTAATACTAAGAGTAATAGGTCCAGTTGTGATTCTATCTGTGTGTGTTTCATTGCAAACGCACTTGCAATAACTACAACAGAAGTATATCAATGTTTAAATCTTGTCAAATTACTATTTGGCCACATTTAATTTGGGTTTGTCTAGTTTAGGTACTTCCTGTTTTATTGTGAAACGTGCTTGTTCCCTTTTCATCCAGAAGTGTGCTCTTTCCCTCCCATGCCAGTTTTGCCTGTCTTTCTTCTAATGAAGAAAGTTTCCTCATTTTTGAGTGTAACCTTGCGACTCTGTACTTCAGCCTTAGTTTTTCCCTGCCAGATTACCACCATCTATAATAATGAACGCAATAATGTGTAATAATAAATGGACTGTAACGAAGACCCTGAGACTGCACATTCCCTGTATGCTGTTGCATTATTGTGTCTGCCTGCCTGGGAGTTTCTGAGTACTTTAGTAGGTTTTACTATTTCTGGTTGTTTTGTCACGGCTTCAACGTCACAACCATGCAAGATACAATCACAAAACATGCATTTAGTTGACATTTGAGTTTCAGTATGGGTGTAGGCAAACCCATGAGTACTAATGTAATGTAGGAGTAGAGTTTTAATAACTCATGACATCAGCATGTTGATGAGTTTGTCGTCTTTGCATCCCATTGTTACTTTTTTAACAGTGGTTATTCAAGGCATTTTTGGGTGTTACCTAAAAGCTAGATTGCACTGAATATGAACCTATGAACCACAGTGTGGAGCTTGTATGTTGTCCTTGTGCCAACATGATTTCCTCCCCAGAATTTGACTGACTTTGATCTATACCACCAAAGACATGTAGGTTTAGGTAAGGTGGTGAGTCTAAATGTGTGATTGGTTGTTTGTGTCTTAATGTCAGCCATGTGATATACATACATGTATATACATTTTAGTGTTCCCACGTAGCCAGCATTAGCATGAATAGATTATTAATCTGCATATTTCTTCACCAGTTCAGAGGAAACATTTTGAGGTGTCTGCAGTGGTAGAAAGTGATTCTGTTGTTTTGCTTCTAAGTTCCAGGTTATTTTAGCCAGCTATCTCTTCATACTCCAATCCAGATCCAGCGTAGCCTCCAGTCTGCCCTGAAGAAGCAACTCCTCTCAGACCATGTAGCTTTGGACAGGATTGGTAGGTAAACAGCTGTTAATGCCAGTGTTGGCTAGGGAGTTGGAGGGAATTGTTTTAATGATTATTTACCCACAAAATATTTCTCACATGCTCGTAAAAGTCGTTTTGTTTTGTTTGTGTTTTTTCATCACATTTTAACCTTTTCTCAAATGCAGCTCATAACATTTTTCAGATGAGGTCCTTGGATTTCATAGAATTTAAGAATGTTTTTTGCAAATGCTACTCAATGTCAATTGCTCATTTGTGCATGCTGGAATATGTAATGGAACAAATGGCCAGTGTTTGCGAAAATATGATATCGCAATATGCCTCATTATAAGCTGTGCACTCAAATGGAAAAAATCACCACAAAGAAAAAGACATTGCATATATATATCAAACCACAATTTTGTACTTGATTGTTGTCTGAATCATGAAAACGTCTAAGTGGAAGCAGTGTTATTGGAATATCAGCTGTATTAAAACACTGTATAAGTGAGTGCATATGGGAGTAGAAAAGCAAACAGATACATGGCAGATACTGGCTGACACTGGGGGAAATGCAAATGGCCTACAGCGCAGTCCAACTGTTGGTTTTGACCTTGTCTTGTTGTTATTCATGCAAAGAGCGGCAGTTCTTTTATTCATTCCAAATCAATCATAAACAAAACTGATTCCTTTGTTAGTTTTCTTATGCCCACCACATACAAGTAAAACATTTTCCAATGTCATTACTTTCATAAACTACATACAGCTGTAATAATATCCTAGGAGCTAAAGAGCATCTGAGGTCTCATGTATGCATGATTTGTTGATTGAATGGTCTTTTTTTTGTTTGTTAATATTGGTGATGAAATCGACGGCAATTTTAGTGTTGCCATGGAAGAGGTCCATTATCAATGCTTTGTGCAAGTTAAAGCAGAAGTGTGCCAGTCATTATTTGCTTTAGGAAAAAATGAAATTATTTAGCTAGACGTTCCATCTCCTGGAAATGCCAGGCTCTGTCTGCCTCTGCTCCAAAATAAGAATCACTAGACAGGGGGAACAAACGGAGTTAAATTTTTGAGCAAGCATTCCGTTTTGAAACCTGTTCTCTAATGAGCGTCGTTGTTGGGCTGAACTAAATGTCAACTAATGGATCAGCTCTTAGACAGCAATCTCCATTTGCCCGCAGTCATCTGAGTCTCTCAGCCTGCTTATCAGGGTAAGTATACAAGCAAGTAGTGCAAAGGCAGAGCTCACTCCCCATGCCCTCAGCACATAAACTCAATTCTGTTATAACGTTGTCGTCTCAACCGTCATAAATAATTTCAATGGGTCCCAAGCTGTATTTAATAAAACACATCTGATTAGGTGGGAAATGGAGTTTATTAAAACTGTATTTCTTCCATGCTATATGATTTTGACATGCACCTTGATTCGCACCATGTGACAAGTGCCATTATTTCTTACCCTCCTATTTCCCATGTGGCCATTTCCCTTTTCTTTAAATAGCACCTCATATCAGAGGAAGGTGTTTTGGGATGTTTTCTCGCCATGCTCTCTTGTTTGACTGGAGGACAAGTAAGAGGGCAATCTTGCTAAAATTGCTGTAAACCCCCACAAACATGGGGAGAACATGTTAATTCCACACAGAAAGGGCTGAGGCCCGGGAATCAAGCCCATAACCTTCTTGCTGTGAGGCAACAGCACTAACCACTCTTCTACAATGGTGCCCTAAAATCAAGAAAATGCTAGGTGAAATTCAGTTTTTATGTTGGCTCAACACTGATACTTGTAGAGACCAGCTTTATGTTGACCAAGAAAAAAGGACTGACTGTGTGTTTCGTACTTGCAGTAAAATCTTTGTTGGGCAGACCGTTGTCCGGCATTCACAAATGAAGTTTTCATCAGACAGAAGAAAAAGAGGTTTTTTTTTTTTTGTTTTGTTTTTTTACAATTTCTCTTTCTACATTATGTTTAAAAAAAAAGACCTCCTGCAGTGCAGCTTTTGCAGCTTGAATGCACAGAATAAGGGAGACAACTAATGTGGATAAATCCCCCCTTTGTGGTCCATTTTTCTCATTAGTGTGTACACCAAAACAGAGACTAAATGTAAATATTACTCATTTCTTCACAATTCTCTGTACATAAATAATTTTGAAAAAGCCAAACAATGACTTCAGAAATGCCTACTTCTGGCACTACAATAATACAGTGCTGCACATTCTGTATCTTGTTTTATCTGTATAAAATTCAAACCAAAAACCTCTTCAAATAAAACTTCTTTATCATTGAAAGTCAGGAAAAAGAAACTGTAAACATAACCTCTTATTATCTTCATAAAGCATAGAACAAATTCTTAGTTACAAGTGCTCAGTTTGTTTGTATTTAGAGTTAATGAATGATTTTGAATGCATTTTATTAATACTAGCTTAATAACTTTTTAAAAGCATATACTGCAACACAATACACATTTACATGATCACACAAACACAACTCTGCCTTTTTGCTGTGTGTTGAGAGCTGACTCAGCTTGATCATTAAACAATGCATAGTGGTGAGTTGCAGTTTAGTTCTCCCAATCAATCTCAGAATGATCTTAAAGGAACCATTTGTAGTTTTTGCTTATTCTACAAAGCTAATATTATCATTATCAGCTGAACAAACACTGTCAGTTCATCATCAAACTTTCTTCGTTTACTCGCTATGCCTCCAGCTGCCTCCACTAATGGAAAGCTTTACAGTACCATTTTTAACATTTGTCTCAATCAGGTCTGCTAATCTTTGAAGTTAGCACACTAATCCAGGCCTGTCCTGTCACTTTTCAATAGCAGCTAATTGCGCGATCCAATCAGGATCACATCCTCTGAGGAAAGCTCATTCAGCAGCAGAGAATGCTTTTAAAACATCCCCCTGTACTTAAATGTGCAACCAGTTTCCAATGGAAATCCAAATCCCTTAGCATTGTGATGAGTGATGACAAGTAATGATGAGTGATTATTTATCGAACTATTCTCAAAACCACAGACATTAAAATCCAAGTTGAATGACACTGATTAATTCATTCATTCATTCATTCATGGTACAGTTGCGCCTCTTTAACTGCACTAACAGCTTTACCATTTATATGAAGTTGTAAATGCTTTTAATTTCTCCATCTGTTATTTAACATTAGTTTGTTAAGCCCCACACTTGTTCTAGCTATGACCCACAGGCCTCTTGTGATAACTTGGTTTCTCATTTCTCGCTGTCTGTGTTCAGAGCTGTATTCACAAAAGGTTTAGTTAAGGCCAGAGGAGACTGGGGAATATACTGACATGGTTCCATGAGAAGGTCATCGTATAACTGCATTCATGTCACTTTGAAGTAGTAATGTAAGGGGAATTTCATTATATGAATACACTTAATTAACATCAGATGAAATATATATTTCAATATAAATTAAGGGCATGGCTGACCTTGAAAGAGATAAAGACACATCTGATATCAAAGTGTTTTGTAACTATTTCATGCCCAGGACTTTATTGTTCACAAATGATCTTTCGTCAACCCTCAGTTAATCCTTTATTTAAAAAGGGGTTTTATTTCAGATGTTAAGATTGTAGTTGTTCCAAAATTCTGATAGCTCAAGGAAAAGGCTTAGCTCTCTCATAACACATTAAATTATGGATTGAGAGATTTGACTTAATTGGAAAGAAATAGAACTGTAAAAGTGTACTGCTGCAGCTGCAGTGTTGGTTACACTCCACTAAAAGAAAGCAACAACAACAAGCAAGCAAGCAACATGCTGACACAAGTGTTTCTTCCAGCCTGATTAGAGATTAGAGAGAGATTTTTTCCCCACAGACATTTATTCATTGTCTGTTTTATGTGAAGTGTATCATTTATTGAAGTAGTACAAATTAGAAGAAAGCAACAAGTGGAACCAATTGTACATCGATAACGGCTTGAGGCAGTTTGGAAAAGGGTTTAGTTCAGGTTTATTTTCAGCAAGGCAAGAAAAAGGTCTGGAGTCTGGAGCTGGCAAGCATGGAGAAAGGGTAATGGTGTTCCTGGCAGAATGGGGAAGCAGGCCGAGAGGAATTGACAGAGAGGCTGGTGGACTGACAAACAGACAGCCAAGCACGAGAAGGGGCAGTTTCTCCACCACTGAAGCTGAGATAACAATCTGGAGACGGGAGGTTGTGAAGCCAGAACAGATATACTGCAGAGGTGAATGGTGGAAGGAGGGGCGTTATTCCTGATGGCAGAAGCACACCAGCCAGAAGAGCAGAAAAAGGTTGACCACACCCGAAACAGGACTGCCAATACAGAGAGGGAACTAGAGAGAGAAACAGACTGCACCTTCGTGGCGCCACACTAATTAAACACAAAGCACATTTCTTGATTTTGGGAGGAGCTCTCACTTTTAGAAAAGTAACACAAGAAATACAATTAAGAGCCCATCTTACGTTGACCATCTTACGACCATCAACATCTACGTTCCAACCCATCACTCATCAACGAAAATAAAACTAACTACTTCACTTCCATCCTCCCAAAAGATGGGCTAGTTTACATTGATTTCTATTAATGTTTCTGATGAGCTGGCCTGAGCTTTTCTTCATTAGTGGAGCCTCCTGCTGCCCATCATCCCCAGCCCTGATGACTGCCACATTATTACATTACAGTACACAGTATAATAGAATCACTGACAGAGTTTACTTTTGAAAGACAAGAAAAACTCATGTGAGCATTTAAACCAATTCCACCACTAATACAATGCATCATAAAGCAGGAAAGTGATACAGCTCTCTAACGTTTGTGTTTTTGTTTTTGTTTTTTTTGTTTTTTTTACTATGCAGGAGGTAAAAGCAGAGGGGTTGTTAAGATTTACTGGAGATGAAGTGGCCATTTTATCTAGCCTGCATGAACCAAATGATGGAACATTGCCTGGTACAGGCCCCAACACAGCTTGATATTTCATTGTGGTCATTAGATGAGGGATGTGCTGTGATTTTAGTTTCCATCTTGGGTATACATACTCTCTGGACATAAACATACTGGATGCTGTGTTTCTTCTTCTGATGTGTTTTGGCTGTCAGGAAACAGCTTTCCAGTGCATAACTACCACCATGTGTTGGGTGAATGTTGATAACGCTTGCAAATGTTAATACTGCTCAGGTTCATTACATGCTTATGTTGATTCATTGCAAAACAAATCCATTCATTTCAGCATCCACCAAAGGTAGATCATGTATAACAAACACACAATTTTTTCCTGCTCAGGCACAACCTTGTTCATTGTTTTAGTAATGCATGTGTACTCAGTAGTTATGTGCTGGACTACACCTATGTTTCAGTTTTGACCTCAGGGTGAGTTCCCGTAAGAGTTGGTGTCTCCAAGGCCACATTTCAAAATGACAAAACAACACAGACTCACAAGGTGAAAACAATGCTGCCGTCACAGCTTGTAATCAATGCATGTTTGCACCCACTGTTGTTTTGCAAATACTGGATGTTCTTCCATGGATGGAAACAGTTGGTACAAAGTTTTCACTGGGGTACCATGAAACCAATAGAGAAGAAGAGAAGACAATTATTTATGCATGAAATTATTTAATTATAGGAACTGTATTCGAAGTTCAGACAATGAAAAATAAAGTAGAAGGCATGAAGTCAATATTTCTATGGTTTCATGGATTTGTCCAGGAAGATTACAGTTGCAATTCTTGTCACTCTACAAGGCTCTGATGATTTTGTCTGCTGCTGCAAATAATTTCTTCAGGGGAGTGAAAGTTTGAGTGTTTGCTCAGGTTACATATTTGATAGAGCAGCATGATTTATCAATTAACTTCCACTTCCGCAGGCTGCGCATCACCTGTAGTGAGCAGAATGGGCCAGGTTATTAGACTGAGTGAAGTTATTCTTTCAAACAACAGGAGGCCAAGATCGCGTTTCTGATTCAAATGTGTTTGTTTTGTCCTATTTAAACATGAATTTTAAATAAATGAGCAGTTCAATCACTCTGATTAAACACTCTCATTTCTGTTCAAATGTACTTCAGTTCAACTCTGACTGACCATGACATCATCAAGTGTATACCCACTGTGACATCACTCATCAGTTCATGAGCTATTGATTTCAAGTGTTTGGTTTGTAACTTGTCTGTTGCCACTTTGTTTTTTTTTTTTAACCAGTAGAAATGAGAGTTACGAATGTAAGCACGGTTCTATGAATCCCAAATGACCACCAGAGGCGGTGCTTGAAGCACTGAATATTCCCAGTTCGAGTATGTATACCAGCAATGTCACCTGTGATGACTCAGAGGAGAGCATATCTTCCGGTGTCACCTGAGGACAGTGTTGCCAGATCTTTCGAGAAAAACAAGCAACCAGCTCTAATGAAATAAGCCCAAAAAAAGCGACTCAACTTCTCAAAAAAAAAAAAAAAAAAAAGCCTAACCAAAAAAAAAGAGGTAAAAAAACCCAGCTAAAAAAAAAAAGAGGTAACCGAAGCTGCCAGGGAGAGTGTATCCTCCTCAGTTATCAGCACCAGCATTGGAGGTGAGGGTGCCACATCGTCTTCCAAGGGGGCATCAGACGAGCCCCCAGCATGGACCTCATCTGGGCCAACTCAGCAGACAGCTGCTCC
This sequence comes from Echeneis naucrates, assembly GCF_900963305.1. Taxonomy (NCBI): domain Eukaryota; kingdom Metazoa; phylum Chordata; class Actinopteri; order Carangiformes; family Echeneidae; genus Echeneis; species Echeneis naucrates. Next base: position 18,808,164 of record NC_042524.1, read on the forward strand.
ACCTCAGACAAAAGCCTGCTATGAGCAGACTTCGCCTTCTTCCTGGAAGGTTCGACTCCTTGGACAACCTGAGCGCAAACACTATGGACAGGCCAAGTGTGGGAACCATATGCAGCAGAAGCTAATACCAAAAGAAAAACAACCACTGCACTGTGACCCTTACCCAAATCAGGGTTCTCAAGTCTAATTGAGACTGTTGAAAAAGTTTAGAAGTGTATTTGAAGTGCAGTACACTTTGTTAGTGGTACAGAAATATACTTAATGTCACCACATGCACTTCCATCTACTTAATATCTGGTACTACTAGTACATTAAAAGTGCACTACTCAGTTCTATGAAAGAAATACACTTCAAATTATTGAAAAAACAAAATCAAATTTATTCATACTAAAACACCAAACCTCTGAACCGAGGCATCCAGGCAATAAAACAAAAGAATGCAGCAAATTTTAATGGAAAAACCCGAGTGCTTGCCACTCATAACGGCAGCACTGTCATAGCCCTGACCAACCCCGTTGGTACAATATTCTAGCGTATGTTTTTCAAGGCATTTTATGATGAAATCTGTGAGCCCTGCTGCATCAAGCCTGTCAGCCTTCACAAAGTCAAGAAAGCTCCACTGTAATAATATCTGATGACCAGTGACCATGAGTCAGTGAATGCCCTTCTCTGGTTTCCCTGCTTCTTTGGGGAGGAGCTTAAGGACAGGCTGCACAGGACCCACTGCTCTAGACTGGGAACATTTACAGAATGAAAACATGAGCATACCATCAGGTCCTACTGGAGCAGAGTAACTCTTTGACTGCTGCAAAGGATCTTGTGTTCTGCACTGGAAGATGTGGAAACAGCAAATGAAACATTACATCACCAAAACATAAGCCTACTCTCACAATGACATACACAAGAAGTGATTACCTTCCCAGATAGCTCCTTACCATCAGAAAATACTTGGAACCTTGAAAAATCGAGGTGAGCTGTGGTAGAGTGAAGTGCAAGAATTAATGTATTCGACTCAGCTGTGCCCAAAGTAGGTAGTGGAACGCAGTTTTAATTTAATACATTAAATTAATTTTATTTCATGTTTTACTCCTTATGTTCTCAGGTAGTTTCATGATGCTGTAATTATATTTCTCCTGGCTGTAAAAATAATAATAATAATAAATGAGAAATAAGTAACGTTATATCCTGAGCTAGATGTTTACTCATCTAGGCTGAATGTTTATTACTTTAACATTACTTCATTCATATAACTAATTTTACCATAATAATTTAGTCATGAAATAAAATGATGCAAACAAATATCACCTGAACTTTCACCAAATTTACACTGCACCCTCCTCACTTCCAATATCTGTTGTTATCTTTTCAGATTGAAAATGAACCGTCCCCTCAACAAACGGAAATTGACAAGTTTGCATTGTTGTTCTCCGGGGTTGCCAGCGTTAGCCCGCCATTGTGTGACTGAAAACTAGGAATATTTAACTTATGTGCCACTTCATAACAACACCATACATATCACAGTTACTGCTGTTACTGTGCCTAAATGATGTCTGACGTGGTGAAGAGGGATTGGAGCTGCCCTGAGATACCCGTCTGAGACTGACCCTTTCTTTTCGTACTCTTAATTCCTACAAAACATTATGATTAATGTTAGCAAAAAAATCCAAATTACAAAGAGGTACATACATTTAATAAAAGTAATTAGCAAAATCTAATGCTAACTAATAGCTTACTGTTACTTCTTAATGTTTCTCAGCCTTGAACTGAATGACAGCAGCAATTGATGTTCTTCCAAAGATTTACGACAGCCATGGGGATTTCTAACCTACCAGCAATCTTGGTTCTCCGTGTTGTCTGCAGCCCACCTGGGGTATCGTTGTCAGTGTTTCCTCTGACTTTTGACTTTTTTCAGCAGCAGGGGCAAGTCAACCAAGTCAACCACTACAACCTATACATTTCAGCCACATACAACGTCAGATACAGGCTGAACGTAAAAAGTAGTAAAAATAAATAAAATTAAATACAAATCTGCTGGGTTCAGGTTAGAATCATCCCTTTGCTCTCCTGCTCCTTCACTCAGCTCTCCCCCTGCTGTGCTCTGCTCTCCTTCACTTTGTTCCACTACTCCTCCCTGTCAAATTTAATTGTCTAATATAATTACATTAAAAATTTAAGTAACATTAGATAATTTATACTCATAGCACATCTGATTACAAGTGTGAACATTAAAATAAAATAGTCAGTAAAAGGCTAATGATACCTGACTAGCATCATCTTCATCAGTTGTCTTTCTCTCCTGAGAGAAACATTTGAACAAGCTCATCTGAAATTTCAGTCAGCTATTAATACATCATGGCGTGTAGATATTAGCTTAATGCGATCAATTAGCTTACCCACGTTAGCGTCACTGAGTTGGCACCGGGCCCAATTCACTTAAGCTACTGGTATGTGACATAACGTTAGCTGGCCATCAACACTTTCCAAATGTCTATTTAGGTTGTAAAATCTACAATAGGTTATCTTAAGCTAATAGGTCTACCTTTTCTCCGGCTGGTGCCTGGGTGCCTGACATTACGTTACTTTAAAGGCTCTCACATGTAAGATATGGATGTACGACAACTGTGTGCGTTTCTTCGTCCTCTCATCTCACTATTTTCCCGTTTAAAGCAATCACTGTACACAAAGCACTATGAACCTAGCAACATAAATTGTTTATCATTACTAGTATCATACTAGCTTATTGTGAGAAAGACGTTGTGTAACTGTGCATAGCCTTTATTGTGTTCTACCATTTCAGGTTAGCTCCGTCACCGTGTAAGCTAAGAGAGCTACTGCTATTGTTTTGCTATGATGTCTGAATGTAGTTCCATCATTATTCACATTTAAGATAAGTTACTGTGACTTTCTGTGAGCTGCTTCAAACCAGTATTTCATAGTATTTCAAGTGTAAGAAGTCAGTTCATGTGTGAGCTAAAATATTAATTTAAAAAGTATTAAAAAATGAAACATATTTCAATGTTACAGTTCATGTTGTGTACAAAGGGTAGAAACATCATTTCCATTATGCATTCAGAGACATGTTTGGATTTATTTGTACTGTATGTGATTGTGACACATTCAATACAGACAAGTGAATGCGAGAGCTGCGTGTTTCTTCGTTCCTCACTATTTTCCTTTTTAAAGGCACAACAATTACAGCACAAGAAAAAACACGATGGCCCATAATGATGGGTTAGGTTGGGGGACAAGTAGCTCAGGGTTAGGGTTGGGTTAGGGTTATGAGTTTTGGTTAAATTATTGTGCGCTGGCCTGCTGACCTGCAATCATGGGTGGCGTAGTGTGGAAGCAATCTACATGATTTGGTGATAAAATAAAATTACTACAAGATAATGAATCAATAAATACATAATAAAGTATACTAAATGTGATAAGAATAAGTAAATTGATAATATAACAAATCAAGGTCATATATTAATCTAAGGGTGGTTAAAAGGGGTATATTTGTCAAAAATTAATTGTGATAAACATAAATATATTTGGACAAATAAAACTTAGTGAAGAAAACTTAACAACATAAATAATAGTAATAAATAATGAATAGTAAGAGAATAAAATAAGATAAAATAAAAGATAAAAATAAGTGCTATAAAAAATCCAAATAGTTAAAAAGCATGCATTAAAATTAAGTATGAAAAGATAAAAAATAAGTGCTGTAAAATATAAAAATTAATTAAAAAGCATGCAAACTGCTTTGTAAAAGAAGGTCTCCTGCTCCTGTTGTCTATAATTCTAAAATTGCTAAAAAAAAGACATTAGGGAAAGTTGGCTCACCGACCCCCTAGTACAGCATTTTCAATTACACCCCCCGACCCACCTTATCATAACATCATCTACAAAATAATGACCGCTGGACCTGCAGGTAGAGGAAGAGAAGATCTGGATTCACAGGCTTGGGACCACTCAATGACAACTGAAGGACAACTCCATCCATTGCCTCCTGGCGTGGTCTCCCCAAGCCCGTGCCTGCACTTTTGGACTGTACGGATTCCATAAAATTTTAATCCAAATACATAACAGAGGGGATAGAGCCTTGGTCTGCCACACGACAGACCGGAAATTCAATTCCCCGCCTGGACAGAAGTATTGCTGTACAAGTGTTGTGAAAGGTGGGTGTGGATGGAGTGTTTAGATTCTCCTATGTAATGTTTACTGTAAAGTGTGCATTTGATAATGTAGACTGTCTTGCTGGTGTTGATAGATAGGGACCCAAGGGTGGGGAATGCGGTATTATTGTATGGGTTATGGATAAATGTTCTATTTTTATAGTGCTAGCTGTGTTGAAGTGGGGGTGTAGGTCAATGGTTGAGAATGGATTGAAGGCTATGGAAGGTCGGGTGTTGGGACTGCAGTATGGAAAAGTTGTGTTTGATTGTGCAATGTAGGCCAGAGATTGGTGGGAGAAGGTAAGGACAAATGTTATGAGTTGTGGCGGTGAAAGGAGAGTGCGGTGTGTTGGTTTTGTGTGTCTGGGCAATCTTTGTCCTTAGAGTTGGGGTTAGGGTACAGGAGAGGATGCAAACCCTGGTTTGGTTAGGGGATAGGGAGTGGGTTAGGGACGGGGGGTAGGTTGGTGTTAGGGTGAGGGATGGAGGGTAAGAGGTAAAGGTTAGGGTTTTCTGGATACAGACCCTGGTTTGGTTAGAGGGGAGGACTTTTAGATGGCCCAAGCCCAAGGGCCTGGGTGGATAAGAGGGGTGGGGAGGAGGAGAGCGAATGGGAGCAGGAGGCCAGTATGGTGTTCTTAAGTGTACAGAGGAGTCATTTTGAGTAGCCTCTGGCGCATAAGCTATGGAAAAGGGTACTGGTGGATATGTGGAAATTTTGGAGGTTTGAACAGATGCAGACAAAATGGATGAGTTGTGACTTTATAATGCCTTTAAATGTGTGTTTTGGGTGGTAATTAGACTTATGAACGAAAGTGTGTGTGTCTGTGGGTTTGAAGTATACTTTAGTCTCTAGTGTTTTGTGAGTTGTGTTGGAGGGCCCAAAAAAAATTGTAGTATGTAGTAGATCTGTGATGGGTTTATTGTATGTTTGCCGGTGATGGAAGGATGATGGTTATTAAGAATGGAGATGAATTCTGGTGCCAAGTGTCAAAAATATCACCTAAAATGCAGGGGGCTGGTTGTAGTGGACATTTAGCTAGGGCTTCTTGCTCCCACTCGCTCATTTTTAAGTTGGTATAGGAGGGAAAGGAAGGAGTTCTGTGTCTGGACGAGTTGGATCTGGGTTTTTATTGAATATGGTGCCAAGTGTTGGTAATCCAAGTTGGGTGTTGATGTTAGTATAAAGGTTATTGATGTCAATTGTGAAACGGAGTGACTGTGGAGGGACAGCCATGGGTCGAATAGTGTCAATGAAATGGTATATATCTCTAATGTAACTGGAGTAAGCAGGTGGAGAGGGGAGCTAGAAAGTAATCAGTATACTGGGAGATGTCATATGTCGCACTGTTACAATCAAAGGGAATGGTCCACATCTGTGGTTCTTTATGGATGTTCAGTAGTTAGTAGAAGTAGTGGGGTCGTGGGTCATCTGGTCCGAATAGATAGTCTTTCTGTTTGGATGTAATATATTTTTTATTGTGTAGTGCTTGAATAAGGTTCCTGAGTCTCATCTGGGTTTGTGTCTGGATGGAGTCATTTAGCTGTCTGTAATATGTGTTGTTGTTGTCTGTTGGCTTCTATAGGATATTGGTGTCTGTCCATGATGATTAAATTTGATCCTTTATCTGCCTTTTTAGAATGATGTTGGGGTTACAGATTAAGTCATCGAGGGCCCCTACGTTTCGGCGGAGGCCAGAAACATTGAAGGGCCTTTTTGTTTTGGTAAATGAATTGATGGGTGAGGGGGTGAAGTCTGTCGGAGTGGGGCTCCCAATGGGATGGATGGATAAAAGGTATTAATTGTCAGTCTTGGTGGAGATGGAAGTAGTCAATGATTTTCAGTCTTCTGTGGAAGTTGTGTAGGTCCCTTTGAAGTCCATCGTAGTCAAGCTTGGTGGGGTGTGGAATGGATAATTGCGAGGGGGATGGGGTGAAGAGGGTGGCTAGGTTAAGAATGTTGGAGGTGGAATTCCCCCCCTGGTTAATGTTAGGGTTAGGCTTTTGAGTAGGTTGTGCATGTGTGTGTGTATGTGTGTGTGTGTGTCTGGGTTGGTTTGGTTGTTACTGTAAATTAAGTTGATCCAGCCAGTTTTCAAAGATGAGTTTTGCTGTATCAGGTGTCCAATGGATGTTTTCTTTTTCTGTTGTGAATGTATCATGTGGGATTTCTGTCAGGAATGGGAAGTGGGCGGTCATGATGTTCTTGGTTAATGTCAAATTGCTTTTCTGTGTGGGAGTGAGGTGGGGTGAGAAGTTCATGATTGGAACGTATATTTCAGCTTCAATCAAGGCCAACTTTGCTTGTCAAAAGAGGGCTTTGAGTTGGTGGTCTGCCTGGGGTCCTGGTCCTTGTTGATCCCAATGGAGTAAATGACAATCTTGACACAGGGATTGGAGATGGTTTTCTTGCAGACCTTGAGAAAATGGTATGTGTTTGCACCGGGGTAACTGTCCAACTACATCTGTGGGTAGGTATGGGCGGGGATGTGGTTGATATTAGAGTTACTTACGACCAGGGCTGGTTTTCATGCTTTGACAAAAGATTTTGCGGGTTGGCCGTGCAATATGGCAATTGGGTCTGAAGAGGGTCAAGTCAGGGGGTGTCAGGGTCGGAGCTGTGGAGTGGAGGTGAGCAGGGAGGGGAGGTGAAGGCATACTGGGAGTGGCTGGTTCTTGAGTCAGGGATCAAGGCGGATGGGGTTGGGTTGTGGTGGAAGCTGGTGTGGGGTTGGGAGAATCTTCAGTGGGTGAGTCCGGGGGATCCAGTTGTGAAACACAGCCGAGGAGTATTGACAGAGCATGGGCGAGAAAGGGGTTGGTAGGGAGGGGTGGGGGTGCAGTGATTTTAAATGTGGGGGTGTTCATCTTGCCTGTCTTTGTATGTTATGCAAATGATATTGCGTTCAAAATATACATTATGGCACCAAGTCCCTTTTTCCACTATAAGTAGCTACTAATTTCTAATATAAATAGTAAAATGCTCCCTGGCTGTATTCAGAGGCTCTTCCAACTTAGAGTCAGTCATTATGAACTGAGAGGAACATGCATTTTTATAGAAACAAAAACAAGGTGAAATTGGCAATAACACAACAGCTTTCAAATTATCATCGATCATAGCCCCTTAAAAAACAATTATGGGGTGAAATCTCTGACTATGAACGCAGAAATATTTTCATTAACAAAAAGCAAAAACTGCCTAAATTGCCTACCGAAAACATCCAAAAGTGCCCTTCCTACTTTGTTTACGTGATACAAATTCTTTGGCAATTGCCTTCCTGTCCAACAGGTCCAGTTTTTCCTTGTGAATGTGGCATACAGCCACACTGTTCAGACATGTTTGTGTCATGGTGCTCCTGAGCCATGTCTTGAGCCTCCAGAGCCCACTGAACCCTCTCTCTGCCTCAGCTGATGACACTGGGACAGCAATTAGCAGTCTCACTTGAGTCTCAGCTTGAAAAAATTATGCTGTTCACTGTCAGCCAGCAATGAACAGAAGCTCCGAGTAGCATGTAACTGTTTACTTTCCTGGCCAGGCCAGTTTTGGTTAAAGGGCTGTGATTGGCTGGATGGCCGTTCAATCAATCTAATTTCACCAATGTTTTGTCATGTGGCATATGGGGAACTGAGGTGTGCTCCACTTGGGTATGCTGATGCACAGCGAGGGTGGGCAAAAACAGTTTTACCTTGGGAAAAAGTGGGGTGGGGGTGAAATCATTTTGCTATAAAAATGGGTGTGTCGCAACACCCCCAATCATCCCTCTCACTATTTTCCTGTTTAAGGGCACAACAAGAAACGCAATGGCCCATAACGATGGGTTGGGGGGGGGGGTCCTTTGTTAGTGGGGCTGCTGGTAAGGAGTTCAGCTTCCTAACAGCCTGATGGATGAACCTTTTTCCCAGTCTGGTAGAGCTGACCAATAGACCTTCTCCCAGATGAGACTGAACAGGGGGTGGGAGGGGTGAGTGGGGTCTGTGGCAATATATATATATATATATATATATATATATATATATATATATTGCCACAGACAATAGTTAGCCTGGTGGTTAGCAAGCATATCTTTACGTTACTTTCCCACATCAAGGCAGCTACGTAAGGGAAGGGAAATTAAGTTTATAACTACTACAAGAGAAATATTATAGTCTCAAGCTTACCTTTAAAAAATTCAGTGAGTTTCGTTGATTGCTGTCTGTCCCTCATCTTCAGTTTAAAAGGCTCAAACCAGATGTGGCGACACTCTGCTTCGCTTCAAAATGGAAGTTGTCTGATGTCATGTGAAAAGGGTCTATGAATATCGTATTAGGTCAAAGGAAGAAAGGAAGCTGTGGAGGGACACAACACTTAATATTGCATCAAGCTACATGTATGAAGTGTCTTGAGGGCAACCAGCCATACAACCAGTCATTGAAAATTAAATGCATCATGATTAAGTCAAGGGAGTCAATGATTTTTAAGTTCAGGGTTAAAATAGACTTACAATAAAGTGTACTTTTATAAACTATACTATCTATATATTACAAATGATTACACTTTCAATAAGAACACGCATCTATTCGTATTAATGCTTTGAAATAATTTACGTAGTGTATCTAAACTCACTTCCAAAGCAGTGCAAATTTTTAGTATATTAACCTCATATTTACAAATGACTAAGTACAACTTTAATAAAAATACTAATCTAGTACTATAAATGCTTTGAAATAAAGCATACTTTCTAAAAGTATATATTAAATATACTGCAAATTAAGGACAATAGGTAAAAGTCTATTTGTAATAACCTTTGTATGCTACAAATATATTTTAAATATATTTATATTTTTACACCTGGGTTAAAAGATGATGATAATATTTTTTTTTCTTGAGCTGAAACGTTTGACTATTAGCATTCTTACTTTCTTCTTATTATTTTTTTGTCTGCATTTGTCCTTGTAATAGTTTAACACCAAAGAATCTGTCAACTTTTTTTGAGATTGATGCACTTATAGTTTTGCAGCTGAATATTTTATTATGTGACCATCACCAGTCGGAAGCCAGTTTGTTGATCTTTACTGAGTGAAATGACATTTGTCATTTTTACACTCTTTTCATTATTATTACAGGTTCCTTGAACTAAAAATAAAGCTAAAATAAAATGAAACATCTGTTCTTAAGTAATCATATGGCAGCATTGGGGAACGTTTTGAAAACTGGGTTCATTGAAAAGTAGACTGGTTTCCCCAGCCAGCTCCTCAAGAGCTTGGTCCAGGTTTGAATTTATATCAGACCTTTTAGTACACTTCAGTTGTACAGGACTAAGTGGGTTGGCAGTTATTTTAGTATGGGAGGGCATTGCCTCTTCTGACTCTTCCCTTGAGAGCCTCAGTGATTGTCCATCCATCCATCCATCTTCTACCGCTTTTCCATTCCCAGGGTCACAGTGATTGTGATAGTTTTTTTGTTTGTTTTTTGATGCCCCTGGCTGTTGCCATGTGCCGTCGTAGCTTGTTCTTTTTCTATCTGCATATTTAGCAGTAGTAATGGAGCTCGGAGGACCTACTCGTAGTGACAGGGCTTTGGGTTTTCCATTCATCTTGCACTAATCCCCTTTCCTGTTGTTATTCTGCAGCAGCTCCTCTAAGATCAACTGCTCAACTGTCCCAGGTCTCTGCTGCTGCAGAGCCGGACGTGGAAGATGACAACAGCTTCACCCCCTGGCAGCTGTTCAGACTTAGAGGCTTTTTTGCTTGAAGGCTGACTCTTTGCTGCCCAAAATGACAACAAATCCTTCATCACCCTGTGGGTGCTGTCTGTGCCACTCTGGATAGCATTCTTGAAACAGGACGGCTCCTTGGTGTTCCACTTTAAGGAAGGCCACTCAAACTGCAGTCAGAACATTTAGACAACTTTAGGGAACGACAGCTACTTTTGAAGCAGTTGCTCCTTAAAAAAAAAAAAATTTAGCTAGAAGACAAACTCTAAGGCGTGACTAATTATTTATTATTTATTATTTTTAATTGTACTCTAAGGGGAAGACGAAGGAACACTTAATTGTTAAAATAAAAGGCAAGCTCCTCATTATGGAAGAAAAAAAGAAGTTTCTTCAGGCATATGTATGCTTTGTTCAAATCTGGTAATTTTGGGGCTGTAAATTTGAAATGCTTCATCAAAGAGAGATCCCTGAAAACATGTGCTTTGGTATATGTTGTGAAGCAGCACAACACAGGTTTATATTAGCAAGGATCTAATCTGAATCAACAAGAGTCAGTGATGCTTAAAGTCCAATGTTTATAGGGTAATCAGATGGGTTATACCTTTTAATAGCCAACAGCCATTTTAAAAGCCTAATGTTAAAAAATTAACTGAAGGTTAACAACAACAACAACAACAGACTGCATTGATGCTAATGTACATATATATATATTTTTTTTTTTCTTGTGAGTTTTCCCTGAGGGCCATAGTGATGTTTCATAAAGCACTGTCACTAGAGCTCCTAAAAACTGTTAGGTTAAACAAAGTCTGACCTAGGTTACTATGGAGATGTATCCTGAATTCACCTGGTTCAGGTCAAAGTTTTCTGCGTTACCTTAACCAGTCTTATGATGAATGTGCCAGACTGAAGTGAGGCGTCTCACCCCAAAGGTTTATTGTGCAAAACTAAAAATGTGATATAATATTCCTTGTATTCACTCATCAGTTACTTTCAGCTGTTTGTGTAACACAATTATGTGGTAAATAATTCCCGGCATACATCCAACAGAGATACATAAACTGCCAGACAACCAGACAGCGATAATGGGAAAAATAATTTGTAAGTGCAGTTTTTTATATATTTTATATATATATATCTATATATATATATATATATAGATATATATATGCAATATATTGGCTGACTTGAGAACTCCTTGATACTGCAAAGTTTCTGCATTTTTTACACATTTTGATAATTGTGTTGGTCAGCTTGCTCAAAAGCTCTGACCTTTAGACTCTACGTTTTTCCTTTTAGGGGACAGAGTTGATGTTGGCCTCGCACTTCTAGAGCTGCTGAACATTGTGAGAGTGAGCTATGCTGAAAGGTGTCTCCTAGAACACTTGAGGCTGATTGTCCTTGTGCTGTCTTGCACTCTTTTTACACCTAGATTGAGTATTCCCTAAAAAACGATTCCTTTTATTCTGCCAGGATTTGTTGTGTGTTGTTGTGTTCAATTTGAGATGCTTCATTCAGTGATTGAGTGTTTTTGAAACTTATCTGGGCGCTGCAGGTATGCCTTTCATCCCTCAGTGCAGAGTAGCCGCTGTCTCTCTGGCTGAACGGGCCCACAGTAGGCAGGTGACCGTACTGTTTAAGATGTTTCTGTCAGAAAAAGAGTGAAGAGCAGTGCTGTGTTCACAGAAATGGGCCCAGACCTGCCAGTTTAACACAGACAGACAAACAACATTTCCCAGTCACTCACTTCTACGTGCAATTTAGTCGTCAGTTAACCTAAGACATGTCTTCGGACTGTGGGAGGAATCTGAATTACCCACAGGGACCCCATCCACAGAAGAGGAAGAGTGGATTTTGATCTTTTCATTCTCTCTTGTCTGCAATAGACAATTTATTTGTTCATTTATTCACTTTATTCACTTGGTCTGTTCTTGTTTTTTCAATCACTGACACTGATAATGCCATCCTATTCTGGATCTTTTTCACTAGAATAATGGCTTTACCTGTAAAAGACTTTAAATTCATTGAAGAAAATGGTTAAAAAACTAGAAACCTCAGTACAAATCTGGTGGGATTGACTTCTTTTAAAAAAGTAGAATTTGACAATTTACCCCACAATGGGACAACTTATGATCAAATTTTGCCACCCTCATTTTCCCTGACTGCTCTGTTTTATAATCTGCTCAGTGTTTCACCTTGTTGAGAAGAAGCAGCTTTTTCATTTTGTAAGTTAACAAGTTGGGAGTCACAAAGTAAATCAATGGGAGTGAAGCTCAGACTAACCAGTCTGTGTTTCTCTTGTGCACAGGTTTTATTCCTTGTCTCACAAACAGCCCCTTTTGCTCAGAGCAGTTCTCAATCCCTCTACACAGACAGAGCAGGAAGTGCTCTCACTGACTGAACACAAACAATAACAGTGCTCATATCCCCGGGTCTAAATCACACTGATGCTAATTAATGCACAGTAAGTAACACTGCCTAGGGGTCTCTCAATCAAAATGATGACAAAAGACAGTGCTGGATGGTGTGGTGAGGGAGCATGGGATCATGGGATTTGTTACTACAGGTGTTTTCGCTATAATTGCATTCAGCTTCTCCTGGTTTATTTTCCTTCAATGTGGTTTAGGATTTTTTGACTGGAAGCTGAATTATCAAATCAAATCAAATCAAATCAGATTTATTTGTATCGCGCCAAATCATAACAAAGTTACATCAAGGCACTTTACATATAGAGCAGGTCTAGACCAAACTCTTTATAAATTTATTTAAAGAGACCCAACAGATCCTCCAATGAGCGAGCACTTGGCGACAGTGGCAAGGAAAAACTTCCTTTAAGAGCAAGAAACCTCGAGCAGAACCAGGCTCGGGGGGGCGGCCATGCAAGGAGGGAGGGAGAGAGAAAGAGGGTGACAGGGAGAGACAGGGAGAGAGAGAAAGAGAGAGAGACAGAGAGAGAAGCTCAGTCCTTCCCCCAGCAGTCTAGGCCTACAGCAGCATAGCTAAAGAGTAGAGGACTTACTAACTTTGTAACTATAAGCTCTGTCATACAGGAAACTTTTAAGCCTGGTCTTGAAAATTACTAAAGAGTCCGCCCCCCGGACCGATGCTGGAAGTTGGTTCCATAGAAGAGGAGCCTGATAACTGAACGATCTGCCTCCAGATTTACTCTTGGAGACTCGAGGAACCACAAGTAAACCTCCATCTAGAGAGCGGAGTGGCCTGCTAGGACAGTAAGGAACTATGAGCTCTCTGAGATATGATGGAGCTTGGCCATTAAGAGCTTTATATGTTAAAAGAAGGATTTTGAATTCTACTCTATATTTTACTGGCAGCCAATGAAGAGCAGCTAACACAGGAGAGATGTGATCTCTTTTCCTAGTTCCTGTTAATATTCGTGCAGCAGCGTTCTGAATTAACTGAAGGCCTTTTAGAGATTTGTTTGGACATCCAGATAGTAATGAGTTACAGTAGTCCAGCCTAGAAGTTACAAATGCATGGACTAGTTTTTCTGCATCATCCTGAGAAAGGATGTTTCTGATTTTCCTAATGTTTCTCAGGTGGAAGAAAGCTGCCCGACTAACTTGTTTTATGTGAGAGACAAAGGACATGTCCTGGTCAAAAATTACTCCAAGGTTTCTTACAGTGGAGCTGGAAACCAAAGTAATGCCGTCCAGACTGATGAGATGATTAGATAGTATTTTTCTGAGGTGCTTAGGACCGAGTACAATAACTTCTGTTTTGTCAGAGTTGAGAAGTAAAAAATTTCCAGTCATCCAGACTTTTATGTCTTCAAGACATATGTTTCCTTGAAAAACAAAGCAAAACAAAAAAGACACACACACACACACACACTACTATGTGTGATCACCCCACATAGTATTTTGCCTGTGTGCACTCATGTTCTTCAGAGTGAGCCACTTTGATAATGTGAAGTGAAAAGAAAAAGTAAATAGGCACACACGATTTAACATGGCACACAACAACCAACTTTAACAAGCTTGAATCATTATCATTGTAAGCTTTATTGTTTGCACACCAACAACCATATGGCAATTCTTAAATGGAAGTGATTATGTCTGTGAGCTCAGAGTTTCATTAGGTACTGTTTAATATTGAATCCGTATTTATTGAGGTTTGTTTAGAAGGTCTTTACGAGCAGCCAAATCCTCTGCAGAGGTCCCCTTCTTTCCATAACAAATGACCAAGGGAGGGGAACAGAAGAAGCAATGAATAAAGCAGCACCACAAAGAAAATATGTGATTTGCTGAAGCTCTTCAGCAGTCACAATGGCATGCACGGGAGCTGAGCTGCTGAACGTCTTCTCGGCTCTTCATTGATAATTTAAGGGCCACATATAGTCATTCATCTTCTTCCACTTGTCTGTTTCCAAGTCGCCGGGGATGCTTGAGCCAATCCCAGCTCACAATGAGCAAGGGAGGCGTACACCCATTGCAGGGCCAGAGCCATATGAAAAATGATTAAAATCCTGTATTGTTTAAAATACAATGTTACATAACACTGGATCAAAGTCTTCTGGAAGGGACCATTTATCTGTCTGTCTGGTTATAGTGATTTGGGATAATGCAAGTAAACAACTAACTCAAAGAACATTGTACATTCAATCACTTTTAGACAGTTTTAGTTCAAGTTCAAATGACACCTGTTACCTGATAAAATTTTACTTTCACAAGTTTAAGCAGGACCCAAGAGCAGCAGAACAGCAGGAGCATAGATATAAAAGGTCTTTGTTCAAATCCTCGCAGCAAATGAATAACAATGCACAAGAATTTTCTTAATGTTCACATTTCAGCAGTATCCCTGCTGAAATGTGAACCCAGTTCTCTGAAGAGACAGACAGTGATACTATCAGAATGCAGCGGCCTCAACCAGCCGCAGAACAGGCTGGTTGAGGCCGCTGCAGGAACAGAGTCTCAAAAGAAGTAGCAGGGAGAGCCGGGGTGACCTGAAACAGGAGACAGAACAGTCTGGGGCAGAAGGAAAGTCAGATTTCCAGGGCAGAGACAAGGAGACGTTGTCAGGGACAGGCAGACTTGATACCAAGAGAGCAGTCCGGAAAAAGAGCTGGAGAGTACTGCATGATGCGATGACAATCTGACGGTGTTTGCGAGGATCTGGGATGTTAAAATACTGGCTGATGAGTGGAGAGGCACTTCAGCTGGGGAGACCAGGTGCAGGAGAGGTGAGGCGAGTGACTGTGGGCTTAGTGTGACACCAACCTGCACTCACTGTTGTTCCAACTGCCTAAATGATGCTTGCATAACCTACCTAAGTATGTTCACACATAAAGACAACTCTACTGTAACCTTTGTATGACACTCTGGTTTGCTCTCCTTTGCTCTCCTTCTGTTCTGTTCATCTGTAGCAAGGTTGAGTGAAATGAAGAGTGATTTTCATTGGCAGACCTTCTTTCTGTAATGCATGTTCCGAGTGACAAAATGGATTATCATTTTGAAAAGCCCCTCAATACAACAATACAAAAAGCCAAAAGGTATCTTTTTTCCTTCCTCTTCTTGTTTTTGAAATTTTATACCAGCTGAAAGATAATAATATATGTGCTGTCACTGTCAGTATCACCTGGAACTGAGTGTGGCTCAGAAAATGCAAGAGTGTGGCACGGTACTGTAGGTAAAAGACAACTGTGTGCACGTCCGCACAACTGGAGACTCATCCATGCATGTCAACAGACAGGGATGCAGAAAGTAAATACCCACTCTGCCTCAATATTTCAACCCTACCTACTGAAGGAACACACTTGAAGCAAATTGTCAAATTTCACGGAGCTCTGAATTTTTAAACAAAATGCCTTAAACAACATGCAGAAAAATTCCCAAGGTCTGAAACAGGGCTTAGTGTGAAAATTTGCTGGATACCTTGTTTCGAGTCAATTTGGGCAAAAGGATGATTTTGTATTTAATCTAAGAACAATTGTATACTCCTTGATGAGTGCAGAGTCAAACATCAATAGTCATCTTCTGTAAATTAAGCAACACCAGGGGCTCTGTCCAGGGCTGTCCTCCTGAATAATTTAGGACTTTAGGACTTTCTCTATGTTGATTAATGTTCTTACAAATCCACCGAATAGCTTTTTTTGCATTGCTTATATTTGATGTCATTTTCAATACATGCAGCTTCCAGTTGACCTTTTTCACACTGCATGCCTTTAGTTTTTCAGTTTGCTCTCATTTTGAGCATTCATCAAAGTGTGCCGCTTTGCTGACATGAGTTAATGTGTTATTTTAAGCTAGATGAAGCTTGCAGCGGCTGATAACAGTAAATTGTCCTTGTCCTAATGAGCCAGTTATGCACTATATTGTCAAGATCAATCTACTTTATGGAGATGTTTCAGGATCATCATTATTCATTGTGCTTTGTATAGCATCACTCACACTGAACCAATATTTGAAGGCACTGTTTTTCTTTAGTTTTGTACTTTGTACTTTTATGACCACAAATTCGATTTACACCTCATCAGTAAAACTGCCCACACACATGAGCTTAAGTATTAGAACACACTGTTAAAAAAGCAAGTGCGTAAATAACTTCTATCTGCAGATATTATCCTTTTGGATTTGTTGTTGGGGTCCACCCAAGGTCATGATGGTCCTCTAAGGGTTTAAGAGTAAATTAATATATTCAAAATAAAATACCGACCTCTGCTTTTCTCAGATTTTTTCTTTTATTTGGTTCACTCCAGTCAACATGTAAGGGTTATATGAAGCTAATTGCCCTCTGAGTGAGTGCTCTATAATTCTGTGGCAATATTCCAGCCACAGCTTTTGTGTTGAGCTGTTAATATTCAAACAGTGATCTATTGAGTGCACATTATGTAAGGCTACATTTCTCATTTAAACACGACTATGGTACATTTTCTGTTTACCTTCTCCAACATACTGAACCCCTGATTTGTGTTTTTGGATCATTGACCAGTGACTTTACTCTCCTAATCTCAGGAAAACGGTTGGACAATTAAATAGAGTCAATCAAGCACAGCACAAGTTCTGCAGTACGAACACTTTCAAAGGCAATTACACAACAACAAAGCTGAACAAAGTGAAATGACGAAATATTCAGTCTTAAATATAACATATTATGTTTTTAGTGCTTAGTGCTGTTTCTGTGTGGAGTTTGCATGTTCTCCCCATGCTTGCGTGGGTTTCCTCCAGGTACTCCAGTTTGCTCCCACCATCTAAAAAGACATTGTCGTTTGGTGAACTGGTGACTCTAAATGGGCCATAGGCCTGAGTGTGAGTGTGAGTGGTTGTTGGTCTCTGTCTGTCTCTGTGTGTTGGCCTTGTGATGGACTGGCGACCTGTCCAGGGTGTACCCCACCTTCACCCGAGGTGAGCTGGGATTGGCTCCAGTACCTGGAAACAGATAAGAGGTAGAAGATGAATGAATATACTGGAAACACACATATATCATCGCAAGAGTAAAAACATCCAGCATCCTGGCTCAGTACCAGTTGGATGATTATGTCTATCAGGATGACTTCATGATATCACATGATTTCATCAAAGGGCAGGTTTTGAAGGCCATGAGAGCTAAAATATGCCCATTTGACCTGCCAAAGTTCTAAGGCCCCTGTTAACATTAATACTGCAGCAGTCTGGTGCTTTGTCCGATCGGATAGCAAATTTTTGCTGCCATCCATCCACCTTCTACCGCTTTTCCTTTTCCGGGCCGCAGGGCTGCTGGAGCCAATCCCAGCCAATGTTCTGGGTGAGGTAATTTTTGCTGCCCAAATCCAAAAATATCAAAGCAAGAAAAGCAAATACAGAATATAAATAACATTACTAATGGGTTTAAATGTCCTAGCAAGACAACATGGCGTTCTTGCAACTCGAGCACCTAGATGGTCATCAGCCATTAATCATGTTAATTTGCATCTGTATTTGACAATTGAAAATGTCTGCATGTAAAAAGGTCTTCATGACGCAATAAAGCAGCAGCTCGAAGTAGACAACCCAAAAACTGGGTCAGACGGCTAATCATCTTCAGCTGGTGACAGTGTACAAGAGCAACACTTGCACAACAGACCTTTTCCACAAGAGACACTTTGCCTCATCACAGTAGGAAAAGTGCAGGCAGAAATGATAAAACAGCAATATTTCATTTAGCTGCTTCACTTTCAGAGTTAGTGGGAGATAAAATAACAACATGACGGCTCTGCTCCAATTAGGCGTCTTATAAATCTTGCCTGTAAGTCAGGATGCAAAAGAGTAGGGTCTTGAACTGCACCTTAACCAAATTCATTTATTTATGTTTTTTAGTAAGACCTGGCCATTTTAATCTGTCTCTGACCCCTAACGCAGCCCCTTACGCTGTTGCTACAATTACTTGAAATGCCTGGTGTTTTCAGTGCAGCCATAAAAAAAACAACACTGAATGAAATGTGTGATCATTCGGCCAGTGCACCACAGACAGAGAGAACACAAAGACATGATGAAGAAATTAACAATGCATTTTTACACATCATGATAGAAGAATGCAGGTGCTATGATTTCACACGTGCACTGGATTTTGGCTCATTGTGAATACACTTCAACTGAAGCCAGACACATAAAGTATTTTATTTCTAAAATTTCATGTCATTTGCCAAAATATTTCCTACCGAAGATACACAATTAAAGCGCTGAAGAAATGCATCAAAAAGAGAAGTGTGTAATCTAAAAATATTTTGAGTCATAGCTGTACAAACTCCAAAAGGTTTGGCATTTGACGTGAGGTCTTCTAGATATCATACTCAAAGCCCAGACCAAATTTTACTATCAGAGGTAACACTCATAATGTTGTTTATCCTCTTTGAATAATTAAATGGTGCAGTTTGCTCCACGCTGATTATAGACAGGAGAAACTTTCAGGATCAAAAACACACCGAATAAAAGCAGTGGTGTACCCCACCCTCACCCAGTGTGTTGAATGAATGTGTTATTTATTTTTTTTTTTTATACAGTTTTCAGTCTGAATGAATGTGTTGATTACTGGTATTAATTTAAAATAAAAACATTTCTCCAATGAAAGCCCAGAGTATGTGGTGTTCATGCTACCAATTAATAAAAAATTAAATTTTTTGTTAATTTCCATCTGAATGACTTTAACACAGTGTGAGTTTACATAAGGTTGTCGTGTACGCTGATCACAATTCATCCCCTGTAAAGCCCACCTCTGTGCATGTAAGTCAAAACTCAGTGTGATGATGTTTGGGTTTCATTGTCTTTCAAACAAACAGTAAATATGAAGCCTGTTTGACTTACCTAACTGAACAAAACTAATGCATTTCCTTTTGATGGCTTTGATGGATATGATATTTTCTCCTTCAGTAAATGTCTTTTCTTTATGTTTCCCCGGCTCTGAAAAGGGAATTGATTAAATTGTGAGTCTCAGCTGTGCAGAAGAAAAAAAGGAAACTTCATTTGACGAAAATACAGTGAGGCCCCAAGGGCCAAGTAAGTCTGGCATATAATGTATCTTTATCTGTGACTAATGACACAACTTCTTTGGTATTCTCATTACGGGTGAGCCCTTTGCTATCTCTCCCAGAGGACACTCATTTGAATGAGATTGTACAAATGTCTGTGAAAATCTGTGTGAGCCTGGAAGACATTAGCTCAAGTCCAATTTCATTTGACCTCAGGATGTTGAAGTTCAATCAGTGATGCTAATTCTCTTTCTTGTGCCTGTGATGAAATGGTTCCAATAGAAATGGTTAGAGGGACACAAGGAGCTGTAATTGCTTGGTGAGCCCACAAAAGCGCAGACATGAATTTCAGCTTATTTATGACATTTTGTCCTCGGTGTCTTCCTTGATATCTCCCCTCCCCCCCAGCTCACACATTTGTCACCTTCCTGCCAGCTTCCTTTCTCGTAGAGGTTTTATGAACCAGTCTCCCCAAAAATCAATCATATAGAGGTGGGTTCCAAGAAAGGGGGAAAATTAAATAATTAAGGTGGAGCAGTGAAAGTAACTGCTGAAATGAGCCTGTCCAATCACTTAGCAAGGTGTTGTTTTATATTCCTAAGAGGTATGTGTGTCAGAGTACAGATAACCTTTTAAAAGACCAATTTACTGTTCACAATTATTTAGACCCATTCTATTAACTAAATTACTAGCTTTACGTGATGTGGCCTCTGGATCCTTCGTAAGCTGTTAAGGTTAAGGGCTTTACAACGTGCCAACGGATGTACTTTAAAGACTTATTGGAGAAATGTCTTTGTTCGGCTCCAACTTAATCATGAAAAAGGTGCATCTTTCATGAGAAATCAAATTCAGCTATTAATTAAAAAAGAAAATGAACAGTGCACAGATTGACATCTGTCAGAGCAAATGATTTCACCTAAGGTTGAAGTGTTTCTGCCATCTCCATTCATCCATCTTCTACCACTTTTCCATATCCAGGTCCATTTCCAGCAGCTCCCAGCCAACCTAGATTGTACCCCAAGGGCAGGGTACACCCTGGACAGGTCACCAGTCCAACGCACAGAGACAGACAGAGACCAACAACCACTCACACTCACACTCAGCCCGATGGACAATTTAGAGTCACCAATTAGCCCAAACATGGATGTCTTTGGATGGTGGGAGGAAACCGGAGTACCCAGAGGAATTCTGCCATCTCCTCACCTTATATACTTCAACAAACTTATCAAACATATCAAGACCTTCACCATGACAAATTCTTACAAACTTTTTTTTTAGATGTTATCCCTTCTGGACAAATACTGGACCACAGGCAGCCCCATGGATGGAAACTGGCATCCTTATATACTCTCTAGCACCAACCTCAGCCGACAGTACAACACATCATAGGGACCTCTGACTCACATCTACACCACACAAAAAAAATTGATTCATTCATCTTCAACCGCTGGCCAGGCCAGGAACCAAACCTTCGACCTCCTTATTATAGGGCAATAGCGCTAACCACTACACTGCCCACCACACAAAACATGACAAAGAAATTTAAATAGATGAATAATTAATCACTAATCTGTATAACTTTCATTTTACTTACAGCACAAATTGCAGCTTCTTCTCAGGCTTAAACAATAGGTTACAGTTCACCAACACTCCTACATTAATTATCTAATTGGTACCCACCAGAACCTTCAAATAGGGGCTCAGGAAGCGAGGACGTCTTTACACCCAGGAGAGGAGACAGAGCAGAGGTGAATAATTTTAACCACAACATTGCACAGTCCAACAATATTTAACCTGCTTTAACTCCACAATGAGCATCCTTTTTTTTTGCCAAGAAGCAAATGCAGTGGGCTGGCATACATTCAGCTTTGCTCAGCCCACTATCCTGATCTGCAGCACACATGATAGAAGCATTGACTTCAAAAATCTTCTAGTTTGTATCTTATTCTCTTTTCATTGTACAATACCCCCATTTTGCTGCACAAAACCAGCCTTAATTACACACAAACGTAAAGAAACTGTCTGCGTGTTCAGACAGAAGCAGCACAAAGTTTTTCTGAGCCACTTAAAGAAGACATGGATTCTACCCTGAGTCTTAGTTCAGGTCTGATCCTGGTTAATGCTCAGCTCTTATTTCTTATAATTACAGTAGTGAATTCTTCTGTGTGAACTTTGTGGTTTGTGACTCAGTAGACTACTTGCATCCACCAGAAGCTACATAACACACAGGGGATATTCAGAAAAGCCTAACAGGTCCTCTTTAAAGTCAGTGTATTGTTGGGTTGTGTGTGTATGTCAGTAACACATTGTCCCCTGAGTCTGTTTGCACTGGCTCTGGCTCTGCTCCACCAGTAGCGCTATCATGTAACCTGGATACAAGTTGTTTCTATGGCTGAGGCCTCAGAAGTTACCAATTCAATATAAATAGCACATAGGAAATCATCGTTTGTACCTTTTTTAAAATGAAGAAAACTGTTACAGTGAGTTTGTTTTGGCAGAAACTGCAATATGTCTCATCTGAGACGAGCAGGAGCTGACATGGCAGTAGATCTGCAGAGTCTGATAATACAGGGGTGTCTGACAGCAAAAAATTTTACTCAGTTTCTTATTAAAAGTTTTAACTCCACTTCAAAATGATTACTGACTTGCTCAGTGTTATACATTAATTTGTATTGCCTTTCTGCACTCTAAAGGAAACCGATTAATTAATTGATAGCGACCCAGTTTGCAAAGCATTTTGTGCCTCCAGGTAACTCTGCTGGAGCTCCTGTTGGGAATTCAGAAACATGGAAAACAAATTATCTAGAGCGACAGTGTTTGAAAAATGAGACGGGTTCGGGATCAAGCACCTGTTGGAAAAGAATGTTAAGATGGGTATTTGACAATTTAGTGAAATACAGTGCATCTATACGTATTTGGTTACTTTTATTATCATGTAAAATTTTGTCAATTCATTCTTTGATCAGTCTTGTGTCATTGCCGCTTTGTTTTCAGTTGGACTCAATCACACAATCTTCTCTGGAGCTTCTCTGTGATTCTGTGAAGACAAAAAGTAAAAAAATTAACAGGACAAAGTAAAACTTCAATCACATGTAGCTCCATCCTGATAGACATCATTATCAGACTGGTACTGATTGGAAACCAAACCAGGATTTTGGATGTTTTAGCTCTTATTGGTGTGATATATGTGTGTCTAAAGTATATTTATTAATTCATCCATTCATTTTCTTCTGCTTATTCATTTCCCGGGTCGCAGGGGGTTCTGGAGCCAATCCCAGCTCACTCTGTACACTCACTCAGGTACACCCTGGGCAGGTCACCAGTCCATCACAGGGCCAACACACAGAGACAGACGGAGACAAACAACCACTCACACTCAGACATACAGACAACTTAGAGTCACCAGTTAACCTAAAAATGATGTCTTTGTCTCCAGTATACAGTACACATGTATTCTGCTTCCAGTATATGCAATACTTGTGATTAAATAAACATTGACAACGATTACATTGGCTATGTCTTCGTTCACTGAACATGTTTGATTGTGGGAAATATATTCCATAAGCATGAATGATGTCAAGGGTTAAGCCATGACTGGGTGAGGTTTTTAGAACTTGAATATGGTGTATGAAGTGCCCCTGATTTGGAGTGACGAAACAGTTTAAAAAATCAAAATTGAATTTTGGTTTATAAGGTTTTTTTAATTACCATTTAGTTTGCTAAAGGCTTCATTACTTGAGGCTTTGTGTGCGCACAAACTCCCACCTATCAGAGACAAGACACGCAGATGTGTTCATTGCCGTTTTTATTGTGGGTGATGCTCTAAAATTTGTCTTGCCACAGTTTGGGCATGGGAATCGTAACTGCCAAGAACAAGAAATGAACTCATTATCTCTATGCATTTCTCTTTTGAGTATAAGATATCCCATTAAAACATGTTTTTGTCTCCCCTTAATAACATCCTTGTTTTTAAATAGTGTGCATAAGAGTTTCTTGGCTGATACATTTTAATCATTTTCTGTGGTAGTAGTACACATACCAAAGTGAACATCCTTACATCGGTATTTGAAAAAGTCATATAATGACAGGGGGGCACTTTTCAAACTGTGGCAGTGTTAACACGGAAGAGCAAAGTGGATGTGATTATGCACAGAAGAGCAGTGAAGGTGCTTGTGCACATGATGTGGGGTGACACTTTATTTGTTTTTGTTTAAAAACAATATTTTCTCAACTGAGTTGGAGTTTAAATGATTTCTCTTTTTGGAAATTACTTCTCCAGCTTTGGAAAAAAGAAAAAAAAAATTGCAGGGTACGTCTTGGGGTACACAAAACCCTCACAGTCAAATGATAGAGGTTTGGAATCACCAACTTCCGCCTCTCCCAGCATAGAAGGACCTCCTCCATCCGGCAAATGTTCAGTTCAGACACGTGTCGTTGGACTTCAACTGTGGTGTTGGCAGGGACATTTTAGGTTCTTCTGGATGCCATAGCTGTTAGGGTCGTCATTAATTCAAATTGATGTTTAAACAAGGCACAAACATAATTACTGGGTGAAGGTGATTATGCAGGTGGAGGAAATCGTGACTGAGTGACCCTTATTATACTGGTAAACTCAGAGATGAGTTGTTTCAGTGCTTGATTGGCCTCATTGGGCTAAAGAATCCCAGTCTTGTAGCATAGCCAGTGGCATGCTGCCCAGTGATTGAAAGATTTTGAGCTTTTCACTCAGGAATATAGAGGTGCCAACAGTGATGTCATCATGGCCACTTCTTGAAGAAGCTGTTTGACCATTTTTAATAATGGAATAACCTTTGAGCTGGAGACCCTTTATTCCCAAAACAGCTGCACAGTGGTTTCATTGACAGGAGACAGGAGGGACAGGAACCCATTAACAAGTGTGCACTCCAGACGTCAACATGGGTAGGTTAGTCTCTAAGCCAAAGCTGCACCCACTGGCTCCCTGAGCTCCACCGCTCTACAGTAAGCAGCATTTAAAATGTGCTGTTCCATATGTTTTTCATTTCATGGAGCAGTTTGAGTTTCAAGCTCCCCATCTGCTCCTGAACAAGCCCAAGCTTCTCCTTTCAACGCAAAAGCAATGTTATTATCACATTTGCAGCAATGTAAGACAAATAATGTAGATCAAACAGACACGGAAAGCTAATATTCAACTTTGGTAGTTGTGCTGCTCCTGAAGTACCTAACCACCTTTCTTGCCATGGGGCAGACATAGGACAGTGAAAGAGCCTTCATGGCGATTAAATTTAATGTGTGTGCTATGCAGATTGCATAACGAAGCCTCAGCTCTCTGCCACAGCCTATCATGTTTGCTGCCCCATCAGTAACAAGGCATGTCACCTTTGAAGTAATTCCCCATTCCTCCATGAGGGTTTATTTATTTATTTATTTATTTATTTGCGACGCAAGCCAAATTTTCTGCCGTGCACGCCTGCAGGAACTTCGCCACGCCTGATAGAACTGACCTCAAGGATATTTTGCCATCTATAAAATGACAAGTGACAGCCAGGTTAGCGCATAATGATAATGGTGATTTCTTTCAATGCAGTACTACTGTCATGCTTTATTTGTGCCACCAAACACACCTTCCTTGTTGGGAGAGTTTAGGTTGGATCTAATTGCCACAATCTTCCTAAATCTTGTGTCCTCCACAATACTGAACAGCAGTGCGTCTCTTACAATCATGGACACCAAGGCTTCATCAAGCTCCTCCTTTCTGATTAATTGAATATGAGAAACCTTTGAAAATGTAATATCAGTATGATTTTAACCTCAATTTTTAAGATTGTAAACTGCTTTGGTTGCTTTTACATGTGTAGTCACATACACATCTATGTATCAATAGAGAGTCAGAGCCAAAATGCCACACAGGAAGTCTGCTTCAAATCCCAAAGATAGTCCAAATTAAATGCTACGTATGTGTTCTCCACATTGTCTGCTACATGTTGTACAACTGGTGTGCTCTCTGCTGCCACCTAGTGGGTACTCTTAAAATGTTGCGTCCACTCGAGCCCCACTGAAATACGTCAAGATATCTTTTTATTGGACACAAGAATCTAGGGGGCTCCAAGTTGCACAGGTCTGTGAGGACCTGTTCATTGCTGCTTGCAGCTTTGATTGACCTTGGAGTTTACACACAAGCTGAATGACAGATCGGAGCAGCTCAACATGTGCCAGTTAACTGTGGGTGAGGGCAGCTTGTGACCTTCTCCTTTGTCACAGGTCCTTTACACAGGCTATAACCTGCTGTGCACACAGCTGTACACTGAGAAACACAGAGAGAAGACAGCGAGTACAAGGGGAATTTGTTCATTTAGCTGTACCTGTTCAGAGCTCAGTCGAAGACAAATCAAATCATTCCCAAAGAGTTCTACATTCCAGAGCACCTGTAACAGTCTGTGTGGGGCATGTGGGCATCATTGATGTCGCCCAGCTATTCTGCCTGGCATCTTGACTAGTGATGCTAGAGACTGCTCGATGGAGGGACATCCATCTTGACAATTTTGTGGTGTGGCAGGAAAAAAAATCTGAAATTTTGCACATATGTATTATGTCTGTATGTGTCTGTGAACCAAATGGTGACTGCACTAACCATTTTATGGTGGTAATAAGAATTACATGAGTGCCCAAATCACATGCTTAAAGTTTAACTTCGAAACATAATTTCTTGTGACACCATACCAGCAATCATTTTATTATACAGTAAGAGAGTGAACAAGGGGTTTACTGTATGTCAATGCAAAAACACATACATTGAAATTTTGCACTCCAGCAATCTCTCTGTGTTAAATCTAATTGAAGCCAAGTGAACAGAGTCAAGGCCAACAGGGATCTGGACAAATCAAAAGCTAATGAACAGAGCACAGGCCAGTGTGGGCAAAACACAGCGTGATGCCCACACTGGCTGGAGTTTCAGGTCAGAAAAGTGGGAAGTTTTTTGCCCTATACATTAATGAACACGTGTGTGTTGTGCTGAGGCTTTTCTGCAGATTTGTGATTTTTCAAGAAAAGTTGTATTTCTATCCTGAACTGGATGTACAACAAAAAACACACACACGCACAAATAAAGGGAAGATAATGAAAGAGAGAAATATCTTAGCACATACACAGCAAAGAGTCACAGTGTCAGAAAGGTCCAGAACAAAAAGGAATTAAGCAAGAATATTCTTGCTGGGTTAATTTAGTGCGTGTTGCAATATTTGAAGTTTAATGGTAGTGTCATTTTATGGTTTGATAAAGCAGCCTATAAAGTTTCAGTAAGGAATTCAAATATATCACAGGCTAAGTCAGTGCAGGTGAGTAACTCTAGGTATTAATTAGCTAATGTTGGACATAAATGCAAAGTAAGGAATCAGGACAAGGAAAAATTTTTTGATTTAAAAATAGCAATTTTCAAAAAATTTTACATATTCAGAAGTATTTGGTTTATTTAATTAATGATGTGACCAATGGTCTGCTAGCGCTTCAGTTGGTACTAACGTATCATTTACTAATATGTATCTATTAGCAAGTGAACATGTGAACATAAAAAACAGAACAAGAGAATTTCTAATGATTGATTTCAGTTACTGTGCCTCAAAAGGGTGAAAAACTAAAGGGTTTCTCTTTTTTTTTTACCTTTGGTATGAGAGCTGTCTTGCTACAAAACAAATAGGTTTATAGATAGATGCTACAAGCTGTGTTTTGTGTATTTGCTTTTTTATATGCATAAATTAAAGACATATATATAAAAATATACTATATAGTATGTGGCATAATTTTTTCTTCTCTTCTGAATGTTGCTCACGTGTTATTGAATAGTGACGTCTGCTGGTTTATGTTTCTCTGGGTGTATATTACAGCTAACAGTTGTGAAGAGCACATCTCTTATCCTATTAGCAGATATGCCTTTGAATGAAACGGCTCAATAAGCTCCAGTCTGGATGCAGACATTTTGAAAGATGCCCCAGATGTTTTCTAGGCTGGTTTTTTTTTGTCAGACTCTGCCCTTGCATTTATGATGTTGGCCTAATTGGAACAGACTGTCCTTAGAGCTGAATATCAGGAGGAATCAATGATCAAGATGAGTGCAGCAAGGAAGTGAATGACAATAAAGATAGGTGCATGAATACTTTATGGGAAAACATAGCCAGCAGTGAATAGCTGCATCAAATACTGTGCCTTCCTGTGTGTGAGAAAGCAGTCATAGCCAAAATAGCTTCAGAATGTCATCAAATTTCCCTGCAGGTCTTTCTTATTCCCTGATGCATATCAGTGGGAGGCTGAATGTTTAGTTCTGTTTTGTTTTTGTTTTGGTTTGTTTTGTTTTGTTTCAAAACAGCTAACCAACAAATGAATAGAGTCTGAATTTAATTTAAAGCGAATTTCAGCAGGACATGGGATACGACTGTTCAGAGTCATAAACCGAAGGCCTCTTCCCCAGTACAGCCCCTCTGATCCCACAGCCAGAGCTGCCATCCTCCATTCTCAGCTTATCCTTCCCTGTATCTCTGTAACCTCTATGTCAACCAAGCAGGCTATCCACAGTGGATTGGGAGATGTGTCATCTTGTCAGAGTGTCACCTCTGTGCAATTCAGCCACAGCAGGCTGAAGTAGGAGAGCACAGCCACTGCAGTGAAGCATCTCTGGTCACAAGGATGTTGGTTCTTTCATTTTTTTTCTGTTTACTTTTTACTTTAAAATATTGTTTAATGGAGAGGGCAGTGGGTTTATAGGGAGGTATGGGTTATAGTCACTCTGTTGTTCAGTCTGTTCACATGAACCTTGAAATCATTTGACTTTCCATTTTTGACCCAAGTAACTATTGCATCACTTCACTCACAGCCAGGATGTAAAGAAATGCAGCTTTGTCCTTTCTGATTCGTATTTATTTTTCCACATTATATCCAGTAGAGCTAGACACAAAAGGTGGCAATCCTACACTACATCTCAGAGTCACATATAACGTGGTGTATGCGGGCACAGCTTTGATTTAACACACATGTCAGATGTCTGTGCTGTGCTCTCTGAAAATAGGCCACAGATTAGGTTCACACACAGACACATTCATATCTACAGGCATGTGTTCAGAGGAGACCCATGCAGAACAGCTGAGGTGCAGTGTTTCCTAGCTGCTGCTGTGAGCACACTGTTTCTTTCCTCCTTAGGTTAACTCAACTGTTCGCTGCTGCTGCTTTTGTGCTGTGTTTGAGTGTGATTCAAAATGCTGAGTAAACTTTGGAGGCTTGGCTTAATCAACCCGGGCAGTCAATCAAAAGATGGTGTCTGAGTTTAGTCACAAAGCTCTAAGTCACAAAGCTGCCTTTTGCAGCTTTCATCACAATAAATCAGACACTGTATCTACTCAGGATTTACTCTCTATGTGTGGCATCAGACAGGGATCAAGATTTAAAGTTAAGAGATATAAATGACCTAATTTGTCAGAATATATGTTGTTGAGGCAGCATGTTGGCATAGTGGTTAGCGCTGGTGTCTCATGGCAAGACGGTCACAGGCTCATTCCTGGACTGGGGCCTTTCTATGCAGTTTGCATGTTCCTCCCCGTGCCTGCGTGGGTTTCCTCCGGGTACTCCGGTTTTCCTCCCACCATCCAAAGACTTGCATGTCTAGGTTGATTGGCTCCAGCACCCCCTGTGACCCAGAAACTGATAAGTGGTAGAAGATGAATGAATGAATAGATACATTGTTGACTTTTCAGAAAACGATCAGTGATATTTGTCAGTACAGGCAGGAGGAGAAGTCAACAGATTGCTGTTGTAAATAGGGCCTGCCTCTGGCACTCTCCAGAATAATGGTACAACAGTCTGATATGCAGCAGCTGTACTCTGCAGGAGCTAAGAGGTGAGGGGCTGCAGCCGGTCCGGTGCTAAATTATGGATTCTTCTCTAAAATAATTTTTTATTTCTTTGTAACGTAGAGTGACATGCTCTACTTTCCATTTTTAATGTCTACAAGGATAATTTTATTTCACATCATCCAATGTCGAATGCTCTTGTCAAAAACGCAACGCTGAGTTTCTTTTGACTGAGAGAGAGTTAGAGATTACAAACTTTACAACTTCTGAAAATGAACAGAATCTGAACAGAAGGCTGTAATGTCATTGCATTCCCACACACTCTATTGTACCATCAAATAAGCTCTTGAAATCCTGAACACTGAAATCTCTACAGGGTGTATATTTATTTTCAGCCTCTCATAGAAGGGATGCTGTGTGCTCACGTGCAGACCTGGTATTTCTTTTACCACCACAGCCTTTGTTGTTTTTTGTTTCACTTCAAAAGTTTTTTTGTGTGGAGCACAGACTATTGAGCTTTCACAATGTGAACTCACTGTACAGCAGAGCTCTGTCCTGTCTCCATCTAGTGATGAGCAGAGAAACTGCTCACCCCTCTGTGGAGCCAAACAAATCAATAAAACAGGCTGCATCTTGCCCAATTTGTCTAAAGAAAAGTTAAGAGAGAACCGTTTCTGACTCTGGTGAGAGTTTTTACCAAAGGAAAATATCTGATTAATAATGAAATCTAGTACAAAAGCAAAAACCTACAGGAAAACATAAAGAAGCTTTTCAGAGATGATGAAATGCGGCAGCATGTGAATCGAGAGTGTGTGTGTGTGTGTGACAGAAGGTTAAAGCTAAAATTAACCGCATGAGTGCTATTCACTATGGTTGGCTCACAAAGACAATATGTCACAATGTGACCTACACTGAAGCAAAGGTCAACATTCTGCCAAGAAACAACAGGACTTTTTGATAAGGGAGCAAAAGGTAATTGATCCTTGCCCAAATTGGAAATAGTTTGTTCCTATATGTTGTTAATTGTCTTTAAGCTGAAAATGCTGAGGCAGGAAGTAGGAGGATTGAGAGAGATAATACATTTCTGTTTATTCTATTCAATTTATTAGCCATACACCTGCTGCTGTGATTCAGTTCAAGTTGGATAGAGTTTTTCAAAATAAGTCTCTGTCGTTGTCTAACCAGTCAGGCAATTTGATTTACAGGCTGTTTGCACATATTACAGGAACATACTTCTAAGTCACATCTTGTACTCTGGCTCCTTAGCCTCTTTCACCTTCATCAATGAAGTCATATGAGCACAGAGTGTGTGTTTGTGTGTGTGCTATGTGAGGAGGGGGTGGGCACCATATGCAAAGTCTCAATATGCACCTTTGCTCCAAAGACTGACTCATCCCCATATATCACACAAACACACCCTTGATTCCTGGCATCATTTCTCGCATGTTTGCTTGTTTTCTTTTTCATCAGCCTGGCAATGGAGGTTATCAAGTAGGCTGTCTGAAAGATAAATGCATCAATGAAAGGCTCACATGTTAGAAAAGAGAAGTAAATTCTTACATGAGTCACATCCAAACATAAAATGTTGACCCGTTAAAGCTCCTTCTCCAGACACCAGACACATCTTTCATTGTGCACCGGATGATCTGTCGCTGTCAAACACTTTCCCACCAACTGATGTTGGCAAGGAGCCCACACGTGTTCTGGTGATGGCAGTTTACACCAGAGGTGTTGCACTCTTCATAAATCTGATGATTATTTTCTTGCTTTATATTTTGAGATCATTTTGTCTACAAGTTGTCAGAAATTCTATTTCAAAGACCCAAGTGTGGTATAAAGATCTGAGCAACAAACCTGGACAGATATTCAGTTTGCTTCCATTTCAGAAATCCAAAAGTAGAAAAGCCTCACATTTTAAGCTTTTTCAAATCAGATTTGTTTGATAAATCAGTTGATTTTTGGCCCAGATCCTTTTTTAGCCTTTCTCAGTTCGGCAGTCCTCTTATGCAATATTCTCTGTAAAATAGCTTTGCCTCCTTTTTCACACCCAGTGTGGGTTAGGGTGAGAAGTGAGATAAAATCACTTTATCAGACACTCACTTCTGATTACATTTTTCCTGCAAAGCCACTCTGTCAGCAACAAAGTGCAAGGCTTTGTGCACTTTTGTTTACCTGGTGGTGAGATTTTTATATCTGTGAAATAAACCAGTAACCAAAGCTAGAAAAGCAACGTATTCTCAGTGGAACTGCTCAGTACTCTCAGCCCACTTTCACTCTGGAGTCTTTTTGAGGAGCCAGACAAGCAGACAAAGTCGCTGGAGTGAGTGGCGATCTGCTTTTGTGCCAAAGAGGGAGGAGAGAGACATGCCGTCACTGAGTGTTGTCAGCCACGCTCGTCTCTCACTTGTGAGTCAAGGTTTTCCAGTGATTCATGTCTGTGCAGAAGCTGAGCGACAGGCTTAAAGCGTAGCCACTCTCCTCCTTTTTCTTACCATCTATATCCTCCTCTTGCTATTCTTTCCCTCCTCCTCTCCATTCATCTCTTTGTCTGTGTTTCCTTTCCTTCCTGCCTGCTAATTGTTGTCATACCTAACCATTTATTTCTCCACTGAGCCTGCAGTGCTTTTTCCCCAGGCCAGTTCTTTTCAGCAGCATCTCGGAGCCCTTGTTTCAAGACCTCCAGGATGTTCAAAACACCCTCTCACACCCTATTCCACCTGCGGGCCAGAGCAGCCCAACAGGGGATTTCACCGCACTGATGACGGGGCACACTCTTCCTTCCTGAACCCACATAAATCTGTCGATGGGCTCTGTCCTACGGTCTAATATTAAAGCTGTTTTCCATGACATGCAGCTCAGCGGGGGGAGGGAGAGTTGTTGATTATTGTGGGCTAGTAGGAACAGAGGGAAAGGTTGTGGTTAGAATATATTTCTGATCTCACTCGCTGTCAGAAGTTTTGAGCAAAATTAATCTTTGCAGCAAGTAAACAGTCCTGAGAAGCCTAGCTTACAAGATGCACTCGCATTGCATACCAATGACTCCCGCCATAAAACCCCTGTCGGTCTTGTCCTTCTGGCTGTTGCCCCATTTATTTTGCTTTGTGTAAATAGCACCTTGACTTTTCTTCTCCCAGAAAAATGACAAGAATGGACTTGTAAGGACATTTTTCCAGTGAGTGAAGGACCTCTGTCATCTCAGACTCAGAATGGTAGAGGCTACTGACTTCAGGCTATAATCAAACATATAGAGACACACAGACATGCATTCTCACATTCAGATGCACATTTGAGAAGCAAAGTATCCATGAAAGTGCTGAAAGGCAAATAGAGTTTCTCATGAAAAAACACATTCAAAGTTTTGTATCATTTAAAATTTTAATTTCAGTTTAGAAAAGATAAAGATGTACAAACTCTTTACAACTTTACAAACAGCCGTGACAGTTTATACAACGCAAGGAATAAATACATTAACAAATGTTAAACTTCGAGTTTAAATCTTAGTCACATTTCTTTAAGATGCACTTTCTACTTTTTTAGCGTAGCAACGTAGTGAAACAGTTGGCTGGTCGGTCCATCTATCTGATTAGTCTGTGTATTGCTTTTTATACCAGGTGTTTATTTTTTCTATAAATATCACAGACATCTGACATAATGTTACATTATATGATGACAGCTTTGGCGGAGGACAGTACAGATGAGGGTGCAACAGCTGGAGCACAGTCATCTGGTTTGATTATCCACAGCAGAAAGTTGCACATTCTTTGAGTTTAACAGTTTGAAATACAAATATTTTCCAATATTTACAACATTCTGCAGTCTAGGATGCCATTGCACTTTCATTTATATCCGTCAGTTACATTTAAATGACTCTGCTCTGCAGTAACAGAGTGTTGTTGCTGTAATACTGAAGTGGTTGCAACAGCAGAAACACAAAAAGCTCCCTGAGGTCATTTAGCAGTCCGCTGGTCTTATCAGTGGTCTTCAGGGCTCAGAGTGGTAGATGTAGCTGTTACAGTATGTCGGAGCACAGAGAGAGGCTGTGCTCCGACTCCTGTTTGTAGCTCACCTGCCATGGAAGCCCCAGAGCTGGAGGTGGCTCCACAAATGTGTCCATGTATCCCTGAGTACAGGACGCCCACAACCCTGGTTGGTACCCCAACCCCTCACCCACCTGAGGATATCTGAGAGGACTGGGTGGATGGTTAGGAGGGCTGCTGCAGTGTCCATGTGAGGCATAAAGCTGTCCTTCTGTGGTATAACATGGGTAGTGTGGTGATGGTGGGCATGATGACACAGAGTTATCCATGTAGGTGTGCGGCTCCGTGGAAAGCCTGCGCATGTGAGGCCCTTGTTGTGGCGGCATCTGGTGAGAGATGGGCGCGTGCCAGGGGATGTAGTTCTGATGCTCCAGACGGGGAACAGGTAACCTTGTCTGCTCAAGTCGAGATGTTCCCATCGTGACTGGCCCAACTGATGCCCTGTTGCACTCCCTGTGGGTGCAGGGCTTGCTGGGAGGGTTGGAGCTCAGGAACACTGAGAGAGCTGAGATACGGTTAATGGCCCTCTGCAGGGTGGCAATCTTGGAGAGCCGTTTGCCGCTGAGGTCATGGTTCAGAGCAACACGCAAGGCATTAAAGGCCTGGTTGTAGTCCATGATGCGTTTTCGCTCTCGGACATTGGCAGCCATTCGTCGAGCTTTTGAACGGACCGGCCGATTCCGCTTCTTGGTCTGGCCTTCCTCTGGGTCGCTGGGGCTGCTGGTGGAACTCTCACTGTCTTGGAAAGATCCCTTCGACCTTCCCTCGTCCTCCCCTTGGCCCAGCAGACCAAGCTCCAGTTCTTCCTCAGAGAATTCTGAACCCGCAACACTGCTGCAGCTCATTGTGCAAATGATGTTTAGACTAGAGAAGTCTGAGAAAATTGTTGCTACTCTGCTGTGTGTGAGCGCTCCCTGAGTACTCGTTGTTGCGGGGCTGTCGGTGTTTGCTACTGTGCCGACAGCCCAGGTATTCTCCTCCTCTGACTCCTCAAGTGCCTTGTGATTACTTGTGTCTTGGCAAGACAAGTTGGTCTACTTTTAAAAGCTCTTGAAGTCACATGGTACAGTCACCTATGAGGAATGGCGTACTCTCTCTCCCTTTCCAGGTTTATGGGCGCCCTCCAGGCAAATGGCACTGTCACCTCCTCCTCCTACCCCAACTCTCCCTCACACCCTTCACAGGATCTTATGGAACAGTTTCAACACTTGACATCAGTGTAAAAACATGAGCAAAACATACTAATTATTTGGCAATAGCAGTAAACGTAACACTTCCTTTGACACCTTATAGTGGATTGGATTCAGCACTTACTAACTCCAGCCATGCGTGTTGTAACTTACAGCGCCAGAGAAACTGTGAACTGCAGCATTTTTGAGAGCTACTGAAAGGTCTTTTTCACTTGATCAATTTGTATCATCCCACTCCGACTGAATGATCATCAGGATTATTATTTCTTTCCCTGAACCATATGTGCATCTCTTTCTTTTTACCGTTACTGGCACTGAAGGAATATCCATCTAAGCGAGTATTTCATGAGCATCTCAGCGACATTTTGTGACAAATTGCATATTTATCCAAGTAATCGCATTTCTCAGCTCCAGGAAGAGTAGAACCTTCTTATCTACCGTAGGTTAGATTTGTCCTTGCAATTAGTTGTCTCTGGAGTGGCGATTCTCCCTCTCCCTCTCTCTCTCTCTGTGCTCAGGTTTAAGGGCCATGTAATTTAGAGTAGCTTCCCTGGAACCCATCCCCATAAATCAGGCCAAGGCAGCACCTGAGGACAAGAGCAGAATGAGCCCCAGACTTCAAAGAGAGGGAAAATACAAGGGCAAATATTTTACAATTAGAACCTGCAATTGCTGCTAGCTCAGGCTATCGATCTTTCATAGTCTTTTGTTAGTGAGGATGTGGATCCTTTTTTAATACTCATTTGCCTTTGAAAGTTTTTGTTAATCATTATTTAAGATGCACTTTTCTACACGAATGTAGACTAAAAGCACAAAATAAGTGCAATGACATCTTATGTTCTCCTTATACTTCTTAGGCATGTTGAGTCAAAATGGAGCACTGGAGCAGGAGAGAGAGTTGCATCCATATGAAATAACTGCGTGTCAGACATCGCAGCGAACAGTGAAAGGAGATTGCACTGACCTTTAGCAAGGCTTCTGGCCAAGTGCAGCGGGTCAGGTAACTAAAGGGTAGGCCCTCAGACGCTGAACTGGGGGGTCGTTGAGAAACATTGCTTCCTTCCTGCCTTCTTCTTTTTTATTATGTGTGTTGCGGCTCTGAGACGCCAACTTTTAAAACAATTACAGCCCCAAGTTTCAGGTCTAAAAGCACAGCTGATGATTTGAGGTGGGAACAGTCTATCTGGCAGTTTTACTGCAGTATCTAGGAGGTCATCAAAGATTAATTTGATTTTATTTGATCAACTCTCACAACGCAGAGAATAATTGAAAAATATTTAGAACCCTTCTGAAGTTATACTTTGCCAAATGTTCACAATTATACTTGCACAGCACAATCACCTTTTCTGAATTGAAATCTTGCAACC
This sequence comes from Echeneis naucrates, assembly GCF_900963305.1. Lineage (NCBI taxonomy): Eukaryota > Metazoa > Chordata > Actinopteri > Carangiformes > Echeneidae > Echeneis > Echeneis naucrates. The sequence goes on from NC_042524.1 coordinate 18,843,862, forward strand.
ACCTGGAAGATTTTTGGGCTTTGATATATTAAAAAGGTTGTATTTCTTATAATATTTCTGGCAGAAAAAATTATCACCTGGGCACACAATATGTGAATATGATTAATATAAAAGCAATATTCTTTAAATTTTTTGCGTAGCGTGACAGAGCATGTCCCCATATTTATTGTGTCTTATAGTGTTAAAGTTGCGTAAACATTTGCTCTTGAATGACGATGTCTTTCCAGCTCTGCAATGGTCCATTCCCGTGAAGGTGTAAAGCAACCCTCAAACTACTTTACTCACCGCACCTTTTAAAGACCCCTCCTGATCTACTGCAAACTTTTATAGCTGAATCTGTTTGAAATGTTCAGCCCACACTGCACAGCTCCAAGCCGTGCGTAGGCTTTATCACAAACTGTGATTTATGGCTTCACAAACATGTCAGATTTACTGCTGTGGTGTAAAGAGCATGAAGACTACAACCCTCGGATTCTCCCCGTCCATTCATTTTTGACAGGTGACAAGACACCAGTAATTATCAGCCGCCAGGAATAAATCACAAGATTTTATCACGCAGCTCGCCATGCCCCTGATGGAATAACCATTTTCAAGCAGGGGAAGCCTGTCCAACGCTGCTGAACCTTAGATTTGTAAATCTCCTGCTCAAGCCCCCATAATGACCAGTTGTTAGCTGTTCGTTATTAGAGGTCTGTGTGCCCAACATTATAGATGTATATTTCCAAAGGGGTAGTTAGGGGTAATAAGTGAGTAAGGTCCAGGTTCGCTAACCTTGGCTTTGCAGTGGTATGTTAATGCATGTTTTTGGTGTCTGCCATGGAATTTTCTCACCTCAATAAAAAGCCTCCAGTCAAGAAAAAAAAAAGAAAGGGTAGTGGTTACACTTGCCCCTGAACTAATTATCACACCATAATCCCCTGGGAATACTTCATGTCTGGAAAAATCAATGTTATCAACTGCAGACTGCCACTCTGTGGGCATTTCATGGCATTTATGTTATTTGTCATGCTTTAAACTCTTTGATGGCAAAATGAAAGAAAAAGCACTACATTGCGTCTTCAGTCAAGAAAGGAAATGACCTGCCAATTTATTTAAAAATGTTCTCTATTTGAGTTAAGATTGACAGGTAATCATAGTCCATCCCCTCACAGTCCATCATCCCTCTACCTGATTCTCTTTGAGTCATAAACTGCTCATGTTACCCGATGAAGTGTTGAGGGAAGGACTGAATTTTAACCAGGTGAAGTAATGTCTCTTTAATACGTCAATTAACACACAAAGTTGTCAGTAAAATGCATTTAAAGTGCCCAGTGGAACTACAGGTTGGACAGAATGGCCCTTTCACAGTGTGCTTTAGTAGGGGAGAACAGGTATGGTTGCAACATGGGGAGAGTTGGAACACCAACAGTTCCATAAATAAGGGAAGAGATAGGAGTCATATGATCATTTCAGTGTTTATCCACTAAATCCCCAATCTCACATGGTGGCTGTCAATGCTTGAAAGAGGAGCATTCAGATTTTATTGAGAAAAAAATGATTTAAAGGAAACGTGATTTGACCAAAACAAAACTTTTTTTGAGTACTTAAACAATCATTCATACTGCTATAAAAGCTTGCTCTAGTAGACTTACACACACACACACACACACACACACACACACCCTCCTGAGTTAAACAGAGAGTGTGTTTGAGTTATGGTCAGTAATAAAGAGAGAGACATTGTTCTAGATTGTTCTATTTTCCCCAATTCAGCTGTTTTGAAGCATTAAGTGTTACAACTCTATCCAGCATGTGTTACAACCCACCCTGGTAGTAGAATGGTTTGTGTCGTGGCAAAAAGCTAACAAAGATCTTGGAAAAAGAATCTCCATGCGTCAGCTGTCTTTCTTGAGTTTAATAGCATTCAGTGAATGGATTCACGCGCACACAACTGTATGAACAGTCAGTCAGTGAGAGAGCCTCAGGCCCTTAAAACATACAGTTTTTATAGTGTTAGGAGATAAAATATACGGCCTTAGTGTCATCATTGTCAGACTTGTTTGAACAATCTGTCTTACTGAGACATCACTATCTTGGGGTCCTGCCTTGTGGTCTCACAGGACCGCAGCCACCTCTTTGTTTGTGGTACACTTAGTTTGTGACAATCCTATAACAGTTAATGTCAGAATTTTCCGTCACAGTTGTAACAAAGGAGCACCATGTGTTTGACATTAACACACGAGGTCTGTGATATTCTTGCAGGGTTTTGTGTCGGGGCTATTTGTAGTAAACAAATGTGGCTACTTTGTGTCAAAGTTTAAGAGCTGTAGCTCAAAAATTCAGCGAGCTACAGGTGCTGAAGCAAAAAGCGTTGCTGTATTCAGCGTTTGAATGTGCAGTAAAGTACTTAAATGCCACACAGTCTAAAGGTATGTGGATGCCAAAGGTCCATGCGGTCTGGAGGTAGACCTCCATATGGTCTTTGATTATAAATCAGGTCTGGGTTCTATATTAGTACAGTGAAAGCATCTGAGCTCGCTCCACTGAGAAACACTTACAGTCTGTATTCAGAAATTGAGTCTTAAAATCAGCAGCCAGGAAGTTTCTGATGTCACAACAGAGCAGTTAGCATCCAGACTCACCATCTGATGTGTTTTCTCTTTGTTTTCTAAATGATCAAACAAAAACATTGAAGATTTCAGCTACACAGAGTCAGCCAATCAGAAGAGAGGCTCTGAATTTTCTGATTGGCTCACAAACAAGGGGTCAGATGACTAAATGTATGTGGGTTCACAATGTTTTGTTCGGATTATAAAGGTCAACATTATATATTTTCATTGTTAGTTCATCAGTAAAGAGCTTGGAGTTGTCACACAGCCTGGATAAGAAGGTTAGGTTATAATATGAGAAAGTCAAAACAAATAATTTACTCTGAACTTCATGAATCAGGACCAGATTCATCTTCATACGGCTCCAGAGGCTCTAAAACTCAACAGTGAATATTATCACAGTGCCAAAACAGTGTACAGGGCTCACAATAAATAAGATTATTGTATTTAAAATGCAAAAGAAAACACTGCATCCATCAACACAATTATTCCATTTAGCAAATAGATTTTGCTGTGTAAACACTAAATACACAGTTTATATTATGTCTTTAAAAGAAAACTTTTCTTTTTTTTCCTTTTAAACCTTAGCTGCTTTTCATAGCTGATTTTATCCAAGTAAAGAAGATTCAGGCTTCCCTAGTCACAAAGTGTGAACCATTTCCAAAACAACAACAACAAAAACAAACGAACAAACAAAAAGCCAAGATTTCATATTGATTGAAATTGTAATCAGTCTAAACAGACAGATGACTACAAGAGTTCATATACTCATCTACTGGCACGAACACGTCTCATGAATGTTTGGTGACACTGTGAGAGATTGTCTTGTCCAAAAACTGAACATACCAATAGCAAACCTGACACAACGTGTGACTCACTCTGTCTGAGATTATTGGCAGCTACGAGAACTTGGCTGCTGTAATCCTTGTCAGAGTGCATGCCGGTAATAAAATCTCAGTTTTCAGGTTGAAACAATGCCCCAGGTTTTCCATCACACACACCTTGGCATCAAAAATGTTGCGCGCAGATTGTGTGTCTTGGTGCTGGCTCTACAAGAGATTTTTCTACAAATTTAGACATGGTTCAAGAGTTTGTGACTTGTGTGGGAAAAACTAAGTTAAAATAGATAGTTGATTGTACTGTAAAGACAATGGCATCCTGACTAAGGCCTGTAAATACATCATCATCTTTGATCAAGTAGTTAGTCACAGCATCTGCTTGAGGGGAGACAAACATCTTAAATTCATTTTTCTATTCAAAATAAGTCTCTCAGTATTAACGTAAATATCTGAGTTAGATTGGAGTGTAGACATTTAACGTTAACCCTGCCTTCATATTGATTAATGAGACATTCTTGTGAGTCAGGTCATGAAGGCAGCCTGGTTGCCATGCAAAGAAAAAACTGTGCTTAATGTTTGGGTCACTAAAAATCCTGTACTCTCTAATTTAGCCATAAGCAGCGCATTACTATAACATCAGCTCTTTGTGATTTATACCTTGAAAACCATGCAGATCTGTCAGTACTGATGTCATGACATGTCTAACTGTATCCTTCACAGAGGAATGTGAGTGCACTTCCTCCCCTGCCCTAAATACTTGTATCATGATATGAATCAGTCTTTTTATGGGATAACATTTAGCATAGGATCATATTGACTTTAGTCCAGGCACTGCTGGAAAATTGGTGCACAAGACAGTGGACAGGCGTTAAGCTCTTCAATCCTATTTTATTAAGTGTCGTGCAATATGCTTAGTGTGCAATTTTCTGCTCAAACAAAAAGTGAGAGAGAGAGAAAAAAAAAACACTCCCAAAAGGCAGCAGCGCATGGTCATAGTGCATTCCTTTCAAAGAGAAGTCAGTTATTACTTTGGGTTATCATTAAAGGGTCAATTTGCAGTGTTGGAACATGTGGTCAAGGTTAACTATCTGTAGGCTAGTTCCCACACAACCCACAGCAGTTAAAGTGATGCCCTCTGACCACAGAAGCGGTAGCAAAGCATCACGCCAGTACGAGTCCAATAGGTTTACAGCTCTCTCAATTGATGTCTGTGAAATCCCCTTGATAGTTCAGAAATTGTTTGACAGTTATTTGATGGGACCGATTGTATAAAAATTGAAATGAAAATGCATTATCAGTGGCTGGTTTACAGTGAGCCTTTTTTGTTTAAGGAAAAAGGAAAGTTGCGATCACCAAAAGGGTAAGGTTAGGTAAACATAGGCAGAGTTTTGTCATTACATGGTTGATAATTGTAGCTTTGGGCTTCAGGTTGGTCTGGCTGAGGTCATAGCCTTGTCTCACCTCTGGCCATTTACCTTAATGGCAAAAGATGCCCCATGTCTATAGATGTAATTAGAGAAGACAGAAATTTGACTTTGACCCCATTCAATCTAAGGAAGCCCAGAGGGCTATCTTAAATTGAATATATTTGGAACAACTCTGCCGCAGTCAGATCTGTCTCTCACTTCAACTGAAAGGTTAACATGCACTTAAGTTACAGGTCCATGGGGATACTGACACAGGTGAACATTAATGTATTCCTTTGTTTATTGATTCATAGAGGTGGTAATTGGATGCACACTCTATCTGTTGTGTAAAAATGGTTTAAATGCAGGCTGCGTCCCATTCTGCTTACTGTTGGTTGAGAAGAAAGCTATAAGCGAATTTTTTGATGGTGAGTATGAAAAAAAAACTGAAATCATGAGAGAAAAAAGAAGTTATTTTAGAGGACATTCATCTTCTACAATATGTTTGTAGGGTTAAGACAGTCAATATTGTATCGCTCTTCATCTTAAAACAAACCCTTATTATTATTTGATGAAGCGGAAAAGGCCAAACTGAGCAGTCTGTCAAGAATCATTGAGTGATGTCAATCAAAGTAATGAAGCTCATTTCCCAAGCTTTCCATCCTCTGTCCCTGACAGACTGAATCTTTCTCTTCTTGGTTCCTGTTGGGTACACAGACAGCATCCAAAAAGTTTAAAAACGTATTTCCCCTCTGCACATAACAGGAAACAGTATCTCACAGACATTAGTCCTGAGGGAAATAAAAGAAAGTCAAACTGCATCTCAGAAGACAACTCCAGGTTTATACATCAGTGCCACTTGGTGACAGGATTAAGTAGGTCTCCTCTGGTCTGGTCAATGGCTGTGGCAATGTTGCCCTCTAGTGGCATCAACATCACAAAAACATTTGAAGTGAACTTCTGAAAGTGTTTGCTTTGATTATATGTTGTGCAGTCATACAATGCAGATGATTAAACATAAAAAAATCAACAAAGAAATGTTGATGTAATTTTACTAAAACAGAATAAATTTACATTTTGAGCCTGGGGCCTTTCTGTTCGGAGTTTGTATGTGTCTGCGTGGGCTTCCTCCAGGTACTCTGGTTTCCTTCCACCATCCAAAGACATCATGTTTAGGTTAATTGGTGGTCACTCGACATGAGCTGGGATTGGCTTCAGCACCCCTGAAACAGAAAAGTGGTAGAAGACAAATGAATGAATTAATTAATGAACTGGTGTGTCTAGAGGAAACACCATGAGATAAGCCTTGCCCACCCAGAGGAACCATCTGCCCATCCAGTAAAAACACAGTTAGATCTACTTTTTCAGTTTTTATTTATTTGTATTTATTGGTTTTCTTTTTTCTCCTTCACATACACACACACATATATATATATATATATATATATATATGTGTATATATATATATATATATATATATATATATATATATATATATATATATATATATACATCATATATGCGTGTCTGTTATATTCATATTATGTGTGTGTGTGTTATATTTTTAACAAATGAGTTGTCAGGCAGTAGATACTGTCACACCCCAGATATTTAACAGGTGGTTGAGCCAAACACTTTTATTTAATCGACCTAGTAACAGTTAAAAAAAAAAAAAAAAAAACATCAGTTGCTAGTCTTCAATCCTTTTCATTCACACACTCAGGGATGTGGATACCTGACGCCTGATGCATTGACCAGGCACACCACAAGATGGTGATGACCCAGCTCATCCAAACCAAGATAAATCATTTTTATTGTTAATGCAGTTGAGAACATAATTCTATATTCATTGTGCTTTGACTGAGGAAGTGAAAATGGGAGTGACCGGGCAGAAAAGGTTGAAAGATGACTTCACGTGGTGAGGACAAAGGAAAAATGCTCTGTCTCTCCTGCAGATGGAGTGAGTAGACCACATTTGCTTTATGTTGTTCTGTTGCGCCATCACTTGAGGTAGCTGGCTCCTGTGCAAATGATGCATGAAGTGCTTTCATTTTGTCACCTATATATAATTCTACCTGTCTATCCATATCCTTCCAGAATTCCATTATATTTCTATATCCGTGTACTGCAGCGGACAGCTCCATTTTATCTTAAGTATTTGTCATTAATTACTGCTTTTAGGACAATACTTTGAGGATATTGCACAGAGCCCTCTCTCATTCTCACTCTTCTTCTACCGTTTGCCCGTTTCCGGGTTGCGGAGGTGCTGGAGCAAATCCCAGCTCATGTTGGGCAAGGGTGGGGTCACCCTGGACAGGTCACCAGGGCCAACATACAGAGCCTGTTTTACCTTGTATTTGTAAGGCCCACTGATACTTTATGCAATAGATGTTCATTGTCTAGTTGTTATTCACATCAGTGTGTGGTGGAGGATGGTAAAGAATACATCTACCTGCACAGTTTTATGTCATATCTTGGATCTGAGCTTACTCCAGATGTGTTGCTGTTGACACGTACAAAACAAAAGGATTTATTCTGTGTAAACTTAATCATGTCCCTATCAAGTTGATGTCCACATGTCCACATGCAGCTGAGTCCAGAACATCTCAGTTGTTCATTTCTTTACCAACTGTTTCCACAACCTCTGTGTTTGGCAAGTGGTTTGAAGTCACAATCACACAATATGTCACTGAAAACAGGCTTTCCAATAATGTGATGACAAAGAGACCAAAATATATTTCTCTTGTTTTAGAACCAACTCTGGAAGAGGCTGCAGGACAAGCCCGGCAGGAGCAGTGGGAAATTTCCAGATGGCCTGGGGGATGTTTTGGCTTCCTGTCCAGCAACAAAATACAAAGCAGGGGTCAGGGAACGAACTTCTAAAAATCCATAGATCATAAACATATAACTCTGACTGGTAAAATGACATCATCATCTCTCCCTGAAACATTCACATTGTACTGTGTGTACAAATGGGTGTAGCCCTCAAGATGTCATCCACACATTTTGAAGACCAGAGTGAGCTGCTCTACTGTTGCCATCTTGGCATTTCTTGATCTTGCCGAACTCCCAAGCTGATGAAAAGATGGGTAATAAAGTAGAGAGTGTGTGGAGCAGAGACCCCAGTGTATGTCTGCTCAGATCATACATAAGCCTACCCAACTGCCACTCAAAGCAGCATGTCCCCATTTAAACAAACCCTGCGCCTTTATTAAAAATTGAATTGAGTGATAAAAAAATTTACCCTGCACAGGTTTCACGAAAGAGGAAATTGCAATTAGAGACCAAAACTGCTTCTGTACCAGGTCGGAATATTGTTATTTCTGCTGTAAAGTTGCACAGTTTACTATGAGTGTGTGGGGACTGGCTCTGTTGAAGCCAGTCCAGTGGTGTGTAGAGGGAACGCAGGTTTTGGCACACGTTCTCAGCCTCAGTGCTGCTTGGCAATGCACGATAGGGAGCAACAGGACAGAGCCCAAAATTTTTCTCTACTTTCACACTTGTGTAATAACGTCTGTAGTAACTCAGGATATTTCCATGTTTTATCAACACAAACACATCTGTCTCTTGTTTACTCCTTAACATTTATGTTTTGTTTTTCATTTTATTTTATTTATTTATTTATTTTTTTTACTTTCAAATAATTTTAAATTACTGAAGTGTTATGTAGTTGTCAGGGTCAATAAACGTCATGATCTACTCACTGGGACGCCTTTACAGCTTTGTTAACTTTGACATGAGCGCTGCACAAATATTTCTAAGGGGAAAAGGCATTCTTTAGAAGATTATATTTTTACTTCTGGCAGTTGTACCTCTACTATAAATTTTTGTATCGTGCTGACCTAAAGGTGTAACCAATAGCATGCAGTGACTTTCACAGAAAGGTAAACCCAAGTTTGTAGCCAATTTACTCCACAGTCCAGATTCAGCTGTGTACTGCACCAAACCTGGACCAGCCTAAACATACTGTTTCATGGCAGTAGCAGCAGCAAATCCTCCCCCTCTCATGATTCTCTGCTGTCTGCCTTTCCCATGCTGAAAGCCAGGATATAATCACCTGTTTCCTTCTTGTCATCACAGGTTTTAGAATAATTCTTCGAACTCTAAACACATCAGCCATTCCATTAACTGATAATGAGACAGTATTATTTTTGTGAACCTTTCCTGGCTCATCACGTGTATTTGAAGCTCAAGGGAGATGAGGGAAAGTCTTTAGGAGTTGCAGCCTTTATTTACTGACAAACAGTGTGAAGTGCAGAAATATTGCACTGTACAGTCACAGCTGCATTGTTAATTAACAAGCTGCTGCTCTGGTTAATAGCATTACTGCTGTCTCTTCCCTTCTACGGACACAACTTACATATTGATTTGTTCCTGAAAGAAGCTGCTCTTCTGCCGTTGCATCTAAAACTTCCTGAACTTACTGCATGCTTCACACAGAGACGATAAAATGTAATCTGCTGGTTTATTTGCTACTGCAGATTTTTACAGTCGTACTTCATGCAAGTGAGTCTTCCACATATGTCTGCGCATATGTATGATGCTACAACACCATTACTGATGTCAGAAGTTGAGCGAAGCACAGTTATCCTAGCACACATTAACAGGAACTAGCCACCAACATTCCACAATTATCCTCAATGATCAAACCTTGAAACGAAGCAGCTCTAGTATTTGTCATTAACTACTTAACTATCTCCAAGCTCACACATGAAAATAGCTGTAAATAACATGATGAATACAAATGCACATTAAATCCTTTGCTGAGATCAGATGTAGGAAGATATATCAGTTTGGCCTCCACAGGCCACGATACCTGCTTTCAAGGACATGGCTCCTGAATCAGGACACAGTTTATAACTGTTCATACAAATGAGTGGAGTCAAGGTCAAGGTCCTGCCCATATTCAACTGTCAATAACACTGGAGAACAAATTGGCTTACTTGCTGTTTTTCCTCTTTTCATGACTAGTGGGATAGTTCTGATGAATCATGTCATCACAAACTTTGACACCGTCTTTACATTGGGCACGAATAAAGGCCCAGTTCTTAGCACACTGTATGGTGCTTACAGGTGCAACGAAGAACTTCAATCCAGGTTGAATTGACTATTTTTGCATTACTGTTCCCTCAACAACTACTGGACCGGATAGAAATTAAACCACTGCACCTTCATTTATGGCTTCCAGAGGATGGATTCAAATGATTTTGGTGATTTTCCTTCTTGCACCACCATCACCATCAACATCAGTTTGAATTAGTCATGTGATGAGACAAGCAAGTACAGGACTTTGAACTAACATCGGCAGTAAATTTGGTAAATTTTACTCTAAGTTTCTGTATCTGGTGATTATGTGTATAGACGATGTGATTTCTTTGGATCAGAGAGCAATCTAAACTGCTTTCTACTTCCTTTCTCTTGCTCTGTCTCACTCGGATGTGGGTATTATCTGGATTGCATCCAAAAGTTCATAATGTGAGACTGAGGACTGTAGTATCTGGTTTTGGAGACTCAATAAATCTTTTTATTTATTTAAAGGTATAATGTGTAACATCATACTACTTGCTCCACAGCAATGGGTGGCAGGATTTCAGCTCTTCCCTATTCAATCCTGCCTAATCTCATAACTGGAATGTTAATTTGTTACTTTGTGGCTAATTGACAGAAGCATGTTCGCTCAATCCATTGGATTAATACAATTTTAATATACAGCCATGAGTTATAAAATGAGCCTTATACAACTAGCAAAAGCAGGGACATTTCTCTTCCTAGTCTGAGCAACTTTGAAGTCAACACCATATCCAGGTGAGGACATTCATTTTCACCCCTTCTCCTGCAATAATGTCTTACAGAGCCCAGACCAGTCACCTGTCCAACACGGTGCTCACTGTGGCCTGCAGTTTCACTGAGCTAGAGCACCCATAAACGTTTCAAAAAGACACAATCACCGACAGAGGCATCTCACAGAGAGTCTCTGACTCTCTTCCGGGAGAGACATCCTGAGGTTGAAGCGTGTGGCAAATGCATTTCATCAGTTAGTACAGAGGCTAGCAGCTCACGCTGTAGTGTCTGTGACTGTAACTGCATGTGTGTCCTCAGTGGAGGAGCACAGTTGGATCTGGGCTTTTAGTAGCTGCTTACCCTCTGCTCATTTCACTTACCAGTTCCGGAAAGCTACAATTTTAGTCCAGAGCAGTAGTTTAGCTAAATGCTCACTGTTCTTCTTCATCCTACTATGACGGACTGACGGCATCTAACACTGCATCTGCTGTCACAAAATGGCATTACAGCTCAAGAGGCCAAGACTACATAGCTAGCATCTCTGGTGTAGTAAATTGAGATCTTGGTCATGATGTGAGTGTGGCTCCCTCATAGTGTTGATTGTGGTAGTTTAGTCTTCCGTTGTCTATAGTGCTTATCTGTCAGAGTCACAGGCGGTGCTGGAGTCAATCCCAGCTAACATTGCAGGGTGAAGTGGGGTCCACCTGTACAGGTCACCAGTCTATCACATGTAGAGACACATAAACATTCACACTCTCACTCAGGCCTCTGGGAAATTTAGAGTCATTAAATACTATGCATGTATTGAGACTGCAGGAGGAAGCTGGAGAACCAACAGGAAACGCACAAAGGCGATCATACAAACCCCAAACCCTCTTGCTGTGAGGCAACCATGCCATGCCTCACCATGCCACCCAATTCTTACACTTTTAAAAAGATTGAACTTAATTTGAACATTTTCAAAACACAGTGTTAAAGCTGATATCTGAGACTAATTTAGATAGCCCTTAAAGACACTGAGACACCTAATCTAAATGATGCATTGACATCGGTAACAGACACAGACCTGAATCTTCAGTTTGAGGCAAATCCTTCATATGAAGTGAATATTATTTATTGAATATTGATATATGTTGAAAAATATTTATTGATTTTATTTGGGCTTACATTGTCTGATCAGTGTCTCTGGCTGTAATAACAAAATTTAAAACAAAGAAAAAAAAGCTCTAATGTGTACTTTAATCTTGAAACATTTTCTTGACGAACGTTAGAGATTGCTATTATTAACTAATTAGCGAGTTGGTAGTTCCAGAAAATACAGACTGATATATTACATTTGGAACAAATAGGAAAAAAAACGAAAAAAAAAACAACAACACAAACAAAAGCAGTCTGGACAACAAAACTTGGTATTGCAGGGTTTAGCACTCAACTTCAGCCTCCACTCATGAAAATGTTATCAACTCTGGACGCTATGATGATTCAATTTGATAAATATTATTGTGTTATAGAGATATAGAAATAAAGATGTTTTCTGTGCTGCAGCGCAAATGCAGACTATAATTGAAAAAAAAAACAAAAACTGAACGCATTGTCGAGGGGATTTGATCGTGTTGTCATCCAGGTTGCATAGAGCTGCTTTGGCCACGGTGTGATTCGTGCACCCTGCACACACACAGGACACCCGTGCAGCAGGAGGTGAGCGGTGATCAGGTTCAGTCAGCTGCACTGTGGACCATGTGTGTATGCGTCCTCCTTCCCTCTCATTCAGCTGTTTTACCACGACCCCCCTTCCCAAATCCTCCCGCTCCAAGTGCAGTCATTTCTAGTGCAGAGAAATGTCCCTGGTGACACTGAGGGATGACGCAAACTCTCTTCCTTTCTCTATTTCACAACCCCCTTACCCACTCTATCGTTTTCCCTCTTTAGACTTGCTCACTCTCTCTCTTTTTCTTTTTCTTTTTTTTTTTTTTGCTCTGACGCTTCCCCCCTTGCTCCATTTCCTCTCCCTGTCTCTCCCTCTCTCTTCTCCCCTTCCCCTCTTGCTGTCTCTCTCCTCTCTCCCCTCCTTCTCGCTCTACCCCTCTCTCTCTCTGCTCCGGCACTGCAGTGCTGATTGTGATTGCACACACACTCTCGTGCACACACACACACACACACACACAAATTCACACAAGCACAAATTCACGCACACGCGCACACACACACACACACAGAGAGCGAGAGAGAGAGAGAAGCATAGCTGAGAGGCAAGGACTGCAGCAGCATGCACCAACCGCGGCTGAGCTGTTGGGGGACACCAGGAAGGAGAACCTGGGAGGGAAAATAGTCTCTTTCCACAGCAGCCCTGTGAGCACCTTTTCAGCGGATAGCTTATGTTATCCGGCCTCCTCTGCACTGACTCTGCATCCCATTCAGCCTGCTCCTCCCACTTCAACGCTTCCTCCTCCTCCTGTCGGCATCGGTAGAGCGGACTACACAGGGACCAGGACTGGAGAGGGCTGGATGCTCAGGTTTTTGCCCTGGTTCAGAGATCCGTCTGTGGCCATGCTACGTCTCCATTCCGGCTGATGTCTGGATTGTAACGGAAATTCGGAGCTAGAAGAAAACCCACAGCCCGCAAGGAACCTTGGATGTGTGTCATTCTTTGCCAGTGTTGTCATTGGCGCATTTCCTCTGTTTGGCTGGTTGGTTTGCCTTTTCTGAGACTGGCTAGCAGGCACTGCAGCATCAGGACCGCAGGAGCCATGAAGCGGTAGGGCATGAGGACCCAGGGCCGACCCAACGGAAGGGCTTGAGTGCTTCCATTGCTACCACTGCTGCTGAGGTGCTTATCTTGATTTTTTTTTTCCTCCAGAAAAGGGTGTCTGGTGGGGGTTGGGGAGGGTGGTGACAGCTCAGGTACCCAGGCCCCTGCAGAGCGGAGCGGAGAGGAGGCAGGCAGGACGTCCTGTGGGAAAGGGGGAAGAAGCGCTGGGCTCCTGATGGTGGCTATTTTTGTCTCCCCTAGCTGAGTGACTGGGACAGCGGGTGGAGGAGAAGATGCTTATGGCCCGAGACACGGCGCGGGATGAGGCTCAAAAGCTACACAGGAAGTGGCTGAAGCACCAGGCCTTTATGGCAGAGCTGGCCCGCAATAAAGAATGGCTGGCCAAGATAGAACAGGTGAGTGGAGGGGACCGGGGCATGACGGTGGGGGGAGGGGTTAGATGGGAGGACAGATGGGGGGGGGGGGTACCATGCCAAAGACAGCACATGACCAAGAATCAGTGTTGACGGTGGGTGTGGTGGCAGTGAAATGGAATAGGTGAAAGTGGGGGAGATGTCATCACTCATCACTTTGCTCATTCTAGCCCTGCATCACATTCCTCAAGGTTACACTGTTAAACTGGCTGTGTTGTTCTCAGGTTCACAGGTGGTGTGATCCCTGCACTGAGAGCACACCATCTGAATTTCACTGTCTGGCTATGGAGGTTACAGTAAATCATGTAGAGGACATGTGAGCCTTTGCAGCAGCGAAAGCCTGAACACAGAGAGAAGGCACATTTCTCTAATTTTATTCAAGGGATGCTGGAAACAACAGCTCATGAGGAGTCATTTTACATCAGGAAAACATCCAGAGGTTTGCTTTTACTGTCCTGTGTTTCCCATAATGCTTTGCTCCCGTGATAGAGTAACATCCCATCATCCACACAGAATGTTCTCCATGCCCTCTGCCTCATTGATGCTCAGGTGGGCTCTTGAGATGTAAATTAGCCAGCGAGACTCCATTTCTGCTAATGGCACGTTGCATTAAGTCACAAATTTATTGCTGCTGTTCTTCAGAAAAATTGGACTTTAGGATCAGTCACACATGAAGCTGCTGATGACCAGGACATGGACATGACTATAGGAAAATATGACACCTAGGTGCTTTAGCAGGACGAGGTTATATAAAGTGTAATTTTGCTTAGAATGTAAAAATGCGAAGACAATCTGTTTTGTCCATCTTAGTGTGACATAATTTGAGACTTTAACACTTTCAGTGGAATTTCGGACTAAATGGGTAATGGGTGAATGGGTAACTGTGCCTATTAATTAATTCACATTGATTACATTCTGGGGGAAAAGAAAATGATATGCTTAAACCATGAAGTGCCCTGTTGAATTCAGACCCAGAGCTTTACCAGATTCAGAATACCTTATGAATCCCCAGGGGAAATTTGGTACAAGAACATGAGGAAAATGTCAGACAGAAACCATTTTTGCAGCTAGAAGCCTGTAATTCCTCGGCCTGTAATTTGATACTAAGTTTTCTTATTTAATTGAAGAACAGCCTGCACATGTGCCTTGTAGATAAATTTTACACAATGGGTTAGGGTTAGGGTTAGGGTTGGTGAACCTTCTCCTTGACCTTGCTAAAATTGTATTTACATCTCTTTTAACATCATGAGAGGTTTTGTTGACATTTCCTTCTGTTTTAATTATTCATTTTTATTGCATACATTGTGAAATTCATCAGACCCTATAGATTTTAACACATTATTTTTTGTTGTACACACAGTATAAACTATTCATAAGATTGCTATGTAGCTAATTATTACAATGCCTGCTGAAGACGAGCCCTGTTACAGTATGGCAATTAATGAGGAAAGCTTCATGAGTGTGTGAAACATGTTTGAAGGCTAATCATGCTTAGACCTCCTCACTGAGCAGACACCTTTGTTGAGTTTGGTCTTGATGGAAAAGAGCTAAAACAGGAATTTGGATGGGACTGTGTTGTAGACCAAGCAGTGTGCACATGATCATTTGTGTCCTGTCTGTCTGACTGTGTCATGTCCTATGGCTTAGTAGTGCAGGATATCGTGTTTATTAGGGTATTGTTAGTTGAACCACACACTGCAGGCTTTTTTCTTCAAGGTGGAAACATCTCAGCTGGAGTTTTTAAAATTTTCTTCCTCATGTAAGGAAAAGTCAACGATCAAACAATGTTTAGCATCAAAAGACAGGTGGAGCAATTAAGAAAATAGGACTGCCAAACAGATTCCCGGTTTGAATCCACAAGGTGTGGACTGTGTTCATTGTACCTGTGAAATTTCACTTATTTCAAACGAATGATGACAGTTTCAATTATTATTCATTACAAGATAATTTTAAAAGTTTCTTCTCTTGCTGAATATCTTTGTGTCGGAAAAGAAGAAGCAATATAAAGCTGTTGCTTGAGCTTTAAGAAGCTGTGATCTGCATTTATCACTGATATCTGACATTGTATTGACCAAACGATTAATCAAATAATCCATAAAATAACAGGCGGATCAATCATTAATGAAAGTTGCATGTGTCAGCACTGCTATCTATAATATGCACTAGGTATAGTTTTTCTGTTTGTACATCTCTCAGTATGCTTCATCCCAAATCATCTCACATGGTCAGAAGGTTTTGGCAACCCTGCTCATCAGTGGTTGTGCAGTCTGTTGTTGTGGTTTGAGCAGTAAATGGAAGAGTAACAATGTTAACAAAAATTATGATGCCCAATGGGAACCAAGACAGACAGTGTAGTTCAAGTGGATCAGTAGTATTTTTTATATATTAAAAGCAAACATTTACACTTGTTGCCTACGTCATATCACATCATTCCATTATTTCCTTTGCAAAAGTAAAATTCCAAGAGGAGCTTGACACAGTTTGAGGATACCCAATGCACATGTGTCTATCACCAAAGCTCTTTGATGTACATGTGACCTGACTAAGCATATTTAAGGATCTTCTTACCATTGTGAACATTTTTTTCTGAAATTCAATGAGCAGCTACACTGAGTTTGCCACTGTGGTACCCACAGTAGAGGGGATGTTAATATAACAGTGTGTTATTAACCTGTCTGGGATGAGACACTAAGAAAGACATTGCGGGACGCATGCTGTTATTGGTTAATTTATAGCAGAAGGGAAGAATGTGGAATTGAACTGTTACCAGTACAATTATCTGTCCCATGCCTTTCGCCACCTTTCCACTGTGCCAACCCATAGTCAGTCTCTAATCAATGTAAACAGTGAAATATCAGCATTTCAAGTTTCCAGATTGCAGTGGATACAGTTGACTCAAATAGGCCTCGATGTAGATAGACATCTTAGCTGGCAATGAAAACGGATTGAAACAGGATGCTGCTTTTACTTCTGAATCATCAGCTTATTTGTGTAACCTTTCATCCTGAATACCAGAGAAATAAGATGAAGGGATTGACACTGACTGCAGAAGATGGCTGCTACAAAGAGGTTGTATCTGCTATGTTGTCTGGCATAGGTTTCTGTGTCTGAAGCCCTCCGTATACACAGTTACAGAGACCCTCCCATCTTCAGCCTGTCTGCTAACATTACTTAATCTACACCGACACTTCTCTCTGCCGTTACCTGAGAGACGGAGAGAAAAGATGACGCTGCGTCCTCCCATGATCGGAGAGCTCTGCGTCCTTTTGGAAGGGTTCCCGCCCCGTCCCTTTACCTCTGTTCTCTCTCAGTACT
The DNA here is from genome assembly GCF_900963305.1 of Echeneis naucrates. Lineage (NCBI taxonomy): Eukaryota > Metazoa > Chordata > Actinopteri > Carangiformes > Echeneidae > Echeneis > Echeneis naucrates. Next base: position 18,860,974 of record NC_042524.1, read on the forward strand.
TACTCAGCACATGTAGCCAGGAGAGTAGCTCCAGTCCTGGCCCAGGGTATGTGGAAGATCCGTGGACACCAGAGGACGCACAGCTGACCTTGTGTCAGGGCTCACTATGGCCTCAGGGGTCCAAGCTTTGTAGGCATACAGATAAACCATGGTCCAGCACCAGCTCACAGATCTAATTGATTTTCATAGAAGAAAATCACAGATGTAGACGATAAGGAAGTGATGGCTGGGTTTGCTTTAGCTTGTTTAATTTTAGCATCTTGATATTTATGTTAGTTTACTGTCTTAGACACCTAGACATAATAGAATGACAGTTAATGTTCCATCTTCAAATATTTGCTGTGAAAAAGGCCTGTACTTTCTATCAGTGACACCTCAGCTCCAATGCCAATCTTTAACATAGCAGATGTTATAGTGTATACATTCAACTTTAAGGCCTGAATAATTCATTACACATCTGCACACTGTTTTGTTTTGTTTTTTTTTTTTTTTACAGTTTTACTCAGACAGGTGTAAACAGTAACTACTCATATGTTGGAGATGATTTTCTGTGGTGGATGACAACACATGGTGCTGTAGCCATTGTCGAGCAGGAGAGTGTGGACGAGTCTGCTGTGGTTACATTAATGATACAATTCTAAGAGCTTTTGGTTATAAGGATTTGAAAACTCAAACTCACTTTCTCCCTGCTTTTGCCTCTTATCACTTAACACTATGATATGCATTATTTACAAATATATACTTTCTTTTTATCACTTCTTAAAAAGTGATAGCATTGACATATAGGCTATTAAATAAATAACAGCATCATTAAGCTCTTGTAAGGGATTCCACTGTATTGACAATCAAATTATCCAACACTTTTTCATGGGGAGACTCCAACAGCTCATCTTAAAATAATGAGTACACTTGTTCCACATTTCTTAGACTTTTTCAACTCTGGAAGTGTGTGTTGTTTTTTGAACAGTGGGACTCTTTAGTGTCTCTTTAATAATGGTGTGTGGAGCTCAAGCCAAGACATTCAAGTTAAAGCTAATCACGTCCTAGCCCCTTGCTGTTATTCTCTCTTTCATACAGCGGTTATAACTTTAGCTTCACATTCTTTATTACTTGTTTTTTATTGTTTTTAATGGTGTCAGGTGACACAAAAAACAACTTCTCACAGGTCTCACCACGTTCCCAACCAAGGCACAGAAAAATAAACTTCTCAAAGTCGGATTTCATCCCATTATTTAATAGTAAGGAAAATATAGAGCATTTTTCTATCTATTCACGTAACATGTTTCTGTACTTACCTCATGACTCATGACCGTAACGTCCAACTTAACATATTAACAGGGAAGAAAGAAGATCACAACACAGGACAGTTGCAGTTTAAGACTGTAGCTATTCCTAGGACAAAAACACACACATATATATATATATATATATATATATAACTATATCGTAACTTTAAACTATGCCAGTTGTAACTGAATGAATAGCCACTACATGCTACATGCTCTCATATCATCTGTCAAATTAGCATCATTAATTAGGTCACATCTTCTACAGTGACATCTTTGCACGGTGAGGTATTGTAGCAGGGTATCTTGGAACACCCTACCTTAGCTCTTCAGTGTCCTTCTGACTAATCTGTGTGAGATTTGGAGAAACCAAATGGCATTGTGTGATGGGTTAGACAAAGTTGCTCCTTTACACACTTTAATACTGTTTCATGCTGTTATATCTCATCTTCACTCACTCTTCATTTAAACTGTTCTCAGTCCATTTACATTTCCCTTCTTGAACACTACACACTGCACAGCTGTAGCTGCAGGTAACCATCTTCCCTCCCTCACTTAATGACTGCTCGTACACAATAAATTAATTGTTACTCTGAAATGTAATGCATTTCTTTGATTCCTGTCCATTCCTACTGAAAAACATCTAGAAATTAGCCGATTTGACAAAAAACTATTCATATCCTGCAGAGATTATCAGTGGTTCAGCTCTTCTTAGTATATTCTTAGTTGACTTGCTGACTAGATGGTATTTTGTATTATTCCTGCTTTTGCCACAGTGCATACTGTTTGTGTGAAAACATACTATTCTATTTCTGGTGCATTCACCGTCTGATTTTTATTTATTTTTTTTACTTTATTGAAATTAAATGAGAAAGAATAATTTTTTTAATCACCTCTCAAGTTCTGTTTGATGGCTGGGAGGAAACTCCTTCATTGTCAATAGAGGCAACTGGTTGCTGATGTTATAAATATAGATGATGGTAATGTTAGTCCTGTTGTGGGTTGCACAGACAGGACAGAATGACATGAAGTTTTTGCAGCTCAACGATTCTGATTAGCTGAATGTGAATGTGTCTTGAGGGTTTAGGTATTTTCTGTCTTTTGTGGTTCACCTTTGGCAAAAGTGTGATACAGATAAGTTTAACAGTGTTATTTTAATCTATGCACTGTTGTTTGTGCCAGCAGTATAAAACAAGCCCTTTAATACCACCAACTATTTCACCATGCTGTATCAGCATTAAAATGGAGCCTGCAGAATTTGGCAAGAAAATGCTGCCATATTAGCATGATTCATGTGTGGGTGCCATTAAAAGATCACACTGTGCCAGCCATGACTGCCTCAAAATTTTACTTCACAGATGCCCTTTGGATCCAACTGTGCCCAGGGTGTAGCACAGCCTAGCTCACCGGCAGCCTCATTCCTGTTCCACAAACCTTTGATTCTCCCTTCCTTTGCTTCCCCTCTTTCTTCAGTCTGCTTCTCCTCTGCTGTTCTCTCCCTTCCTTTCCTCTCCTCTCCACCCCTCTCTGATTTCTTCTCCCTCTGCTTCACTCTGTGTGTCAGTAAAGCCAAAAGAGAGCAAAAGGAGAGAGAGAGAGAGAGACCTGCTTTCTGCTGGCTCTGCATTATGAGAGGGAGAGCAAGGCTGATGGGAGAGAGCGAAGGTGGGGGGTGTGTGAGAGAGTGAGCACTAGCAGCAGTTAAGCAGTGAGCCTGTGCCAAGAGGAGGAATGCAGCACTGCATTATGAAAGCCATAGGATATAGGTCCAGCTCTCTGTGGAAAATGTAGGAGAGAGGCAGGATTTGGAAGATTAAATCTATCATGTGCATAGTTGTTATGACAATAGAAACTAAGTAAATAATGAATCCATCACCCACTAGGAATATAAAAGAGCAAAGCATTAATGCTTGTTTCTTAAAACATGGGTGAGGAGGGGGAACTGCAAAATTATCAAAGGCTTTTAAGTATTGACGCTATAAAAGAGCTTTTTGAGATGGATGCAAAAACATGCAAAATCCTGTCAGAGGAGGAAAACACCTTTTACTCCCCTAAGTCTAGGTTTGGGAGGAGACTGGTAATAATCTATTTCGGGATAGAGCTTCATTGACACAAAGGAAAATGCCACCAGCTTTGATCTCGCTGCATCTCCTCATCCAGATCACGTCATGAACAAAGCCAAAGATTTAAAGGGAGGGAAGAGGAGCGGGGAAGCACAGGCAGCGGACAGAACGGGGCTTTATTAGACTTACCATGCATGATTTTTGGGTCAGCCTGAGGCTAAACTTTGCTCCAAACACCTGCCTCTCTGCATGCAGGGGGCTCGAAGGCTTGGCATGGAGTTGTGTCGTCCCAAGCTATTTTGGGGACAAAATTGAATTTAGGCTCTTACTTTCTAACAGTTTGAATTGGAAATAAATACTAATGAAGATCCACTGGGCAATGTAAAGAACAGAACTGTGTAGTATGGACAGACATAATGGAGATGTTTAATCCATACAATATAACCATTTATCTATCATATATGTATAGCATGTCTTTATATTATGGACTTGAATGCTGATGAATCTAATTTTAGGAATAAAATCTAATCTTCTGTATTTTAAGTCAAAAGTAGTGGACAGCTTTCTGCTACGGTTGTCCAGTTTACAGATTTCTGAGGCAAAAATTATCTTAGCCCATACCAACCATCCCTTGGAGCATAAGATGACATTAAAGAAGTGTACAAGTAGAAACTCAGCCAGGAAATAAGAGACCAACTATTATTCTTTCAGAATAGCATTTAACTGGGTTTAACTGACTTGCAGTAAAGTAATGTGGTGATTTTGATCAGTCTAAAGTGTGATATTTGCTGTATTAAGTCAGTTGACCCATTGGTCTCTAACAGTTTGACCTTTCTACCTCCAGGAAGGTCAAGAGCTGATCCAGGAGAAGCCGGAGCTTCGTTCAGTGGTTCAGCAGAAGCTGGAGGAAATCCGAGAATGCTGGTCAGACCTGGAGAGCACCACCAAGGCCAAGGCCCGCCAGCTCTTTGAGAACAACAAGCCTGAGCCAGTGGTGAAAAGTTACTCAGACCTCGACAACCAGCTCTCCCATCTGGAGCAGCAGCCCCCTCAGCTGGAGCAGGCACACCATCTACCCACCTTCAATGAGCAGCTCCAGAAATTCCAGGCAAGCCTCACGGACCTCCAGGGTTGCTCTGAGAATATTCTTTCTTATGTGAAACTCTTTATTTAGAGATTCTCTGAAGCGACAAATGACTCAGCTGGTTGATATACCAACACTGATCTGACCTCTGTAGATCCTCAGCCTCCCTCACACTGTCCTGCTTAACTCTCCTGCATGTTTACACAAGGCTCTACAAACTTTTACTCTCTATTTCTTCTCAATCTCTTACTTATGCTCAATTAGAATTTTATATCTTATTGTTTTTGTATAGTGTTTTGAAGTTTTCACTTATTATCACAAAATCAGGATCATTGCGGATTCAGTGTAATTAGTATTTTTACAAGTGTCCATTGTATTTATTTTTCAAATTTTTATTTCTTCTCTCTATTCTGTTGTTCTAATTATTATTCTAGTATTACAACACACCTAACCCTAACCCTAACCCACACCTAGTATTACAACACACCCTAACTCTAACCCTAACCCCCTAACCCTAACCAACTTTTAAAGATAAAGCTCGGTGCAAAACATTAACAATTTCAGTAATGAAGCTACATAACTAGTTTACTTTTATGATAATGTCCCTGGGCTTTAACTCTGGGGGTAATATAATCTTGTATTTGGGCAACATAACATAAAATATTAATTTACCAGCAAAAATTAATAAACCTTAGCAGAAACATGTACAGAGAATGTCAAAAAATAAACTGATACAAATTGTGTCCGTTTAGAGCTTTAATTGCATCACATGTAGAGCGCATCATTGCTGTTTTACTGGTGATGCGTTGACGTGTGAAGTTTTTTTTTTTGTTTGTTTGTTTGTTTGTCAGAATTGGTTGTATCACCTGTGGGGCTGTTAATCCATAAATGAAGTATATCACAGTTCTAAATGTATTAGGTTATGTCCAAGTAAATAGCTGTGAAATTTATAAATCAGCAAGAAATACAAAGAAATCGCCTGTGGAGCGGATAAAGCATAGATACTCATTTGAAGTACCTTAAGAGTGCATTTCTGTGCTGTACTTCACTAAATGTACTTATATTTTGTCTCTGGTTTTCAGCTTCTTTGACTCCACCCTCTATGGCAGCTCTGCCCATGAGAAATAAATGTTTGTGTATCTGAAATCAGTGCTGATAAAGCCAATGCTTTTGACAGACTGTGCAGTTCAGCACAGTTCATTGTAGTTTATGTAATTTCCCCCAGCTGCAACATGCGTCCATTCAGGCTGCTGCTGTGGCATGTTCTTAAACACAGGATTTCAATGGCATTAAAAAATGCACCATATGCTTTTTTCCCTTAGAGTGAGGCAGTCCATTACATAACCCCTGAAATGTTCTGATAGGTAAAAGCTGATGTGCTGTGTTTGCCCATGCCTGTAACGTGACCTTCCTCTTCCCTCCATGCAGGCAATGGAGTCTCAGATAGGGGACTTTTACAAGGACGTGGGAGAGCTGGGAAGCTTGCAAGGGGTCTGCCTACCCCAGCGAGGGCTGATGGCAGGTGACAAGGAAGGAGGCGAGCAGTCAGGCATGGTGGAGACCCGCATTGTCCGGCTCATTGAGCCACTGAAGGAGAGACGCCGCATCCTGCTGGCGTCCAAAGAGATGCACCAAGTTGCCCAGGACCTTGAGGATGAGATAGTAAGTGGCACCCTTCTTTTTTGAGTTTCCATTCATTTCATATATTTCCTCTTTTGTATAGCCAGCGTCATTTGAAGTTACGATATCATATTATGGTCAGTGACTTCACTTTGGTTACCTAATAGCTGTGGATTCAAGAGAGGCTTCCTGTGGCTTCCTGTAAGGATTATGGGAATAACCTCCAGAGTGTACAGCAGCATGTAAAGAAGAACCAGGTAAGAGTCAAAAATGATGCTTGGCCACAGCAAGGTGAAGTGTGGGCTGACTTCTAAGTATCGGAACTTTCCTCTGATTGGTCCTCCAGACTCTCCAGAGGGAGCTGACAGGGCGGCGTGCTCGTGTTGAGGAGGTCCTGGACCGTGCTGGGATTATAGCCTCACTGAGGACTCCTGAGGTGGAGTTTGTACGCGAAGGGGCGGGACATGTGCGCCAGTTGTGGGAAGTTTTGCAGCTGGAGACTGAGAGGAGGTCAGTGATGCTGGATGCAGCCCTGCAGGCTCACCAGTACTATTGCGAAGCAGCTAAGGTGGAATCCTGGCTCTCGGGTCAGAAGCTGCATCTTGTCAGTGAAGAGAAAGGCACGGTACGGAAAGCACTGATCCTCACACAGGTATGTGATGGCATGATGTATGATCCAGTTATTCTGACATTACTACGATGTTTCTCAGGATGAGTCAAGCACTCTGCAGCTGCTGAAGGCCCATCTCTCTTTGGAGCAAACAGTGGAAACATATGCAGAGACAGTAGGCATGTTATCCCAGCAATGCCAGCGTCTACTGGAATTGGGACACCCAGACAGGTTTGCTTCACAAAGCAGTAACACAAACTCAATGTTTGACTTTCACATTTTCCCTCGGGTGTTTAAAATATCATGAGAATAGCACTGTAGTTATGATCTTGCTTTCCAACAGCGAGCAGATCACCAAGCAGCAGTCCCACATAGATCGGCTGTATGTGTCTCTGAAGGACATGGTTGAGCACAGGAAAACCAAGCTGGAGCAACAGTACTGGCTCTATCAGCTCAACAAGGAGGTGGAGGAGTTAGAGAAGTGGATCACAGAGCGCGAGTCAGTGGCCAGTTCCACTGAGCTGGGCCAGGACCTGGAGGATGTCACGGTCAGTCCCTCAACATGGCGTTAGTGGCTACGCCATACAATAGGACAGAGATATTAAACCCAGCCGGTTTAAACTGGCTGCATTTTATTTAACGAATACTAGACTGTGTCATTTTTGAGTAAACAGCACAACATCATTATATAACTATAGTGAACTGACATTTTCCAGAGCAAGCAATTGGCGTTTATGTTCACCAAAAAAAGATGATTTAATATTCGTAAATATTAGTTGTGTCCTTTCACACGTAATTTACAGTTTTTGTTGCTATAAAATAATGATAAACAAGTTTCTTTCAGCAGTGCATGTCAGTATTAATTACTGTAGACTTAACAACCCACTGCGCTGTAAGGCTTGATATTACAGATGGTTCATCTAAAAGATCTCTAAAGAGATGAGACATGTGAAAGGGTTTAAAAAATAAAATTAAACAGCATAAATACATTTTGAAGTATGATGTCTGTTGGTGTTTTATACACACCTCTATGATGGAGGAAAACACACTGTACATTTTCCCTCCTATTGACAACAAAATAAAATATATGCAGCACAGTAAATCAGTCCGTTCCTGTACCAACTCAACATTTGTGTTCAAATAACACAGCCAACAAACACACCATGTGCATACTCTATCTAGTATAAAAGTGTAATGAAGTATTTTCTCAGTTTTCAGTATTAGCTCTTTATATCCAGCAGCTACACTATTTTAACTCCCCACCCCCTACAGCCTCTTATGATGTGTTCTGTAGCTAGTGGTGGCCATTTGCCTGCCCATTGCATAGGCTTTGATGGGTTTCTTTGCTTGGTGTCCGTCCCAGAACACCACTGCTAATCTGCTGTACTGTCTTTTTGTAATAATATCTGCGGGTCCTTGCTGAAGCTTCTCAACTCCTAGATGATCCTAGATGATGATGGACCATGGTCTATGGAGGACAAAGAAGCAGTGATAGGGGGAAATATGATCTGTTGCAGCATGCCCCTGGTGTCTAACCTGACAGAGCACATAGGAGGAAAAATGATTTGTACCAGCATGCTCATCGTGTCTCACCTGATGCACATACCCCTAAATCTCGCTCCCTAGGTTTAGATTCCAACCTGGATTCTTGCTTGGCCCTATTTTCCCACAGCTTCCCTGTCACTATCTCACTGTGACTATCCCATTAAGGCAGAAATTGCCCAAATAAAATTGTTTTATCAGAATGACTCAGCTTGTGTCCGGTCCCTGTAGTGTTGTGTAGTTTCTGTGTTTCAGGTGCTCGAGGAGACCTTCACCAAGTTTGCCTCAGAAACCAACAACATTGGCCAGCAGCGAATGGAGCAGGTGAACAAGATGGTAAATGAGATGATTGACTGTGGCCACTCAGACGCAGCCACCATCGCTGAGTGGAAAGACGGACTGAATGAGTCATGGGCTGACCTCTTGGAGCTGATGGAGACACGTAGGCAGATGTTGGCAGCATCGCACCAGCTGCACAAGTTTTTCACTGATTGCAAAGAGGTAAAGTCATAACAGATATCAGTCTCTGACCAAGGTGTGGCATGGTCTTCATCTCTGTTTCCAGGGTAGACAGTCTGGCCATGACATGTGGCTTCTATTTTTAAAGCCCTCATCATGAGGATGCCGTACTGTATTGTAGGTCTTGGCTCAGATCGCAGGGAAGATGAAGCAGCTGCCAGAGGTGAGGGCATGCCAAGCCAACATCACCAATCCAGCCACCCTGCAGAGACTCATGCACTCCTTTGAGCATGCCCTTCAACTGCTAGTCGCACAGGCAAGTGATATGACTTCTCTCCGAAAACATAACTAAAAGAGTGTACTGGCTGGGTTTGAATGCCATCACACTGATTTTTCATAAAAATAGTGTACCCAGCCAGCTGCATATCATATCATACAGATGTTTTGGAATAGCTTATTTCTCAACTCAGTTCCACTTATTTTCCACATATTCAGTTTTCTACCAAACTGTCATCATGTCATTATGTCACCTTAACCTTGTGTTGCAGGTGAGGCAGCTGCAGGAGAATGCTGCCCAGCTGAGGACCATCTATGCTGGCGAGAAGGCTGAGGCCATCATGGTCAAAGAGCAGGAAGTAATGGAAGCCTGGAAGGAGCTGCTGAGCTCTTGTGAAGCCAGTCGTGTCCAGGTCACCTCAGTAACAGACAAGGTGCAGTTCTTCTCAGTGGTGCGGGAAAACCTGATGTGGATGGAAGGCATCATGGGTCAGATAGGCTGGGATGAGCCCAGGTAAGACACCTGTATATTGTATCAGGTGAAATAGCCACATTTTGTGTTTCAGTGTTTAGTTAACTGGTGACCTTGAAGACCCAGGAGAATTAACAGAATTAATAGTGTTCAGTGTCGAATGAAGCTGCTGTGCCACCTTGACCTACTTTCAAACCACATCTTCATTCAACCTTTTAAACAATGTAGCTGAAGGATATAAAATTTATTCTGCAATTACTTGTATTATTAGTAATTTCTCCCAGTGCAGCTGTGCAATACGTGTGCAACACTTCAAACCTGGTTTGAAATCTTATAGCAGATGTCAATAAATCAAAAGTCGTCAACACACAAAACCATGGGACTGGTAAAGATGGCACAACATATGTGCAGTTTCCTCTCATTTTGAGCTGAAAAGTCAATTAATGAATGTGCTGAGAATAATAACTAGGAAATTGGTTAATAAAAGTTTCAATGACAAAATTGCCAATTTACAAATATAGTTAAAGTCACAGCTCGATATGGAGATTTGCTGGGAGTGGTTGGTTTATTTACTGGTTACTGGTTAATAATTAAGTAATTAAGTTACTGGTTTAGTCTATTAAATTTCCATAAGCTGCCCCCACCCACTCTGAGCTGATGTTTAAAATTGCTGGTTTTGTCCAGAAATAGAAAATATTGTGGATATGGGGGTTTGTGTTGTAGACATTGTGAAACTTCTACATAAAAATAACGCGAAAAAATTACCAGAATCATGAAACTGGAACAAACTACTACATATTTTCTTAATCTTGAATCCAGCATCAAAGTTTTTGCTGTGCCATTTCTTTGCTGGATGGATGACATAGCATGTACATCTCTGGTTCTGATCAGTCCATTGCTGTGGTCCAGTATGTAAACTGGCATACTTATGGAAAATACAGCTAATAATTCAGACCCTGCAGGACAAGAGTTCCCTGAAGCGTTTGGTCACTTAATTTGATTTGAACAACCTGCTGTACTGTTTCTCAGGGATTTGACGGCTTTGGAGGGAATGATGAAACAACATCAAGAGTTGAAAGCCAAAATCGATGGCCGCAGCAAGACCATACAGCAGTGTGCAGATCTCGGAAAGATCCTGATAGCTGCAGGCAACCCTGCATCCGAAGAGGTCAGGCAAACTGTGCATTTGTGTCATGCCACACGCCCCAAAATGTATTATTATGTTTATATTTGTTTTTATGTTTATTATTATTATTATTGTACAGTCACAAAACCTATGCTTCATAATACTTCATGAAGACATGGCATGTTCTTGTTGTCAGTACTGCGATCTGTCTGCCACCACAGATAAAGGAGAAGTTGGACAGCCTCTTGTCTAAACAGAAGGATCTTGTTGAAAAATGGGACAAACATCAGGAAAAGTTACAGCGCAGTGAGTAACTCATGTCTCCATCAGAGTGGATGCAGCTCTTAACAAAACATCATGTTAAATGTCAAATGGACTAAAGCAATTTCTCCCCTTCATCCTGTTATATGAGTTAATGTGTCATGAATCATGTATGAATCTTATTCTTCTCCTTGTTTGCACTGGTATCACATGCTCATTTTCAACATAGCTATGTTAACCATAAGACTAACTATGATATAATACATGAAACATCACACAAGTTTGTAAACAACAGATTTGTTTTGATTTGTTTGAGTGTGGTGTAATGATAACTACGTTGTTGGTCTTTTGTTACCTTCAGAGCAGGAAAAGTTCCAGTTTGCCCAGGAAACAGTGAGGGCAGAAGCCTGGCTGAAAGCCAAGGAGCCTCTGATCACGTCCAAGGAGCCAGAAGGAGGAGAACCCCAGGCCCAAACGGATGAGGCAGAGCAGCTCATACTTCGCCATGAAGCCTTCCGCAAGGCTGCTGTAACCTGGAAAGAACGCTTCAGCTCCCTCCGCCAGCTTTCTGCAGTAAGCTTGACTCTAGATAAATGTTTAATCAGTTTGGTGGAGTCACAATTTAATGCTGCTACAGGGAAAAAGTGACCTTGGCTTGTTGCGTTGGCATAGCAGTTATGGCCTCATGCATCTGTCTCATGATGGTTACTACGTGTATACCTTCGCTTCTTCATGTCTCCTCATTCACCAAAATTTAGAAACTAGTAAAACACTACTTTGAGCAGAAATTTCTGATAACTAGTTAAAGCTTACTTTTATTTTATCCACCCTGTTTTTGATTTCTGGTTCGTGTCATGTTATTATTTATTTAAACTCTTTCTTTTAGGCTGAGAAGAAAAAGGAGGAGGAGAAAAAGACAACTCCACTCTCCAGCCGAAGGATGTTCCCATTATCGTGTCTGACTCCAAACGTTCCCTCAACCAGTGCTACCTCATCTTTCTTGAGGCAAACAGTACAGGCACATTTAGAACCCAAACCCCTACAGCCCAGTTTGGACCTTGGTGCCACCCCTGCAACCCAGAGATTGTCCTCAACACTAGCCACCTACAACCCAGTCATAAATGGATCAGGCTACCACGGACTGGAACAGCAGTGCAGCTCAAAACTGGTGAGCTCATCATATCTTGGGATGAACCACCAGGCAGCCATAGGTGGGAGTGACTCTGGTTTCTCCGCGCTGACCTCCCAGAGCGGTGCAGCAGACACTTCAACTTACCTTGGGCTAAATCATCAAACTGTTGGCAGTGCAGAAAGCTCTGGGTACTTTGGACTGACTGCTGGATGTCTAAGTGGTATGCAAAACCATTATGGCAGTGGCAGATTAGGAAGTTCGGGTAACTTAGCTCAGCAGCCAAGCAGTGGAGGCATGAGCAGCCCTGGCTTTCTCCCCCAACAGAATATGGGCAGTTCTGGATATTTAGCCCAACCACAGAATATGGGAAGTCCTGGATACTTGGGACAGCAACCTAATATGGGGAGTTCAGGATATTTGGCACAACAGCCTAATATGGGGAGTTCAGGATATTTGGCACAACAGCCTAATATGGGGAGTTCTGGATACTTAGCACAGAATTATCAGAGCACCGGGGGAATGGGGAGCTCAGGCTTTCTGGCACAAAATCATTACAGTAGTGGAAGTCTCGGCAGTTCTGGTTACCTAGCTCAGAGTGGTGGCATCATGGACCCTAAAATGGCATATGCGTGGCAGCATCTAAAAGCTGACTTCATGCAGCCCAGGATCAACCACATCCACAAAGCCATAAACCCCCTCTTAGAAGCCAGCAGAGTGCAGCGGGAACAGTTCGGGGACATCCCAATGGCAGACATGATGGGCCCAGAGTCTGGGCTCGAGCTCCTTCACGGCCGTCTCCAGCGGGATCCCCGCGGCAGCCGCTCTGACCCTCAGATGGACCATCTGAGGCGGGAAAGGGAGTACAAGCTGGGCAGACAGACTTCCAGCGAACAGGAGATCCAGGCAAGGCTGAATGAGCTGCCAATGATTGTGCGTCAGGAGCGCTACCGCAGGCGCTTGGAGAGGCAGTCGTCCAGTGAACAGGAGGGGAGTGGTAAACAGAGGCTGCAGAGACAGGACTCGAGTGACCTGGAGGGCTCCGTTAAGGAGGGCTCTGACAAGCGCTCCGGGTATGTGAAGGAGTTTGTGCTTATGACAGTGAACTCCAAACAAAATTTAGTGTTTCAGTTCATGCTTTTTCATTACTTCTGAGTTTTTATGATTTTTTTTGCTGTTTGGTTGACACGTCTCTTGTCATTGCAGAGAGAAGAGGTCTACTATGGCAGAGATTGTAGAACAGGTCCAGGAGAGAGAAGCAGCACATGTAAGTTGCTTACACACAGTGTTTTGTGTCTTAAATTTTCTTCGGGTCTCCATGCTGCATGAGTTTGTCCTCTGTTTTCTCAGGCAAGAGGAGAGCCTTATAGGCCTCCCAGCAGCCTCTCAGCTCCAGTGACTCGTTTTGATGGCCGTCCTCGTGCCCGGGACCGTCCAAAACCAAGGAGGAGGCCCCGTCCAAAAGAACCTGAGGAGACACGACGTTCTCGCTCAGCCCCAGCAACTGGAGCCCCAACAACACCTCAGCCACCTTCACACACTGCCCAAAACGAAGGCTTCCTCTACCGCAAAAAGGCCACCAGCTCTGACCTAGAAGCTCAGCAGAGGAGCCCTAACAGGTAGAGCCTGACAAAACACAGAAAATGTAGCTTCAACCTGACTCTTATTTCCTCTACTGGTACATCTGTAAAGCTATGGGTTTCTCCACGTTTAATTATTGCACCTTGGGCTTCAATAAGACTACTTAGCACAGGCACAGGCTTATCTATGGCTTATCTATGAGCTTTTCGAAGACCAAACATGCACAAACCAAAGTATAAAGAACAGCTTGAACACCACTTTATTTGCTTTCATGTAAAATACAAAAATTATTAAGTATAACCAAGTAGTTAAAAAGGCTATGGAAGTCAAGGACCACCTTAACTCACATATAGCAGTTGGTGATTAGAAAGTGCATGTAGCAGAGTTTCCCCCCCTGCGGCTGATTGTCTGCCTGGGACCTGCAGCTTTAGCCTCAGTCTGTTAACCCAATGCAGCAATGCCATCACTTCAAGCAAATTGTGGTAACATAAAAATAGCAGAAACTACAGCTTCAAACAGGCAAGAAGACCAGAAGAAGGAATGAAAAAAGTCTGTTGGATGTTCGAATAGAAAAAATAATGTTGATAGAAGTTAAATGCAGATATTTATGATTTTTAAATGGACTGACTGCACTGTTTATCACACACAAACTCAGTGATGTGGTTAATAACGATAAATGAATAACCACAAAGCTGACATTCTCAGTAACCTTTTTCATTAGTATGAACACCATTTACCAGCATATTCAACATAAGGAGGATGAGCATGGAAGCAGCGGTAGCATAGCCAAACTTAACTGCTCATGGACTAGACTCAGTATTTAACAACTGAATGACTTATATTATGATGTGACCTTTACTTTGAACTCAGTACAAACTCAGCTAAGACTTGGGACAACACAGTATCATTTGTGTCACTATCATTGCTGAGAATGTCTTACGGTGGTTGCATCCATGGATCCAGAAACCCAGACTTCCCAGTCTAAACCTTTTTTTTTTTTTGCTGTTCTCTTTTCATTTTAGTACATTCTAATTCTGGTGGCTTCAGCTCTATCAGTTAGCTACCTTTCTCTCTCACTGTCTGGGGTTAGGGTTGTTTTTAAAACTAAATACATGTTGAGTCAAATCAAATCAAACCAAATCAGATTTATTTATATAGCAGCAAATCATCACAAAGTTACATCAAGACACTTTACATATAGAGCAGGACTACACCAAACTCTTTATAAAATTATTTAAAGAGACCCAACAGATCCACTGATGAGCAAGCACTTGACAACAGTGGAAAGGAAAAACTCCCTTTAAGTGGCAGAAACCTAGAGCAGAGCCTGGCTTGGGATGGGATAGCGGGGGTGTCCATCTGCTTCGACCGGTTGGGTAGAGAGAGAGAGGTTTATTTGTTCGAACTGGCTTCACAACACACCAAGGTGATCCTGGAAAAACAGACATTCAAAGCTGGCTATCATGACATTATTTAATTACAAAAACTAAATGAAACAAGAAAATCACACATTCATTGACCTCACGCATTTTTGTTTTGCTGGAATGAAAGTAAAATGTCCAGAATAATCATTAGCTACTGTTTAACAACTAAAGATAGATCCCATGTTTGTTTCAGCTTAGACACAGTTGATTTTCAATGTAGATTTAATATTTCTGCCAAAACTATAAGACAGACACCTCCTCAAGTGAAATGGGAAAAGTAAAAAACTCTTTTTGTAAGTTATGCTCAGCCATTTTTCACTGGCCTTAGTAGCTATAAAACTGTCTGCAAATTGTAGGTTTAGGCCAACAGTATACTTATAAATTCAGTTTTGTGCTGCTACTGCTGCTGCTGCTGTGGCTCTGACTGACTCTGTGCTGCTGCTGTGGCTCTCACTCTGACTCTGTGCTGCTGCTGTGGCTCTGACTGACTCTGTGCTGCTGCTGAGGCTCTGACTCTGACTCTGTGCTGCTGCTGCTGTGGCTCTGACTGACTCTGTGCTGCTGCTGAGGCTCTGACTGACTCTGTGCTGCTGCTGTGGCTCTGACTGACTCTGTGCTGCTGCTGAGGCTCTGACTGACTCTGTGCTGCTGCTGTGGCTCTGACTGACTCTGTGCTGCTGCTGTGGCTCTGACTGACTCTGTGCTGCTGCTGAGGCTCTGACTGACTCTGTGCTGCTGCTGTGGCTCTGAGTCTGACTCTGTGCTGCTGCTGCTGTGGCTCTGAGTCTGACTCTGTACTGTTGCTGCTGTGGCTCTGAGTCTGACTCTGTACTGTTGCTGCTGTGGCTCTGACTCTGACTCTGTACTGTTGCTGCTGTGGCTCTGACTCTGACTCTGTACTGTTGCTGCTGTGGCTCTGACTGACTCTGTACTGTTGCTGCTGTGGCTCTGACTCTGACTCTGTGCTGCTGCTGTGGCTCTGACTCTGACTCTGTGCTGCTGCTGCTGTGGCTCTGACTGACTCTGTGCTGCTGCTGTGGCTCTGACTCTGACTCTGTGCTGCTGCTGCTGTGGCTCTGACTGACTCTGTGCTGCTGCTGTGGCTCTCACTCTGACTCTGACTCTGTGCTGCTGTTGCTGTGGCTCTGACTGACTCTGTGATGCTGCTGTGGCTCTGACTGACTCTGTGATGTTGCTGTGGCTCTGACTCTGACTCTGTGCTGCTGCTGCTGTGGCTCTGACTGACTCTGTGATGCTGCCGTGGCTCTAAATATAACACAGTCTTTTTCTTCTTCACTGGCTCCTGTTATTTCCCTGCCCTCTACAATATTCTTTTGTCTTTCTTCCCTCCACTCGCTCACTGTTTTAGGAAGTCGCTTGACTTATATACAGTATGTTCTCCTAGATATTGGTATCGAATACCTGGGAGAAGTCATGTTATGGTCCAACCTGCAATTCAATGAAATATGATTTGCTAAGACAGCTGTCAAATTCATGCCCACATTGACTTGAATTACACAGGCCTTCATTACAGCCACTGAAGGTCCAGCAGGAGAAATCGCTGATTTAATAGCCTACCCAGATAACATTTGAAGAAAAAATGTGATTGGTCCGTTTCTTGTTCTGTTATATAAACCCATTGTTTCCCAAGAAATATTAGTCCAAGTGTATAACAATGATCAAGAAGTTATTACTAGTACTGACTGAATAAAAATGATTGAAAAAATAAATAAAATACATATATTTATATATATATCATTAATTCTTTCTTTCTTAGGCTTTCACTGAATTCCCTCTGGTTAAATCCTGTTCAAGTTTTTTTCAGCTCACTTACTGTGGGGTCTTTGTTTTACAGTAAATCCTGGGTGAATGTATACTGTGTGCTGAAAGAGGGAACGCTGACCTTCTACAAGGATGCTAGGAATCACACTACAACGTACAACGGAGAGCCTCCCGTTGACCTTAGTAACTGCTCATTTGATCCTTCAATGGGATACAAGAAGAAGAAAAATGTCTTTATTGTTAAGTAAGTGTTATGATACTTAACTTTTGACATGTAATGCCTCTTCAAAGTTAAAGTGAGCTATTATATATTATAGCCATTCATCCAGAAGTAATAGAGAAACATCAAAGCACAGAAAATAAAATGGCATCCTCATAACAAATGTGTACAAGGAACTAACCATCCATGTTGATTTTCTTTGCAACAGAGTAAACGATGGAAACAACTTTGTATTCCATGCAAAAGATGAGGTAAGAATATATATCTATTGAAGAAACAAACATTAGGAAATAATCTACATTTTTACCTGAAAACCTTTCGTGTAACATGTAAGAGATCCACAGGAGACCACGCCTTTTGAGCACGAATAAGAGCTGTTTACAAGTCAGCAGTAGTCTATATTTGCCCCAGGTGTGTATTTAGGGTGTTAAAGGCCAACTACGGTTACGGTCTCTACTTCTATTGCAGATAACAAATTCAATACAAATAAAGAATGTATCTTACTGGAATGTAGTACGCGTACAGTATAAATTTGCTGTAATAACACATCAGTGAGAAACACTTGCTCCTTTATTATAATGAACATGGACACTGAATAAGTCCCACACACACTGCCTGCTGAAATGCTTGAATATAAATGCACCCAATGCGACTTATTCCACAGATAAAACTGTACCTAGGAAATACATAATTTCCTCTAATTTTAGTAACATCTTCTAAAAAGTACAGAAAGCAGTTGTTTGAAGAAATACACAATAAAGGGTTCCTTTTAACATCCTAAATAATTTGTTAGAATCAATAAACCTGGAGCTGAGAGTGCGGAAGTCAGAAAGGCCTGACAGACAGACTCTGTTTTTGTCAGATTTTGTTAGATTTTTAGAAACAAAAAGATTTATACTGTATCATATTTTATATACTATATATGTAATATTAATTGTGTACTGATTTAGAATGAACTAAGAGCAGGAAAGGAAAATTTTCTAATTAAAAAATGAACAGGTATTGACACGTTTTGATTTTAACTCGTGCATATAAATGACAGACATTGTATCATGTTGTCTATTTTTTATCTTCTTTTTTGTATTTCCCCATTGAATTAAAAAAAATAGAACAAAGTATGAGGAGACGTCTGCAGTCCTTGCCGTGTTAAGGTGGTAACGATATGGGTTAAAGCCATTCATTTACAATAGAAAGATAGCGCAGTCACAGCTTTTATAAAGCTAATAACTGTTTTCACATGTGAGTGGCCCCATGTGGCGGTGGGACACCGCTCAGGTAATTCTTGCATATTTCTTACACTTGACTAGACCAAGCTCGGCAGATATGAAAACAATGTCCCTTAGAAGAAAATTGCAAGGATTCAACAGGTAGCTGTACTTCATAAGACATTTCAGGGGGAAATACTGTATATTGACATCATTAAATTCAGATTCCATTTCACATAAAAACACAGTGCTAAACTGGTATTTTCAAAACCATGTTAGCTTTGGCATATCCTCCAAAATGGCATTTCCCTTCAATCAAAAATCAAATAAAACGCTAAAACTATCCAATAAATCTCAATAAAAGGTTACTAAAAGATGCAAATACATTAGTTTTTCCCCATTACTATCTAACTATTCTAACTTATCTAACTATTCACTATGATATAGCTTTCTTTACTTTAGCAAAATCTTTCATGTAGGACTTTTAACTATAAATGGAGTATTTTTGCAAAGTTGCACTCATACTGAAGTCAGTCACTTTAGGTGAGTCACCATCACTCTGTCTGGATAGTCCAGGAAATTAAACCAAAACATGAAAAAAGGTAAAGCCCATGAGCTTTAATGAGTTTTGTAATAAAAGAAATGTACATTACTCAAAGTGAGATTCAAAGTAGTTGTTTTTCTTTTCTGTGAACTGGAAACCTTTCCCTGCCATTTGAACGACACTTGAAATCAGTTTGTCCAAATAAGGGATTAGTTGCACTTTTCCATTGCAGGCTCAGATATATGAGTGCCTTAATGACGATGAAGATGGTTCCAAAATACAATATGAAAAACATGCAAATGAGACAGTACAAGAAAGAGAATACTTATATAAGATGTCTGTCTCTTGTTGCTACAGGAGGACCTGAAGGCTTGGACTTCAAACATCACCACCTGTATAACTGAGCATGAGGCCATGGCCAAGTGGGACAAACCTGGCACCTCTTCCATGGACCCTGACCGCTCAGAGAGGAAGGAGAAGTCAGAAGGGGACGCAGATGCAAGGTCAGAGAGATCTGAGCTCGTTGAAGGGGAGGAGAGGTCTGAGAAGGAGAGGTCAGAGAAAGGGGATGGCTCTGAGAAGTTAGACACATCAGAAATCGCCGACAAGATGGAGGGTGGGGCAGGGGGCTCCAGCACGTCTGGAAAAAGCAAATGAGGAGCTCCCTTTGAGTTTTAATGTTGCTCACAGACAAAAGGCAGAGAAGGCGGTGGGTGGGAGGGATGGATGGAGAGCATGTGCAGCTAGGTTTGCAAATCCTCAGTCACCGAGCTGGAACAAACTGAGGCCATGGCCCTTGGACTGACTACTCTAACTGTGACAGACTAATCTCTCAGCCCCTCCCGTTCACCCAGGCAATACATCAGTGCTTGCATCGTGCCACCTGCTGGTAGATAGGAGGTTGGCCCAGACAGACAGACAGACCGACAGACAGACCGACTCCAGCAAATGGTCCCAGGAATTAGTCACTGTCATGTCCCATTGTTGACCGTTTAATCTCTTGGATTCACAGCATCCTTCTGTATGTATCTTTGACTGATAATGTAATGCTCTGTCAATCTAGAAGAACCCCGAGAAGTGGTGAATGAAATGTTTCACAATATTAAAAAAAGAAAAGAGAAAAAAAAACATTTTTTTGAAGCAATATACTTTTTTTAATTTATTCTCAGAGAGAAAGGGAGAAAGGGAAACAAGAAATAGTTACAACTCTATGATTTGTCACTTCCACATAAGCTTACTCCAGGCAGTTGTGCACCTTAGACACTCGTCACATCTGTATAATAATCAAAATGACATTTAATCCAAACACACTGCTAGCTTTCAATCATCTAAATATAAAGGAATGCTGATGTTAGCTGCCTGACTTCATCGGTCAATGAATATACATGTCTACAGTTTGTTTTTAGTTGTTTATTATTATTGTTATTATTTGCCCACAACAATCCATGTCAAGAAAAGAGTCTTCCATTAAATTCTAATCCATTAACTTGAGGTGTGTTTTTCAAAGTGGCAATGCTCAAAGTAAAACTAAGCGTATGTGATACAATGCCTTTGTATACATGACAAAAATCCAAACATTGCATGAAATAGTCTGTTAGTGCACCTGTTAAAACTTGCCTTTATTTTTGTGTTCTTGAAATAAGTTGGCCAGTATTGGAACTGCAATAATTCAATGTGAGTGGGGGTTCGGGGTTGGGGGTTTATTTTGCTATTGTGGGGCCACACTTCTCAAAATCCAGAGGTAAGTTTGACAAAGTAGGGGTTGGCCTCTATTCACAGAAAGAATTAGAAAAAAGAGGTTGGGGGGTGGGGCTATACTGTACCTGAGCATTGACTACTCTCTGATCTGTAACATAGAATATGAAGCTAAATGGCCCCTTAGCTGTTTGTACTGTATTACTGCAGTTTTTCTTTTCTTCTGAATGTACTGAATCCAGCTGTGAAATGTTCAATCACCACTGAGCTTGTGGTGCCCAAAATTGTAAAAGCCTGAAGAAGTTAACTGAGAGCTAAGCCTCTCTAGCCCTGTGTCTTCATTTGAAGTTCAACCTGATTGGAATCTCTCCGCCAAAGTCAAGTTAAATGTAAAACTGTCTTGAGTCAAGTCATGAATTGTATATATCTATCTTTGTATGTATACCAATAAATCCTGTGCTCTAATAAAATCAGTACTCTGAGTTGAAATGGGTAAAATTAACATATTTGTATTAATCTAAAAATAAAAACAATCATCGATCAAATATATTAATGTTTATTACATTTAAATGAAAAATATGCAAATTAGGAGTCACTATTACCTACCATAGTGTATATACTTACACCAGTATCTAGATGTATTAAACACCTTTTACCAGGGAAGAGCATCAGGACATACTGTAGGTATGCTTGTTGTATTTTTATATGCCTATATTTATTCATATCAGATTCAGGAGTTGCCCCGCAGCCCCAATAAGAACTTGTAATAATAGCTGATTGAGTAGTCAGTGTGTCTGTGAGAGGTGTGCTAAATTTATGTATTACCAACAAGAAAAAAACCCAACTAGCCTGGGCAGTTCATGTACATGCTCCTCTGGATGTTTGAGTTACTGGTGACTAAACTTGAGTGCAGTATGCTGTGATCACAGAGATGAACAGGCATTAGTCCATGTATTGTTTGTTATGTATGTCAGTTAATTTTACATGTAAACATGCAGTTAAACTCCCCCCAAAAGTCATTACGACTTATCTGAGGAAATAGGAGGAGACACAGGCAGCATAGGCTTCCTTCAAATTTGGCTGTTAATGTCTTTTCCCACTTTTCATCTTGTGAAATTGCAGCTGATATAATGTTTAAAAAAAAATCAGTTTTCCTTTCCGTTAAAACACCAAAAGCATAACTCAGATGGAGTAATTTTTTAATTCACTAAGGAGAAGCTGCAGCCTTCCGATCAATTATCAGAGAAAACATGAGCTGTGTTATGATGTATATGTTTGGGGTTTTTTTGTTTGTTTGTTTGTTTGTTTGTTTTTTCACTTCATGGTTTGTCTTTACACAAGTGCCATGTCATGCAATTTGCGGTTAGAAGAAGAGAAAGCAATGGATGATTTAAACATGAGTAAGGTTTCATTTGACTTACAGAAAGCCTGTCTTCGCAATACATATCTTTATCACTGAAATAGGAGCTATAGTATTTTCATGTGGCTGTAATTGTTCTGATTCATTGCTCATGACAGATATTTAGCCCGCATCACCATGTGTGTTTTAAGTGTTAGCTTCCCATCACTTTTATGAAACACAAAGGATTTTTTTCCCACTATGTTATAACAGTAAAGATCAGAATGAAATAGGCAGCATAAACCATGGCTGCATAAAAAAAATATATTGTGCAAACTCTGTTTCCTTCATTGATGGTCTTACAAGTGTGTATGTCTTTGTTACTTTACATTACAACTTGCTGCTATGACATTAAATAAACCTCCAACCTTGGTGATGCAAACTTGACGTGGATTGATCTGGACACACATGCTGGTCTCACACAAATACACACACAAACAGACTTATTGACACCTGTTCATTCATCACATTGATTTTAGCTGCGCACAGTGTGGTTTGTTCAGTCTTGGAACTGCAACCGTCTCAGTGTCCATGAATCCGAAGGTGAAGATGGACAAACATTGTCATGACGAGGTAGCAGCAGTACTGACTAGGACTGACTTTATTCACTCTATACTGAGGCCTCAGTGCTCATAACTGTAATTCTGGGCGGTAAGACATACAAAAGGATATAACACAATTGTATGTTGGTATGACTCTGACATGTAGACATTCAAGTGGTTGACTAAAATGTAAAAAAAAAAAAAAAAAGTCTTTTCTTAGAAACGTCTGAGTCAGTCTCTGTCATCTTCAAGTGTCTCATAGAGCTGAACTAACCTTTACACTGATGCTGGTGGAAGTCAACTGAAGGGCTGGTGTTTTCCAAACTGTGTCCATGTCAAAGGGGTTCTCAAATTGGTTCAGATCCATCCCGCTTGCTTCTGTACATACATTAACTTGTACAACGCAAACATTTTTATGCTGTATTTATGGCTTTTCTTATAGCAACCGATGAAAATGCTGAGTCTCATTCAGGCTACGTATGTGCAATTTTGAACAAAAATGTGAGTGGACATGTGAATAATTTATGTGAGTAAAATTAAAGGTACATGCAACTTTTGTTATGCACTAAGGTACAGCCCCATGCAATGTAAAACAGTAGTGGTGATGCAGGGTCTATTCTATAATAATAAAAAAAAAAAAAAAACAACATACATACATGTATACAGTATTGCACAAATTCTGCACAACTTGATGTATGTTTTAAGAATGTACATTTTAATTATGATTTGTTTATTGAACTGAATAACATCTGCAAATATCTGTCTGTGGAAATATGAAATATGGTATTGTCTCATAAAATCTCTTCATCCCTTAATTTTGCCATTGTCTTTTTTCCCCTTTTTAGGTTTATAGCACGAGGCTGCTTAATAATGTTACAGTGATGTTAAAGTGAAATATACTGAGTGCTCTTAAGATACTTCACATTAGGAATTGTGATTTAATTGTCTGATATAATCGCAATTCGAATTTATGTCAGACCCAATAAGGAGCTCTTAGATAAACTTGTGTTTCCATCTAATTTAGTTTTCAGTTCAGTTAGTTTTGTGTGTGTGTGTGCCAAATCATAACATACATGGGCATAATGCACTTACTGGGTGAGATCATTACATTGCAATTAATAAAATACAAAAGGAACCAATACTCCTCCGAGGGAAGTTTTTTCCAGTTTAAATCTTTAAGAATTTTTAGCCGTTGTTCAAAGATGAGTGATACATTTTGTTATGTGTAGTCAAAGAAGTGACGGTAAATTATATGTGAGTGTATCATGTTGCAGGATCTGAGGACTGTCTCCAAATTTTTCCCTTATTCTAGAAAAATAAAGGTTTATGACAAAGGTCTTGTGCTTAATCTCTGTGTGACTGCTTAGTGGGTGAGCCTGTAGAGTTCACAGTCAGCCTCCATCTGGCAGACCTCAGTCTTCAGACACGGTGTGCTGTGATATATGAGACAGTGGACACACAAAGAAAATGGTGGAAGCTGCCTGAGGAAATGTGTGCTGCAGTTCTGAGAAGCTGTCTATTTAACCCTTCTCCTTCTTTCCTTTTGCTAACTGCGTTTGTCCACAGAGTGACTTGAGGTTAGACACCAAGAGGTCTTTGGTCTGATGTAGTGTAATTAAAAACACTTATTTCATACATTTTCTTACAGCTAATATGTTCCAAAGCAAGGGAAATCAGAAATCAATAGTTATTCAAAGCAAGATAGTTTGACAATCTGTGAATCTTTAAATACATGGGTATTCAATAGTATCATATATGTCCATTTCTATATTTATATGCCTTTGAAATGTAATTTTGTCATGAGATTAATATATTTTGTCTCAATCCATGGACATTCACATGCTTAGTAATGAGGATGGTTGCACCTGGTTCTCATAGTTGAGTGGAGAGAAGTATTTTTTTGTTTTTTTAGGTGAAATGAACCAAAAAAATAATAGTAATGCTTGTAAAATACAAAACCCTCAGATGATTAAATAAAGTACTCTACAGATAAAAAGAAATCTGAAAGGCATGGTAAACCCTTAACTAATTCCTGTCGATGCACTGCTCTTCATTCAGATATTTGTGTAAGCCTTGTGTACAGCATAGGAGAATAGGGGCATCAAATGTACAGGCCTGACACCACTGTGGGCGTGTGTCATAGCGGTACCAAGGCCTAAGGTGACATCTCACGCATTGATTTCATATTGATCCGACTGTTCATCATTCCTCGTCTGATCTGGAAATGATCTCAGCCTACCATATTGAAGGTCTCAAAGGGTCTTATATTCCCAGGAACCATGAGAGATGACCCAACTGAGCATGGATCCACAAGACCATCCTTCTTATAGGTGTTTTATCAGACAGAGTGGACACTGCAGCTGATCAACCAAATCTGACAAACGTTTTAAATGTTATTTGTTAAGCTTCAAAATCATCATCATATGATTCATCAAACTGTTTTTTCTGCATGATCAGTTTACCTTCTGAATCTGTACCATGGAGCATATATTGTGAAAGGTGCAGAGAAATAACCTGAATTTATTTTCTGTGGGCATTCCTGGAAACTGAATAGTTTGAAAGGTCATATATTTACCTAATGCCAGTTGCAGCTCCTGTATCTGACAGCTTTTCTTTTTCCTTCTGTTTATTGTGGAAATAGGTTGTACAGAGTTGTTTGTACATAGAGGTAATAATTCAAGAACACAGAGTACTGAGGTAAACAGGTACATTTATAAACAGATGCCAGGGAATATGCATCATTCAATTTAAGAAGTCAAATTTAAAAGCCTAAAAGAGGGTGCATTAGGTAGACATATTGATTGCCGTTTTGTTTTGGGAGGCGTGAATAGTTCTGATGTATTGTCTGGATTCATATTCAAACATAATGAACATAGGTCTGAATTTATTACATTTAGATCATTTAGATTTAGGTTCATGACATTTTGCCATAAGGATAATTAGATTAGCAATATAATATTCTCATATTTTCTTATTGTCTTTGTAGAAACCAATGAACACATTTACTGGGCACAGAATAAACATTTGTTTGGACAAACAGTTGATCTGTCTGACAGCTGGCAGACGTCTTTGAGACAGCCGTGTGATGTCATCAGAAAGGGACGTCGCTTCAGATGATGTTCAGATGGGAACGTATGGTGGGGAGGGGCGATCGACGCAGGCGCAGGAGAGAAATACTTGAGCCGCGCTGATAACAAGGTTGTCACGTGGCCTATAGTCAGTAACTGAGGGCGGGGCTCTGGCTTCCTACGCAGCTACGGAAGCCTCGGAGTACTTCTCATCGACTGGGCTAGCTTCCTGAAAATGGCCCGCTGGGGAAAGGTCGCTGCTGTGCTGAGGAGCGCGTTGCGGAGCCCTCGGGCTCTGAGGGGTCCGACTCTGCGTCGAGCTGCCGGGCCCGCTGCTGTCGGCTCTGTCGCGGGAACCGGGCTTTACTGTTACTACCGCTATCACGCAAACATCGTAACTTCGCCGTTCACCGTTCACGCAGAGGCGCAGAAGGTGAGTAACAACCATTTGTCCGAGTTTGACACGACAGACCCCAAGGTGAGACCCGAGTCCGCTTCACATGTCCCCCGGTCCACCGGGACAGCGGACCGTAGCTGGACATCAGCACTAGCTGCTGAGGAGGCTCGAGTAAAAGGGCGTGAACGCCCCGCTGAGCCTGTCAACAGTGACGCCCCCTAGCTGTCACTCAATGACACGTCATGCTGTGAGCGCTTTGTGCAGATGATTACAGTGGTGTCTCTGTCCCCTGTCCTGTCCTGTCCTGTCTTGTCTTGTCTTGTCCTGTCCTGGTCCAGGGGCCTGTAGCTCCTCAGTTGTCTGCCAGAAAGATCCGTTTCATGACGTTCGCCTCCATGGTCTACGAAGAGGAGCCCTACATGACCCCCAGAGACTTCCTGTACTCCGTCATGCTGGAGAATGTGGATCGTAAGCTGCTCTGACTTCACTCCTCCATACACTGACTGACTGAGGCCTGAACCCAGTCTGAGTGGGACACGCCTGCCCCATGCATCACACATCAGGGGGCCAAAACAAGCTACACAGCATTTACTAGAGCTGAGAAAAACAGAGGGCAGAAAAGTCCAAAGCAGTGCTACTTTTAGAACATGTAATCAAATCAGCCGAAGTAAATAACAGACAAGTCATGATGATTAAAAGAAGATCTGTGCGTAGTCAAAAGTAGATGTAATCATTATGATTTATTATCTATGGGTTTGTGTCACCAGCTGTTTGTTGTCAATCTGTGGTATTAGCATAGAAAGTAAGTAGTACATAAGATACATAAGTTACATTATTATGTTATTTCTTGTTCAAATTTTTTATTTTTCTAAACAAACCTTTTTGTTTTTTCTGGTGAAGGAAAGCTGCAGAAGAGAATACTGACTCAAGAGGTATATGTTCTAGTGCCAAAAAATGTTTCTTTCACGCCACACATGTAGAGCACAGCCGTCAGTTTGGGCTTATGGGGCTGTCATCTGTTTCTTCCTAATGTCTTTTGCAGGAACTAAATAGGATGCTGGCTGCTGCTTCTAAAGCTCGGCCTAGTAACAATCTCTTCAGAAATTTAGGGGACAATGGTAAGTTATTAATCTGTTATCAGATTTAAATCACAGGAGCGTGTTCACTCTTTGTTTAGATTCAGCTGAGACTGACTTGAGGGCTGAAGTTTAGGGGTTGGGCAAATTTTTTCAAATTGGATTTGATCTGTTTCAGTTATTGAAAGACCAAAAGATGAAAGTTGGATATAATCTATTTAAGATAATGGATTTACTTGAACTCATTCATTCATTCAGCTAATCCCAGTTTCTAGGTGAGGGCAGGGGCAAACAGTCTAAGTTGTTTCTAAGAAAGGTGAAGTGAGGCTAAAACGCAAGAGCGGTGTTTCGGAAAATGTATGCTTTCCACTTCATCTATGATGTTTAGATGTGCAAATACTTTCATCAAAAGAAAATTGTGTGATTTCAACAGGAAAGATACACATCTATCTGCTTCCACATTATTCGTTTTCATGAAATTTGCTGGTTATTTTATTTCTAAAAATCTAATTCTGCATTATTTTCCTATATCTGTCAGGTTTGGTATCCTACACAGAGTACCTATTTCTGCTGACCATCCTTACCAGTAAGTCAGTTGTCAATACTCAAACCTTTCATGAGCTGCTGGTCCTGAGGTCTTCTCAGTCCCAGGAATAACATGCTAAATGGATTTGCATGTGTTTGCGTGGGGGGCTGCATTTCCTTCATTATGAATGCTGTGTTTTATCTGTTGAAGCATTTGCATACTTTGAGTGATTGAGTGAGTGAGATTATCAGCGGCTTCCGTCTGGCGATACTTCACTAAGTTTTCTGTTGAGATAAAGTGCGAATAACTGACAATGCTATGCTGTTGCAGAGCCACACACAGGATTTCATATAGCTTTCAAAATGCTTGATGTTGATGGCAACGAGCATGTGGAAAAAAAAGAATTTCTCAAGGTAAGACCTCTGACTTGTCTGAATTATTTAGCAGAAGCAGGAGAAGAAATATTAATCATGAATTGTTTGTTTCATATTGAAGATTCATAATTATGGGGCAGTATTTTATACAGAGGAAACAATAATCAGTTTTTTCACGGCTGTGTGTGCACTTAAATTTCAAAATATTGCCACTTTTAATGCTGCCTCAAGCTCTGATGCTATCAAAGTATGGAGACATGGAGCCAGTTGAAGGTGAGGTAGAGCTGCAATGGTAGCTCAAATCTGTTTTCTATCTCTTGTGTTTGCAGTCAGCTACTTAGTTATTCCATTTATTTAAGGTCATTCATAGAGTTAATGTCTTTTCCAGCTGGACTGTGATGCCAAGAAAGCCTCTGTGTGTTTAGTCTAGATCACTTCTGGACTATTAGCCTGCATGTTGGCACGCCATACACGTTGTGTCGCATTTTCATGTTTTGACTTGCTGCAAAGGCAGAAAGCATTTGATTAAAGATCAGAAATGCATGGGTTCTCATCTGCTCCAGTTTCAGTTGTTTGTGTGTGTGTGTGGCGTAGATGAAGTTTGTATCTCTGGTTTGATCAGCAACATACTTTGACATTTTATTCAGAAGAGGAAGCTATGTTCACAAAAATTAAATACTGAATGGCTTCTATAAGTATATTTTAACATGATTTTATTTCTTTAAATTGTTTTTCCTACCAAAGCTGAAGAAAATCATTGCGAAAAGCAAAAAGAGAATTCCTAAGGAAGAGACAGAGGTGTGTGCCCATATTCTCAGCAATACAGTATAGCATCTGGTCACACTGTTGTTGTGGTAACCATATATGTTGTTTACAGAAACTAACAGAAGAGAGAGAAGGTGTAAACACGACACTACAGGCCTACTTCTTTGGGAAGAAAGGCGAAAACAAGCTGCAGTTTAAAGACTTTCACAGGTAAGAAAAGTGCAGTCCCACACTCTGTAGCTGTCAGGGATGTAAACTGACGGAATGGATTACAGGATTCACATTTTTTTATTTCACCATCCGTCATCTTTGTTGAGAAACAGTTTCCTTCCGTGCTTTTAGGTGACTGCAAAAATGAAATCAGTGCAAATCTGCAGAGTTAATTCAGTGCAATAAAAATTGCATTATGGAAGGATGGACAATCCGAATTACAGTTAATAGTACAAAAATCATGCTGTTTATATATTTCTTTTCATTGAAGATAAAATGGGGAAAACAGTCAGTTCAACAGAAATTGCAGCCAAAGATAATAATCACAATATGATTTTGTTTTTGCAAACCAACCAAACTAATAGTAGACAGTTGACAAAAATGTTTTTCACTGTGACAAACGGATAAGATTAAAAATTTAATTTAATTTTGCTTTTGATTAATTGTCCCACTGTTTTGTTTTCGTTTTTTTTTTATTTTCATTCTATCTTTGAATTGTCTTATTTCATTATCTTTCTTTCCCCTCGATTTTAATTTACTACTTCATTTGTACTTCATGTATTTTTTATCATGAAGCTCAGCATCTGGTATGAAAAGTGCACAATAAATGAGGTTTATTGTTAAATTCAAAGTAACTTCGCAAATTTAGTTTGACAGTTGAAAGACTTAATCATAAAGAGTGGTTGTTTTGTTAGTTCTATTTGTTGTGCTTTTTGTGAACTGGGTGATATTGCTGTGAACATTTTCTTCCCACAAACCTTAGCAGGACTAGTAAACCCTGTGTTCTTCAGGTTCATGGAGGACCTGCAGGCTGAAGTCCAGGAGATGGAGTTCCTGCAGTTCTCCAAAGGGATGGATACCATGCGAAGAGAAGATTTTGCAGAGTGGTTGCTACACTACACCAATGAAGAAGACAATGAAGTCTACTGGGAAAACATGAGGAGGAAGATCCCAGCTGGGCAGGTACAAAAGACTGTCCCTCTGCTCCTGTCATAACACACAAATACCATGAATAAAAACTTCTTAAGTGTCATGTTACCTTGCAGAGCATCACATTCGATGAGTTCAAAGCATTCTGCCTGTTCACCAACAACCTGGAGGATTTTGCCTTTTCAATGAAATTGGTCACTGAAGCCAACCGTCCTGTTGGAATGGGTAACATAGCTCTTCTACTGAGGACACTTTCCTTATAAAACTGTACAGTATCTAACATTTCCCCTTCTCCTACTGTAGCCCAGTTTAGGCGAGCAGTGAGGATCGCCACAGGCCATGATCTCTCTGACAACGTGCTGGACACTGTCTTTAAACTTTTTGACATGGACGGAGATAATTGTCTGAGCCACAAGGAATTCATTGGTGTGATGAAAGAGAGGGTGCTACGAGGACTGAAAGTGAGTTCAACCACATAGACTTTTTACTCCTTAAGATATTTATAAGTTTGTATTCCTTCTTGAATATCAGTGTGAGTCCAGGTGCTTTTAGCAATGACCCGCCTGTCCTGTCTTCAGGTGCAGCCTCAGCATGGCTTTTCTGGCTACTGGAAGTGTGTCAAGAGAGAGACCCTGAAGGGAGCTCAGGAAGCCCTGGGAGACAATGGGTGCCCTATCTGAAACACCATGGCACAGCAAACGTCTGAGATGACTACACTCACTCCACTGCTCCTTAATTCAAATATGTGACATGAGCACAATTACAAATGTAACCACATATAAAGAAACTCATGAACTTGCACCACTATCTTATGCATGAATGATGTGTTTACAAAGACAAACGTCTGATATTACCTTCATTAGCTAGCTGTGGGTCTGGGTTGCAGCATTTACAATGAACAGTCATTTTCTAGATCATGTCATGCATGTTATAATCAGAGTGGTTGATGACCGTCAAATAGAGCTTGCACTTTCCACACTTTGGCAGTCATGAGCAGTGTTTACAAGACTACTTGACTGTTGTTCAAGGCGATGATGCTAACTCTGTTCATATTGACACATTTTCAAGGGCTTTTATAATAGCTGGTGTGGGTTCTCCCAAATGTTCTTTTCAAAATATTTATCAAATAAAGTTTTATTAAAAAAGTTTCAATAATGTGCTACATACACACACAAGAAACCACATACAACTACTAACTATTTTGTAATTTATTGTAGAATTGACCTATTAAGATCACATGAGTATGTGGGTTAACCATTGAAGATTGTGGTGCTAATTATCTTACCATACATACAAGTCAAAAAGTAAATAGACAAAACAAGCTTACTTCTGTGATAGATGAACAAATTAGTGACTGATGCCAAGGTTATCAGTGAGTACAGCATACACAGCTACAATACAGTAAAATTACATTGCGCATGAAGCCATCTTTGGTCTTCTTATCACTATAAACAAATACATATAAATTTGTATTGTATCAAAAATAGAAATTACATAGCCATATTGAAAGTAAATTCACATTTTTGACATACAATATAAGGAGAATACCTAAGAGACATATTGTGGGATTACATTTTTTTAATCCTTGGCTTTAAGGACCCAATGGTTTTGCCACATTCATTTTTAAAAGTTTTGCATGATACTGTTCAACCATCTTTCAATCACTGTCACCCATCTGAAAAGTATTTAACATATATAACAAAAACACAAATGAAAGACAAAGTAGATTGTCATTCTTAAAACAAGCATGTGCTTTGAATCCTGGGCTTCGAGGCGAGGTCTGATGAGAGGCCTCTGGTGCACGGGACAGGAGGAAGGGACAAAATGTGGTCGAGACTCTTGATGCTCAGTCTGAACAGGTGAGCCGTTCCTCTTATCATGAACGAGTCATGTTGCGTCTTTACTTAACGGTGTGTGTTAGTGTGTTTGTGTGTATGTGTGCGCTGTTTGCGTGTGTAGCTGTCATTGTTGGGTTCAGAGTTATTCTGTTCTCAGAGGCACAAATGATGAACTGCAGCCAAAGAGGACCTCTGCTTGAGATAATAGGGAAGTGCTTTCTAAGTGTTT
The DNA here is from genome assembly GCF_900963305.1 of Echeneis naucrates. Classification (NCBI taxonomy): domain Eukaryota; kingdom Metazoa; phylum Chordata; class Actinopteri; order Carangiformes; family Echeneidae; genus Echeneis; species Echeneis naucrates. The sequence goes on from NC_042524.1 coordinate 18,892,707, forward strand.
GATCCACTGTGGAAAAAGAAGAAAGGCATGTGTAAAGATCTTGGAACATTTAAAACAGACAGCAGAGTAATACAGTCCAGTGTCTTTTTCCCAACTGCAGTGATGACTTTATTTACAGTACATTTTGTTGCATTTGGCTTTAGTTGCCTAAACATCATTTCCTTTAGACAAATACCAGAGTTCTCTGTCTTTATTTATTATGACTGATAAAAATATAACAGGCAGTAACAGTGTAAATATGTTTCTGTGGTTCTTA